>NC_058370.1:1859000-2478666 GCF_018350175.1 Felis catus
GAAATAATGTGCGTGAGGAGCCTGTAGGTGCCCAGGTGGACACAAGGCAGCACGTGGGCCGGGCTGGGAAGGGGGCTTGTACCCCAGGAAGATGGCTCCTCAGTCCAAGACCGCTTCCAGCTTTTCCAGTGGGTACCAGCGGCTACACAGAGAGGACGGCGCCCGAAACCACAGCCCGTGGCCCATCTGGTTCCTACAGGCCATCACAGACCTACGTGAATACATACTTGCCTTTCTCAAGCTCTGGGCCAGGAGAGCCACGTTTGCCTTGGGAGTCTTGCTGGGTTTGGGGGCAGAGTGTTTTCACAGACAGCATTCAGCATGAAGTGCGGGACCTCAGGATGATCACTCCAGAGTCTGGTGTCTCCACCATGGGCTGGACTGGAATTCATGCCTTATTCACTTCCTTATTTGTTTAAAAGTTTTATGGACGGGCATCTGGGTAGCTCAGTGGTTGAGCGTCCATTTTGGCTCAGGTCATGATCTCACGGTTCGTGAGTTCAAGCCCCACATTGGGCTCGCTGCTGTCAGCACAGAGCGTGCTTGGGATCTTCTGTCCCTCTCTCTCTCTCTGCCTCGCCCCTGCGTGTGCATGCACGTGTGCTCGCTCGCTCACTCTCAAAATAAATCAACAACAAAAAAAGAAACAAAATAAAAATTTTGAAATATTACATATCATAATATTCACCCATTTACAGCATACATTTTAGGGGTGCTTGGGTGGCTCAGTCGGTTAAGAGTCTGACTTAGGCTCAGGTCATGATCTCACAGTTTGTGAATTCTAGTCCCACGTTGGATTCTGTGCTGACAGCTCAGAGCCTGGCACCTGCTTTGGATTGTGTCTTTCTACCCTCCCCCACTTGTTCTCTCTCTCTCAAAAATAAACATAAAAAAAATTTTTTTTAACGTACAGTTTAGGGATACGAGGGTGGCTCAGTCCGTTAAGCATCCAACTTCAACCTGGGTTGTGATCTCACAGTCCATGGATTTGAGCCCCACGTCTGGCTCTGTGCTGACAGCTTGGAGCCTGGAGCCTGCTTCGGATTCTGTGTCTCCCTCCCTCTCTGCCCCTCCCCCACTCATGCTCTGTTTGTCTCTCGCTCAAAAATCAACATTAAGAAAATTCAAAGCGTACAGTTTAGTGGGGTTTAGCATAGCACCAGAGGCGTAAAGCCACCTCTAGTGAATTCCTGGATCACTTCATCCAAAACCTCTAGCCACTAGTAATCACTCTACGCTCCACTCTCCCTGAGACTTAGGCAACTACTGTGGGTTTGCCTGTTCTAGAAATTTCACTGCAATGAGATTCTATACTATGTGGTCCTTTTTTTTTTTGTTTTGTTTTTGGCTTTTATTTCAGAGAGAGAGAGAAAGAGCATGCGCGCACGCATGAGCGGGGGAGGGGAGAAAGACTATCAAGCAGGCTCCATGTTCAGCACAGACCCCAATGCAGGGCTCGATCCCACAACCCTAGGATCACGACCTGAGCCAAAATCAAGAGTTGGACTCTCAACCGACTGAGCCAACCAGGTGCCCCTACACTACGTGGTCTTATGTGACGGCTTCTTTCACCTGGCAAACTTTATACACGTTTTCAAGGCTTCTCCACATTGCAGTGTTGATTGGTGCTTCCTTGTTATGGCTGAGTCACATTCCGCTGTACGAAGTTGCTTGTGTTTTCTCAGGTGATGGCCGTTTGGGTCGTTTCTAATTTTCAGCTACCACGAATAACACAGCTGTGAACATTTGTGTGCAAGTTTTTGTGTGGACTTATGTTTTTATCTCTCCCAGGTATATACCTAGGAGTAGAATTGCCTGGGCACGTCATCATTCCATATTTAACATTGTGAGAAACGGCCAGACTGTTTTCCAAAGTGGCCGTACCACTCTATATTCCCACAGCAGCATGTGAGGTCAACCGGCCCCGGCCCGATGTTATCTGGGGACAGGGTGTCCGCGTGTCAGTGGTGCTGCTGCTCCATCCGGGAATGAGACTCATTTCCCTGCTTGGGCGAGTGCCTCGGCACCAAGTGTCCACTCCCTGCCAGCATTTGCCCGAGGGGCAGACTTCTGTGCTCAGATGAGCAGGGCAGATAGAACTTTCTTCAAAGCTTGGCATTGGGAGGGGACTGGCCACCCCTGGGAGAAGCCTCTTAGCCTGGCTGGTCACGCAGCACAGTGGACACCGGCATGCAGCCCAGAGACCCTGATCTCCAGTTCCAGGTCTTCAAGCCTGTTGTTTCCATCCCCATCCTGATGCACGCAGACCACGTGTTTTCATTTCTCGGAAAAATAAGGCCCACACGGTAAATAGTTTGCAGCGAGTGCTCGAAGGAGAAACCATAGCAGTTGAGATGTGTAATTGTTGAGCGTGTTCCGGGCATCGTGCTAAGCAGCCTGACAGGCACAGCAACGCTCCAGAGTGGTCTCACAAACAGGAGACTGAGGACAAGGACAGGTGGGGAGCGTGCCCACCGTCCGAGCAGAGCCTGAGTGCACACCCGGGCTGGGAAAGCCACGGTCTCCAGTGTGCCGTTACACATCCACCCCACACGTTTGCTGAGTGAATAGGTGAGCTGTCCCGGCTGCCTTGCCTGTCATCACACAAAGTCCAAGCGAGAGGGTCCCAGGCTGGCTTCTCCGGCAAGCAGGTGCCGAGACGAGGGATGGTATGGATTATTGGGAGTAACACCCATGGGGGCGGTCGGGGAAGTCAGGCTGGGCTGGGAGCTGTCAGCCACTCTGCAAGCCTGGCCAAGTCTCTGCCCACCCAGCGGGAGCTGCTGCTGAGGAGAGAGAGTCTGGGGGAGGAGCCCCACACTGGGCAGAAATGGCCAGGCCCTGGTGCCACTGCCTCCCACCATCTCTGCTGGGCTCAACAAAGGCGAGTCAGAGCCTCAGGCCACAGGTGCTCAGCCTCTCACAGTTGGACCGCAAGTCCCTTTAGGAAAGGAGATCTGTGTGGCCGCAGTTCCCTCCTTGTGCCCACAGGTGCCGTCCCCTTGCACGTGGCCGTTCCTCCAGGGCTGCCCCAGCCTCTCTTCCTGGAGGAAGGTCTCATAGAGGAGGTAGGCAAACCAGCCTAGTTGGTACATCTGGTCTCGGGGCTCAGCTGGTGCTCACCCCCTCCCTCCTCCGCTGTCCAGCCTTCCCGGCCAGGCCAGCCTCACCCCACCTCTGCTGTCACCTCTTCAGGTCTTGGGGGCCTACCTGGGGCTGTGACCCACATCCTCATTCCTGAGGGGCTCGAAATGCCAGGGAAGTCGGTCTTCCACTTGCGGTTTCCACTTCCTTGATGCTCTTCCTCTGGGCTTCTTATGGGCCAGCCCTCCCTTCTCTTTCTGATGTCATCCAATCAGACGGGCCATCTGCAGCCACCAGCCGCTCTGTGAAAATGGCCAAGCAGCCCCCCCACCGCATCCCCTGCATCCCTCCCTACTTTACCCCCCACATCCTATCCCTATAGGTGCCCTTGGTTCTACCCCCTAGGGTGCCAGCCCTGTGAGGGCAGCCTTGGTCCCCAGTACCTGCAGCAGGTGTGAGCACCTAGTCCAGATGTGCAGGGCAGACTGCTGCCGGGTGGGTGGAGAAGACAGGCCAAGGCCCTGGTCCCGCCCACTGCTGCCCTACTCTCCAGGCCCGGGGCTCGCACACTCACTGGTGGGGAGAGCTGTGTCGTGGTGGGCGGGGTTCAGACATCATGTTTCTTGGGGGGGAGGGACGGCCATCGCCCCAGGTGGTTTGTCAAAAGTTTAAAGTCAATTTTTATTTGACAGATAAATACATAGAAACTCAGGAAAATTAAGTGGCCTGTCAAGCACACTTGGCTTTAAGTGCCCGACGCAATGCTGTCTCCAGAGCTTCCAGGCCCGCCGGTTTTCAAGAAGAGTTAGAAATCTAGATTTTTAAAAATGTTTGTTTATTTTTGAGGGAGAGGGAGCGTGCGAGCAGGGTCGGGGGTCAGAAAGAGGGGGAGAGAGAATCCCTCCCTCCAGCAGGGCTAGAACTCACAAACCGCGAGATCATGACCTGAGCTGAGATCAAGAGTCAGATGCTTCATTGGCTGAGCCACCCAGGCGCCCCTAGAAATCTGGATTTCATGAGAAACCTGGTTTTATTTGTCAGCAACTCATGTAATTGTCCTATGACACTGTGCCCAGATTCTTCCTGAAGCGGCAGTGGGGGGGGGGTAGCTGGCAGGTGCTCTTGGCCCCTTCACCACAACCCCCCAGCTTTCAGCTCTTGGGTCAGACACGGCTTTTCTTCTTTCTCTCACAGACAGGCATTCAAGTGACATTTCTTGATGTTTCCAGAAGACTTCCCCCGCCCTCCCCACCTCTGGCCAGTGTTTCTACTGAGTAGTTGGAGGTATGTATGGTGGTAGCGGGAGATGAGGGAACGCAACAGTGAGAGCTCCTTCCAAAAGGGCCTTTCAGACAAATCCAAATGTAAGGGGGTGACTTCCGGTTCAACCTAGCTTAGCGGGCACACGTACCGCTATCCCCTCCCAGGACCCAGCAGGGACCACAGAGGGACGCTGTGGCACCTCCTCTCCCTCATCTGGAAGACAGGTGCCGCGGAGGCCCTGGCAGTCGGACCAGGGAAAGCCACAGAGGCTCCAGCACGCCAGGGGGCTCTGAGGGTGGGGCGTGGAGGGGGGTTTAGAACAAGCACGAGCAGTTATGACCCCAGACCCAGGCTGCAGAGGCTGGCAGAAGACCGGAGGCCCCAGGTTCTCTCTTGGGGGTCAGGGCCAGGAGGCTCTGGGCTCAGGGGGCCCAGGCACAACCACACGCACCGGCCAGGGAGGAACAGGGAGATGAGTTCACAGGCACATCTTGAGAGGCGACCTTGGCCCTGACTCTGCTAATTCCCAGAGTTCTGGCAGCCAGGCTTGCCTCCCGTGCAGGAGATGAGGGGATTCTGCAGAATTGGCCTGGCTTCCCGAGACTTCTGGCCGAGTGTCTGGACCCTGCTGCTTAACTTTAGTTGTCTACCCTCACCCCACCCAGCCACACTGCTCGTATTAGCACCTAGTGCCTCTCATGAAGACCAGCAAACCTCCGGGATCACCAGCCCCTTGAGGTAAGAGCATCTAACATGAAAGACAGATTCCATACCTACCAAAATAAAGGAGCCCTAAGGAAACAGAAACAATAAGAGTAGCAAAAGATCATATAAAAAAGAAAAAAATCTCCAAAAGAAAATACCACACCCCTGACCTAAGAACAAGATGTTATGAAAAAGGAACAGGCAGAGAATAAGAGCTCATTTGGGGGGCATCTGGGTGGCTCAGTTGGTTAAGTGTCCAGCTTTTGATTTCAGCTCAGGTTGTGATCTCAGGGTTTGTGAGATCGAGCCCTGAATTGGGCTCTGTGCTGACACCATGGAGCCTGCTTGGGATTCTCTCTCTCCCTCTCTGCCCTTTCCCTGCTTGTGCGTGTGTGCTCTCTTTCTCTCTCTCAAAATAAATAAATTTTTAGAAAGAGCTTTTTTTTTAATTAAAATATAAATAGCAAAAGTGAAAACTCGAAGATAAGTTTCCCACAAATTAGAAAAAAGCAAAATGAAAAAATACAAGAGAAAATATAAAATTAGACCACCGGTTTAGGCACAATCTAACGTGTAATTAGTGAATTAGGAGAACACAGAAGGGAGAGCTTCATCAAGGCAGTCATCCACCAGAAAATGTCCTAGAACAGGAGGATGTGAGGCTCTAGGCCAAAGGAATGAAAACCCACCCCAGACAGGGTGTTGCAACATTTCTAGAACCAGGGCACGTCAAACTGACTCTTAAATCTTCCAGAAAGCGGGCCAGGTCCCCTGTGAAGAGCCCCGGATCTGACTGACCCTGGATCTGGCAGCCATCACACGTGGGCCCAGGTGACAGCAGCACGGCCTTCGAAGTTCTGAAGAAGCTGCGTTTGGAATCCCAGAAGCTCTACGCAGCGAATCTTGAAAGAGGGCTGCATAAGGCCACCTGCAGGTGACAAGGGGCCCCACGCACCTGTCCCAGGAAGCTGCCGGAGGATGCACGAAGAGTGGGCAGGGGGCCCGTGGAGGGGTGCACGGAAGCCAAGCAGGGCTCGCTGACACCGGGAGAGCTGGGGCATGGGGTCCCCTTCCAGCACAGGGACATGCACCCCCGGGTGGCCAGTGGAGGAAATGGGTGGAGGGCCCTGGAAAGGGGCAGAGCCCCCACACTCTTGTGTCAACTCCATAAGTAGATGTTAGGAAATTGCCACAGGCAGGCCGCAGATGGGGGTCCTGCCGGGGTGGGAAGGAGGGGGAGGTGGGCTATGCTTCCTTAAGACCGACTTTGCTCCGATGCTAAGTCCGTCCTAAGAGAACTGGGAAGACGGCCTTCTGCCCGCGCCCTGCCCCCATCCGGGAGAGCGGTCGGTGCGTCTGAGGGGAGGCAGTGCTGACGGGACACGCGGGGATGGGTGGGCTGTGCTGTCCAGACATGGCCAGGTGGTGAGAATGGGCCCTCCCGAGGCTGTCACAACCGGTGGCCCTGGACCCTCGGGTCACCACACCATCGATTCTTTCATTAACTGCTTGATTGATTAATCCCCTGGTCACTGATGCATTTGTGCCACCGACGTCCGCTGGGGGCCTTCCACACGTGAGACCCTTGCTGGGTGCCAGGATGGAGCCAGGATCGACACCGGACAGCCACAGGCTGGCCGGAAGGTGGCCTTGGGGGCGGAAGCTGGGAAGCGGGCCAGTGTCCCCAGCAGGGTGTCAGGTCGGTGAGGAAGCCCAGAGAGGCCTTGTGGCAACCGTGCTTTTTGCTCAGGCTCCGAGAGATGCCCATTGCTTCCCCTCCCCCGGGTGGCACGGGCGGGGACGCATGCCATGCCACCGCTGCCGGCGGGCCTGGGCCTAGCAGTGTCCTTGTTGCTGGGACGTTCTCACCCTCCTGACAGGAGGGCGGATTGAGGGCCCTGCAGTCTGCCGGTCGGCCTGGGGGGCCCTGACTCCACACGCCGCTGGGACTGTGTGCCCCGAGGCACCTCGTCCTTGGCCGTGCCGCCCAGGACATTTGCACAGCCGTCCCGCACAGGCTCTGTGTCTCTTTTCACGTGTCCCTCCCGCTCTGTGGATCAGGCCAGGCTGGCTCCTCCCCACGCCCTGGTCCTTGCACACAGAGTAAAGGGCACAGAGGTGACAAACTTGAGCCCCAGGCCAGCCCGAGGCCATGCAGCAGGAGGGGACAGAGGAGGGACCAAAGCCATTCTGGGTGACCATTACCTGCCTGGCCCTGTGTCTACACCACTAGCCAGTGGGACAGTGAGGAGACCAGCCCAGCACAGGTAATACCTAGTGCCCAGCTGCCCTGCCTTTGCAGGAGAACCCCTTGCTGGGCCCTCACCTTGCCATGCCTGAGTAGGCCTGCTCCCACGACACTGCCTCCTGGAAGCCCTCCTGGCTCCCTTCCAAAGCAACACTTCTGTATCACCCTGCTGACTATCCCTGTGCTACTCTGGCTCTGACTCCCTGACTCACGGCCTTTCTGATTTCCTGTCACCCTCCCGTGCCGGCACGTGTCCCCGGAGCCCAGCACAGGCCTGGCGCACGGTGGCGTCCGTGAGGCGTTGGCCAAGAAATCAAAGAACACGCTTCCCTCCCCACATCGTGGAAGGAGATGCCTGCGTGTGGAGTCCCTGCCCTGTGGAAGTCTGTCCCTGGAGCCATTTCTCTCCTCCCCCCACATCTGCCTGGGAGGCCCCTGGTGGCCCCTGCCACAGGCCCCCAGGGCACGGGCTGCGCGCCTGTGTGCCAACGTCCACAGCTAGCCGCGTTCCCGGGAGAAACGTGCGTTTCTGTCCCCGCTGTCCGGCAGGGAATGTTCGCGGCAGCTTTCTTCACTGTGGCCCTGCCACCTGAAGGGCGGGTACACAGGTGGCGGGTATCCAGCCGATGGAGAACCGTCTGGGAGAGCTTGCCTGCGCACGCGGGCCTCACCTGCCCGGGGAAGGGTTCCCAACACAAAAGAGAAGTCTGGGGCTCCGTGAGCCTGACCCAGCGTCGCCCCACGACCCTGGCGCTCCTCTCTGAGGGGGGTGCCCAAGACAGGCGACAACCTGTGTCCGCCCACGAATGCGCACAGCGGCACCGTTCCAGAGATCGAACAACCCAACATCCGCCAACCAACGGACGGGTCCACCAAACGCGGTCTCTCCACCGGCGGAGTGTCACTCGGTCTCAATAAGGAGCGAGGCATGGACACTGCCGCGTGGACGAGCCTTAAAAACACAGTGCAGAGTGAGAGAGGCCGGGCCCGGGAGGACACACGTCGTATGATCCCATTTGCAGGAAAATCCACAGGGACAGAAAGCGGCCTCATGGTTGCCAGAGACTGGGGAGACAGTGGGGTAAGGACTGACTGTTTCCAAGTCTCCTTTGGAATGATGGAATGTTCCGGACTGAGAGGGGACAGCTGCACAACAGTGCCAATGTACTCAATGCCACTAAGTCGTATACTTTGACGTGGTTACGGTGGTGGATTTTATGTGGTGTGCGTTGTATCACAATACAAATCAACCCCTCACAAAAATAAAACATTGGGAGTGGAAGAGCGTGAACTCTGCCTCGTTCCACTGACCAAGTTTCTGCATGAGCTCTAAAAACAGCATATGGGTTCTCAGGGCAGGACCTTAATTTTGCAAACTGTTTCCGAGTTGAACAACCCCCTCTGATGACTGGGAATATCAAAACGCCTATTGGCATGGATTTGGGGAAAGGTTTTAACGTGTGAGAAGACAAGCCTTCCTCCCCTAAAGAAGAGATCCACTGGCTTGTCCATGACTTCCAACCTCATACTTTGGACACATGCTACTCTCCTTGGCTTCCCGAGAGAAGAGCAAGTGACTCATCCCAACCATTCCCCCACTTCAGGAATCCTGACGGAAAAGATCGGGAGTGTGGGCATCTCTTGTGTTAGAGCACAGAGTCGTAACCTCAGGGGATGGGCGACTCATCTGAATGAGCTTTTCAGAATGCAGGTCACTGGGTCCCTCTGAAACCTGTGGGTAGAACTCCGAGAGAGGCTGGGTGCACCTGCGTGCCTACCTGTGCGGGTACACACAGCACCTGAGTCTGTGTGTGTTTTTATTTGACCTCTTAGGTGCTTAATGTCTCATGTATATACAAGAATGTATACATCATGGTGTGCCTTTCATAATAAGGAAGCAGGAGCCCATGTGCCCACCTCCCAACCCAAGAAGTAGAGTTTAACCAGCACCTCCGAGCCCTAGAAACCTTCCTTAATGGTGTCCTTCAATGGAGAGACCATCGCTCAGTCCCCTTCCACTGCCGCCTTGCTTGGCTCCTGCCATTGAGTCTGGGTGTCTTTGGTTTATGCTCCCCAGGGGTGGGGGTAGTGTTGCCTGGCTGTGTGGGATGGGGCTTGGGTAGCAACACGGGGTCCAGCTACACTGGGGACTTCCAGTGCCTTCTTGGTCCGTACACCAAGGAAACTGGCAAATGTTATAAATCAAGGCTCCCCCACCCACTTAGGAAGACAGTTATCAAACATTCACCAACGCCTAACTGGGTAGTTGATCCCTGACTTCTAGGACCTCAAGTTCAGTGCAAGCGGTAAAACCTACAAGCATAAGATAACTTAAGAATGTTGATGAGAACCCCTCTGGGTATATCCCCTAAAGAACCGAGATCGGGGTCTCAAAGAGACATCTGCACACCCACGTTCACAGCAGCATTATTTACAACGGCCAAGAGAGGGGAGTAACCCAGGTACCCATTGACAGATGAATGGATAAATAAAATGTAGTCCATCCATACACTGGAGTATGATTCAGCCTTAAAAAGGAAGGACGTTCTGACACCTGCTACAACATGAATGAACTTGAGGACATTATGCTCAGTGAAGTAAGCCCGTCACAAAAAAGACAAACCCTGTATGATTCTACTCACATGAACGACGCAGAGTCAAGATCATGAAGACAGAATGCAGACTGGTGGTTGCCGGGGGCCAGGGGGAGGGGAAACGGGAAGCTGTTTAATGGGTGTAGAGTTTCAGTTTGAAAAGGTGAAAAAGTTCTGGAGATCTGTTGCACAACAATGCAAATAATTCATTTTTTAATTTTAATGTTTATTTATTTTTGAGAGAGAGATAGAGAGAGAGGAAGGGAGGGAGGGTGAGCAGGGGAGGGGCAGAGAGAGAGGGAGACAGAGGATACAAAGCAGGCTCCAGGCTCTGAGCTGGCAGCACGGAGCCCGACACGGGGCTCGAACTCACCAGCAGTGAGATCGTGACCCGAGCCCAAGCTGGATGCTTAACCGACTGAGCCACCCAGGCGCCCCAACAGTGCAAATAATTCTTTAAAAAAATTTTTTTTTTCAACGTTTATTTATTTTTGGGACAGAGAGAGACAGAGCATGAACGGGGGAGGGGCAGAGAGAGAGGGAGACACAGAATCGGAAACAGGCTCCAGGCTCCGAGCCATCAGCCCAGAGCCTGACGCGGGGCTCGAACTCACGGACCGCGAGATCGTGACCTGGCTGAAGTCGGACGCTTAACCGACTGCGCCACCCAGGCGCCCCTAATAATTCTTAACAGCACTGAACGGTACAGTTAAAAATGGTGAAGATAGCAAATTTTATGTTGTTGTCGTTGTTATAGTTTAACCATGACCAGAGAGGAGGAAAGAAGGCATTTTGATGGCAGCAGATTGCTGGTGGGGACAGCCCTGGCTGGGGACGCAGGACACTTGGGTTTGGGTCCGTGTTCTCCTATTTGCTGGTGGCCTTACGCAAGTCACTCACCATCTCCGAGCCCTGACGTCCTTGTCTTACGGGACGAGGGGTTTGTTTTAGGCTTTCCAGCTTAGAAAGCTGAGCATGCACAAATGAGTCTGACACGTTCCCTCATTGACTTTCACTCAAGTGTGACATTTACAAAAAAACTACACGCATCAACACATTCTCTCAAACCGAACACACCCGTTTAATGCCATTGTGTGAATAGACTGCCGTTTATTTACCCATTTTCCTGTTGATGGAAATTTGGGTTGTTTCCAGCTTGGGGTGACCATGAACAGTGCTGCTTGGGCCCCTGCAGCACCTTCCGCTGGTGCACACGGGCCCTGCTGTGGGGCACGTGTGCGGGAGGCCTGCTGGGGGGGCTGAGGCTGCTCAAAGCTCTGTGGAAGTTGCCCAGGATCTTCGCATCGGCAGGTGCTCCTTCTCCCGGCCAACTAGGTAGCGTCAGCTCTTCCGAGTTTGGTCTCTTGGGGTGGGGGAGGTCTGTAGTGGGCCTAACTTGCATTTCCCTGGTGACCGATGAGGCTGAGCACCTCTCACGCCCCAGTTATCCTCTCTGTCTGTCAGAGGTGATGTCTTCTGTCCATTTTCCCATGTTGTTCAGATCTTCTCCCATTCGGTGGGCCACTTCCCGTTCTTCTGGTGGCGCCTTTTCGTGAGAAATTCTTAATGTGGTCCAATTTATCATTTTTGTCCTTTATAGGTTTTAGTGCTTTTTGCACTTATTAAAAAAAACCAAAACCGTACTCCAAGATCATAAATATGTTTCCTTCTTTTTAGAATTAAAAACAACATTTATTGAGAGAGAGAGAATGCGCGCACACATGAGCAGGGGAGGGGCAGAGAGAGAGGGACAGGATCCCAAGCAGGCTCCCAGCTGTCAGCACAGAGCACTACTGGGGGCTCGAACTCAGGAACCCTGAGATTGTGACCTGAGCCAAAGTTGGACACTTACCCGACTGAGCCCCTCAGGTGCCCCTAAACGTTTCATTCCAGAAGTTGTATTTTACCTTTTACATGTAGCTCTTCCAGTTCAGCTGGACTTGATTTTTCTGTATGGTGTGAGGTTTGGATCAAAATTTTTGGATCAAAATTTAAAAAGAAAATTCATTTTTCTTGCTTGTGGGTAGCCAACTGACGAAGTGCTAATTATTGGAAACCAAAAACCATCGTTTCCTCACTGCAGGTGGTTGTCCATTTTGTTGTGAGTAGGCTGACTACGTGCGAGGGTTTTCCTGGACCGTCTATTCCATTCAGTTGGCCTGTTCAGCCATTGTACCAATACCCCACTGTCTTAAATACTCCAGTTACGGTGGCTGAATATGTGGTGGGGTAACCCTCCAGCTTTGCTCTTTTTTTATAATGATTTTTTAATGTTTTTATTTTTGAGACAGAGAGAGACAGAGCATGAGCAGGGAAGGGGCAGAGAGAGAGGGAGACACAGAATGTGAAGCAGGCTCCAGGCTCTGAGCTGTCCGCACAGAGCCCGACGCAGGGCTCAAACTCACAGACTGTGAGATCATGACCTGAACTGAAGTCGGATGCTTAACCAACTGAGCCACCCAGGTGCCCCCCCCTTTTTTTCAGCTTTTCTTTTTTGCAATTATCTTAGCTATGTTTGACCTTTTGCATTTCTGCATGAATTTTAGAACTAATGTGTCCGTTTCTTTTTTTTATGTTTATTTATTTTTTGAGAGAGAGAGAGAGAGAGAGAGAGAGAGAGAGCAGGGGAGGGGCAGAGAGGACACAGAGGATCTGAGCCTGATGAGGGGCTTGAACTCATGCAAAGTCAGCCACTCAGCCAACTGAGCTACCCATATTTGAGAGAGAGAGAGAGAGTGAGAGAGAGAGAGAGACAGTGTCTGAGTGGAGGAAAGGCAGAGAGAGAGGGAGACAGAATCTGAAGCAGGCTCCAGGCTCTGAGCTGTCAGCACAGAGCCCGACACAAGACTCGGACTCACGAGCTGTGAGATCGTGACCTGAGCCGAACTGGGAGCTTAACCAACTGAGTCACCCAGGTGTCCCTAACTTGTCAATTTCTAATACAAGGATATTATAAATGAAAACCCCCTCTGTGCTTTGCTTTTGTTTGCAACCCACACACTTTGGTAGGTGGTATTTTCAGTAGCATTCAGTTCAAAATATTTTCTTTCTTTTTTTTTTTTTTAATATATATTCTCTTCTAATTATTTTTTCAACTTTTTTTTTTGGGGGGGGGACAGAGAGAGACAGAGCATGAATGGGGGAGGGGCAGAGAGAGAGAGAGGGAGACACAGAATCGGAAACAGGCTCCAGGCTCCGAGCCATCAGCCCAGAGCCTGACACGGGACTCGAGCTCATGGACCGTGAGATCGTGACCTGGCTGAAGTCGGACACTTAACCGACTGCGCCACCCAGGCGCCCCTCAAAATATTTTCAAATTTCCCTTGTGATTTTTTTTTCACCCTGGGATTAGTTGGATATTTCCAAATATTTGGGGTTTTTATAGCTATCTTCTTGTTATTGGTTTTAACTTAATTCCAGTATAATCAGAGAACATATTCTGTATGATTTGAGTCCTTTTATATTTATTGAGACTTGTCTTATAGCTCAGTATTTGGTTTATCTTGCTAAACATACTGTATACATGAGAAAAGAATGTGTTAGGTGTGTTTGAAAAATACTAGCTCAAGATAGTTTATATAGTGTTCAGATCAGTTGTGTCCTTCATGAGTTTTTTAGTTCATTTGTTCTATGCGGTGCTGCGAGACCCATGTTAAAATCTGCAACGATTGCTGAATTATCTGTTCTCTTCTTCATTTTGTCAATTTTTTCTTTATGTATTTTGAAGCTGTTATGAGGTACATACCGATTTACGATTTTTGTCTTTTTGATAAAGTCATCATTTTTCATGAGGCAGCCTCTCTGTTTATCTCTGACAGTAATCTGTGAAAGCCCATTTTATGTGATGTTAACACGGCTCCTCCAGCGTTGGCAGGCTTACTGTCGGCATGATAGATTTTTAAATTTATGCCTCCTGTGAAAATAGCATATGGTAGAGTCTTGCTTTTATATCCTTTTCATCGAGGTGCTTAATGCCTTACACTTAATATGATTGATTTGGTGGGCTTTAGGTCTCTAATCTATTTGTTTTGTTTGTTGCTTCTAAAATGTCCTCTTCCGCTTTCTTTTGGGTGATCTGAATATTTTTTTTACCTTTCTGCTTTAGTTATTTGTTGGATTTCGAGGTGTACTCCTTTGTGGTTTGTTTGTTTTTTTAGTAATGGCTTTGGCGATTGAAGTGCACAGTGTCTGGGAGCCAATATAGCAGAATGTACCCCAGATGCAGAGCCTTCCAATGTCACAGGCCCGTTGTCTGCGGTCGTTGTGTGCCTCGCAGCTACATACGGTAAGATCCCCACAATGCAATGTTACAATTGTGGCTTTATAGAGACGTATGGATTTTAGAGGAATGAAGAGGAAAGTACTCTTGTATGTGTATTCAGTTATGTATCCTTTTCATTCTTTCCTGATGATCGAGTTTCTAGCTGGTATCATTTTCCTTCAGCCCGAAGAATTTCCTGTTTAGCATGTCCGGTAATACAGGTCTGCTGGTGAGGATTTCTTTTAATATTCTTTTATGTTAAAATATATTTACGTACTCATTCTCGAAAGCTGGTTTGACGTCCTGCAAATGTGTTGACAGGCTTTCTTTCAGCTCTTTGTACGTGTAGTTCCACTCTCTTCTGGCATCCATAGTTTCTGATGAGAAGTCATTAGACTCCATGTGTCGTTCCCTGGATGGCTGTGACCGTGCGGCTACTTGTAAGAGTTTTCTCTTTACATGTGCCTTCCAGCAATTTGACTATGCTGGGCCTATGCATGGTTTTCTCTGTGTTTATCTTGGTTGGGGATCATGGAACTTCAAGTATGTAGATTCATGTCTTTTACCACATATAGAAGATTCTAGAAATTATTGTTTGCAAATACTTTTTCCTGCCCCATTCTTTCTCTCCTCTCGTTTTGTAATTTCAATTACACGTATGTAGACCTTTTGAAATGGTCTCACAGATCCTTGGTCTCTTTTATTTATTCCCCACTCTTTCAGATTGAATGAAGTCTATGGATAGATCTTCAAGCTCACTGATTATTCCTCTGTCATTCACTCTTCTGTTAGGCCCATTTAGTTAACTTTATATTTATGATATTTTAATTTTCAGTTCTACAATTTCCATTTTCTAAAAAGAGTTTCTAAGGGCACCAGGGAGGCTCAGTTGGTTAGGCGTCCAACTTTGGCTCAGGTCATGATCTTGCAGTCTGTGGGTTCAAGCCCCGCGTCGGGCTCTGTGCTGACAGCTCGGAGCCTGGAGCCTGCTTCAGATTCTGTGTCACCCCCCCCGCCCCTCCCCCACTCGCACTCGGTCTCTCACAAATAAACATTAGAACAAATAAAAATAAATAAATAAAAATATACATATAGTTTCTAGTTCTCACTTGTGGTTTTTAAAAAATATTTTCCCCCATTAAAAGCATATTTTTCTTTACATCAGTGATTACAGTTATAACAGTTACTTTAAAATCCTTGTTTGCTAATTCCACAATAGGGGTCACATCAGGGATCAATCTCTATTACTTACCCTTTTTGGTTTGAGAATGGCTCTGACATTCTCCTTTTCTTTGTATATCAAGTAAATTTGGATTGTATCCTAGACACATTGTTATTTTCTGTTGACTTTGGAGTCATATGTACACATCCCCAGAGTTGGTTCTATTTTGTGTTCGTGTTGTTGTGACGCTAAGACTCAGCAGTGCTCGGGCTACGAACAACGACCCGTGGGCAGAAGCTCTGATCTCATGTTAGACCTCATCTTGGTTCTTTTGTTCTCAGCCTACCTGCCTGGAGTCGGCCCCATGCGTGTGGTCCAGTGTCACCTGGGGATTTAGGCCCTATTTATAAACAAAACTCAGGCCCCTGCTTCTCTCACTCCTTCCCTTCTGGGATGTCCCTGCATCTCCCAGAGGGTGTCATTGGCCCAGCTCCGTCTCCTAGCCCCTTAGGCAGAAGGACTATAGGTGTTTTGTTGGTGCTTTTTTTTTTTTTTAATTTTTAATTTTTTAAAATTTACATCCAAATTAGTTAGCGTATAGTGCAACAGCGATTTCAGGAGTATGTTGGTGCTTTATCTGGTCGGTGTGGCATGGGCTGCAGCCTGGCCTTAGGCCAGGAGTGTTGAGACAGGCAGCCCCCCTCCCCAGCATCTGCCTGCCTTTGCTCACTCTGGCGACTCCAGGAAAAGGTGTTTTGTATTTTGTCCTGAGCTCAGAGTGCTGTCTGTGGGAAGGTGAGTTCAATAGGAGGTTACTATTCTACCACACTGGAAATGGAAGCCCAGCTTTCAATTTCTGTGAAAAAAAAAACCCTGCTGGGATCTTAAAACCTGTTTTGTATTGAATCTGTAGATCACGTTGGGAAGAAAGGACAGGCTCCTAATTCTTGAACTTTATATATCCCTCCACATACTTATTTTTTCTGTAATTTCTCTCAATCGTGTTTTACAATTTCCTCTCGTTGTTTGTTTTGTTTTGAGAGAGAGAGAGTGAGAGAGAGTGAAAGAGAGCGAGAGAGAGCACGTGTGCGTGCATGAGCGGAGGAGGGTCCAGGGGGAGGCGAAGAGAGAGAAAGAATCTTAAAACAGGCTCCAAACCCAGCTCGGAGCCGGACATGGGGCTTGATCTTACAACTGTGAGATCTCATAACCGTGAGATCAAGACCTGAGCTGAAGTCAAGAGTTGGACGCGGAACTGAGTCACCCAGGTGCCCCTCTGTCGGTCTTTTGCTTTGTTTTGTTAGTTTTACATTGAGGTGTTTGGTTGGTTGATGCTTTTGTAAATGGTCTAACTTTCAAAGTTTAAATTTTTACATTCTCACTGGCATTTAATGGTCAGTGCCTAAAACCTTAGCTTTACGTATCTTGTGCAAACAGTTAATGCTAATGACACAGGTTCCAGCGACAAAACCTATGGTTTGGTCCATCTCCCAGAGCACCTGCAATGAAGTTTTCAAAAGGTAACTTTTCAGGAATGGAGGCTGGGGCTTTACGAATTGAGTATTTAAGCTGAATGAGGGGCAAGCTGTGTCTAGGAATTAACCAAAGCAATAGGCAGTTCTACCTGAAAAAACCCTCTGAGGGGCCTCATACTCAGAAAATGGAGTTCGGCAGGAGTTCACCTTTCCAGGGAACGGGGACTCAAGACACCAGCAGACTCCTCGGACTTGATAGGAAGGCTGTTTCTTGCTTGTACTCTGACGTGGCGAGGGAGACGGCCCAGGAAGGCTGACCTATCGGAGTTCCCACGTAAACTTCGAAATAAGCCCCTCCCTGAGCTAAACTAGTAAAATCCATCCGTGACAGCTGTAGTTAGCTATTTGTGGGAGTCAGCCAAGACACCGTCGTAAATGAGTCATTCGAGAGTTTGTAGACAGCCTGCATCCAGCAGATCCAGGTCAAGCTCCGAGAGGAGGCAGGCCTGACTCTAACTTCGGAGCAGACATCTAATCAGTGTACCAAGGGCTCGGTCCACCTTGCCAGTCTAAAAGGAGCATTGCCAGTGTCTGTCAGCTCTGGGGTCAGAGTCCCAGGTTTCTGTCTCCACCGGGAGAGACCTTGGGCTACTAATGACATCCTTCCTGAGCGTCAGTCCCCTCATCTGCCACACAGGCTTGGCCTGGCATGGAGGGAGAGCTCAGTGTCGCTTACCTGTGTCGCTTACCTGTGGCCACAGAGCAGACTTCAGCACCACACTTTCTTTCCGAGGCAGAACAGGGAGGGGTGGCCTTGGCTAGTGGATTCCACTCCAGATGCACCAACTCTCAGGCTACTGTTCTGGGGCAAAGGGGCCGATCGGGCTGATGATGGCCTTCTGATTGATCTGAAATTTCGGTCTTCTTTCCATAAATGAACAAACTAGTCATCTGTTATATTGGGTTGAAGTGTTCCCCCCAAATTCACATCCACCCAGAACCTCAGCACATGACAATCTGGAAATGGGGTCTTTGCATATGTAATTGCTTAACAGTGTTGAAATGAAACCATTCTGAATTTATGGTGGGCCCTAAATTCAGTTAGAAGTATCCTCTAAAGATGAAAGGAGGGGCACCTGGGTGGCTCAGTCAGTTGGGCGTCCAACTTTGACTCAGGTCACGAGCTCACGGTCTGTGAGTTCAAGCCCCACGTTGGGCTCTGTGCTGACATCTTAGAGCCGGGAGTCTGCTTCGGATTCTGTCTCCCTCTCTCTCTGCCCCTCTCCTGCTCATGCTGTCTCTCTCAAAAACAAATAAAAATGTTAAAAAATTAAAAAATAAAAAAGATGAAAGAATACACAGGTGCCTGAATGGCTCAGTTGGGTGAGTGTCCAACTTTGGCTCAGGTCATAATCTCACGGTTCGTGAGTTTGAGCCCCACTTCTGGCTCTCTGCCGTCAGAACAGAGCCTGCTTAAGACCCTCTGACCCCCTGCCCCCAATCAAAAACAAATGAACATAAAAAAAAAAAAAAAGATGAGAAGACACAGAGATGCAGAGAAGCCGTGTGACCACAGAGGCACAGATTGGTGCAAGCCCAGGGGCCACCAGAGGCAGGAGGTGGGAAGGACCCTGCGCACTTTAATGTTGGACTCCTGGCTTCTGGAACTGTGAGAATGAATTTCTGTCGTTTCTGTAAGTCCCTGTTTATGATGATGCTGACAGCCCTAAGAAGCGGATGTGTATACATCTATGGATCAGTTAGGTGTTCCTGCACTTGACCCCGGGTCAGGGATCCATTCTTGATGACCGGCACACCCTGCCAGATCCACGGGGCTGAGGAGCACCATCCGCTGGGGTGGGGAGGTCCCCCAGGTGAATGGGACTCTGGTAGCCTAGGCCTGGGTCTTTAAAAAATGTTTTCTTATGTAGTATTGCGGGTAGACAACAGAAGCAAAGGGAACACAACCAACATCGCGTACCTTTCACACGGCCAGAGCAACGCAGAAATGATTTACTCTCGTGTTTGTGTCTGATGCTTTCTCTATTTTATTGAAGAGACACTGAAAAGGCACACAAGGTGGCCCCATGGCTTCCTCACTGCCCCTGTTCACTCTCAAGGTGGGCAGTGCTCCAGGGAGCACTGTGGCTCCCATCTTCCCTGGGGTGGGGGCAGGGGACGGGGACTCCCCTGGCAGGGAAATGGGACCACAGGGGGTGAGGTGGGGTGCAGACTTAACCGCCCACACTTCCTGTAGGACAGTGCCCTGGAGCAGTCTGCGGGTGAGATCAGCGCCCCTGCAGGGAGCAGGCCAGATGCAGAGGAGAGCAGCCATGCTGGCCTGCGTCCAAGAGTGCAGGCTGACCGGAGGCTGGGGGAGGGGGGTCCCGTCAGAGAACGCAGGAAGCCACCGCTGTGTGGAGAAGCAGGGGTGCCCTGAGATGGCACCACCAACCTTCCTTCAGGGAAGACGACAGTAATGTAGCAGGGGCGACCTGAGAGTGGGGATCCCCCCTCCCCCGCAGTCACACCGGCCCTCCAGGGTGCAGCGGAGCAGAACAGTGGGCTTCACTTTCTACCCCCACCCCAATCGTAATGCTTTGAGGGTGTGGACGATGGCTCACATCTGTTTCCCGGTACAGATGTCATCACACGGGGCCTGAAATCAGCCTGCCAATGCTGTTGCTTGGCCTACTTTAAGCTTTTCTAATTATTTGTAAGCCTTTAGAGATTACGATTTTATACAGAATTCCACATTTCCGCTATTTGAAAGCCAGACCCCAGCCCGGGCCGGGCTCCAGGGGCTGGAGGAGATGGGCACGGGAGCCGCGGGTCCCAGCCCCCCGCCCCCACACCCGGCGCGTCCCGTTCCTCCTGCGCGCGGAGGTGCAGGTGCACGGGTCCCCCGCCCCCAGGCGCGCGGGGCTGGGTCACGCTGCCCGGAGACCGCGGTTGTCCTCGCCAAGCGTCCCGGAACACCGTCTGTTGGTAAAAAGCAAACAAGCAAAACCCGGCACGAAGAGCACTGTACCTGAGCTAGTCAGTTCTACAGCGGAGATGCTCGTGCACAGTGTTTAGGTCACGCACTTTGTCAAAGGGAACAGAGCAAACAGGAAGAGGCCGTCCACACAGGACCGCTCCCGACTCGGGACTGCCGGTCGCCACAAGCGCTGTCGGCTCCCCCAGTGATTTATGGATACCCGTGTGCGGGAGCCGTGCCGCCCCAGGCCGGGCGCCACTCCCTCCGGGGAAGCTCGGGCCGCGGCGGGGGGACGGGGACGGGGACGGGGTCGGGGACGCGCGGGGCCCAGGACGCACCGCCTCGCCCGGCAGTCGCGCAACCGACGCCGCGAGGCCAGTCCTCGGCCAGGCCCGGCCCGCCCGCAGCCGTGGCGCCGCCGCCGCCCGCCTGTCCCGGCTCCGGCCCCGCGAAGGCAGCGGCGGACGGGCCTCGGGAGCACGGCCTCCCTCCCATCCTCCCTCCCTCCCTCGACCGCCCGGCGCTCCCGTCAGCTCCGGCCGCAGCCATTTTGGAACGAGTGCAGACAAAGAGCGAGTCACCGCCGTTGCCCCCAGCAGGCCCGGGGTGCGGACCCCGCCTGCCGCGCCTAGCCGTCCGTCTGCCCCAGTCCCTGGCCCTCCCGGCCGCCCGCACCCCCACAGCCCGCCGGCCCGATGCCGCCCGCTCGCCCACCGAGCCCAGGCCGCCCGCCCGCGCCCCGGCCTCTGCCGCTAGCAGCCATTGGCCGCGCCTTTTAAGCGCGCGCCGCGGCCAATGACGAGGCGCCGAGCGGCCGGGCGGGGGGCGCCGTGACCAATGGCAACGCGCCGGGCGGCGGGCGGGGGCGGGCGCGCCGCCGCGCCTGCGCACCGCGCCGTCACCGCCCTCTACACCCCCCCCTACGCCGGCCGCCCCCCGCCCGCCCGGCCGCCGCCCCCGCCCCGCAGGCGCGCGCCGCCCCCCGCCCGCGCCTGCCCGCCCGCCCGCCCGCCCGCCCGCGCGGAGCCTCCTCCCCGCCCAGCGCCGGCGAGCGGCGGCGGCGGCGGGCCGAGGAGGAAAGATGGCGGCGGGCTCGGATCTGCTGGACGAGGTCTTCTTCAACAGCGAGGTGGACGAGAAAGTGGTGAGCGACCTGGTGGGCTCGCTCGAGTCGCAGCTGGCGGCCAGCGCGGCCCACCACCACCACCTCGCGCCCCGCGCGCCCGAGGCGCGGGCCGCGGCCGCCGGCGCGCTCGGGAACCATGTCGGAGCCGGAGCGGCCGTGCCGGCCGAGGGCGCGCCCGCAGCGGCGCCGGAGCCGCCCCCCGCAGGTAGAGCGCGGCGCGGCCTGAGCGCGGGCGGGCGCCGGCCGGGCCCGCGTCCTCACCGCGCCATCCCGCTTGTCCCCGCAGGGCCCGCCGCGAAGCTGAGCGCGCTCGAGGCCGGCGCCGGCGCCGGGGCCGGGCCCGGGGCCGGGGCCTGCGCGCCGGGGGCCGCGGCCGCGCCCGCCGCCCAGCCCGCCGCCCGCAACGGCCCGCCCGGCGGCCCCGGCGCCGCGCAAACTTTGAATGGGAGCGCCGCGCTGGGGACCTCGCTCCGCGCCGCCGCCGCACCTGCTGTCAGCCTGCTCCACAACGGGCCCGCGCCCGCGCCGCCGCCCAAGCCCGCCGCTGCCGCCGCCACTGTCATCCAGACGCCGCCCTTCCTCGGCGCCCCCGCCGCGCCCGCGCCCCGCGCCCCCTCGCCGCCCGCGCCCCCCGCGCCCGCCGCGCCCCCCGCCGCCGCCGCCGCCCCGCCGCCTCCGCCGCCGCCGGCCGCCGCCAGCCTGGCCCGGCCGCCCGGCCCCCCGGCCGGAGCCCCGGCGGCGGCGCAGAACGGGGGCAGCGCCGCGCCCGCGCCCGCCCTCGCGCCCGCCCCGGCCCCCGCGCCCGCCCCGGCCCCTGCCCCGGCCCCGGCCCCCGCGCCCGCCCCGACCCCCGCGCCCGCGCCCGCCCCGCCGCCCGCCGCCAACAGTCAGCCCGGGCCCGCCGCCGCCGCCGCCGCCGCCGCCGCGCCCGCGCAGGTGGCCAAGGCCGACTCGCCCAAGACGGCGGTGCAGCCGGCGCCCGCGCCGCCGCAGGCCCTGGCGGCCAGCTGCCCGGCCGGCGCGGGGGCCGGCATGATCCTCGGGCCAACTATGCAAGGGGCGCTGCCCGCCGCTGCCGCCGCCGGACTGCCGCCGCCGCCGGCCCCCGGCACCCCCACCGGGCTGCCCAAAGGCTCGGCCAGCGCGGGGCCCCAGAGCCTGCCCAGGACGCCCTCGGCCACCACCGGCGGGATCCGGGCCACGCTGACGCCCACGGTCCTCGCCCCTCGCCTGCCGCAGCCGCCTCAGAACCCGACCAACATCCAGAACTTCCAGCTGCCCCCAGGTGAGTGGCCGCGCCGGGCGGGCCTGGCTGCCCCCGCGGGGAGTCCAGGAAGTTGTGGGGCTGGCAGGGCGCTGAGGTCACGGGTCTTGCGCGGGCCTGCAGCGAAGGAGCTGGGGCGCTCCCCTGCCGGGTGCGGGAGAGCTCTCTGCCATGCGTGTGTGTGTGTGTGTGTGTGTGTGTGTGTGTGTCTGCGGGCACGGCCCCTGGGTGCTGTGGCAACAGGGGTCCCCTTTCCTGGGGCAGCGCTTGGCCTCAGCTCGCTGTTTGCATTGCAAAGTTTCTGGGCTCCCACCGTGCAGCAGCCGCTCTTCTGCTCTCCCGGCTCCCTGTGCCCCTGTCCCGCTCCTCCCCTCCCCCCGCCGTGCAGCGCTCTGGCTGCCGGCCTCCGCTGGAACGGCTTACTGGGTTATGCAGCCTGGGTCCATGGCTTTCTTGGGTCCGGTGCTTTCCCCTTCTGGTTTTGGGGATCGGTTGTGTTAAGGCCTGTGAACGGAACTCGTCTGCTCCTCTGCTACTCTGGGCTGTGATGGAGGGCTGGGCACTCTCCCCAGCTGGTGAGGTCAGGCAGAGTAGGGACGCCCCTTCCTTGTGGCCGGGCAAGCGTGCACGGAAAGCTTCCGCTTCCCTGCTAGCGGCAGGATGGCAGAGATCCCAGGTGAGCCCTGGAGGGATCCTTGGGCACACACACCCTTCCTGGTCCACGTCCCTGCCTCCCACTGTGTCGTGAACTGCTTCGGCCACAGCGTCCAGCAGTGCCGTGCTGCGGGTTAAAGGATGCTCGGTCGCTCTGGTTAGTGCCATCCGGTGAGATCAGCGGGTCTCTCAGAGGTGCACACGGTGGTGCCTAGCGAGGGGGAGCAGTCGCGGCCACAGCCTGTGCGTTTCCCCGGTCTCTTGGGTCATCCCTGGCAGTCGGTTGGGGTTCTTCAGGTCTGACAGTGAATGGTACCCCACAGCGTCCCAGCTCATGCTGCTGTGTTTTGGGATTCTTGAGCAGAGAGAAACTCGAGCACTGAGAAGCCCTGTCTCCTCTCGCATCCCCTCCGCCTCGCCCGCGAGGACCGGGAGCTTCTGGAGAGCTCCTCCCTGGCTGTGTAGTAACATGTGCTGCTGTAGCGGCCAACGCGGTGGCGGGAGCGGAAACAGCACCTCCCGTGTCCCCGCGTGCTTTCTGGGAAAGAGCCGTTGGTCACCTTGACAGAATTTCAGCGTCTTAACAAGGGAGGGTTTTCTTGTCAGAGCCCGTGAGGGTGTTCCTAGGCCGGCAGGGGCGGGGGAAGTGGGCAGCCCAGACCCACGTCTCCGGGGCTTGCCGTGCTCAGAGGGGACAAGGTGACGCAGAAGAAGTTGCTGGAGAGGTGTCGAGATGCCCCTTAGGACGCGTCTGGTTTGTTTTTTGAGTTTGTAGTGGGTGCTTATTTGAAGGTTCTGTTTTGCTCGTTGTGTGTGTTTTGACTTTTCGGTGGAGAATAGGGCTGATCTTTTAGTAACCTTTGAAAAAGGGAATTCGGGGTTGTGGTGCATTATGTAAAACGTGGGAATGTCCTTTCCCTATGTATAAAACTCCCTTTCGGGGGGTCCTGCACAGCTCAGCACCTGCCTTACTCCTGCCAGAGACCATTCCCGTGCCGCACTCGTGTTGTTGGGAACTGGTGTGAGCTGGTCAGTAGTTGGCGAGGCAGGTGCTTGGCCTGACCGGCAGGGCCCGTGTGACGCCTGCAGGTGCGGTGGTCTGGGGATGGCTGGGTCTCCTTGGTCTGCGCCTTGGCGCAGGCGAAACCCCTTCCTTATTTTTGTGCCGGGGGAGGAAGCCATGGTTGGGAAAGGGCGTCTCTGCCACGAGTGACCCTGGACTCACTTTCATCTTTGGTTTTAACGTCGCTGTCACAGAGGTCTTCGTGTGCCAGTAGACCAGTCCTTGAAAAAAGCTGTAAGAGTTGTCATGAGTGTTTGCGTTAAGTCCCCGGGATTTGAGAGCAGAGAGCAGCCCGTGTTGACATTGGGGTGACAGATGTCTTCTGGAATATAAAAGATGTGTGTCCGTGTTTTCTTTGACGCTCCCCACACCCCGGCCCCCACCGATTGGGAACTCTGAATAGTTACATCACCTCCTTTTTACAACAGCGGGAGCAAAAAAAAGTATCACCCCGGAACAAAGTTCTCGCTTTTAAATAGTGCAATTTTGTAAACCAAAATGACAGGTTATGAATATTCTAGTTATATAATCGATCAGGAAATACTAAACTCTCTTCCTTGATGTTCCCTCTTCACTGAAATCTCTCATCCCAAAGACGTGTACAGCGGAGGTAGAAGTGACTTACACAAATAACCGTGCTCGGCTAATAGCTCGTTCTTGCTACAACTCAGAGACGCAGACGCTTGGGAAGGGATCAGGGGCGGGAGGCCGTTCCAGGCTGCACACAGGTGTCAAGTGAGCGCGTATGAACGAGGCTGGCCCCTCAGCTCCTCTCCTTCCTGCAGGTCGAGCTCCAGATGGGGAGAGGAGGTACGGGGGTCTCACCGGGGCCCCAGGCCTTCTCATCGTGCGCTGGAACCCATGTGGATTTTGGCTTTAGCGAGTTCCACTTTGATCTTCTTTGTTAGGACAATTTTGTAAAGAAATGCTTACGTTGTCGTAATCGATTTGCTCGTTTGAAGGTACCAGAGTGTCGGTTTTGTCCGCTATGGGGATAGCAAGAACAGATAAGAGATTTTTGCCGCAAAGGCACTTCTCCAAGAACTGCGAACAGCGCTCGTTTCATACAGCTTGTTAGTCGTAACATCCCGGTAATATTATGATCATCATTGAGAGAAAGAAAAGTGATATGACACCAAAATTAGCATGTGCCTAAATGGTTTTAAAAGATCTTTTCAGGTAGATGCTATGTTAAAGATGCTCACTTCCAAAGGTTATCTCTTGGTGTGGCAAGTTAGTGTTTTTTGCAGTGGACGTCTGTTTGTCCTGCTTTTGCAGAGAATGCTCACCTGTCACCTGAAGGTTTGGCCAGCGCGTAGGTTCTCATTCCGGGACGGAGCACCGTTTCCTCTCCATCGGCGTAGTTGCCTTGGCCTGGTAGCATTTGCATGCTCCTTATTGGAAGTGAATGTTATCGCTGTTAATATCCTTGCTCGTAAAAACATGGCTCCCACCATGATGAACGCAGTTATTTGCTGGTAGGGAAGGGAAGAACCCAGCGGTAGCCGACTCGGCTGTTGGGCCAGGTTATTTCCCGGAGGGCTGACCCTGAGCCGGGCGGTAGGGTGTGGAGAGCCCAGCACTGACGTTAATTAACTGGACATTCTGGTGGCCGGTCTTGCCCGCAAGTGCTGTGGCCCGAGGGGTGCGTTTGCACGTTTAGATTTTGTTACTTGAGTGCACTCTTGCCTTCTCTGCTTGGAGTCCCAGTTGCCCCAGCTAGAAAGTGCCGCTGACCATTTTGCAAAGCATTACGGAATCCTGTCGGGACGAATGGGACACGCCTCTGTCGTGTAACGTCTGTTATTTATGTGCTGTCCCAGTGACGTTACGGTTTTTGCGGGTCTTAAGCATTATGTTGCTGTAGATGTTGCCGGGTCTAAAGACAGCTTTATTCTCATCAAAACCATAGCAGCCTTGGACGCGTTTTCAGTCACCGGGGAACCTGGTGCGGTGGCTGACTCTGGTTGTGTGAGTGGGAAAGTTGCTGGGCTGTCACAGGCCGGTCACAGACCCGACGGACGTGTCCTGCTGCCGTGGGGGCAGTGGGCGCGGTTGCCTGCTCGGAGTGGGCTTTGGCATGGGGTTTGCTTTAGCCCAAAGGCCTTGGGGTTTTGCTTTTGATGTACTTGTGTAATGGTGACGTTCATAAAGAGAAAGGGAAAAGAACTCCCGGAGAGCCACACGCGGCCGGCACTGGACAGCTCTGCTTGGCGGGGACAGAGGTAGCTTCTCTGAGCTTCCACACCGTGGGCTTGGAGGGGAGGCCATCCTCTGTCCGCACCTCGCCCCTGACTGTCACCACTACCTTAAGGGAGGACAAAGCCGTCTTGGAGCCTGGGGGTGGGGTGGCGTTTCAGGCGTACGTGGGGGTCTTTTGGAGCTGGCGGTTCTCACCTTTTGGCAAGAACCAGGAAAGGGGTCCCTTAGACCCTCCTGGGGCATCTGTTCTCTCCTGCTGCCTACCGTGCTGGAGGGCAACGCGTGCTGTGCGCGTATGGCACAATTACTGGAGTTTGAAAAGTCGAGACTTCCCGAGTCGTTTGCGTTTGCCGGTCCAGGGTAGATCCGTATTTCTTAGCGCCCCACGAGGAAGTGGTTAGCAAGCGGGATCTTGCTACCTGGGTGGCCGATGAACCCAGGGGCCAAAGGGCCCGACTCCCAGGAGTTCTGTCACCTCCGGGCCATGGCGAGTGAGTGCCCTCGCTTGTGCTGTAGGAGTTGCTGACAAGTGGGCACTGGGTCCCCTCGGGCAGCGGTGTTTGATCAGAACGGGACTGACCCAGTTCAGACCCTGCCCTAGAAACGAAGCAGGTTGGTGGGGCAGAGCAGCGGGGCGCGCACGTGGCTGTTTCCTTGAAATCAAAATAAAGGTAGTTCCTGGTGTGCTCCTAACCCCGGCTTCGGCTTCGGCGTGTAAATGTAAGCTTTCCTCATCTGAAATGATACATTTGAAGAAAGCTTTTCGAGAAATAGCTGGTCGTGTGTGAGTTGATCAAGACATAATTAACAACTGGTTTTAAAAATCTTGAAGCAGAGATTTAAAAGGACTCTGGAGCAACTTGCCTTAGGTTTGGGGAGTTTGCAAAGTTCTCAAAAGCACTTTTACTTTTCCTCATGTTGATGATAAGCAGGAGTCTCAGGTTTTCTTGATCGTCCTGGGAAATAGTTACTGTTTAGGGCTCTCGTCTCTGAAACTTGTCTTCGACTGGAGGCTGGCAGTCTTTTATGTGATCAGGTCTTTGATAGTAAGAAGACTGAAGGAGAGAGGTCCTTTCTCGCCACTGGAGCCTCTGTCCTGGGTGCCGTGCCCCAGCGTGTGAGGGACAGTTGTTTCCAGCTGGGGGTGAGATTGCCACGGCGTGGGGCACTGTAGGTTAGAAACACACAGACTTCAGGGCGGTAGATTGCTGACCAGTGTCTCTTAACACCCTGTGTAGTAGATCAAGTGCTGTAGCCTCGTTTGGAAATTGAGAACTTTATGTTTCTATGCTAGAACCGGGAACCCTTTTAAGTACAATTTTTGATTCTTACACTTCCTTAGGTGTCTGCACTAAGGGAACGAAATCTTCAAAACGCAAAGAGGTATAAACATTGTCCACAATTTAGGCACCCGCCCCCACATTTGAAAAGTGCATGGATACCCCCTCCTTTTTTTTTTTTTTTTTTAAGAGAGAGAGAGTGCAGATGAGCGAGGGGGAGAGAGAGAGAGAGAGAGAGAGAGAGAGAGAGAGAGAGAGAGAGAAGCGGGGCTCACCTGAAGCAGGTCTTGAGCTCACCCGAAGCGGGGCTCAAACTCATGAACTGTGAGATCATGACGAGTCAAAGTCCGATGCTTAACCGACTGAGCCACCCAGCCGCCTGCCCCCTTCTTGTCCAGCTTTCCTCTGTGGCCGCTTGCCTGGCCACATCCCCCTGCATGTGAGTGGACGGAGGCCCTCCCAGTGTGGGCGTGTGAGTGAGTGTAGATTGGGCTGGAGGCTCAGAGCCCCTCTGCAGGCCTTCTCAGCTGGGTCGTCTTTTTTTTTAGTTTTTTTTTTTTTTAACATTTATTTATTTTTGAGACAGAGAGAGAGCATGAACAGGGGAGGGTCAGAGAAAGAGGGAGTCACAGAATTTGAAACAGGCTCCAGGCTCTGAGCCGCCAGCACAGAGCCCGACGCGGGGCTCGAACCCACAGACCGCGAGATCATGACCTGAGTCGAAGTCGGACGCTTAACCGACTGAGCCACCCCGGCGCCCCTCAGCTGGGTCTTTTATCCCGAAGTTGGAGTCTAATGGGACCTCTCTGCCTCTTGCATGTGGCCTGGGAAGGGGGTGATGGCCGTGTGTGGTTCTTTGACCACTGAGCTCCTGAGGAGGGTGTGACCAGGTGGTATGGGACCTCCTCACTGACATCGGGGAACTTGTATCCCGAGGGCATATTTTGAAATGTTTTCCAGCTCTTAAGGTTGGGGAAATCCTAAAACAGGTCTTTATGACCGCGTCGCATTGGACAGCAGATTTTAGCAGAGGAGCAGGCAGTGAGAAGGTTCTGTCGCTGTGCAGTGACTTGTTTTGGGCAGTCAGCGGTCAGAGTGGACACGGAGCGGACAGAGCAGGACACTAGGAGCCAGAACAGCAAGGCCCTCGTCCTCAGTGCTGCGCCCTCTGCACTCAGAGTGGCCGGCGTTGGCCTGGACACTCTGCAGAGGGCAGAGAGGGGCCTTGTGGGGTCAGCGATGAGGCCCGGCACTTTGGGGAGGGGGGAGGTGCTGGGGCGTGGGGTGGCCATACTGTGTGGACCGTCTTGTGTTGCCACCGCAGCTGGAAGGGGACGGAAGGCAGCGTTTCCACCTCAATCTTTGTGCCACGGTGTGGGGGGCGAGTGCGTCAGGGGAGCTCTCCAAGGGGCCGTCACGCCTTTCACAGAGGAGCTTTGTCGAGTGCTTTTTAATATAATCCGTGTACGGATTTGCGTAGGCCGACGCCGTGGGTTAGTGAACACAGCAGGTCACGGGCCAGGCCTGGCGTGGTTTGATCTTGTCAGGGCGCCCCCGGCGCCCCCACGTCGGGGAAGGGGAGAGGCGGGTGCTGCCGGTGGGTGTTGTAGCAGAACCACAGCGTCGTAAACTACTGGTCCTTTGAAAGGGGCTCCTTTCCCACGTTTTTCCTCCTGATACAAAGTTTTATTCATTATGGGAAGTGTGGGCAGAAAAGAAAACCGTGAGGGAGAAAATAAAGTTCCTCATAATCTCGCCTTGCCCGGCTGGCCGGCTGGTCACCACCTGTATCCGCCTGCATGAAGCACGTGCAGGGGGAGACCTTCGGTCAGTCACCGAGGGCCTGCCGCGCCTCCTGCCTTAGCCTGTGTGGGGAGTGCCCCCGCCCTGGTGGCCTTTGAAGTCCCCTCCTTCGGAGCTTCCCCACAGGCCCCTGGGAGGGGCTGCTGTGGCTCACATCCCGTCCCCTGGTCGGCTGTGAATGACCCTCAGGTGAATGTCTTTGTGCACAGCTCTGCGGGCGTCTGATGGATCGAGCATTCATGAGTCTTTGATACAAATTGCCTTCTTGAGGACTCGACCATTTACGCTTTTAAAACCGTGGTTTTGAGAGCCATGGCCAAAATGATGACTTTTTAGAAATTGCTACCATTCTACAGGTTTCGTTTAGAAGGTCGTGTCTGGTTCTAGGGTGTATTTCTTTGACCAAGTGAAGGTGGGCCTTTTCCCGTGGATGTGGATGGAGACCGAGGTCCTTTGCTCTAGGATGTACGTCGGCCGGGGAGCCGATCCACGGCGCTGCGAGGACAGGGCATCACGGGGTGGCTGAGACCGAGGACTGCAGTGAAGGGGGACGGGGGCGGAGGGCCGTGGGCCTGTCTGGAACGTGAAGCGTGTGGTGCCGTTTCTGAGGAGGCATCAGGGGTAGTTGAGCGTAAGGTGTGGGCTGGGGGCAGAGGCCGCGAGGGGTCAGAATTTGGGAGTCCCGTGGCATTTGATGGAAGTTTTGGCCGTGAGGGTGAGGCCGCCTCCTGGGGGACTGTCTTGGAGCGGGGGTGGGGGCGGCCGGGAGAGCAGGCGGGGCCCCCTGCTGCAGGTAGGGGGGCGGAGGAGGCCTAGGAAGGAGGGGCGACCCTGAACGCCACCTGCCTTTCACCTGCCCTTCGGGGAAGTGGACACGGGGCAGTTGTTGTTTTAGGAGCTTTTTATGAAGTAGGAGTGTTTGTCATTAAGGCAGCAAATTCCTCCCGGCTTCTTTGCCTTTTTATGTGTGGAAATGGCTGGGGAGGGACATTAGCACTTCCGATGAGGTGACGAGGTGCTGCGGTCGAGCAGCCCACGTGGTTTTGCACTTGTGTGCCCGCCCCGGGCTTCCTGCCGTGTGCCGATGGACAGACCCGTGAGTCTGAGGATTCTAGAGCCGGGTGGTCCCAGTGAAGATGCTGAGACCCAAGGAGGTGAGTGGCTTTTCAGAGCCTCCTCAGCCCCTTACCCGAGGGGCTGGGCCCAGAGAGAGGCCAGCCAGGTGGGGGGCCTGGGGCGATCACTCCTTCCTGCCGCATCTCTTGTCTTCGTGCCTGCTTGAGGCAGCTGACACAGGGCCGGGCCTTCTCGCGAGAAGATCCACAGCCCGGCGAGTCCCGAGCACACGGCAAGAGGCTGGCTGACCCCAGGGGCCGACACGCTGGTGCTGTCTGTTCCAGAGACCCGGCTGTAGGAAGGCAGGGGTGTGTCCGGCGGCCGCCGGACTCCTGGGGTCAGCGGGGGCTTGTGCCTCGTGCTACCAGACGGCCCCCCGGCCTCCTCTCCGAGTGGCTGCGGGCATTAAGGTTGGGGCCATCCCGACGGCGGGAAGGGGTGAGTGGTCGGGAGGTCCCCCGGTCTCCAGGTGCAAGGCCCTTTCTCCTGACTGCAGAGCTGTGCCCGGGCGGCCGCCCATCAGCCCTGCTCGTGGCCTCGAAGGGCAGAGCCACGCTTCGTGAGTTTGATTAGTCGGTCGATGAGCAGACATTGGGCACCAACTTCAGATCAGACTTGTGCTAGAGTAGGGCAGTCCCCGTCTTCAGGAATTACTTTCTGATGGGGCTGTTGGGCCACGGAAGATGGGTTTGCAAGAGGAGGAGGTGGGGATAAATGCAGCATCGTTTCTGAAATGGAATCTCACTAGCTGCTCCTTTTCCTGCAGTAATTGCTGAAAATAAGCTTTCTGTCTGTTATAGTCCATTTTGGACACTCCAGCATTTTCTCTGCTGCTCTGGACTGATTAGATAACAAGTCAGGGTTGCTGCCACTTTGGTACGTATTTAACAGTCGAGAAACTTTGTTCAGAGCGTCTCCCAAGCTCTAGGTGACATAGTAAAGACAGCCTCCAAGTGGGCCGTGGGAGCCCGGCGCAGAGCTCACTGGGAGTCCTACGAGTCTGGGCCAGGGTCCCGACCGCTCCGGGCCGGGTGCCCGGTGGGCCAGCCCCAGCTTGCGTTTCATGCTGAGTGGTTTGGACACCGCTCTCTGGGGTCCCGATCCTGGAACTGATGGTGGAGCCAGCCCCTCTCCGACTCTGGGGGCTCCACGGTCCAGACACACCTCCGTAGGGGTCTCTGACCGTACTTGGCTTGGTGACCGCCGGGACAGCTGGCCGTCTCCCGGCGTGGGTAGGGCTGCCAACCTGCTGGGGACACGCCACCCTCGAGGACAATGTTGTGCCGTCAGCTCGGGGAGTTTGCTGGCCTGGCCTTCTTGAGACCGTCAGCCTCAGTCCCTCGGAGGCCCGGTCACGAGCAGCTGCGTGTGACGGTGTGCGGCGGGGGCAGAAGCACGCTCCGTGCTCAGTGCTGGCATGTTGGACGGCAGAGGTGCGCTGTGCACGGAAGGCAGGTTAGGGGTGGCGGAAGGGGGCGCACGCTCTTCAGGTCTGCGTGTCGCGGGCATGTGTGTGTGTCCAAGTGTGGGAGGTGGCCGGAGGGTGTCCCCTCGTTCCCTGCAGGTAGCTGCTTCTGGGGCGGTGGGGGTACGGGCCTGCGCACGGGACCTCCACTTTTCTCTGTAACGTTTTATTTCTCTTAAAGAGACCCGAGGCCACTATGAGAATTTTTAGTGACTGTTTGTTCTGGGGGGGTGGACCCCTAGAGCGTTTCCTCTTGCAGTTGTGTGTAGTTTAGAACTTTCCAGGCAGCTCCTGGATGTCCTCATCAGTAGATGCCCAGTGTGGGGTCGTGGGCAAGCGCCAGGTGGGGCTGCAGGCACGGGAGGGTGTAGTGTCGGTCACTTGGGTGCCTCACTGTCCCCGCCCCGTCGCACTACCTGTTAGTCGCGCCTCGTCATTCCTCACTACGTCCCCTCTGCTTGGGCTGCTGCACACAAGGACCTCCACAGGTCCCTCGTTACTTCTAGAACAAAGCCGGACTCCTGACGGTGGTCTGGCCGTGGGGCGTTCACAACCTCCCCGCCTGCTGTGGCGCCCCCCCTGCTCGCTTCCACAGTGGGCAGCGCGCCAGGTCGCGGCTGCACCTCACAGCATTATTTTCTGGGTGCTTCTGCGTGTCGTTCAGGCCCAGGCTGCCACAGTGCTTCTGGGTGCCGGCCTCATGGCCCCCGTGGTAGAGCGGGGCGCTTCCTCGGGACTGGCGTGTCCCACCGAGGCCCGTCTCCGCGGGGCCTGGCAGTGGGTGGGTGGCCGTGAGTCGGTCCAGGCGAGGCTGTACCTGCCGGCGAAGCGGGAGCACCTGAGGTCGGAGAGCGTGGCTTGTGCCGCGTTCATTTTTGAAGCTCGGCATCAGCGTGGCGCTCGTGTGGCGGGGATGCCTGCGGCGTGAGTCAGGGAGTCTTCTGGAGGCGTTTGTGGTCTGTCCGCTTGGTGGACGGGCCACGACTTTGAAAAGCCATTAACTGAGACAGAAGACTAGTGCGGGACGGGATGTTTTGGATCTTAGACGCGCAGAGTTGAGTTAGTCACAGTCTCCGGTCCCCGCGTGACCTGCTGTATGTGACGAGCACCTGCAAACTCCACCCCACAGAACAGCTGGGAGCCTGCCAGCATCCCACGGGACCGTCCAACCCCCGCCGCCCCCAGCCTGTGGCCGCCGTCGTCCTGACCCCACGGCCTCCACGCCTTTGCTTCTCTTTTCCTAACTGCCCGTGGCCTCCCTGAGCATCGTTAAGTGTGTGGGGTTTTTCAGCTTCAAGCGTGTGGAAAGGGTACCGTGCTGTGAGGCGTCCTTTGGGACCTTGGCCGTAAGTGATGCTTCCGTCCTGTGCTGTGTGGTATTTTGTCACGTGGAGACAAGCAGGACTCCTTCATCCCCTCTTGTGTTGTTTGTGAGAAGGGCCCTCACACTGCGCCTGGGTCTCCTGCCTGGGGAGGGGTGGCCAGCCCAGGGGGCACTGGCAGACTCTCGTCTACAGAGCCGCACACAGGAGAGATCTTGAGAACAGGCCGGGTCTCTTTACGGAGACTCACGTTCTTGGTTCTACATGTGTACGCGGGGGTCGTGCACTGGGTGTCCGGGAGGGGGTCAGGGAGACCTGAGATTTGCGTCTGAAATTCAGAGGTGGGTTCAGGGCTGGGGATCGGGGGCGGGGGCCCTGATGATATTTCAGGAGACGTGTCTGGCTCAGCTGGTGGGACTCTTGATCTCGGGGTCGTGAGTTCAAGCCCCACATTGGGTGTAGAGTTTACTTTGGAAAAAAAAAAAAAGACTGATGTCATCTTAAACCACGAGGGTGGTGTGCTCACTGGGTTTGGAGGAGGGACAGTACAGCCCAAAGAGAAGACAGGCCAGAGACCTGTTGGGGGACATCTGACACCTAGAGGTGGAACAGAGGAGGAACCAGCAGAGGGGAGCAGGCCCAAGCAGGGGACCCATGGGGGGCCTGCGGGGGGGTGGGGCGCAGGGTGCCAGGTCATGGGGTCGGGTGTGTCAGGGCGGTGAGTGTCTACCTGTTGTGTGTCGGTGGCCAGCTTAGGAGGTTAGGGGACAGACCTGCTTTTGGATCTGCCCCTGGAGGCCGGGACAGGCCGGGCCTCGGGGGGAAGGTGGGGAGGGGACAGCCTTTGGGGATGCTGGTTTCGGAGGGGGAACAGAGCCATGTGCTTGGAGTGTAGGGACAGTTCCTTTTGTTGTTTCTGGACTTGTTTCCCGAAGACGGGAGATTGGGAGCCGTGCTCTCCAGGAGGAGTGTGATGCGGGCCACACACAGAGTGTGAAGTTTCTGGTAGCGCCTTCAAAAGGACGAGGGACGTGAAAGCGCAACAAGGTGAAGTCCGTGTTAACGCATCGGGTTCAGCCCACCTCCCAGGTGTTGCCAGGTCGACGTGCTGCCCCCGTGCACGGTGTCCAGAGCCGCTGGCGTCCCGCTTCCTCTGGCGGCTGTGCCTGCGCGTTGGCTCGCTCAGGTGCCTGCTGGCCGCCCGGGGCTCGTGGCTGCTCTGTATGTACCTGCGCACGGGTCAGCGGTTGCCACAGAGAGAGAAGGTGGGGGGCAGGGCCCAGGGGGCAGCCAGCAGGCACTGGCTGGTGCCAGCCGCTGGGGGATGCCAGGTGTCCGGTCAGGCATCCGGGGGGGGGTTGCCGAATGAGAGGACAGGAGCTGGGGAGGAGGGACGCTGAGCCAGCCTCTTGGATGAGGGAGGGTGAGGGGCTGAAGTGGCCCAGCCCCACCTCCACTGGGGGGTGAGAGGGAGAGCTTGCCCTGGTGGGGGCGGCAGGTACAGGTGGGGGCCGTTGGGTGGCAGGGAAGGGACACGACAGAGGTGGCCTTCCTGCCTCCTTCCTCTGGAGGGCCGGGGGCGCGCGGGAGGCTGTCCCCAGGCTTTCTGCTGGGCGGTGTGCCCTGTGGCCCGACCGCCACACAGCACTGCGTGCTCCTGAGAAATCGGCGTCCCATATCAAACCAGAAGTGGGGTTCTCTTGGAAGAGGGGCACCCTGGCGGGAGGGTGGGTCGCCTGCAGGGCTGGAGGGTCAGGTGTACACTTGCCTGGGATGAAGGTAGCTGATCAGCAGTGGTGGTTGGAGAGTGAAGGGTGGATGTGGGATCACGGAGCCGAAATGGCGTGTAAATGGCTTGTTCTCGCAGCGTGGCCCTGGGGCCAGAGGGTGCAGCCGGCAGGCTGGGGAGGCCTCCCGCGGCGCCCCCAAGCCTCCCGCGGCCTGCCTTCCGGGTGCCGACGTGTGCCTGAGCGCTGTCCGTGCGTGGTGAGCACGTGTCCCCATGCCCAAGACACCTGCACCGGCTGGAAAGGAGGCACCTGCGGAGCCCGGCGTTGCCGGGTCCGGTCTGTGCCAGAGGTCCTTTCCTCACCTGATGTTCCAGGTCCCCTCTGGGGGGGTTTCCTCCCTTCTAAGTAATGTCCTGCTGTTCTCTTTCTGAAATTCCTTTGAGTTTGTCAATTTTCTTGTGTCTGGGGGGCTTGTTTGCATGCCTCCCCCCCCCATCTTGGCACTTTCAGCTCTTCCCCAGGCTGCTTCCTGAGGGAGGAGCCCCACGGATGCCTGGTGCCCAGGATGGTGCCGGTCACACAGTAGTGTGCAGGTCTCTGTCTTGCTGGAGCCTGTTATGAAGGGTCTGCCAGTTCTGGCTCATGTGAGCGCTGTATGGATGGAGAGCCATCGTGGTGCCCTGGCTCCCCTCGTAGCGGTCAGGCGGGACTGGACAGGGGACCCTTGACACAGGGATGTCCTCTGTTTCTGAGGAAAGGACCTCGTGGCCAAAAATTCTTCTGCCTAGAGCGTGGACATCCTGCCCTGAGCCCTGGGGGGTGCCAGAAAGACCCCTCCCGTTGTCTCAGAGTCTGCTTCCCTCTTTTTCTGCCTCTGCGGGCATCTCGTCCTTCTGTTGGCTCCTCCTGTTGGGGGTGTGGGGCCACGTCCATTCCTTGACTCTCGGCTTAGTGGGCTCTTGGCGGGGGAAGAGGTGTGGCAGATGGGAGAGTTCTGCTGGTCAGCCAGCTGTCCACAGGCCACTTCTTAGGGGGTTTGGGGTACCGCGCTTGAGTCTGCAGGTACCAACAAAAGCAGATGACGAGTTTTTTGGGTTTTGTTTTGTTGTTGGTAAAGAGCTTAATTTTTTTTTTTTTTTTTTTTTTTAGCGCAGTTAAAAGTTCACAGCAAAATTAGGAGGAAAGTACAGAGATTTCCCATATGTCCCCTCCTCCCCCCCAGCACAGCCTCCCCACTGTGGCCGTCTCCCACCGGAGGGTACCTTTGTCACAGGGCATGAGCCGCACTGACACGCCATCCCTTAGGGAGCTTACATTAGCTTCATCTCAGAGGTTTGGACACACGGAGAAAGACACGTATCCGCCTTTATAGGGTCAAACAGTATTTTCACTACCCTTGAAATCTTTTGTGCTCTACCTGTTCACCCCTCCCCACCTCCCGACCCCATCTTTTTAATGTCTGTAGTTGTGCCTTTTCCAGAAGGCCCTACAGTTGGTGTCACACAGTGCGGAGCCTTTCAGATTGGTTTCTCTCACTTAGTGATGTGCATTGATGATTCTCCTCCATCTTTTCATGGTTTGAGAGCTCGTTTCTTCCTATCACTGACTGACAGTCCATATTCTGGATCTACCACAGTTTATTTATCTGTCACCTTTGAGGGACGCCGTGGTCGCTTCCAAGTTTTGGCAGCCGCGAGCACAGCCGCTATAAAAATCCGTGAGCAGGTTTTTGTGTGGACACGAGTTTTCGACTCGTGTAGATAAATCGCAAGGAACGCGATTGCCGGCTCGTCCGGTGAGACTATGATTCGTTTTGTAGCAAATCACCAGACTCGCCTCCAAAGCGGCCGCGCCGTCCTGCGTTCCCGCCGGCAACGGCCGAGCGCTCCTGCCGCTCCACGCCCTCGCCAGCGTCTGGGGTCGTCAGGGTCGTGGGTTTGGGCCCTGGTGACAGGCGTGCGTGGTGCCTCGCTGTTGTGATTTGCGTCTCCCTGACGACCTGTGATGCGGAGCGTCGGTCCCCGCGCCCGTCTGCATCTGTGCGTCTTCTCCGGTGAGGGGCCTGCTCGGGTCTCCGGCCCGTTTCTAATTGGGTTGTTTTCTTACTGTGGAGTTTTAAGAGCTCTTTGTATATTTAGGATGACTGTATTTTATCAAATGTCGTTTGTACCTATTTTCTCCAAGTCTGTGGCTCCTGACGGTCTTTCCGAGAGCAGACGTCTTTAATTCTACCCCAGTCCAGCTCGCCAGCTTTCCTTCTCGGATCCTGTCTGGCTGTTGTGTCTGAAAGCTCATTGCCATCCCCAGGGTCACCGAGACTTTCTCCCGGGTGGTCATCGAGGAGATCAGGGTTCGCATTTTACTTTAAGTCTGTGACCCACTTTGAGTGAATTTTCGTGAAGGGGGTAAGGTCCGTGTCTGGATGCGTTTTTCTGCAGGCGGCCGGCCGGCGGGTTCGGCCCCGGTTGTTGAAGAGACGGTCTCTGCTCCGTCGTGTCGCCTCCGCTCCTTTGTCAGACGTCCGTCGACTGGGTTTCTGGGGCCCGTTTCTGGGCTCTGTTCTGTCCCACGGTCTGTACCTTCTTCTGCCGGGACACGGCGGCGTGATTGCTGTGGCTTTGCGGTGGGCTTGATGTCGGGCAGTCCCCCTCCAGCTCTTGCGTTGGCTCCTCTGGGTCCGTGGCCTCCCGTCCGTTGTCAATATCCATAAAGTGACTTCCTGAGATTTGAGTGGGATTGCGGTGAAGCTACACACCAAGCTGGCAAGAACTGACATCCCGACTATATCGAGTCTTCCTGTCTGTGAACATGGACTGTTCCTCCATTTATCTGGTTCTTTGATTTAATTCATCAGAGTTTTTAGTTGGCTTTATTTGGTCTTGTATTTCGTTAGATTTGTAACTAAGTATTTCATGTTTTTGGGTGCTAACATAAATGATAACGTGTTTTAATTCTACTCATTGTTGGTTTATGAGAAAGTGATTGGCTTTTGTAAGTTAACTTTATATCTGGCAACTTTATTGTAATCATTTTTAGTTCCAGGAGTTTATTTTGTCATTAAAAAGAAAAAGCTTACTTAGTTTTTGAGAGAGAGAGAGTGCGGGAGAGAGCAAGCACGTGCAAGTGGGGAGGTGCGGGGGTGGGGGGGGTGTGGGGCAGAGGATCCGAAGCAGGCTCCGCGCTGACAGCAGCATGCCCAGTGGGGGCTCAAACTCCCAAACCAGAAGATGGTGACCTGAGCCGAAGTCAGGTGCTCAACCAACTGAGCCATCCAGGCGCCCCTTCTGTCATTTGGTGGTGGGGGGGGGGGGGTTCTACGTAGATGATCCTGTGAACAAAGACAGTTTTTTATTTTTTCCTTCCCAATCTGTGTACCTTTTATCTCATCTTCTGTGTTGCACCAGCTGGGATGCCTGGTGCCGTGTTGACGTGCAGCAGTGAGAAGAGAGACCTCCTTGCCTTGTTCCTCTTTTTAGGGAAGCTTTGAGTCTCTCATCCTGAAGTAGGATGTTAGCTGTAGGTTTTTTGCGGACAGTTTTTATCAGGTCGGGGGAGTTGCCTTTATTCCTAGTTTACTAAGAGTTTTTCTCATGAATGGAGGTATTTTGGGAAGAGTTGTCAGTGAGCATCTTCCCTGGGAGGTCAAAGGGGGAGTCAGGCAGGGAGACCTTAGGAGGTTCCTGCCATATCCCGGTCTCAGGAAATGCGTCTTGGTCTAGCCAGGTGGGAACGGGGGCAGTAAGAGACATTACCTTTGTGAGGGCAGGTGACAGACAAGGGGACAGGGCACAGGAGGAGGATAGGATCGACCCAGAAGGGCGCCCATGAGTTCTCTGCCCACCGGGGGCGGGACGTAGAAGTCAGGCACTGTGCACGTCTCCTGCACCCCCACTGCCCTCTTGCAGATGGGTGGCTGAGGCTCGGGTTGGTGAGGCACGCGGCCCGGGGCCTCCCTGATCCTGAGCCCGCTTGCCCCTCCCTGGCCTGGGGACCGGTCATGATGGTGGCCCGGTGGGGGCATGCATTAGCCCTGCTGTGTCCAGAGGAGCAGCAGCTGTGTCCGGCCTGGTGGGTGGCACAGGTGCGGAGGTGGAGGTCAGAACTGCCGTAGCGGGAGCCGGTGCGATGAGTGTGTGCGGGGCCGAAGAGCTGGCTGCCTGGGGAAGGGGAGTGCGGGAGGGGGACGAGCCCTGGGAACCCTGGGCGGGGGGAAGTCCCCTTCGACTCTGCAGGTGGTTCTGGATGTTGCTGTCCTCCTGAGCCAGGGTCAGACGGGCCCACACAGCGACAACCAGTAGTGGGACTCTGTGCAGCCAGGCTCCACTGCTGACTGGCTGTGCAGGTCCCCTCAACCCTTGAGTGCCAGCTCTCGGAGCCATAACACGGATGGTTAGCAGTGCCCCTCAGGGGGACAAGGAGGTGTGCCCCAGGGAGTCTTGGTACGGCAACAGATGTCACTCTGCTCAGCCCCCACGCACGATTCAGTGTTTCTACAAAAGCATTTTCAGTACATCAGACTCCTCAAAGGCAAGCCCCCTCTTTGGTCTGGCGTTCAGGTGAACAGGCCCCCATGTGCTCCAGTACCTGGGAGGAGTTGGCCATGTCACTGCAGGAGGGAACCCGCTCAGCCCAAGACCTCCTGGGGCTTTAGGGGACTTTCAGGGGTGATTTTTGGTACTTGTGTTGGAAAGCAGCCCGCTGCAGTGAGGGGGCACCTTGGTGGTGGAACAGAGTGGGCGTGGTGATGAGTGCACGTCGGGGTGGTTGGGGTGGACGGGAGACCAGCCTTGGCAGAAGGGCGCATGTAGGAGGGAAAAAGGTTTGGGGCCACCCTGGCCGTGGGGGATCCCGAGGGAACAGCGTCCTGGCTGATGCTTGCTCGCCAGGCAGCCCCTCTGTCTGAGTGTCCTGGCAGGGAGAGGTCTGGGAGCCGGCATTGACACAGGAGATCTCAGGCTCCCTCGGCTGTGTCGTCTTCTACGTGATTGAAACGGGGCAGCATGGGTTTGTAGGTTGTAGGGTACTGTGTTTGTACCGTGGGAACCAGGGGTCGCTTTTCTCACGGCGAAGCCGGACTTGTTCTAAAGCAGAGTGAAGCACTCTGGGGGCGGCTGGCGTGCTCCGTTTTCAGCACAGGATTTAAGATTTTACCCCCCACACTTGTGAGTCAGTACCCTTAGAACGAGACTGGTCCCGGCGTTCTGTGGGTGTGGCTTCAGACCGAGTCCGGCCAAGACATGGCCCTGCTCTGCTTTGGTTGGTCCTCACTGTTCTTGCTTCCAGCTTCCACCCGCCCCCTTGCGCTTGTAGGGCACCCGTTTCGGGGCGGGGGGGAGGTAAGGCGAAGCACAGTGGGTCTCTGCCGAGCAGTCTCACAGACAGACTGTCAGGTGGGAGCGAGTAGCGCCCAGCTTCCGTTCGCGCTCCGTCACACCTGGTGTGCCGCTCCGGAGAGAAAGGATGTCAGCAGAAGTGGATCATGCATTCTGGGATCGTCCTCTGTCGGGTGCAGACGCTGGCCGCAGAGTTCCCAGAAGTGGCAGTGTGGCCCTCTGGCCGTGACACTGAAATCTCAGGTGGTGATCTTTATGACCGCGGGTTAAGTTAGTACGAGATTTCGTAGGACACAGGTAGCCCGAACCACAGTGGAAAAGATCGATACACCAGACTTCAGAATCAGAAGGAAACTTTTGCTAGGTGATAGTCGTCGTTGATAAACTGGAAGGCAGGCTTTGGAGTGGGGTGGTGCATCTGACGGAGAACTTATGTAGAGCACAGGGAGGCAGGTCAGAGCAGTGGTCAGAAGACCGTTAAGAATGGGCAGAAGACGGGCGCCTGAGTGGCTCAGTCAGTTAAGCGTCCGACTTCAGCTCAGGTCACGATCTCACGGTTCGTGGGTTCAAGCCCTGCCATCGGGCTCCGTGCTGACAGCTCGGAGCCTGGAGCCTGCTTTAGATTCTGTGTCTCCCTCTCTCTCTGTCCCTCCCCCACTCGTGCTCTGTCTCTCTCTCAAAAATAAATAAAAATATTTAAAATAAAAAAAAAAAGAATGGGCAGAAGGTCTGAACAGACACAACAGAAGGTATAACAATGGCCCTCAAGCATATGAGAAGATGCTCACGTCATTGGTTATCAGAGAAGGACACGTTAGAGTCCAGTGGGTACCCCATCGCTTCCACGCCCACTAACAGGCTGCACCCCAGCCGGTGGGTGTGGGGGTCATGGAGCCCGCAGGTTGCCGGGGGTGAGTGCCCAGTAGGAGGAAACAGCATGTGGCAGGTGCTCGAACAGCACTGGGTCCTTGCTGTGTCCGGCAGCCTGTCCAGGAGGAGTGAGGTGAACGTCCGCGAGGGACTCCCTGGCAGCGTTTGCAGCAGCCCTACTCACCAGAGCCCAACTTGGAAATAACCTAAATGTCCGTGAGATGCACGGCGTGTGTCCCGTCCGCACTCGGTACTTGGTGACGTGGAGGAGAGGGTGCTGACACCTGCAGCCTTGTGGAGGGGCTCACAGCACTCTGCCGGGTGCGAGAAACCAGGCCCCGGGGACCGGCCGTTGCACGATCCCAGGTCTCTGAGACCCCAGGAGAAGCCGCGTGGCGCCCACAGCGGTGGCCTGCTCTGGGGAGCCTGCCACGTGGTGCCGGGGCGCTTTGTAACTTGATGGAAACGTTTCAGGTCTCGACTGCAGGAGTGACTCCTCGAGTGTGTTTATTGGCTCGAGCTCCCAGATGGTGCACTTAAAACAGGTGGACTTCATTCTTTGTAAACTAGATTTCAGTAAAGCTGCACCTAAAAGGTTATGGTGCCTCTTTCTCTGTCTGCCTCGGTGCTGCATCATGTTCCGGAAGGGAGGGTAGTTGTCATTTGTATAAAGTGCCAGCGTCTGCGGTCTCCTGAGGCCAAGAAGCTGGCTCTGGTGTTCAGGGGCTTGTTTGAAACGGCTTCGTTAACGGTCGATCGGGTCTGATATGCGTACGCACTTTTCTCATGGCTAAAACAGAGCGCTTGGAAGCGTCTGCATGCGGTGAGGAGAGGTTTGTCGGCTGTGCCTGGAGAAGGGCCGCTGCCCCCCCCGGGCACCTGTGTGAGCAGTTACGTGCTGGGGGCCGTGGGCACCACCCGAGTCGGGTTCATCTTGGCTTTGTTCAAACGGAAGCGTCGCGTGGTCTTCGTTAGAGAAAGTTGAGTGTCCGTCAGGGGCTGGCTGTGCACTGAACCCCACGGATGCGTCTGGGGCTTCCCTCCAGGCCTGGCCGTTTCCGTAGTGGCCGCTAGAAGGTGCAGCTCCCCTTGTCCGTAGTTACAAACAACATCTGGTTTTTAAACAGATGTAAATACAGAACGTATTTCCATGTAAATACAGCAGCCCCCCCCCCCCCGCCCTTATTTGCAGGGGGATCCGCTTCAAGACCCCCAAGGAAGCCCGAAAGCGTGGGGGCACCAAGCCCTACACGCACCAAGTGTTTTCCTCGACACGCACTCCGCCCTTGGTCGAGCGCGGTTTATAAACCCTAACCGGGCGCAGCGGGAGATTGTGAAACAGAACGGTTGTGACAAGGTGCTGTGACACACGTCGTGTGACTGTGGTCTCTCTCCGGGGCACCTTCTTGTCCTGGGCTCACCCTCCTCGTGCCCAGGTGACGGGACGAGATGCCCGCGCCAGGGGATGGACGTCACGTGGAGGACGCGGCACGTGACGCAGAGCCAGGCTGCACCTGACCTTCCAACCTCGAGTCAAGGGGAGGGTCCTCTGCTTCCCGCGCGGAAGCGGCGGGAGCCCAGCGTGGATGAGGGAGTAACTGCCGTGATGTATGCTCATCCTGCAAGATTTGATAAGGACAAAAAAATACGGGAAAGACGTGAAGGGTGATCCATATTATTGTCCCCAGGCGATCATTGTGGCTGTCCCTGACGCGCCGTTTCCTTTCTAAAAGTTCCCTGGTCCTCCACTACAGTGGGGAGTTACAGACTCCGTGGTTTTAATGGCCATGTCCTTACCGAGTGCCAGCTCTGTGCCGGCACGTTACATGTGATGGGGGTCCTTCCGGAAGGGGTGACGGGCCGCGTGCGCCACACGAAGTTCCAGCACGCGCACATCGGGGTCTGCTGCACAAGTGAGGTGGGGTAGGAGGTGCTGTTCAGACGGGTGCTCAGGGAGGCCACTCCGAGGAGGGACAAGACAGGGGGCCCCTAGAGTGCCTGCGGAACTTTCCAGACAGCGGGCTGAACCTACATTCTGGGAGCAGCCAGTGGGGAGTGGGGTCCCAGGGGTGTGGCTGTGGCAGGTGGCGGGCGCGAGCATGCTGGGTCGCTTGCGCGGCGGGCTTACGTGTCGTCCGCGCTGCTCTGCGGTCTCTGTGCCTGTGTGGCTGGGCATGGTCCCCGCCTGCCTGTCCCCAGGTGCTCTCTTGTGTCTTCCTCCACGTGCCCCGAGCATCCTTTTCCTTCCGGCCTCTGCCTGAACCTGGAGTTAACTTCTGTGTGCCGGGGCGTGGCTGTCAGCGTGCGGGGTTTGTGGACGTGGGAGGAGGAGTTGGGGGATGGCCCCGCGCTGTCGCTCTGTCCCCGTTGGCAGTGAGCGCCCCCTTCCTTCAGTCAGAGAAGTGTCAGCACGTGGCTTGGGCAGGGCCCCGCATCTGGGGTCAGGGAGTCAACCGCAGGGTACTTCCGATTCAGGTTGCTAACCCAGCAGGGGTCCCTTAAATTCTTTGAAATTGTGTTTGTAGCTCTTCCCTGGCTCGGAAAATCATGGGTCTGATAACGCAATCCTGTTTACTCACTTGGCGTATCGTACCATATACTTAGAGTTTCACAATTAAACAGTAAAAGTGGAGTTTAAGGTTTCTTGCAGTTCCTGTGTGTTCAAACTCCATTGAAGTAATTCCTTTTTCTGTGTGTTTTGTTACCAGTTTGATGATACACGCTTTAGTTCTCTGCCCGCGGCAGGAGAGCTGGGTCTGCAGAAGCCTTTCCTCTGTCCCCTCTCTCTTGCCTGTCCCCAGAGACAGTTTAAAGTTTTTATTTTCATTGGTTTCTGGGCCATTCATTCAGTTTCTTTCCCTTTCTTTCTTTCTTTCTTTCTTTCTTTCTTTCTTTCTTTCTTTCTTTCTTTCTTCCTCTTTCAACAGGCTTTTTTATGGGGAAGGGACTGAAGAAAGGGAATTGGATGAGAACTGATTTATTTTTATTTATTTTACAGCTTTTTATTTTTATTTTGTTTTTTAATGTTTATTTATTTTTTGAGAGACAGAGAGACACAGAGCATGAGCAGGGGAGGGACAGAGAGAGAGGGAGACACGGAATCCGAAGCAGGCTCCGGGCTCCGAGCGGTCAGCACAGAGAGTCCCGTGTGAAGCTGGAATCCACAAACTGCGAGATGATGACCTGAGCCAAAGTCACACACTTAACTGACTGAGCCACCCGGGCGCCCCAGTATTTCTTTTTGTAAGAATAAGCATGTTCGTGTTCACACCTGAAGTGCACGTGTGCGGAGTTGCACCCTGTTTTCCTTGATGACGTACCCTGGAGATCATCTTGTGCTGGCGTTCTGTGTTAACTGAGAAACGGACTTTTATATCTGGCCCACTCAGAGAAAAATTACTTTTCCTAGCGACACCTTCCTGCACGGTGCAGGCACTAAAACCTTCAGAATACCTCTGGAAGGAATGGTCCAGAAGGACACCTGAGCTCCTCCTGCCACAGCGACGAGGCCCAGCAGCCCACGCCGGCCGAGCCGGGGAGCTCCGGGCTGCAGGTGGGGGCCTGCCGGGCGGTCCCGCCGGCCGAGGTGAGAGGCAGCTCCCCCCGGGCTGCTGTGCTGTCGCCAGCGGGTGACTCAGCCTCCTGGCCACGCGCCAGCCGGGTGTGAGGAGGCTCGCCTTTAAATAGAGCTCAGCACGCGTAAGGCTTTTCTTGGGGGTTAGACGCCCATAAGACACATGCGGCACGGTGCACCCGCTTTGAGAAGTGCGTGCATCTGTCCGGCCCCCTCACACTCCGGACGCACATGCTCCATTCACCCCCAAGGGCCTCTCCTGCCCTCTCGTTGACAGGCACGCGCCCCGCTTCGCGTCTCTGTAGTTTTGTTTGCCGTGTCACAATTCGCGGAAACGTACTTGCACGTCGCGATCGTGTCTGGCTGCTTCACGCGGGGTGTTCTGGGTTCGCCCTGGTCGCGCGCACACCGTATCCGTCAGTCCACCGGGCGCCGGCGGTTCGGTTTCCTGGTTTGGGCAGTAATGAATGACGCGTCTCTGAGCGTTCGTGGACAGGGCTCGGTGTGGACGCACGCGTGCGTGTTCTTTTCTCCAGGGTAAATACTGGGAGCGGAATTGCTGAGTCACAGGGGAAACCTGTGTTCAGGCTCCTCAGGCTCAGGCCAGACTTTTCCTGAGTGGTTGTGGGAATGTGCTGTTCATCCAACAGGAGAGTTCCTGTCCCCGCACGCCTGTGCCGGCACGTGGCAGGGTTGGCCTCTTGCGTTCTAACTGCCAGTGGGTGTGTGGTGGCGCCCCACCCATCTGGCTTCACGGTCCTTTCTTGAGACTTAGTCTGCATATCGTGACGTCGACCCCGTTGAGCGTCTGACTTTGTGAGTTTTAACAAACACATACGTTACGTGTGACTGCCACCACGGTCAAGGTGTGGACTCCTCCCCAGGCCTGTTGGCGGTTACCCCCGGCGGCCCCTCACTGGCCCTGGCACCCTGTCACTATGATTTGCCTCATCCGGAGTTCCGTAAACGTGAGCTTGCACAGTGGTGGTCTTGTGTGTCTGGCCTCCTGCACTTAGTGGGACGCTCCTGAGGCTTAGCGGGGTGTCGCACGCACCCCTTTCATCGTGGACGACCGTTCCATGCCGTGGATTTGCTGCATTCTAGCCGTGCTCTGAATCGTCTCTCTCTAATTGGTAAGAGTTAACCTCTCTCCCGGTTACGATTCCTTGGAGGTCACGTATGTGGCTGGTGTGCTCCTCAGCTGACGGCCAGCCTTTGCACTTTGCTTCATGGCGATGAGTGGGTTTCTTGGTTTTCCTGTAGCAGCATTTGTCTGTCTTGTCTTCGTGGTAGACACCTTTGCATCATGTTTAATACCTTCTTCCTAACCCCAAGGTCCCAGGGATATTCTCCTGTATTTTCTTCTGACATCTTGACATTGGCTTCCGTCCCACAGGATCAGCTGTGTGTGTGTGTGTGTGTGTGTGTGTGTGTGTGTGTGTGTGTGGTGCGGTAGAGCTCGGGGTCACTCTCTCCTCTTTCTCCAGCAGACAGTTGTCCCAGCACTGTTTCTTTGAATGGGCCTTCCTTACCCCACTGGTCTGCACGTCCCTCTGCAGTATTTCAAGTTTGTATTACATAGGGGTCAGTTTCTGGGCTCTCGGTGGCTCTCGCTTGGTTTATCTGCCTTTTCCTCGGTAGCATCGTGTCCATAGTGTAGCGCTGTGCTGACACTGGGGCAGTACCTCACTTGCTTCTTCCAGAGAATTGTCTGTTTTTTGGTATTTTGATCTTGCTTATACATTTCTCAGCCAAATCTTTGAAGCTTGTGAAAGTCCCCAGAGTTGCTTTGATTGGGATTGTATTGGTCCGTGGGTCAGTTCGGGGAGGATTGACATCTACTGTATAGTGCCTGTGTATTCACGAATTTGATTTATCACTCTATTTAGATCTTCTGTAAGATCTTTCATTCAAGTGTATGTATTTTTTTCCATGTAGGTCTTGTTAGATTCTTTCTAGGATTCTCTAAATAGTAGTTTTTAAGAATTGCATTTTCTAGTTTTTGGTGATGGTACATTGGATTGTAGTTGAGATTTGGATATTGACCTTGTGTCTACCAATCTTATCGAATGCTTTCATTAAAAAATGTGTGTGCCATTAAAAAAATTTTATTTATTTTGAGATAGAGAGTGAGAGTGTGTGGAAGGATCAGAGAGAGAGAGAGGGGAAGAGAGAGAATCCCAAGCAGGCTCTGCTCTATCAGTGTGGCGCGTGATGTGGGGCTTGAACCCATGAGAACCGTGAGATCATGACCTGAGCCGAAGTCAGATGCTCAACCGACTGAGCCACACAGGCACCCCTGTGGGTGCTGGTTTTTTTGGGTGTTATATGTGAAGAATCCTGTTCTGTACAATTAATGACAATTTCATTTCATCAGAGCCTTATGCTCCCGCTCCCTGACCTTTTCTCTGGGCTGTCGGCTTGCTGGGACCTTGGGTACGGTGTTGGGTGAAAGAGGTGATGGCTGGCCTCTTTGAATTATTCCTGATTCCAAAGGAAATGCTTCTAAAGATCTGCCACTGGAGATGATAGTTTGTAGATTCCCTTCATCAAGTTAGGGAAGCTCCTTCCCACTGCTAATTCTCCGAAGTTGTTTGCTTTTTTTGGCGGGGATATTTATTCTGTAGTCATGAGTGGATGTTGAGTTTATCAGATGCTTTTTCTGCCAACTGTGGGAATTGCCTGAAAACCGCACAGTGTCTCTTGTCAGCACCTTCTTCCTCCCACCTGCGCTCTCCTTCCTCGTTCTCCGGCTTTTCCAGCCGCACCCCCGCACCCGCACTTCCGGAGAGTTCTGAAGCCACCAGCTGGGAGCCCCCGGCTTCTCCTTCCCGAGTGCCGGCCCCTCCTGCCTGGGCCCTTGGGGCCTCGCTCTCCTGTGCTTGGACCTCAGCCTCCTGGGTCCCCTCTCTGTGCCCTTCCCAGCTGACCCTCGCGGTGTCCTCGCCTGCGTCTCTGGGGCAAGGTGTGTTCTCCCTCGCCCTCCCGGCAGCGAGGCCCCGCTCCTTCCCGCGTCTTTACCGTGTCGCTTCCTCCGTGAAGCCCGTTAGGCCCCTCAGATGAGGTGCGGAGGTCCCCTGGCTCCGGGCTCCTGCAGTGCCGCGCGGCCCCCCTCCACGGCCCGGGTGGACGCGTGCGGGTCCGCTGCTCGGCTCGTGCCCTCCCCCCGCCACGCGGGAGGCCCCGGGCGCGGGTGCCACCTTGCGCTTCTGGTTTTCGTCGGTGCGTGTTGCGTGCTGGCACGTAGTAGGTCCTCCGCGGGCGAGTTGCTGGCTGACGGCGGGAAGGGATGGGCTCGGGCCCCTGCTTCGCTTCCTTGACTCCAGCGTTCTGAGAAGCGGGGTGGCCCGGGGCTGACGTTCTGCCGTAAATCACGTAAAGTCACGGCCTCTGCCCCCTGACCTCCGTTTCCGTGAACTTGTGCAGCGTTTGCACGAAAACTTCCACAAGAGGCAGGGCGTCCAGTGTTCAGTGTAGCTGCTATGGCCCCAGGCGCTGGACGGGCCTCCAGCCTGGCTCCCCCGAGTCCGGTCCTGCAGCACGGGCGGCTCTGACTGGCACGGCGCCTTTGACGCTTTGAGGTCAGTCCCTCTCCTGCGGCCTCTGTGGCTCACCAGCCAGCTGGACACGTGCGAGGGCACAGACGCTCACCTCAGGGTGGCCGAGTGTGCGGATTTGAGGGTACGGTAGATGATACTGACTGTGCGAGGACGTAGACCTTGCCGAGTAGAAGGCCATGGGCGTGACCCTGCAAGGGAAAGTGCCTTTCTCTCTGCTTACTGATCCTGACAGAGACCCAGAATGTTCTTCCAGAGCATCCTGCGCATTCTCCGCCTCGGTGTTCGTGCAGAGCCACCTCTCCTATTTCCAGAGCTGCTCTTGGGACCCTGGACATCAACACAGCTTTGTGAGAGAGGCGGTGCAGAGGCGGCTTCTTCGGCACCTGCCTGGGGCTGCTCTGCACGTCCGCTTTGGGACTGCGTTCCTGAGGCTTTGCTGGGAGCACGTGCACGTTTACTCTTGTCTACACACGGTTTACACTAGGAAGCACTTAGGGTGAATAACAGCAGTATCCCTCACAGGAGAAGACAAAGTCCAGAGAAAGGGGGGAGGGGAAACGAAGGAAAGGCAGGATGGACTGGGGGCGAGGGCACGAGGGGCGGGCCCCGGGCTGTTCCGCTGCTGTGGGTGCGCTGGGGGCACACCCCGGTCAAGGCTGAGGGAGCACCGGAGGAGTGCATGAACCGCACCTGGAAGAGCGTGGTAACGTGTGTGCGCAGAGGCTCTCGGGTGATGCAGGGCGTTTAGGATTTCAGCCTGAAGAGTCAGAGGTGACTGCGCTCCGTCTCGATCCTGAGAGTTCAGGGAGGTTGAGGGGTTGACCTGGGCCAGTGGGGGTGCTCGCTGCCCACATGGGGAGGCTGCCCGGAGCAGGAGTGAAGACAAGTCGCCGACGCCCCTGGATTTCAGGGGTTTTAGAGAAGTGAGAACATGAGAAGAGAAGGTGGCGCTGGCCGAGCGGAGGAAGGGCCGGGGCGCAGAGCCCACGACTCCTCTCTCACGCGCTGTGCCCTCCCAGGCAGGGGCAGGGACACTGGGTGAAGTGCACTGGGCCGGTGCTTGTCCGCCAGCCAGGCAGGTCGGGCCGCCGGCCCCTTGAGAGTGGGGAGGCCTGGGGCCATGATGTTGGAGGGCAGCCTGGCCCTCGGTTAGGGAGGCTGTGTCCTCCGTCCTGCCCTGTTGTCGGAGAGCCGGCCGTGTCTTTTCTGGGGACGGTGTCTTCTCTCCACCTTCCAGAAGAGCAGTGACACGTAGACAGTGCTGGAGCCGCAGGGCGGGGCCGCCTGGCCCTCTGGCGCGTTGGTGTTTAGTGTCTGTTGGGTGCGAGGCCCCGGCCGCCCCTGGACACGTGCAGCACGGAGTGTCCGGGACCGGGCTGGGCAGACGTCCATGGGAGAGAGCGCCTCGGCTCCCAGGGTTGCGATGGGGCCACAGGGATGGGGACGGTGCGCGGGTCCCGGGGTGAAGTGGTGGTGGACCTTGAGGAGGGGGGCAGAGGTGGCGGCAGGCAGCCCTCCTCACAGCCCGTCACCCAGCCCTTGCTGGCCCTGTTTTTCTCGCTGTGGATTTAAGTGATGCGGGGACTGTGACGCTGACGTAAAGGGCCGTAGATGGTGGGGCATCGCGCAGACACCCTGAGCCGTGTGCAGACCGTGGTTTTCGGCTCTCAGCACACCGCTGAGCACGCCCGCGGCACTGTCACCCGGGTCGGCCCCCTGTGTTGCTCCGCAGGTGTATTTTTACGTCACACGTCAAGGACATGCGTCTCTCCCGGCACACAGTCGGAGCACATTCCTCTGGATGGTGTGCGGTTCTCGGTGCGGACGTGGCCCGCTGGCTGCACCTGTGCCTCCCGGGCGAGGGACGCGCCTTCCAGCACTGGTGCTGTGAGAAGAGACCCTTGCCCAGAATTTAAGCGCTGCATCCACCCCAGGCTGTGATAGATGTAGGTGAAGAGAGTCATCTAGTGATTTGCCCGTCTTCGTTAGTGAGGCTGAGCTCCTTGCTGCCTGGCCCTTTGTGTTGCTTTTGGGAATCACTTGATACATTTTTTGGCCACTGATATTTACTTAAAAAATGTTTTTAGAATTTATTTTTAAGTAATCTCTATACCTACTGTGGGGCTCGAACTCACAACCCTGAGATCAAGAGTCACATGCTGCATGGACTGAGCCAGCCAGGCGCCCCTTGGGCACTTTCTAAAGTAGATAAGACAGCTGTGATTACAACAATTTTGTCAAGATTTGGACAGAATTTTGTTTTCAGAAATTATGCTTTAAACACATTCATTACAAAATTTCGACCTGTATGGAAATGTTTGATCCACCCCACCTCCCACCCACGGCCTCTTCCACCGGCCCAGCCCATGGCAAATGGTTTCGCAGGGTGTGTGTGTGTGTGTGTGTGTGTCTGTGTGTGTGTGCACGCGCGTGTACATGTGTGTACATGCGTCTAAAACACAGTGTCTGAAGAGTTCTGGGGACACGCTACTTTAAACCGTTAACGTCCTAAGTTTCATCAGGACTTGGAAAGTCCCAGGACGCTGTGAGGAGAGGGAAACATGATGGGTTGTGGAGTACTGACTCTGTCTCAGGCCACCATCCGCTTTGAACCCTGAACTGGCGGGGGATCCACCTGCCCTGAGGCTTTTTTGTGTTTCTTTTTTGTTGAAGCGCCGGGGACCCACAGCGGTATGTTGGTTTCAGCGCACGATGCACGACGTACGACGTGGCGATTGGCATGTCTGTCATGGTCATCCCGAGTTTGGTGTTTTGTTTTCATCAAACATTTCAGATATTTTTTCTAATCTTTCGCATTTGAAAGCATTGACAGCATGGGAAAACAGTTCCCTTTTTTTTTTAATATTTATTTTTGAGAGAGAGAGAGAGGGAGAGAGCATGAGCAGGGGAGGGGCAAAGAGAGAGGGGGACACAGAATCCGAAGCAGGCTCCAGGCTCTGAGCCGTCAGCACAGAGCCTGACGTGGGGCTCGAACCCATGGACCGCAAGACCATGACTTGAGCCGAAGTCGGAAACATAACCCACTGAGCCACCCGGGTGCCCCAGGAAAACAGCTCTTCACATGCACGTCCACCAGATAGCACACTAGCCACTGGTTGTATTTTTCTTGGCTCATTGTTCTTACGATGGTTGGGCTTGTTTGCAGCTGGCCCGTGGCGTGCGGCTGGAGGTTGTGTTCTCTTTGTCTGCCTCTCCATGCAGACGTTTGAGGGTGTCAGTCCTGCCCCCAGGGAACTTGTGCTGAGGGAGGCACCGTCCGGGAGCCACAGTCGTAGGATGTGGGCCTCGAGCTGGCTCTGGAGGCAGCAGAGCAGAAGGAATGTTCTAGAACAAGGCCCTATGGTAGGCAGGGGCTCTGTGGCTGGCGTCTTCGAGGTGAGGCTGCAGAGGGAGGGCCACCTTATCCCAAAAGCTGTGGGAAGCCCCTGCAAGCTCTTTGGTAGGAGGGTTTCTGAACCATCGCTCCATGGTGGAGGGAGGTTGACCATGCTGCTGGGTACCAGTAGCTCATCCCTGGTCATCTGTACTTTTCTTTTTTATGGATATTCCAGAGTCACTTGTCCTTTTATGTGCTGGTGTACTTCTGGTTTGTTCCCACCTTGTTACACACAAAGCTGCTGCGGGTGATGTGTGTGTGGGTCTGTGTGTTGAGGTGTCGCCCTGGGGACCTGATGTGCGCTCCCTGATGACCGGTGTGGCGCACCCTCACGTGTGCTCACTCGCCATCTGGTATCTTTGGTGAGTGGTCTCTTCAAATGTGTTGTTTCTTATGTGTTTTCTTGAATTCTGTATTGTTGTGGATGCAGGCCTGTCCTTGGGTGTGGGCCCTGCGAGGACTCCATCCTGCGGCCTCTATTTTCATTCTGAGCGTGGTTTCCAAAGAGCAGAAGTGTTTAGTTTTGATAAAGTCCAGTTTACCAATTTGTTTTTATGGGTTGTGTTTCTGGTGTTGTGTCTAGACTATCTTTGCCTAACTCAAGGTCACAAAGATTCCCCTTCCCCCCCCCAACATTGTCTTCCAGAAACTTAGAGTGTTAGGGCTCATGTTTAGGTCTGGGATCTGCTTGGAGTTGCTCTCGGTGTATGGTGTGAGGCATGGATCCAAGTCCATGCTTTTCGCGTGTGGATGTCCGCTCGTTCCCCATTTGTCGAAAGGCTGCCCTTTTCCCATCCAGTTGCCTTTGTAGCCACCACTGGTCCGTGTTTGTGCAGGCCTATTTCTGGACTGTTTTGTTCCTTGATCTGTTCGACTTTGCCTCAGTGACCGCAGCTTTCTGATGCCTCTGGAAAAGGTCAGTGTTAGCCTCGACTCAGTCCTTACTCCCGCTTGTTTGGGTTACTCTAGGACCTTGTGTTTGTGGATTGTACAATCAGCTTGTCTGTTTGCACACAAAAGCCTGCGGGGGTTCGGGTGGGTTTTGTGTTACGTCTGCAGATGGCGTTTGCCGGGAGTTGACATCCTTACCACGCTGGCCTGGTGAAGCTCTTCACGTCACGTGTTCCTTAACGTTTCTCGGCCGTGTTTGTAGCTGGCGGTGTATGCTCAGATGAACTAAAGTTCATGATGATGGCATGTGTGTTGTGCAGGGAGCTGCACAAGCTGGAACATGAATCGGGTCAGAAGCTTCATCTCCAGCTAAATATTCAGAAATGCGGTAATGCCACTGCTCCCTGCCCCGGAGCAGCAGTGTTTCCTCCTGTGCTGCTCTTGCTTCCAGCCTTGAACTGCCCCCCTGTGCAGATGAAAAAGAAAATATTGAACCTTGCAACAGTAAACAGGTCTTAAAAGAAAGGTGCCCTCGGTGCGCACTGTTAAACACCGATGCCCCCCGGAAGACGCAGGATGAGCCTTGACGAACAGGGCCCCGCACTCTGGTGGGGACTTCTTCACCCCCGAGCTGGCGCCCCAGCTCAGCTGGCCGGTGGGTCCTGCACCACTGTCTGCTGGCACTTCAGGGGCCCAGGGGGAGTTTTCCAGAAATGATTGTGCAGTTTACGGACGAGCGTGGTGAGATGTGACATTGACCAGCTGCTCGTGAAGGGTTGAAACCCTGGGACCAGGGCCACGTGCCTGGCCTCACGTGTGAGTCGGGTGTGGATTGGGCTCAGCAGCACCGTTTGGTACAGTTGGTGCGCTGTCCCTTCCCTGCTTAGGCCTGCGTGGCGGGGTGTGGTGCCAGGACGCGGGAGCCCCGCCCACGCGCTTGTCTGACCCTGTGCCCCAAATCCTCGTCCCTGTGCGTTTAAGAGGCGGACAGCCATGAGAGTAAAAGGAACACTTGGGCCTTAATTTCCACCAGCTTTACCGGTGTCCCTGTTAGCATCTTGCTTGGTCTGCTGCTCCTCCCGGCGGGGCTGCGGGTGGTGGTGTGGTGGGAGGGCCCCAGGGAGGGTCCCCCTTCTTCCCCGGCCCTCCTGGCCCTCCCGGCCCTCCCCCTCCACGGTCTCCTCCTCTTGGCGCGGGAGCATAGGGTGTGCGGCACTCAGAACTGAAGCATCCAGCGAGGTGCAGACAGACTGTGCCCTTTTCTTGGGCACGTCCTGACTCCGGCTTCTTCAGCATCATCATCGGGGCTCGGAGCACAGTCTCATTCTGCACGTGTGTGATCGCGGACAGCTTTGCCTTTCCTGCCGCTGTCTGTGTTGACTCTCACCACGGCCCGGTGGAGACCTTGTGGTGGAAGTCTGGTCCCCCTGACCCCGGCTGCTGCTCCCTGCTCCTGTCACTCCAGCTCCCGCTGTTCCCTCGGGGAGGCGCCCCCTCTCCCAGGCCCGCGTGTGAAGGGCCGTGGCCCGAGCCCCCTGGCTTCCCCAAAATTGAAACAGATTTGTTTTGCTTTTAAATTTCAGCGTGGTTTATTATGAAAGGGACGTTTTGGAGGGAAGCTTACTTAATGGGCAGGTGGGGTTCCCGGCGGAATCCAAAAGTGCCTGTTTAATTTGTAGCGTAGCTTTGACCTACATTTTGGTTAAAAAAAGATAAGGAATGTTGTAGGAGAGGGATCATGACAGCTAACATTGGGTGAAAACCTTGAGTTTATCCTGAACCCTGGTGCTCGAGGAGGGGTCGGATCCGTTCTTAGGAACTGGCGGTCCGCGCAATACTGGGATACTGTGTGTGCGCTCCGCTCTGCTGTGTGGGGCGCCCTGCCTCCCAGGGAGGGGCGGGGTCAGGGTCTCGTGTGGCGAGCACAGGGAGGCCGGTCACTGCTGCATGGCACGGACCTTGGAACTACCGGCAGGGTGTTCTTGCCGTGCACGGTCATTTTAAAATCTGAGCTTTCACAGCAGCAAAAGATAGAGAATAGTCCAGTATCCTCACCAATAAAGAAATCATAAATACGCTTTGGATGGAATATTACGTAGCTACTGAAAATTGTGTTTTTGAGGAATGTTCAATGACACGGAAACAACTTATGCTACAAGAAGTGAGAAGACGACGCGGGCTGAGTAGCAACGCCATAGCCTCAGTTGTGTTCACAGTGGCCTTGGTGTGTTTTCCACGCACACGGTCACCAGAGGACGCAGGATTTCAGGAGATTTGTTTTCCGTGTGCGTCTCTGAGTTCCTCAAGTTTCCCGTACAAACTCTACTCTGGGAAAGATATTAAAATTGTTAAAAAAGAAAACCCAAGTTCTTTTCTGTCTGCCCGATCAGGGTTGTGGCTTCCGTGGACTGGCTGGTTTTGGCTTTAATGTGTCTGGAGTAGAAGGGAGGCGGCGGCTCCCGGGTGAGGGAGGGGCCGGGCTCCATCAGGAGGCCTGGAAGGCCGGTCCGGGGCTCCCGGCTTGCCTGGTGACTGCCTGTAGGGCTCGGCTGCACGGGCCAGACAGGCTCTGAAGGGTCTTCTGAAGTGGGCGTTGTGTTTTCCGTGTCGGGGCTTTGCCGGGTGGCCCGGGTGTGCGGGGGGCCTTTGGCGGCGTCTGTGGTGGGGGGAGGGGCCCACCTTGCCCCTGCAGAGGGTGGGGAGGGGTGGCCTCCCGGTGTGACTGTGGGCCAGGCCTGCGTGTCTCAGCGTTGGCAGGAGTAGACTCTGTACAGCTGCTTATCTGTTTGAGATGAGTGGTCACAGCCAGCGTTGACGAGATCCAGGGCTGCGATAACGTCATTAAGACGGGGTGTTCGACGCAGCGGTCAGTGTGGTGACCGTCCTCGGGCTATTCTGCCTATTGCCCGATCAGTGACCACGGCTGGGGAGACTGGGCGTGAAGTGCGGCCCCAGGACGGCGCCTGCCCTCCTGTGCACGTAGCCTTCCCTCCGCCTCAGGAGCGAGTGGCTGTTCTCGGGTTCGCGGTCAGTGGGGGCCCCGGGGTCTACGAGCAGCCCGCCTCCCTCGTGTCCAGCTGTGTCCGTCAATCTCACTGCTCCATTTACATACCCACTTGGACGTGTTTGTAATGCCCGAGTCCAGTTACGTTACCTGCTTAAAGTTACGTGGTCACTTCTCCAAATTTTGTTCAAACCACGGGCCTGCTGCGTGGTACCTTTTCTTACGGGTCTGTGGGGCCAGGGCACCCCTTCTGTTTTGTTAGCATCTTAACCACGTCACTGGTTCATACACGTTTATCCTCTAAATATTCCTCTAAGTTTCTGCAGGTGTGATTTCTTAAGCAGAAAAGCAGCTGGTAGTCAAAGCGCGTTCACGCACTGCCACGTTAACAGGCTTAGAGTTGGGGCACTAAGTCACGGGTGCTGCCGGGCCCTTTACGTGGCCAGGGGCCTGGCCATCCCTCCTCGCTGCTCGGCGACATCAGCAAGTGGCTTCCCAGAACCCTAACGAGGGGGAGGGGGTCTCTAGTGACTAGTGACAGGGGGTGGTGGGCTTGAGAGACTGGCATTGGGAGGAGGGCCAGGTTTCCTCTTTTGGGGTCCCCAGTGTGCTAACGGGCTCCGGGGTCTGGGAGAGTTCAGCAGAGTGTTATTTCAGCAGCTGGTTTTTGTTTTGTTTTTACATTTCAGCACGGTTTGTTATAACGGGGACGTTTTGGAAGGAAGCTTACTACTTAATGGGGATGAACGTGGTTCTTTGAAATGAGGGATTATAGCTGTGAGCCCGGGAGAGGTCTGTTACTTCTGGATGTCCTGCTGGGTGTCGAGGGAGCCGGGACCCGGGGGTTCAGGGGCTCCTCTGGGAGTTACTGGGGTCACTCGAGCTCCCGTTTGGTTTGGGAGGGAAAGCCCTGATGCTGCTCGTTGTGAGGCCGGCTGGCCGTTTCTTCTCGGAGAGGCCACCTTGCGTGCAGCCTGGAAGAGGCCGGGCCACGCCGGGGAGGCCTCCTGTCCCGGAGCGCCAGGCACCGGGCCTCGTGCGAAGCAGAGCGTTTCTTCCTCGCCCTGTCCCACCAAGTGGGAGACTTATCCCCAGGTGGGGATAGGCTGCTGTTTCTGGTGGAGTCGACGACGTAAGTGCTTTGTGGTTCTTGAAGCTACGGTTAATGCCGCGTCTGGCTGATGGCACTTGCTTCCTGGTGATGGAGCTCTGGAGCTGCCAAGCACGGGTGGCCGTCCCTGTCCCTGCGTGTGTGTCGCGGGCGCCCCAGGTTAGCCGCGGGTGTGGCACGGCACCCCGTACCCGAGAGCAGTCCCGGGAGTTGTGTTCCCGAGAGGAGTGCCTGCTTCGGGCCCCCAGGACCCCAGGCCTCCCTCCTCCGAGACGGCCGGTGGGGCTGGGGGCGGTGGCGAGCGCCGGGCCGCCTCGTGGGGCTGGCGTGTGGCCCTGCAGACGGCCGCGCGGCAGGTGTTGTGGCCGCGGGAGCTTCGCCGCCTGGCTTCCCTTCCAAGACTCAGTTGCTGCTTGAATCCCACGAGGAAAACCTCGTACGTCTTTCCGTCCCGGACGCCGTCTTTCCGTCCCGGACGCCGTCTTTCCTGGCGAGCGTGCCACCCTGCACTCTCGCAGCTTCTCCTTCTTCCTTCTCAGAGCCGACCGGCTCCCCTCTGGTAGGGTCAGCACCTTCCCCGGCTGTGGCGGAGGGGGGGCGGGGGCGGGCACGTCTCCTGACGCCAGGTCTCCTCTATCCCCAGGTATGGTCCTCGTGCGGAGCGAGAACGGGCAGTTGTTAATGATTCCTCAGCAGGCCTTGGCCCAGATGCAGGCCCAGGCCCACGTGCAGACCCAGCCTCAGACCACCATGGCGCCCCGCCCTGCAACCCCCACAAGTGCCCCTCCCGTCCAGATCTCTACCGTACAGGTGAGTGCACGCGCGCCAGGTGGCAGCAGCCCGAGGGACGTCCTTCCGGCAGGTGTCCCGCGAGGGCGGAGAGGGGCGGCCACCCTCGGGAGGCTCAGGGGAGCCAGCTGCGCGTCCATGCTCGGCGAAACTCTGCCTGGACTCCGTCCTGTCTGTCCCCTCCCCTCCCGTGACTCCACCCCCGGTGCCTCAGTCTCCTCTTCTGCAGAGTGAACCCTGCGTGCGTTAGTGTTATTGTCAGGGAGGCGCGTGAGAGCGTCAGGAGATTGCGTTGAACGGCACCCCCGCCCCACGTGCTTGGGGGTTGGCACCCTGGGCCCGGAGGTTGGCTGGAGGGGGGACAGGACCCCCGTGCTGGCGTGTCTTGTCCGCATCCTGACTTCCGTTCAGCGCGTGCCAGCACGCTACCCGCGTCTTGTCTCCCGATGCCTTTCTGCCCGGTGCCGTGACCCTGCCGTCCTGACTGGCTGGCTGGTTAGTAACTCAAGTGGAGGCTGGAAGGGGCTTGAGGTCTCTTCCTCCTGTGATTTCAGCCGCGTTCCCTCGGGAGGTGAAGGCCTGCACTGTAGACGGAGGACTTGGCTGTGCAGGGAGACACCGTGCCCCTCATCGAATGTCCAGGGCGGCTCAGAGCAGTGTTGTCAAGGCCCGTGGGGCCGTGTGAAGCGAGATGCAGGCAGATGACACCCGTGCTGTCACTGTCACGCGTGTGCGTTACCGTCTGGCCGCCAGCGTGGCCGCTGTCAGCCCGCGTCTGCACCACTGTGCTCAGGACTGGCCCCGTCTTTCTATCCGGATTAGTGTCAGTGGGCCGCTCGGACCGCTGTCTCCTTTACTTCCTGTTCCGCAGCAACGTGACCCATCTTTAGACCCAGGGGACGCACGCTTCTTACCGTTTCAGTGCTTACGAACAAGATGACTAGAAATCCACACAAGGACTGATTTCCCAGATACTTGCGTTCTTTAAAGTCCACGTTTGGTAGACCGGGGTGAAGGAGCCCGGTGGTGGTGTTACCACCGTACGCACAGATTCCGGTCACACGCTCCTCCCTTGAAGTGGGGTGGCTCTGTTGACTGTAGCTCGCGGCCCGGTGCGCCCGAGCCCCCCCTTCTGCGGTAGCGGGCGATTCGGCTGTGTTGGGGGCGGGGCACCGTGTCAGTTGTTGCTCCTTTTAGATGATGCCTGCTTATTTTTCAGGCACCCGGGACCCCTATTATTGCACGGCAGGTGACCCCAACAACCATAATCAAGCAAGTGTCTCAGGCCCAGACGACGGTACAGCCCGCCACGGCACTGCAGCGCTCGCCCGGAGTGCAGGTGAGGAGGCCGTGGGAGCAGCGCCCTCTGCGTGGAGGTCGGGCCTCGCGGGCTGGGAGGTCGGATGCAAAGGTGGGCTTTGGGAGGAAGTGTCCTGAGGACTGTTTTGTCTCTGATGGCCTACCCAGGCTAGGTCAGGCTTTTCTTTAAACCGCATGGGATTGAACACCAGCGGTGTTTAGTTTTTTTTTTTTTTTTTTTTTTAATATTTATTTATTTTTGAGAGAGAAACAGAGCATGAGCAGGGGAGGAGCAGAGGGAGGGAGATACACACTCTGAAGCAGGCTCCAGGCTCTGAGCTCTCTGCACAGAGCCCGACGCGGGGCTCGAACTCGTCAATCGCGAAATTGTGACCTGAGCCGGAGTCGGTCGCTCAACCAAGCGAGCCACTCAGGCGCCCCGACACCAGCAGTGTTTTTAAAATGTCCCCCTGGGGCGCCTGCCTGGGTGGCTCACTCGGCTGAGCGTCTGACTCTTGGTTTCAGCTTCGATTATGATCTTGTGGTTTACGGGAGCGAGCCCTGTGTCGGGCTCTGTGTTGATAGTGTGGAGCCTACTTGGGATTCTCTCTCTCTCTTAAAATAAGTAAATACACTTAAAAAAAAAAGCTTCTCTCTGTGCCAGAAGCATAATTACAAATAATCACCTTAATTAAAAAAATTTTTTTTTAAATTGAGAGAGAGAGTGCATGCGAGCGGGGGAGGGCAGAGGGAGAGAGAGAATCCTACAACCTCTGGGATCATGACCTGAGCCGAAATCAAGAGTCAGAAGCTCAACCGACTGAACCACCCAGGTGCCCCCCCGCCTTGTTTTTTAAAAAATGTTTATTTATTTTGGGGGAGGATGGGCAGAGAGAGAGAGGGAGAGAGAGAATCCCAAGCAGGCTCCGCACTGTCAGCACAGAGCCAGACACAGGCTCAAACTCAAGATCTGTGAGATCATGACTTGAGCTGAAATTAAGAGTCAGCTGTTTGACCGACTGGGCCACACAGGTGCCCCAGAAACAATCGCCTTATTACTATTTGACCGTAAAGCAGAGGAATCTGTAGCGTGGACGGTTTGGGCGTGGTGCCCGCCGACCTGTAAGTGCGGGGGCGAGGATGCGCGTCTCGTCTGGGAGCGGGGCTCCTGCTGCTCGTGTGCGCTGATGGGTGTGATCTCCACAACCCCCTCCTTCTGGTGAGGCACTGACAGGTGAGGGGTCGGGGGCTTCTGGAACGCACCCCTGGGCCTGTGTGCGGCTGCCCAGCTGCCCTGCGTCCCCGAGGCCTGTGCCCTTTTCCAGGAACCAAGCCCGGTCCCAGAAACGTTCCCCATCAGCCTTCTGGGGTTGGTGTGTGTGTGTGTTCTTTCCCGGGTGTCCGAGGCTGTGGTGGGGAGAGTGCCCCGGTGACCCTCCTCTGTCAGCCTGCCTCTGGTCAGTCAAGCCGAGGGCAGGCTGGCCCCTTCCGTCAGCCGGGAGGAGCCCCCTGGGCAGGGTGGCAGCTGGCGCTGGGCGGCCAGGCTGGGAAGCCGGAAGCAGAGGGGTTCAGAGCTGTTCGGTCCTGAGGTGTTTCGAGCGTCCGTCACGATGCAGGTTGTGCGGCGTTGGCCACTTTGTGTCGGGCGTCTGCCGCGTGCGGGGACCGCGTTTCCGTCGTCGCTGGTTGTCGTGTGACTCCCCCCTGTGCTGCTGTGGGGCAGGCGCTGTTCCGGTTTCCCAGATGAGGAAGCCGAGGCAAGAGTGGTGTGGACGGTTGGCGGGGGAGGCCCAGGAGCCTCCTGGTGCCGGGCGCCCTGCCCTCTGGCTGCACCTCGTCGTCTTTCCTTCTGCGTCTGCGGCAGGGAGGTTGTTCCTCGAAGCAGCTGGACAGGTGGGAGCAGAGCGGCAGACTCGTGTCCTCGGAGCGCCCGTGAGAGGGTGGCTGTCCTGGGACTCGCTCTCCGCCTGGGTTCAGTCCGGTGGGCGTGTTAGAGTTCTGCTCACAGTGAGCGGAGCTGTCCTGAGAAGGCCCTGAAGCTGGCGGGTCAGGTGGAAGGCAGACGCGGTGTCGCCACCACGGGGTGACCTATGCGCGCGTCAGGCCCGCAGAAGGGAACGTGGGGAGTGTGGCTTGAGGTGCAGGGCACTTGCACGGGGTGACAAGTGCCCTGGCCGTTTCCGGGCGTCCAGAAGCCTCTGAGCGGTCCCCCCAGCTGCCCCGAGACGGTGGCTCCGTGTGTCCTTCCCCGCGGCCTTCCTTCCAAGGGTCATGTGATGTTCTCAGTAATCCCTGCGAGTGAACCTTAGGAGTGAGCGAGCACACTCGGGTTGTAAGGAGAGGGCCTGCCGTCTCTAGCTCCGTCCCCTCGCGGGGTGCGGGGTTGGGGGCTGAGCGAGCCACCGGCCTAGCCGCAGATGCTCAGGGGAGGCCTCCCGGCGCGCCGGGCCACAGACAGCAAGGTCTGGAAAACCGGAGAGGGAATGTCGAAGGCTAGACGCATCAACTGGGAGAATGTAATACACAGAGCAGTAACTGTTTGTCGCGATGGCTCGTGTGGAGCCAGGCTCCGGGAGCCCCCAGGGGCTGCTGTGGGGGTCTCCGGCCCCTCCCCACTCGCACCCACTCCCTACGGATTGCTCAAATCTGCTCGGAAAGCCCTCGTTTTGTGATGTTTCTCGATGAGGCTCGCTCGTGGAGAGCAGGGAGAGGCTGGCCTGGTGGCGGGGGCGCAGCTGGGGCCCCCGCCAGAGGTGATGTGGGTGGAGACCCGGCGGGAGGACGGTGCTTTCCCGTCACTGGCTTCTGCACAAGCCAGGTGACACGTTTTCAGCTGTGGTTACTCCGTTTTGCTTCTCATTTCTGGGAGGACAGACACTTCCCACTGGTGGCCGTGGGACTCCTGGCTCCGGCCTCCGCCGGCCAGGCTCTGCCCTGCCCGGGCTCCCTGTCCCCAGTTTTCGGCCAGGCTCGCTGTCCGCAGGGTCCAGGGCTCCGCCTGCTGTGGGTCTCGTTCTTTTGGGGGGATGTGAGGGCCGTCTCTGCAGACCCTCTGTTTACCTTGCCTTTGGACTCTCGTAGCCTCAGCTGGTTCTGGGTGGCGCTGCCCAGACAACTTCCCTCGGGACGGCCACGACTGTTCAGACGGGGACACCTCAGCGAACGGTGCCAGGGGCCACCACCACCTCCACGGCTGCCACGGTGAGTGCCACCCGTGGGTGGGAGACGGGAGCCTCGAGGGGCCCTCCGCCCGCCCGCAGCCCCCCTTCCTGCAGGGTAGAGCTGCGCGGGGCGAGCACGGCCCGGGGACCTCGGCCTCTCCCAGGCGGGCTGTGAGCCAGCGGGCTCTGCAGGGCGGCGGGAAGGCCCTGTCCCCCTGCTTGAGGCCCAGGCCGCACAGAGGTCCACGGTGACAAAAGCCCAAAAGGTGGCATTTGAGGCCGCGGCCTGTGCAGCATACAGGAGCCACCGTCCCCAGAGCAGAGCCACGTCCCTGCTAGGCTTCCAGTGGCTCCCCGCGCACGTGCGCATCGGTCACCTGCCGGGGTCCTGCTTTATTTAGACTCCCTCTCACGCTGCTCTGCTCAGGCTTTTCCGCACCTCTCGTAGCTGGGTCATAGTTTAATTCCTTTTGTTGCGTGTTTACGTAGACGCCAGCTTTTCTTTATGGTAAAGCCACGTCATGGGGGACGTGCCACAGGTTCCTCACGGTCACGCGTATGGTTGTTTGCCCGGTTACGTCCCCGGGCGTTGAGCTGCTGGCTGAGTCAGGGTGAGCTCTGCTGTGCCCCTTGCTTGGTGTGGCCACACGGCACACGTCCCGGCTTCCACCCCTCAGCAGCCCTGAGAGTCGCTGCGTTTTCTGCAAAGGAGTTTCTTGTAGACGTTCCGGTGAACCCAGAGGCTCTGACGGAAACCTGCCTTTTTAAGACTTTTCCACTTGTATCTTTTTAACTTGAATCCAGGAAACCATGGAAAACGTGAAGAAATGTAAAAACTTTCTATCTACATTAATAAAACTGGCCTCATCTGGTAAACAGTCTACAGAGACAGCCGCTAACGTGAAAGAGCTGGTCCAGAACCTACTGGTAAGAGGATGCGGCTCTGAGCACTTGTTTGACACGCGGGGAGGTCCCGCCAGAGGCGCGCGCGGCCTGTGGTGGCCTCCTGGGGACTGACCTGCACCCTTGGGTGGAGGCCGGCGCCCGGCCCGTCCTGCTTCCCACGGCACTCACGCGAAGGCCACTTGAAAGCGTTCTGTCCGCCTCAGGAGCGTTTGTAAACACACCTGATTGAGAGCGTTTTCGAGGCTTTTTCTTGCACCTCTCTGCGGGCACGGCCGTCTTCTCGGCGTCTCCTTTGGTCTCAGGTCCCTCCTCCTTGCCCTTCGCTTTCCTTTTGGTTTCTTTGTTGAGGAAGCCTGGCGGTTTGACATCCGGGCTCTTGGATGCTTTCCGTCCTTCCGCTGGAGGGATGTGTCTGCCCGGGGCCTCCGTTCTCGACGCAGGCAGCCGGGTGGGGGGTAGAGGGGGGACCCCTCCCCCGGGGTGACGGGTGGCGGGACAGCCACTCTCGGAGCCGCCGTCTCCTCCCCAGGGGGCTGGCTCTTGCCCCGCTTGCAGGCCACCCTGGTTTTGGTCTGGAAAGGACAGAAGTCGTGCTCCCGCAGGCAAGCAGTTGCTTGGACCACGCACTTAAGTGTTTTCAGGGAGCGTAGAGATTGAAAACGATCTCCCCTCTCGTGGGAAGCAACAATTCCTAGCTTTTTGTTTTAATTGTAACAGTTCCGCCTTCTCGTGAAAATCGCTGACGAAGTAAATGCCTCTCCTGTTCATCCCCGTGGTCCCTTGTCTCTGGTCTGTCCCCTCTTGCCGAAGGAGCCACTCGGCACTACGTCCCTCGCTCCCCACGTGATCTGGCAATACCCCTGCCCCCGCCTGGCTGTGCTCTCGGCAGGGCACCGGGGCCCCTGTTCCACCTTCTCATGGGCCCTCCTGGTCTCGGGGACGCTGTTGCCGCTTCCTCTTTGAACCTGGCATTAGTTAGGGCCTGGCTGCTGGTAACACCCCAAACAAGAGGGCACAGGTTGGACGGGTTGGGCGGAAGCTCGAGTTCCCCTCCGGGACCCTAGACGTCGGCAGCCCTGGCTGAGAGCGCTCCCTCTTAGGGCTTCCTCTCGAGGATGGCCCGTGACATCCCGTCCCTGCCCGCCTCTCTTTGCCTCCCCTACCCTGAGACCACACATGCTTCGGTTTCCAGAACAGGGTTGTGCCCCCTCTTGTCTGGGTTCTCACTTCCCACCCCGGGCTTCCTCCTGGAGGCTGGGGGGTCTCAATGTGGGTCGCCTCTTCTTGTAAAGGCGTCCCTGACTTGCCCCATGCTGTCACCTGTGCCCCATGCAAGACCTGGCGGAAAGGACGCTGATTCCAACAGGGCACCAGAGCAGTGCTGAATGACCAGAGGAGTGTTAACTTGTGTTCACGAGAGAATTTTGTTGTGGTTTTCGTTTTTAAGGATGGAAAAATCGAAGCGGAAGATTTCACCAGTAGGTTATACCGAGAACTTAATTCTTCACCTCAACCTTACCTTGTGCCTTTCCTGAAGGTAAATGTGGAGACCCCCTGCGGCACCGCACGCCGGCAGCCTGCCGTGGGCCTGGTGGAGGGGAGAGGGGGGCGCCCAGGTGGCCCCGTGGGCTTGTGGGTTTCAGGTGCCCTGTGACGCTCCTCACGTTCCCCGTCAGGGGGTTTTTCTCTGAGCCCTGAGGCCCCTGGCCTGTGGCCCGGCCGCTGGCACAGAGCAGACAGAAGCACTGGCCGGAAGGCCGATGGACGGGGCTCGCCCGTTGGCGGTGGAGTTCAAAGGCATCAGGCCGGCCCTCTTAAGTAACTTTTGCTGCCGTGACATTCTTAAGAGCCTTTCAGAAATACCGCCCTTTTCTTTTTTCTGAACAAATCCTAGCCGGTTCTTTCGGAGAATAATCCTGCTCGGTGATGGTGGGGCTGCGGGTTAGCGCGCCCGGCTGCCGGCACCGACGCCCAGAGGTGTGAAGGCGCTGAGACCCACGCGGTTGAGCTTGAGGGGCTTGCTCCTCAGAGCGGGAGGTTTCTGGGTTTGTGAGGAGGGAGCCCGGCCGCGTGCCGCTGCCGACCCTGTGTCTGTCTTCCCGCCCAGAGAAGCTTGCCCGCCTTGAGACAGCTGACCCCCGACTCCGCGGCCTTCATCCAGCAGAGCCAGCAGCAGCCGCCGCCCGCCTCGCAGGCCACCACCGCGCTCACGGCCGTGGTGCTGAGCAGCTCGGTCCAGCGCACGGCCGGGAAGACGGCGGCCACCGTGACCAGCGCTCTCCAGCCCCCTGTCATCAGCCTCACGCAGCCCACACAGGTTGGCGTTGGCAAGCGGGGGCAGCCCACGCCGCTGGTATGAAGGCGAGAGCCTCGCCCGTCACCCCCGTGCCCACCTCTCACGCAGATCGGCCACGGCTCAGGGACGCGTCCCCGCAGGCAGGCGGCAGGGCTCCCGCTGGGGGAGGCCGGGGCGCTAACAGAGTTCAGGCGTGAACTGGGGCCGAGGCCCCGCACGCGTGTTTCCTGGGAAGACGGGATAAGCCCGTTGGCTCTTACCCAGCGGCCTGTCCATTCCCTGTATCGGCCGGGGGTGTTCGTGCCCCCAGTGAACACCGGGCATTTGTAGTGAATCTTCAGTGGGACGTTATCTTTGATCAGGAGCAGCGGCCCCGGGACAGGAAACCGTGTGCCTGGCGATGGACACATCAGGCAGGCGGTCGGTGGGCCTTTTGTCTCACGGCCTTGAGCCCAGCTCTGCAGCCCCAGTTTGGGTCTCGGTGACACAAAGCTGCAGGCTCCCGATTGTTGATTTAAGGTGTGGATCCAGTTTTCTGAGTTCCGTGGCTAGACGAGGGCTGTCTTTGCTGGGAAGGGTTGCGTTTCAAATTTTTTTTTTTAAGTTAATTTTGAGAGTGAGACCGCGTGAGTGGGAGAGGGGTAGAGAGAGGGAGAGAGAGAATCCCAACCTGGCTCCGTGCTGTCAGTGCAGAGTCCGATGTGGGCTCAAACTCATGAACTGTGGGATCATGACCTGAGCTGAGATCGTGAGTTGGACGCTTAACCGACTGAGTCACCCAGGCGCCCCAGGAGTTGCATTTTAAATGTGCTCCCCAAACCTGGAAGGGCAGTTGGCTTTTTTAATTTCAGAGGGATTTTGTTGCTTTACAGACCATTAAAGCTCCCCCACGGTGCAGGTTCCCTTGTCACCTGATAGCGGGTCGTAGAGTGTGTTTTGTCACAGCGGCCACATAGTAACTGAGTGAGCCACCGGTGAGCCACCAGAGTCCGTGGGGCTGTTTGCCCACCTGCTCAGGGAAGCCTTTGTCTCGCGTTGACCGCTGGTGAGGAAGGTGTGCTGAGATGGTGGGTGAGAGCGTCTGGTCTGCCGGGCTGGGCACTGTGCGGCGCTGCGGGCTGAGGGTGCGTGCGAGAGGAGGGCTTTTCGTGCCAAGGGTGCAGGTCTGTACGTACAGGGCCGTCCTACCCCCCTGGCCTAATTTGCGCTAAAGGGGCGCTCCCTTGAGGAGAACCTCGTGGGTCCCGGTCTTTCTTGGAAAGGTCTGACTTGTGGTGCGTAGTTGTGACCTGACCCGTGTTCCTGGTTTGTGGTCAGAGGCTGTGGTGGCCCACGGGGTCACTTCTGCACTGTGTTTCCCAGTCCCGCCGGGGTTGGGGGGTGTGTGGGGGAGGAGCAGCAGTGGGGTCAGGCCTGAGTCCGGTCCATTCCTGGATCCTGGAAGCCTATGGAGATGAAAACCGTGGCTTTTCCCTTAGTTCGTGGCAAAACCTGACTCTGACTCTAACCACCCTGAGGCAGTTGTTGTCTTGACTCTTCCTTTAGAGGGTGAATTTTCATGGGTTTGTTGCAGACACAGTTTGGTTGCAGGGCACCACCCCGTGTCCCCAGCAAGTGTCTCCCATCAGGTCACCTACGTAATAACCTTCTGGGCCGGGCAGTGTGTCTCCGGCACAGGGAGTGCCACTGTGCGTGGGGCGGGGCGCTGGGCTGGGCCCAGGGTTAGACGGGGCGGGGTGGGGGGGGGGCCCTGGAGCAAAGGCAGAGGCAGGAGGTCGCTCTGGCTGATGGAGCTCCAGGCAGCGCAGCCCCGAGCAGGCCTGGGGGCAGCAGGGGACACAGGTGGGGCTGGACTCAGCTCTGGGGTGTCTCCCCAGCTCAGCTTCGGGTGGTGGACACGGGCAGGCCCCCACGGGGAGGCCGCGGGAGAGGCTCTTCCCTGAAGGCCGAGGGCTGAGTTAAGGGCAGGATGCGGGAAATCTGCATCCCGCCCCCGGGGTAGAAGGCGGCGCATCTCTTAGAGACCCTGTGCGGGAGGGAAAACGGGCCCTGCGGTCGCTAGCGGCCGTATCCCCTTCTGAGATGTGGGGGGAAGGCGCGTGTTCCACGCCAGACCGCCGGGTCGGCCTGCCTCGTCCTGGCACCGACCTCAGGCCCCACGTGCAGATCTGCCCCCAGAGCGCACCTCTTTTGTGGCGCGGACGTGGGCGTCCAGGTCCCGGCAGGGCCCCGGCCGGGCGTGGGTGCTCATGGGCCCGTGGCTCTGCCCCAGGTCATCCAGCAGCCGCCCAAGCCCGGAGCACTGATCCGCCCGCCGCAGGTGACGTTGACGCAGACGCCCATGGTCGCTCTCCGGCAGCCTCACAGCCGCATCGTGCTCACCGCGCCTCAGCAGATCCAGCTGAACCAGCTGCAGCCAGGTGAGGGCCGTGGGCCGCACACCCGGGGCTCCCCGCCACCGCCCCCCAAACGTCCGGGTGCCCTATGCTGCGTTCACAGCGCCGTGCGGCCATCGCCGCGTCGGGGTGATTTCAGGGGCAACGGGTCCAGTTCGCGCTGCTGGGTTCTCTGTCCCGAGCCCCTCCTGCACCTGACGGGTGCGCTCGTGCCTTTGCCCAGGATTTCGGGTGAGGGGTCCCGCGTGTTGACGGGCGTCACCGTGGTGGGTCGGCAGCGATGCCCTCCCCTCAGCCGCCAGGCTCCCGAGCGGTTGGGCCCATGTGTGTGGCGGGGGAGCGGGGGCACGCCCGCATGTCCCGCGGGGAGGGTGCGGCGGGGGGGCGCGTGGGGCACGCGTGCAGCGCGTGGACCGCTGCTGTCTTGTGTTGCAGTGCCCGTGGTGAAGCCCGCCGTGCTACCTGGAACCAAAGCGCTCTCTGCCGTCTCGGCTCAAGCAGCTGCCGCGCAGAAAAACAAACTCAAGGAGCCCGGGGGAGGCTCGTTTCGGTACGGGGCGCACTGTCCGCGCTGAGCAGGTGGCGGGGCCAAGGCCTGGGCCTGTGGCAGCCTCGCCCGCGGGGCACCGGCGCTGTGGTTTTGGGACCGCTTTCTTTCCATGCCTTTGACCCCCATGTACGCGTTTTCCCGCAAAGTTAGCGCAGGGAGATTTGCTGCAAACGCACAGCAGGAAGTAAATGAGCCGCTGTTTTCTGTATGAACTGACGGAAAAGCCATCGTTGTGACGCTAGGTCTTGGTGTTCCGAGTGCGTCGTGACCATCACGTAGGACGCCTCACCTGCCCTTCTTTTAACTTCAGACTTTTGGAAATAAATGCTGTGGTTTGGGCTCTTGAGCAGCTGGGTAAAAAGCTGCGTGTCAGGGACGCGCAGCGGGAAGGCCGTGGCGTTGACGTGGATCACGATGAAGCAGCGGGAAAGGACACGTGTCCTCGGGGTGTTCACGGGCCCGCCCCCACCAGACTTCGTCCCTGACACCGTTGGCCGCTGGAGCAGGGCTGGCGTCAGCGGTGCCGAGCCGGGGTCGGCGCCCGAGCGGGGTGAGGAGGGCGCTGTGCCTGGATGGCCCGGTGTGGAGGGCCTGTGCCCGGTGGGGGCGGGGAGGACCGCCCTGAGGGAGGGGCCCACCTGTACAGCAGAGAAGCGAGGGAATGAGGGCCACGGGGAATCCGGGTATGTCCCACGGAAGGAAACTTTACTGCGGGCACGAGGCGAGCTAGAAAGGCCCCGTGGTGCCAGGTTAGCTCGTGGGGTCCGTGTCCGTGTCCACGTACAGATCGCGGGGGCTCCTTGCTGTGTGCACCAGAGGCACCTGGGAGTAGCGCCTGGATGGCAGGGAGCCCGCCCAGTGCTCGGACCACGGCTTCCAAAACCATTGTGGCGCCGTGACCCAGGTGCCTGAGAAAGGCTGGTTTTGGGGTCTTTGCAGGGCAAGCTAGCGCATCTCATCAGGTCAGAGAGCGGTGCTGGGGTGGATGGGCTCCCTCCCACTGTGCGTGTCTGTAGTGACAGACCGTGTGCCCTGGGTGAGACAGGAAAGCACGAGCCCGTGACGGTGAATAAATGGGGAGCTAATGACGAGGGGGAAGCCGGCAGGGACCCCAGAGGGGTCAGATGCTCAGAGTGCATCAGGAAAGGACCAAGGAGACCCGGCCCTCTGCGGGGCTTGTGTGGCATTCTTGTCACGAGGGGAGGGGACGTCAGTCAGACGGGGGACACACACCCGCTGCAGGACACCTGGCCCGTGGCCTCGAAGCGTCACTGGCACGAGAGCCAAGGCGAGGCTGAGGAGCGTCCCAGGCTAGGGAGGCTGAAGGGAGGGCCGTGCGTGTGGCTGGCGGCCTGCTCGCGGGGGACGCCGGCTCCACGGGGGGCACGCGTGGGGTGATCCGGGGCGTGGGGCGTCAGGTCGGCAGCTTCACTCAGGAAGGAAAGGGTCCTTCACCCCCGACTCTGCCTTGTCCACAATTGTGGGACCATTTTAAGAAAAGAATGCTGTTTGATTTTCTAAGCCAAGTTTCACTGGGAACAAACTCCTTGAAGCCGTGGGTCCTGTGTGGTTGGGTTTGCTCTCTGAGCTTAGTCCTGACCGTGGGGGAGCCCTCTACACGCATCCTCGTGCTGGGACTCCTGTGCAGCTTTAACGCTTAGCTGGTCTTCCTTTAAAAGAACGGACTCCCAGGGCGCCTGGGGGCTCAGTTGGTTGAGCGTCCTACTTTGGCTCCGGTCATGATCTCACGGTTCGTGGGTTCGAGCCCCGCTTCGGGCTCTGTGCCGACAGCTCGGAGCCTGGAGCCTGCTTCGGATTCCGTCTCTCCCTCTCTCTCTGCCCCTCCCCTGCTCGTGCTCTGTCTCTGTCTCTCTCAAAAAACAAACATTAAAAGAAATTAAAAGAAGAAAAAAAACCAGACTCTTTTTCAAAGAAGACCGCTGGGCTTCCTCGATCAGGTGACGGTGCAGGGCCGGAGGGCGCCGGCGGGACGCTCGCCTGGAGGGGCGTCCGTGCGCTCTCTGCACGGGGTCCCCTGCCCTGCTTGTGGACCGCTGGGTCAGGCCCCCCGAGCGTCTCCCGACGTGCCCCTCGCTCAGTCAGCTTATCTTCCTCTCTGAAGGGATGACGATGACATCAACGACGTGGCCTCGATGGCGGGAGTAAACCTGTCGGAAGAAAGTGCACGAATATTAGCCACGAACTCTGACTTAGTGGGCACCCTGACGCGATCCTGTAAGGATGAAACCTTTCTCCTACCAGCGCCTTTACAGAGAAGAATCCTAGAGATCGGTACGTGGGTGCCGCCGTCACTGGGGCCCCCGGTGCACATGCGACTCTAGCCCCGCATAGAGCCGTCTTCTGCCCAGCTCCCCGGCGGAGCGCACTCGGTACCTTGTCCTGCCTGTTACCGGTGCGGTACTTTCCCCGAGCTCGATGCCGGTGGTTCTCAGGTAGTTGCAGCGGGTGTAGACCGACCCCCCACCCCCACCCCTGCCCCGAGGGCCTGTCCAGGCCGCCCTCCGGTCGCTCTGAGCGGTGAGTCGTGGAAGACAGAACGGTGACTCGGAGAGGAGAGAAGGAGCTTCGGCGGCTAAAGCGTTGCCTACCCCCAGGTAAAAAACACGGCATCACGGAGTTGCATCCGGACGTTGTGAGTTACGTATCACACGCCACGCAGCAGAGGCTACAGAATCTCGTGGAGAAAATATCAGAGACGGCCCAGCAGAAGAACTTCTCGTACAAGGTAACACGCTGCCGTCCTGAAGAGGCCGAGCTGGCCGTGAACTCCGGGTCGGTCCTGCCGGGAAGCCTCTTCCTGCACCGGGCGCGCGGGGCCGCACAGGTGTCGCGTTGGCTCCGAATTCTCCACGGAGCTGCCTCAGCGCCGTGCGCCCGGCCGGAGGAGGAGGGCAGGCCGGGCCTGCATGAGGCACGGGGCCGGGGCCGGGGTGGGGGTTCCGGAGCCCCTGCCAGTGCCACCGTGGCATGCCCACGGCCCCGAGCCAGCCCTGCTCCTGTGACTCGGGCCGCTGCCCTGTTTGTGTCGTGGAGGGTCACCTGCACCGAGGTCCTGCCTTCAGGGGCAGGTTGCAGGGTGGGGTCTGCCTTCCTCTGTCCTCACGTGGGAGCTGTGCAGAGGGGCCCAGCCGCGTGAGGCCCGTGCCCTCGGAGTGGCAGTGAAAATCAAATGGTGCACGAGCGTTTGAGGTGGAAACCCCTCGTGAGCCCCAGCACGGCTCACTGAGACTCCGTCTGCATGCTGGCCTGCAGACCCGTCCCACGCAGGCCATCCAGGCCGGGGGCGGGTGTGCGGGGCTCCGTAGGACTTGCTCTGGGGAAGCGGGGTGTGCGCAGCCCGTCCAGCCCGGTCCCCAGGTTTATTATGACCGTGTTCTTGCCTTTCTGTAGGATGATGACAGATACGAGCAGGCAAGTGATGTCCGGGCTCAGCTCAAATTTTTTGAGCAGCTTGATCAAATTGAAAAGCAGAGGAAAGACGAGCAAGAGAGAGAGATCCTCATGCGGGCGGCCAAGGCAAGTGTGTGCGCTTCTCGCGGCCGGCCGCTCCCACCCCAGGCCCCGGGAGGCCAGCGTGCTGTTGGGGCCGGCCCGGGCCCGAAGGCGTGACGCATTTGATTTGGAAGGGGGCCTCGGGTGGGCTGCAGACCTGAGCCAGAGCCCCTTGGGCCGACCTGGCCCACCGTCCGTCAGAGCCCTTGACCGGCGGGCATGGTGAAAGCCACGTGTGAGCTCTTCTCCAGGGGGACAGACCTTCACGATGGCTGTTTTTTTCCCCATGGTGTGCAGCCTAAATTGTTACACTTGGGCCGTAAAAAAGCATTGAAAAGTGTAACACGTGTCCCGTCGTACAATCTGGATGTTATCATATCATGAGTAAGATAGCGTGTCTGTTGGACGACGAGCGCTTAGGTCCGAGCTCATTTTTCTTTTTACCTCTTTAAAAAATAGTCTCGATCCAGACAAGAAGACCCAGAACAGCTAAGGTTGAAACAGAAGGCAAAAGAGGTAAGCGTCTTCAGCCAGAGCATCTTTGCTCTCCGCTTGAAAACAGACTCTCGCGTAACCCGCTCGTGCCACACAAGAAAGGGTGAGGAAGGGGCGGTGTTTCTGCGCGACGGGCACCGACACAGCCGCTCGAGGCGGCTGCAGACAGCCCGCGTCCCGCTCCCAGATGTGGCGGTGCTTCCCCCTGGGTGCGCCGTAGCCTCTGTACTTTCAACTCGTTACGCCCTCTGGGCTTTGAGAGGCGCGCATCTGCTCCTGCTTCGTTTTTCTGATTGTGGGATAAGCTTACCGTTGAAGCCAAACGTGAGAGAAATGTTAACGTTGACGGTTTCCGAAGACCCGCTGCCGCCTCTGTTTTTTTCGTAGCAAAGCGAGAGCCACGCGTGTGACCTGACGGTCCTTGTTTTCCTTTTCTCAACAAAGATGCAGCAGCAGGAACTGGCGCAGATGAGGCAGCGGGACGCCAACCTCACCGCGCTCGCTGCCATCGGGCCCCGGAAGAAGCGGAAGGTGGACTCTCCGGGACCAGGGTCGGGGACGGAGGTACGGTACCGTGGCGGCGGCGGCGGGGAGGGCTGGAGGGGCCCCGGGGGCGTCTCCGCTCTGTGCGCCAGGTCGGGCAGGTGCCCGGGATCCTCGACTGCCCTGCGCGCCCCCCCCACCCCCACCCCGCGGGCCTCCCTGGAGTACTTGTGCGCCCGACACCTCACGCTCACGTCAGCTTGTCGTGGACGGCGCGGGAGCCCGGGTTCTCGCCACACGGAGGCTTGGTCCGCGTGCGTGGACGCGGTGAGCGTCGGGCCGCCCGCAGAAGGAGCTGTTGGAAGAGGCCCGTGCGTGGGGCGGGCGAGGAGCCGGGCCGGGAGTCCGGGTGCCGGGGAGAGGGACCCGTGCCGCTTTCCGTGTGTCCAGATTTTGTTGGTTTCTCGTGTTGTTTGTTGTGATACCTTCACACACGGTTGTAAACCCAACCTTGGGATTTTGTTATCTTGGTTTACCGTCCGTTGGGTTTTAAGTTACGAGAAGAAAGAGAGCCTGGCGTTTCCCGTTGGCGTGTGTAGTTTCTGCTTCTAGAGGCCACGGTCCGGGCCTGGACGAGCAGCGTTTCCCTCGGCCCACAGGACCGCATCCGGCATTTCTAGTGGGCGGTGCGCTGGTGGGGGCGGGGCGGGGCGGGGTTCGCTCAGCTTCTGTTTACTCGAAAGGGATGGCGTTCCCCCCCCCAACTTTGAATAGTACTTTCCCTGAATGCAAAAGTCTGGGTAGACAGCCCTTTTTTTTTGCATTCTACGCTCTTGAAGGAGCTGAGCGTGTCCCGATGGGTGCCGTGTACTTTAGGTGAGGACGTGCTAAGAGGGATGTGGGAGCCCCACGACCAGGCACCCCTCATGCCCCTGCTCCCCGAGCCCCTCTGTTTCACGGCTGGAGTCCTTCACGCTGCGGAGGGCATCCCCGTCCCAATGCTGTGCTGTCTCGTTCCGGATCACAAAAAAGGTGGGAGGTTTCCTGGCGTGTTTTGCAAAATGGCAGAACCCTTTTTCCTAACCTGATCAGCAGCTGCGATGGATGTGTGACCGTCTCTCTCCCGTGGAAGACGTGGTTCCGGTGTCTTTGGGCCCCACGTGGTTTACACTTGTGCCGCGCACCTGACGGATCTCCCTTCTCTGGCTGCCTTGACGTTTTCATTGTAAACTTGAGAAGTTTGTCTCGGTTCTTTTTAGACTTGGTTCTCTTGACATTTGGCCTGCTTGGGGTTCTTTGATCCGTAGAAGAAGTTCCTCAAATTGGGGACATGGTGGCCTTCATTTCTTCAAAATTTTTTCCGGTTCCGGTTTGCTTTTCCTCTTGGACTTGCCAGCGACACGTACGTGAGACCTGGTGACGTTGCCCTCGGGTGTCTGGGACTGTTCATTTTTCTTTCATCTTCAGGCAGGATGATTTCCCCTGTTTGTCCTCAGGCCCCCTGACCACATGAGCCATGTCACCCGCAGGCAGCCGTGGAGCCCACCCACTGAAGCTCGCGCCCGCCGATGTGTTCACAGTTCTGGGGTTTCCAGTCTTTCTTACGGTTTCTGATTCTTTGCTGAAGTTCCCTGTCTGCTCACGTGTTGAGAGAGACCATAGCCCCCGGGACATCCTGCCTTTGGCCTGTTCATAAAAGCTGCTTTATGGGGCGCCTGGGTGGCTCAATCGGGTAAGCGTCCGACTTCGGCTCAGGCCATGATCTCGCGGTCCGTGAGTTCGAGCCCCGCGTCGGACTCTGAGCTGACAGTTCAGGGCCTGGAGCCTGTTTGGATTCTGTGTCTCCCTCTCTCTGCCCTTCCCCCATTCATGCTCTGTCTCTCTGTCTCAAAAATAAATAAACGTTAAGAAAAAAAAAATAAGAAAAAGGCTGCTTTAACGCCTGTGCGGGTCCAGGGTCTGGGCTCAGGCCGTCTCTGCTGGCTGCCCTTCTCCTCACCTGCGGGTCCCACTTTCCTGTTTCTCTGCGTGTCTAGCGATTGCCACTCGGTGCTGGAGATTGTGGGCGGCAGATGGACTCCCTTCCAGGGGTGCGGGTTCTCGCTTAGCAGACGGTTCATCCTGACTCGGTCGGGTGCTTTGTTTTTCCCTTTGGCGTCAGTAAGGGTCTGTGGAACGCCCCTCTGACCTAGTGCGCCCCCCGTAGACACTGCCTCCCCCGTCCAGGTGGCTCCCGGGGAAGGGCAGGTGGCCTCGCGGCTGGGTGCTGGGGTGGGAGCAGGGTCTTCCCGCTCGGGCAGGCGGGGCTCTGGCCGGGAGCGTCCTGTCGTGCGTGTCGAGCATGTAGCGGCCTCGCTCGCTGCAGCAGTGCATCGCCCCGCGGTCCCTCTCGTCCTCCCGCAGGGTTCCTCGAGGGACCGTGTGCGTCACACTGATGATTCATCTTGATGTTGGTGTCTGTGTGGTCGTTTCGGTTTTCTGTGATTCCTCTGCCGGGTTGTTTTGGGATGGTTCGTGGGGAGGGCGTCTGCAGGTGCTTACACGCGGAAGCAGCTCGTGCCCTGTGTACTTGAAGGCCCGTTTGCGTAGCTGTGAAATCCTTGTCTCCCATTTGCTTCCCTCGAGAATCTTGAACGTGTTACTCCGGATATTTATTCCTGGCATAAAGTGTTGCTGTTCAGGCCTGACGATAGTCTAATTTTATTTCTCTTATACGTCATGTGTTCTTTTAGCCCAAGTTACCCAAAGAATTTGTTTTTTTTTTTTCTTACGAGCCTTTAATTTTCCTTGGAACCGGTTGTCTGGGTTGGCGGTCTCGGGTATGGGTGGCGTTCACGCAGCTTCAAGTCTGCTTTCGTTCGGGAACATCTTTGGTGGCTTGTTTCCCCGGCTTCCTCCTCGGAGACCCCGACGGGGACCGTTGTGTCGTCCTTGCCTCTTGAACCCTCTGTCGGCCTCGCTTGCGCTCACGTTCTTGTGCTCGTGGTTTCTTAAGTTTTCTGTCTAATGTTTTCTCAACTCTGGCGCCTCTTTCCGAGTTTCGCTAATTCCGGCTTCTCTTGTTCTTTACGACTGTCGTCGGTGTCTCTTAGCTTGTTTTGAGGTAGACCGTTACAGTTTTGGTCTGTGTGTTGATTCCGTCTTCTCGGTGTTTTTCACTGTCTGCAAGGATGTTACCCGTCTTCGTTTTCTCTCTTCCCTGTAGCAACTTGGGGGGGAGGGGTTCAATCCTCGTGCTGTCCGTTGGCTCTTTTCACGTGACTTTCGTTTCCTCGAACTCGATGGGCGTGTGTGTCTGGGGTAGCCTGCGAACCTGGCGGAGCCCCTCTCTCGTGGCCTTCGTGTGCTGGACGCTCGCTCTCAGCATCCACGGCCCCCCTCCCCGCCTCGCCCCTGGGCCGTCCCTGTCTCCACCGCCCCGTCCTGCCCACCTCGTTTCCCACCTCCCGATCTCGTCCGCGGGATGCTGCTCTGTGGCCGCTGCCCCCTGAGGCCTCCAGCCCGGCGGTAGCCCGGCCTGCACAGTTCTGGGGGTCCCGTTCGGGCTTGTGGCCGCCTGCGGCTCATCTTCGCGGGGTTTGCTCTAAATAGCAGTTGCTGGTCTTGGGTTTGGCTGCTCAGTTGCCGTGAGTCATACACGGGCCTTTGGGAAGATGAAACTGCTGCCCCCGTTGCTGTCTTCCCAGCAGACGGTGCTTATTTAAAAATACACTTTCTTTTAATTGAAAATCGTTTCCAACCTACAGGAGAGTTGTAGGAGGAGTGCACGCAGCTCTCTGTTTATGCTCTCAGTTCTGAGTGTTGCATGACCCCGACCCCGTCATGGCGTCTCGTGTGTGTGTGTGTGTGTGTGTGTGTGTGTGTGTGTGTGTGTTAAACGTGTGTGTGTATACGTTCCTCTGATGGAGTGTTTTGCACCCCTAGTGCTGCCACCGCCGGGCCCTGTCTGGCACGAGGCCGCACAGACTCCAGGCGGGATGTCTGCCTGTCCTCAGGCCTGCCCCCGTGTCACCAGTGGCCCCAGTAGCATCTCCACGTCTGTGCAGGGACGTGGGGCATCTGGTTGGCTTGCACGTGAGCCTGTTAACGGATCCCTCGTTCTCACCAGCGCTCAGGGGACGGCACTTCCGTCCACGGGATGAGCCTCGGCCTAGGTCTGTGTGGCTCTGGCAGAATCGCCTCCATCTCGGTGGCACTGTGTCCAGTCTGTCACATGAGGAAGCACCCCGTGTGGTGACCTTCCCACTGATACGGATCGTGGTCACCAGGTTCGGCCACACTGTCCGGCGTGTAGTCACCGCCGTTCGGTTAGTATTTGTTCGCCTTGAGCGAGGAGGTGTTCCAGGACTCCGCGGGCCACCCCGGCCTCGGCGCCATCGCGGCTGCAGGCTGTGACGTCTGTCCCCTTCACGCCTTCTGCTGCAGGAAGACCTTTCCCCGCGTCCTCTGTCCGCCCGTTTGTTCGTGCGTTTGTTCGCCACCGTGGCCGGGGCCGTGGTCTCCCGTGGTCTTCAGTGGGTCGTAATCAATCTCTCGTTATTTCTAGATTGGGCAGTGGAAGCTCCTTCAAGCTGTTTCTATATCCTTTTGAAATGTCACCCTTGTTGACACGTCGCGGTTTTACCGGCGGGAGAGGCATCCGGAGCCTCCGGTACTCCTGCGCCCTCGGGCTCCCGGCCAGGAGCCCCAGTCCCCCGCGGGGGGCGGCGGGTGGAGGCCGGTTCTGAGCTCTGCGCGCCGGTTCCAGGCCCCTCTGCAGTCCACGCGGGGGAAGGTGCGTGCAGGCACGGCCCTTCTGCATCTGAAGCGGTCCCCGCGCTCCGGCGGGCACCCCGCTTCTGGTCCACACCCAGGGGCGGCTTCCCGGCCTCCTCCCTGTCCTCGCCTGTGAGTCCGTGTCCATGGGAGATCGAGTGCCGTCATTGCCAATGTGTTTGGTCCTTCGCTCAGCACACCCGGCCTCCCAGACGCTCTGGCTGCTGAGGCCCTGGCGCTGGGGGGAGGGGCGGGGCGGGCAGGTGGGCAAGGCCGTGGGTGAAGGTCTGACTGGGTTCAGATGTGTCTGGAGGACACGCCAAGGAGCGGGACGAGCGTGTGTTTCCAAACCCCACGGGGAGGGCCGGGCACGAGGTGGCTGCTTGCGGTGAGCGCAGGGACCCTGAGCGACACGGTGGAGAGACGCAGGTCGCCAAACACTGTTCTGGGAGGTTCTTTCATGCGTTGTTGCTTTTGTCTGTTTTTGAACTTCAGAGGGAGGCTTATGTGTCACATATATAACAATTAACATAAAATCCGTACTTTAAAAAGTTCTCCGTATGCCTCTCCTCATCAGTGGTAATGCTTAGTTCTTTTTCTTTTTTAGTTTGGGATTATTTCCTTGGGATATGTCTTTTTAAAGTAACTTTTTTTTAGCTGATTTTATTTATTCATTTGTTTTAAATGTTTATTTTTGAGAGAGAGAGAGGGAGAGAGAGAGGGCAGGAGTGTGTGAGCGGGGGAAGGGCAGAGGGAGAGCAGGACAGAGGCTCTGAGAGGGGCTCCACGGTGTCAGCACGAACTCACAAACCATGAGATCATGACCTGAGCCGAAGTCAGATGCTTAACCGACTGAGCCCCACCGGCGCCCCTGAACTAATTTTAGACCCGTGGAAAAGTTAGGTAAATATTGGAGTATTTCTATACACCCCTCACCCAGCTTCCTGTAGTGAGCCGTCAGTGTGCTTAGATGGTTCGTAAGACCTTATTTGATTTGGTTTTTCAGAATTTAATTTTTTAAAATTATAATACACCTTGTTTTTTGGAGGAGTTTTAGGTTCATAGCGAAACTGACTGAAAGTACAGAGATTTCCCGCATGCTGCCTGCCCCCGAACACGCACAGCCTCCCCACTGTCAATACCCACCGGAGGCTACATTTACGAAAACTGATGAGCCTCCATGGACGCGTCATCACCACCGAGTCCACGCGCGCCTTGGGGTCACTCTCGGCGTCGCGCGTTCTGTGGGCCTGGACAAACGTGCGGTGACGTGCACCTGCCTTCACAGCATCGCGCGCTCTAGTTCCACGGCCCCGAGACCCCCCGAGCTGCGCGTGTTCATCTCCCCGCTGCCGTCACCCCCACCTGCCGCCGCCCCGACGGCCACTGACCCTTTACGTGTCCACGGCTGTGCTTTTCCAGGAAGTCGTGTGGCCGGACTCACGTGTGGGGGCTCCTCAGATCGGCCTCCTGCCTTAGCGTCGGAGCCTCCTCCCTGCGTTTTCGCGGCCGAGAGCTCGTTTCTTGTGAGCACGGAGTCATGGTCCACGTTGTGGATCTGCCACAGTTTATCCGTCACCTTTGAGGGACGCCATGGTCGCTCCCAAGTTTTGGCAGCCGCGAGCACAGCCGCTGTAAAAATCCGTGAGCAGGTTTTTGTGTGGACACGAGTTTTCGACTCGTGTAGATAAGTCGCAAGGAACATGATTGCCGGCTCGTCCGGTGAGACTATGATTCGTTTTGTAGCAAAACACCAGACTCGCCTCCAAAGCGGCTGCGCCGTCCTGCGTTCCCGCCGGCAACGGCCGAGCGCTCCTGCCGCTCCGCGCCCTCGCCAGCGTCTGGGGTCGTCAGGGTCGTGGGTTTGGGCCCTGGTGACAGGCGTGCGTGGTGCCTCGCTGTTGTGATTTGCGTCTCCCTGACGACCTGTGATGCGGAGCGTCGGTCCCCGCGCCCGTCTGCATCTGTGCGTCTTCTCCGGTGAGGGGCCTGCTCGGGTCTCCGGCCCGTTTTTCATTCAGGTTTATTATTGTTGAGTTTTGTGAGTTGTGTGCACAGTTTGTTTGGGGTGATGGTCCCTGACCAGATGTTTCTTTTGCAAATATTTTATCTGTGTTTGATTGTCCCCGTCGTCCCCCTGGGGACCTTTTCCTGTTGTCACTCAGGACCCTCTTTGCTCCTTCCTCCGTCGCTCCTTGTTCCCTCCTGATCTCAACACTCACGAAGTGTGGGGGTCACTTATTTGGTACAGAGTCCCTCAAGTTGGGTTCATCCTGGGTTTCCTCACGATTAAGTGCACGTTCCATAATTTTAGCTAGAATTCACAAAAGGGATAAGGTGCCCTTCTGAGCGTGTCACGTTGTGGCGACTTGGATCCTTTGGCTAAAGTGGTGCCTGCGGGCGATCACGCCATGAGCTCCTACTTTTCCCGTGTGGCTGTCTCCTGCAGTGGCGGTAGTGCTGTCTGCCCTCCGTCCTTTCTGCCCCCCCCCCCCCCCGCTTATTCCTTCATTTAACGATGACTTGTGTGCCATTGTGCCACGCCGGATGACCTTGTGCCCGAGGGTCTTTGTGTTCTGGGGCGCACCGCTGAGGGCGCAGCAAAGTTGCCAGGAGGTCTTGTTAGGAACAGCCGGGCTCCCCTCCCGAAGATCGGGTCGCTTCGCCTTCCCCCGTCTCACCAGCACCGCGGGAGATTGTTCAGGATTGTTTAAAATTGTGTCAGTCCGGTGGTGACACGGGGAATCTTGGTGACTGTGCTGTGGGTGCCTGAGAACAGGCCTGTTCTCCCGAACGGCGTAGAGCTTAATAGATTTCCACAACACGCACCTGCTGTTCAAGCTGACCAGTCTTCTGAATCCTTGCTTATTCTTGTCCATTCGATGGGTCTCGTACGGACTGTGGCGATGTAAAGTCTGTGTCACTCGTGCGTTTCTGTCTTTATCTCCTGTGTCTTCTGCAGCTGATGCTTTGTAGCTGGGCCGTGTGTGCCACGTTGTTGGGTACGGAAGTATTCAGAAGTGTCACATCTTCTGTGAATTGGCACTTTTAGCGTTAAAAAATGTCTGCCGTTGTCCAGTGGGCTTGAGCTCTGCTGTGTCCTGAGTTAGGACCATCATTCACCCCGCTCTCTGCACTTCCCTCACCAGAGAGAATCTCTGTCCCTGCTTTGGTCTTATACTTCCTGATTTTAGGTGTGGCTCACATCTATAGCGCGTGCCTCCGTCTTGTTTTCTGAGCCTAATCGAAAAACTTTCCCTCTATTAGGTGAATTGAGCCCATTCACCTTCTTCTGATACGATCACCACGCTTGGTCTCTTCTGTCTCACAGTGTTTTATAACTATGCCTATTTCTTACGTCTGCTATGATTCTCTTCCTCTGAAGTGCATATTCTTTGCTCTTTAATTAAAATGTTTGTATTTAGGAAGGCTTACGGTTGTATTCTGGTGGTTATTTTTGCACATAAACCTTGTTAAATGTCCCCTGGTTTTTCTTAGCTGTTCAGCTTCTTAGTTCCCATAGGGCTTGAGCCCCGCCCACTTTCTCGCAGCAGCCAGTGCACATGCCCCTTGCTCTCCGCCCTCCCGCCGGCCCCTCCTCAGCTTCAGTAAGCGGTGTGGTTTCCTTACAAGTGCTTCTGCCCGCCCCAGCACTGCGCGTGTCCCTGCCCCTTCCTGGCTTGGATGACGACTGCACTGTGGCCCAGCCCGCGGAGGCCTCCATGCAGAATCCCCGACACTTGCACGTTGCAAAAGGTCTTTCTGTGGCTTCGATAGGGAGGATGGTCTGGCTTGGATAGAAGATCCTTGGCTCGCACTTTCTTTCAGTCCTTCTGTGAATGAGCGTCCGTGGTCGTCCTGCTTTGGAAGCTGGTTTTGAAAAGCCCCGATGCCAGGCTGATTCACTTGCCTTTGTCATTTATTGTCTCTTTTACACGAGGCCTTGTCTTGATCTTTGAAAACTAGCAATTTCACGAGGAGATGTCAGAGTCGGTTTTCGTGGGAACTTTCAGTGTGTAGATTTGGTCTTTCTGGTTCCTGGACTCTGGCTTCCGTGTCTGTTGTGTTCTGTCCGCTTCCTTCTTCGGAGGCTCTGTTAACACAGGCCTTTGCTTGCCCACCACCTGCCCTTCCCCAGACCTTCCGCGGCTGCGCCCCTCACGAGCCTGCCTTTCCTCGCGGGTCTGCCCTCGGTGCCTTGCAGTTAATTCATGCACTTCTGAGAGATCTCTGTGTCTCCTTCCCATTTTTTTCTTGCATTTACTCCACTCTCATCCCTTCTGTTTTTTAATCTACTTCTCTTACCGTTAGGGATTTTTCATTCAGGGCACTTCTCACGTCCTCAAATGTTTCAGGACGTCTTTTGGTTGTTGGAAGTGTTGTCTTAATGGTTTTCTTGTTTTTCCAGACAGTCTCTGATGTGCGTGGAATTCTGTTTTCTGATTTTTGCGGTGGATCTCGACGGACTTGCTAATCTTTGGTCACTTTTGCCAGGTTTGGGTGTCTCATCAGACTTGCGGTCTGATGGCGCCCTCTTCTGACCGCACTGAGCAGTCGGGTAGTGTGGCCGGTTTTCTGTTTGCGTTGCTTGTAGGAGGGTCCTGGAGGGTCCTGTGTCCTTTGGCGGTGACGTCCCGGTCTTGCAGGAGCCTCAGTGTCCCTTTAGTTCCTTCCCTTGTCGGAGGCTCTGTGTTCTGAGGACTCTGGACGCTAGACTGGGGTGGACCGGCCGTTCTGGGTGGCCTCTGTCAGACCGCGGCCCCTCGCTGTCTCCATCCTCTGCCTTTGCCACGTCACCTTGTGGGTTCAGGAGGACCTGCCAGGTGTTCCCATCTGGAGTCTTTCTGGAGCAGGGCGCTCCGTGCCGCCACGTCTGCCGATGGAGCGATGCCTGGGTAGATTGGTGCCTTCTTGTTCTGAGTTGGTTTTGGGGAGACGGAGGGAGGTGTCGGGGTGACTGAGTGGTATGTGTCCTCCTGAGGAGAGTACCTGCGTGTCTTTGCCGCCGCGTGTACTCCCGGCCGCCCGTCTGCACCGGGTGCTCTGTTTCGTGGACAGGGAAGGCGCAGAGCCGGGTGCAGGCGAGTTGGGGAACCGAGGGGAGCAGGGCGAGCCGGTCGGAGGCTGTGCCGTTGGGTTCGCTGGAACCTGTTCGGCCCAGGCTCCTGGCTGTCCAGCTGAACACGGGGCAGGGGCGCAGCCTTGAGGGCCCCTCGCTCGGGAGCCGCTTGGCCGTACTTCTGGGGGCCCGTGAGTGCAGGGCTCTTGGCTGCTGTGGCCCCGAGGCGGACGTTTCCCTGAGACCGTGCCCAAGGGCCCGTGGCACCGGGGCTCACGTGTCGGCACGCATGGCGAGCACCCAGCCACGCCGGGGGCTTCTCTCCCTGTGAGCATTGGCCCCCAACTGAGGTGGCCCCATGAGCCGGGATTTGGACGGAAAGCGGGGTTTTTCCCATTCGGTTTTATGTCAGGTGCTCATTGCCTGTCAGATCGGTTGTGGCATTTTGCCAACGGCAAGGTTGCCTTCAAAAGAAATAGCTCTTTTGTTTGTCTTGGACCAGTCCCGTGACCGGGCTGACAGGTGTGCGACGTGCCGTTTTCAGGGGAGGACCTGCTGTGTGCAAGCGATACATCCAGGGTCGCCTTGCTCTTAGCCCAGCGCCTGCAGAGACCGGGCAAGGCAGCCCTTTGATGGGGTGTGGGCGTCACCGCTCCCCCTGGGGGCCATCCCCGCCCCCACCGGTTGTTCCGTGATTCTGGGCTGGGCGCGGTGTCGGTAGGCTGGGTGGTCACGGCCGTCCTCTCTCCCGGGCTCCGGGCTCCTGTGACCCCTCCCGCAGCCAGAACACCCGACGAGCAGTATGACCAGGACCCTGGAGGGAGGACGGTGAACTGCGTCCTTCCGTTTTGGCATGAGATGGGGAGACGGTGCTCGGCCCGTGTAATTAGAAGTAATGTGAGTATTAAGTAGGATATCTTTGAACATCGGCTCTTTACAACATCCATAGAAACACCAGGAATTGAAGTTTCTCGCTGGCCCTCAGAGCATGCCGCCTGCACCTGGGGGCGGCACTCCACCGGCTCACTTGCCCGTTAACGCTTTGAGACCAGTTGTGGTTTCTAAGAAATATTGGAATAATATCGCAAGTATTATTTGTCTTGAGTTCTGACCCGGTAATTTCCACCTGAAGTGGGGGCCCTGTCCTACCTGTTTTTGGCTGTTGGCTTTCTGTTTGGAAAGTAGAAACATCAGACGTGGTCCAGAATTGGTCACGCGTGTTGCAGAGATGTTTCGGTCCGTTACGTAGGTAGTGCCTTTGCTCTCTGCATGGCTGCGCCTGTCCCCGTGAGTCTTGGCGTCTGCAGGGGAGGTGCAGAGGGCAGGCCACCGTCCGCGGGCAGCTGTCTTTCCAGAAACTGGCCTCTGCTTGGGCGTGCTGGGCTCTCCCCATGGTGTCTGGGGTGCAGAGCGGCGGGCCCCCGACGGGCCCCCGGGCTCCTGCCGCTCCAACGTCATCACAAGCCTCTGCGGGGGGCGGTGGGGGGGGGTGGCGCGGTGTGTGTCTTGCACAAAATGCTCCTTTAGGGCTGTTACCGAGGCTCAGGAAAGCACGGAGAAACCAGAATTGTTCTTCCAAACAAGGAAAAGTAGCTGCCACGCAACCTGGCCTGGAGGAGGGACCTCAGCCGTGAAGGGTGGTGGAGGGGGTGCAAATTGTAATTGAGGTCAAAGATGGGTGCGTGTGCACAGGGACTCCCCTGGGGGAAAGGGCTCAGGTGGCAGAGGGACCTGGTGCCCGGAGCGTGCGTGGGCCTCGCCCGCCACCTGCTGGCCGGCTCCCGGAACTGCGGCCCGGTCAGGGCAGGGCTCTTTCTTCAGCTGTCGGGGAACCCTTTCCTCCCACCTTCCAAAGCTGTGAGAACATGCGGTAAAAATACCCTGTGTTATGTTTGCGCTTGAAATATGCACGAGCAACTTTAACCATCAGAACACAGATGCTTAGTTTTCATTCTGAACGGAGAACCAGGCACCACGCAGTTGGGAGTTGTGTGGTCGGACGGAGATGCGGTGCTGGAACCCCAGGACCCAACACGACGCATCCGGGAACACCGCCCCCAGTGACTCCTTGTCCACGTGCAGGCGTCAGAGACTCGCAGAAGCTCGGCTGTTCCCCAGCGGTGCAGGCCCTGAGCCCAGTTGCTGCTGTCGGCCCGGAGGTGGCAGTGTCCCGCTGAGACTGGCTGGGAGCAGGGTGCCCCCTGTTGGCCGCGGACCACCGCGGTGACCCCAGAGCTCTGCGGTCCAGCCCGCTAACCGCTCGCCCGCCCGCCCGCCCGCCCGTCCGTCCAGCCTGGGAGTTTAGACTTTGCAGCATTGGGAAAGTGCCTTTGCCGGCGACATGGGGACGACACGATTGCCCCGGGTGTGGCATCGGTCCCACCTGGCCGCCTGGACACATGGAGGTCGGGGACACCAGCTTCAAGCCCAGGAGCTGTCTTGCCATCCCCCTGGGGCAGGAGCCTCCGCCTGTGCCTTCTGCAGGCCCCGAGGCCGGAGTCTGAGCCCTGGGAATTGCAGGGGTTAGTGCCCATATGGGTGCTTGAGACCACCGGTCCCGGAGGTCAGCGTGGGGGCCGTGCCCCCTGCTCGCACCCCCTCCCTGTTAGGGACCCGTAAAGCACTTCAGCTCCAGGAGCAGGTCTGCAGGAAGGAGCCTGTCCCACACGTGGCTTCCTCCAGCTTCAGGGTTCCTTGGCACACCTGTAGGGAAACTCGAGTGGCCGTGGGCACGTAGCCCTGGGGCCAGCACCTGGCCCTGCCCCTTCCTGCCAGCGCCTTGGGTCCCGCCCACCCGTGCACACCACTAACTCGGCTGTCTTCTTTCTCGTCACCAGGGGTCGGGCCCAGGCTCGGCGGTCCCAGGCAGCTCCGGCGTCGGAACCCCCAGACAGTTCACGCGACAAAGGATCACGCGGGTCAACCTCAGGGACCTCATATTTTGTTTAGAGAATGAGCGTGAGACAAGCCATTCACTGTTGCTCTACAAAGCATTCCTCAAGTAGCACAGGGCGGGCGCGGCGTCGCGGATGGAGACGCCTGGGACGCTTTTATATATTTGCAGATGACGCCTTTTGTAACAAGCAAATGGGATATTGTTTAAAAAACAGCCACCTCTTTACAACGGAACAGTTTTATATTCCTGTTTCTAAGTCAACTCTTCAGTGCGGAAGAAAACACGTTTCTGTAACAGAGAACACAGAGGCCCGTGGGCCCTCTTAAAGGACAATTAACTCTTAACTCATCTTTGATTGAGTGGCCTTCTTGCCAAACAAGCCATATATAAAAACTGATGGAATCGTTTAGCAAATAATTAGTTGCCCTCTGTCACCTCGTAGCGGTTTCTACATTATTTGTGCGTTTTGGTTCATTCGACCCGACTTACTGCGTAGGTGTGTGTCTACAGCGATGACCTCATTTCATTTATTTTATTTTTGTATTAGTCAGTTGGCAAAGCAAACTGATTTTTTAGACTATTTATCTGCCCGTCCCCTCCCTCGCCAGAGTCCCCGAGGAGCCCGGAGCCCACGGCGCGCCCGCGCGGAGCGGAGCCACCTTCCTGCTCAGGAGAGGCCGTGCCGCCGGCTCCTCCCGAGCGCGTGGTCGGCACCTGTACAGACGCAGTTTATTTGCTGTAGTTTGTAAAGCTGTAAAGTTAAAAGAAATGAAAACCTTTTCAGCATAAATATATTTTACTTGCACTGTGTTTTTTAGCTAAAAGTGGAAACTTAGATGAAATAAAATCAAAGTTGAGAAGAATCATCAAAAGACTGTTTCTCAGTGTGAATCAAGTGTTGAAAAATGGTTGGTGTATTTTGTCAGTAATTGTACATAATTTTTGGCACATAACATAAAAATGCTATGTAAACTATAATTATTTTGCTAAGAGACTGTAAGCAAGCTATGGGCCGACTTCGCAGATGTCCAGAGCAAAGCCCCTTCTTTGTACCTATTTTTTTATTACAAATATACTAATTGGTTCTTTATATTTTCAGAGGTTATTGTATTAAATTGTCTATTGATAGTACTTTTATGACTGTAAATACTTGGGCTTTCTCCGTGTGAATCCTCACGTCAGACTTTAATTCGCGCGAGTGTGAACCGAATGCTGATCAGTATTTTTTATCGACGCCCGAAAACTGTTACGCCTTTTATTTTGTCTTTTAGGAAATCCCTGTCTTTCCATTTTTTCATGTAAATTTTGCACAGTTACTTGTTCATATGTAAATATTTTACTTTCAAAAATGAAGTTTTTAATTGCTATTGTTTTATATAGGATTGAAAGAAAATTAACTCCTTTATTAAAAACAAATTTATCTGTATCTGTTTTGCCCGTTTTTCCCGGTTTTCCAGTTATAGATCTGCCGCCAGAGACTCAGCTCTGGTTCTGCTGAGGTGTTTGTTTAGGGGCTCCTTGTTAGCATCAGTGTGTAAACCCCAGCCACTCTGGGAGGAATAGCCTGACCTCCGCAGACGGGACCTCCGCGCTGCAGAGTGAGGCCTGGCAGGAGGGCCCGAAGCCGAGTTGCCTCCCCGCGTGCTCGGGCCGTCCGGGCCACCCCGCCTGCCTTCCGTTGCCGGACTGCCCCACCTCGACACAGGTACGCTGGGCACCTGTCCTTGCAGCTGGGGCACCTTGGGGAGAGGCGAGGTGAGGCCCTTGTGGGCCCGGTGGGGGGAGGTTCTGAGCACAGACCCGTGCCCCGGAGAGCCCGGTGCGGACACAGAGTGGCGGAGCCGGATGGGGTCTCCAGGACGCCCGCCTCCTTTCTGCCAGCCAGCGTGGTGGACCGGCCAGCGCCCTGCCTCCCGAGCGCTGCTGGAGCCGGCCGTGGCGCACTCGGGGCTGGCGCCCAGTTTTCATGTTAATTGTAACTAGTCTGACGACACGCAGCGACGTGTGGGCTTCCGTACAAGTTACACTGGAGAACACCGCTCGCGTCAGGGTGCCCGTTCCGTGGTCTCTGGGGGTTGCCAGCCGTGTCCCGAGGCCTGTGTCCCCGTTCTGGAGGCCAGAAACGTGAGGCCAGGGTTTGGCAGGGTTGGGGTTCCCCCGAGGCCGCGAGGGAGTCCGTGCCAGGGCTCTCGCCAACTCTGGTCGTTGCTGGCACCTTGGCCGCAACGTTTGGCGGTTTCTCTGTGCGTGTCCCTCTTCGTGTCCGAATCGCCCCTTGCCACGGGACCACGAGTGACCTCATTTTAACTTGACCTCCGTAAAGACCCTGCCTCCAAGTAAGGTCATGTTCTGAGGTGCCGGGGGTTAGCCTCCACTGATCTCTCTTGGGGGGACACACTTGCCTGTCACACCTGTGGTGGCCAAGGACAGAGCCTGTGCAGGAAGCGCTTTCAGGGTTTCTAAGTCTCCCGCCCACGGGAACAGGCCCGAGGTGACTTAGCGGGCAGGTCACACTGGTGCTTTCTAACCACGACCTCTTTGTTTTCGTGAAGCTGTTGGCCTGAAATAAATCAGGTCAGTCGGTAGAGGACGGTCGTGCTCAGATTTCTGTGGGTGTGACTGACTTCCAGCTTGTCTGCACATCCTACCGGGTCGGGGACGGTCGCAGCCACAGCCACAGCCGTGACGCCAGCAGGAGGCCGCGCACGGCCGAGGTGCTGCCGGCAGCCACGAGGCACGGGTCTGTCCGTCATTTTTCCTCACCAGACCGGTAGCTGTGGGTGGGCGCCCACCATGACACGTTGTTAGTTGTCCGAGGTCGGGTTCGGGTACGTGGGCGGGCTCGAGGGCAGAGGGCTGGCTGGCGGCGTCTGGGACGCCGGCTCTCACCGCTCCGCTGCAGCAGAAAGGCAGGAAAAGGAAGTCAGGCATCACGTTTGGAAAGGAGGAAGACGGAGGAAGAATCCCAGATGGCGCCATTGTGCGCACGCAGAAGACTCGGACACACGCTGCCCAGATTCGGATTTGGTGAGATTGTAGGAGGGGGGGTCGGTGTCCTAAAGGAACCGTAATTCTGCGTCCCAGCAACCCGCGGCCACCAACGACACGACCAAGGTCAGGATACCTAGGGATGCATGCAAGGAACTACGGGGGAGACCCTCACACCCAGACGAGAGAGACGAAAGCAGGTCTGAGTGGAGAAGGTGCCACGTTTACGGAGCGGACGGGGTGTTGCGGGGAGGGCGGTGCTGCCGCGCTCAGAGCCCCAGCGGATGGTCTGCCACGGGACGGTCTGAGTCTGGAGACCCGTACGGAGCTGTAGATGACTTGGAATAGCCAAGGCGGTCTAGAGCGGAATCAAAATGCTCACGCTCCCAGGTTTCAAGACTTCGCATAAAGCCGTGCTAATCGAGCCGGGGTGGTATTGGCGTGTGCGGGCAGACCCAGTCAGCGAACACCACAGAGTCCAGAAGTGGATCCGCGTGTTACAGCCACTGGGTTTTTGACAAAGACACCAACGCAGCGAAGGGAGGCCGGACGTTAGTGCAACTGGGGGCCTGAGGGCGGAGGGTGAGTCTTGACCCCGTCCTCACGCACACGCAGCCTCATTTGAGATGGACCGCGGGCCTGAATGTGGAAGCTGAGACTCCAGATCTTCTAGAAGACTGGAGTGGGCAAGGACCCTTATGGACATGGAAGGCACAAGCCATAAAGAGAAAAACGGCAAACTGCACTTAAGTTCTGCCTGTCAGAAGATGCCCAGTGAAGGCAGACGGGAGGCCATAGGCCGGGAGAGAGCGTGCACGGGGTGTAAACCCGATAGGAACCCCCATGCAAAGTGTGTAAAGAGTTCCACAGCTCAGTAAAAAATGTCTGAGACACTTGAATGGGTCCTTTATGAAAGACCTACAGGTGGCCGATGAGTGAAAGAAAAGTTGCCCATCGTGACTGGTCATCAGAGAAATGGAAACTAAAACCATGGTGAGACCCGCCACATGCCCACCGTGGTGGCTCAGACTGAAAGAGGCTGACACGAGGCCCCCCGGGGCCTCAGTCGGTTGAGCGTCGGAGACTTTGGCCAGGTCATGATCTTGCGGTTCGTGGGTTCGAGCCCTGCGTCGGGCTCTGTGCTGACAGCTTGGAGCCTGGCTCTTGCTTTGGATTCTGTGTCTCCCTCTCTCTCTCTGCCCCTCCCCTGCTTGCATTCTCACTCTCTCAAAAATAAATAAACGTTAAACAATTTAAAACAAACAAACAAACAAATGGAGTGGGGTGCCTGGGTGGCTCAGTCGGTTAAGCATCCGACTTCACAGTTCGTGAGTTCAAGCCCCGTGTAGGGCTCTGTACTCATGGCTCAGAGCCTGGAGCCTGCTTTGGATTCTGTGTCTCCCTCTCTCTCTGCCCCTCCCCCATCCATGCTCTGTCTCTGTGTCTCTCAAAAATGAATAAATGTTAATAAAAGTTTAAAAAAACTTTTTTTTTCTTTTTCAACGTTTTTATTTATTTTTGGGATAGAGAGAGACAGAGCATGAACGGGGGAGGGGCAGAGAGAGAGGGAGACACAGAATCGGAAACAGGCTCCAGCCTCCGAGCCATCCGCCCAGAGCCCGACACGGGGCTCGAACTCACACGGGGCTCGAACTCACGGACCGCGAGATCGTGACCTGGCTGAAGTCGGACGCTTAACCGACTGCGCCACCCAGGCGCCCCATAAGTTTTTTTAAAAAGAAAGAGGCTGACAGAATCACGTTGAGGGGCAGGATGCCGTTGTGAAACAGTCCAGCCACTTTGGAAAACTGTTACCCTTTCTTTTTTAATGTTTATTTTTGAGAGAGCGAGCGTGAGTGGGGGAGGGGCAGAGATGGGTGGACAGAGGATGTGAAGCAGGCTCCATGCTGTGAGTGCAGAGCCCCACGTGGGGCTCGAAGTCCCCAACTGCGAGATATGACCTGAGCCGAAATCAAGCGTCGGATGCTTATGTGACTGAGCCACAAATGGAGCGCGTGTCTCCCTGTGATCTCGCGGTTCCTGCCTCCGTCATATCTGTTTGAGAGAACTGAATGCCTTTGTCTGTCAGAGACCGAAGGCGAACGTTCATTGTGGCGCCGCTCGCTCATGGACTGAGGTGGAAACAAGCCGCCGTCCGTCAGGTGGTAAGTGGATCCCAACTGTAGTGTAATTGTCGATGCGATACTGCCCCGGAGGAAAGAGGGATAAACCGCTGATGCTCTCAGCAGTGGAGCTGAATCTCCAAAGAATCATGAAGAAAGAGGCCAGTCCCTCTGGTTCCATTTGTGGGAAGCTCAAGGCCAGGAGAATCCCGGAGGTGATAGGCGTCCGCGTGGTTACCCCGGTGGCTGGCGTGAGGGGCACCAGGACCCTTTGGGCCGGTGGGAATGTTCTGTCTCCACCCGCGTAGCGGTCACGTAGGGGTGCACAGATGTAAACAGGCTGACAGGTGAGGTCTGTGCATTTTGACCCATGCAAAGTGCACCTCAGTGAAGCCTGGAGAAACCCCCCTAGGCCGGACCTCAGCTCCACCTGGACAGGTGACCTGGCCCCACGTGATCTGGTGCCGGATGAAGAGGAAGGTGTGTGGATGTCTCGGGACAGGTGACGACTTGTGATCTTGTGGTTGTCCATACTCATTGATCGACTAGTTGATCGTTAACTAGTTTATCCTTCTCTCAGACTGTGGTCTCCAAATGTAAGTTTTATCTTAAAAAAAAAAGTCTACCCGGCCTCCCTCCGTCCCCGAGCTCAGAGCCCCAGCTTGCCCCGAGCCTGAGCCTGCCCCTGCCCACCTCGCACAGCCGAGGCCGCCAGGCTGTCTGGTCTCCTGCTGCGTCTGAGCTGCTTTGGGGACCCACCTGCCACCCGAAGCCTCTGTATCCTTCGTGCCTCGCATACAGCAAGCGCACCACCAGTGCACGCTCTCAGGGTGGAGGCTATGCAGTTAGAAAGACCACAGTCCGTGGGGAGCCTTTTCAAACCCTCCTGTTCCAGCGACGGGCTGGCAGCCTCCTCTGGGCCGTTCTGGGCCATGCCCAGGGCGCGTTTGCCCCAGGAAGACCAGCCCCAGGGAACTTGTCCCTTCTCCTTAAGAGATAAATGACGCCTATTTTCCAAGAATCTAATTGTCGGTGAAGGTTGCTTCATCAGGCTTTGTTGTAACTGCAGGATTTCTGTATTTTTGAGAATGGGCACCCACTTAACCTTTATTTCCTAAAACGTATTTAGCAAGGGGGAGCCTGGGTGGCTCAGGTCATGATCTCACGGTTGGGGGGTTCACGGTTGGTGGGTTTGAACCCCACATAGAGGTCACTGCTGGGATTCTGTCTTCCTGTCTCCCTCCCTCTCTGAGTGCCCCCCCCCCCCATGTCTCTCTCAAAAATAAATATTAAAAATAGAATAAAACGTGTTTGGCAAGTATCAACGAGCATGTCTCCCGCAAGGACGGCTTTTGCAGGGACTGGGGGGTGCGGTCGAGGCCCAGTCCGCAGGGGCGCTCACACAGGGCTCTGGCTGGGAGAAGTGGCCTGGGCACTGGTGGCCACCGAGCGCCATGGAAGAGTGGGCCTCTCTCCTGGACATGTCGGGGGAGGAAGGTGGGAGCGACTTTTCCGGCGCTTGTTTGGAAGTTAAAGCAGGAAGATGCCCGCACACGGCGTCGAACGGGGCGCACCTGCCCCCCCGCAGCAGGTCCCTGGGACCGTGGGCGCCTCATCCTGTCCAGCCCCGTCATCCACGCGCTCCCATACACGCTTCTTCGGGAGACACGGGAGATTCGGCCACGCAAAGACGCGTACACAGGTATTCACAGCCGTTTTATCTGAAGTCGCCAAGACCTGGAAAAGCCCCGGTCGTCCGAGAGCAGGTGACGGACACACCTCGGTCCGCTCGGCCTGCTCGCACAGCGCTCCCGGGGGCTGCGAGGGGCGCCGTACGTGGGCGCCCTGGGCACCGTGAGGGGGTCTCCGCGCGAGTGCGACCAGTCTGCGGACTGCGCCTGCGCAGGGGCGAGGAAACTCGGGGTTCTCTTGGTTGTGGGGCCGGCTTCGTGCGCGCGTACCGATGCCGGAAGTTTCCAGATGGCGCGCTGTAAGCGTGTGCGGGGTGCCAGACATCAACGATAGCTCAGAGATGCCAAAATGGGCGGATGAGAATAAAAAGCAAATTGGCGTCCAGTGCAGACCGGCTTGGCCGGAAGTGGCCCAGAGCAAGGCACAGGCGGGAGGCACAGGTGGGCGGGGGGTGGCCTTGGAGGGGGGAGTGGAGGTGGTCGTGGCTGGACCGACCGGATGTGGGGCCGAGGGACCCCGTTCTGGGCCGGATGTGGGGGGGGTGAGGCAGAGGGGCTCCCCGGTTCCGGACCGGATGTGGGGCCGAGGGGCCCCTGGTTCTGGGCCGGATGTGGGGGGGTGAGGCAGAGGGGCTCTCCGGTTGTGGACCGGATGTGAGGGGGTGATGCGGAAGGGTCCCCGGTTCTGGCGTTGGCACAGGGTGAACAAAAGGGGGTTTGTGCACTGAAGGGGGAGGTCCAGGCTGGGGCTGTGGCCATGGGGGTCTCTGGGGGTGCCAGGCAACAGGCAAAGGCCAGGACAAGGACTAATGGTGACAGATGGGGACCAGGAACCTGAGAGGTGGGAGGGAATCGGGGGGGCAGCTGCCCAGGGAAGCCAGGGCCACTAGGGTGGGGAGGGTGGTGGGCGCGGCCAGGGCCTGAGGTTGTGGGCTGGAATGTGCCCCTGGTGAGGACCCAGTGGGCTGTTTGAAGGTGGAGATGCCGGAGTCCGTTTGTATCTCGGGGGACAGATCCCGGGATGTGGCAGGGGGGTGGTAGCAGGGCAGGTGTGCTAGGAAGGAGAGCCGTGCAGGGCAGAGAGGGGGTGCAGGCATGGCTCAGAGGGAGCGCCTCATGGTTGGGGCTGGTAGGACCGGCTGTCTTGAGGGGAGCTGGACTGAGACTCAGCCGTGCAGAGGCAGAGTGGAGAGTCTTTCTTGCTGGTGTTACTGGAGCACCTGGATCCAGCTGTGCCTGCAGGCCCAGCACTGATCCTTTTCTGGAGGTGCGGGGGCAGGCGGTGACTAGATTTTCATTTGTCATTTCAGTTGGGCCTGCACATCCAGCCCAGCCCCGAGAGCTGACTCCTAGCAGTTCCTCCACATGGCTCCCCCACATCCCTCTCTCTGGGAAGGGAACCTGCCCAAGTACTGCTCACTCCCACCCTGGAAGAGCAGGGCCGATGCAGCCAGGCAGGCGGACCGCCACCATGTGGGGAGGGCAGAGGGTAGGGCGGTGTCAGACATAAGAGACAGCGGGGAAGGAGGGAGATGCCGGGCCATGCGGTCCGCGGCTGAGGTTATGTCTTCGTGGCCCTGGGGGTGCCTGGGCTGAGGGGGACATGACCGGACTGAGGCCCCTCATTTGGGCACCGGCAGGTGGGGAGGGGACCCTCAGCCTGCACCTACCCCTAAGCACCTTGCCGGGTTCCTGCCCAGCTGCCCAGGGTCCCCTGTGCACCCAGGGCCGAATCAGGGCTCACGCCCCCTCCTCTGGGCACATGTGACCTCACCCTCGGAGCCTGTTTCCTCGTGTCTGAAATGGGGACAATGGCAGCATCCCCCACCCCAAACCCCACCGTGGCTTACAGGTTAACCAGAGCCTGCGCAGGGAGCCTGGCCCCGCCCACACTTGGGTATCAGCCCGGGGATACGAGTGTGGGACTTCTGGCTTCCAGATCTGTGAGAAAATCAACCTGAGGTCAGCCACCCAGTCTGTGGTCCTCTGTTACGGCAGCCACGGGACACTGGTGCGTCAGTTGAGCATTTTACAGCAAGCCGTGCGGGTCAAACCACATCCGAAGCTGGGTCGACCTGGGTCTCAGTGCGGACCCTCCAGAGAAGGGGCTCGGGGGTCCTCACCACCGCCGGGAGCCCCACTGTCCGAGCTGGCATTCCTCTCCGACACAGCCCCTCCCTCGCAGTGACCTCGGCTACAGGGACTTCCAAGGCCACCAAGGAGCAGGGCTTTGTGTGGCTGGTCATGGCGCAGGCAGCCGGGACAGCAGAGGGGAGGTTGCCGAGAAGGATGCCCACCGGTCTGTGACTGTCCCCACCTGACCCTCCCCGCAGGCCCCATGACCTGTGCCCCCTGCCTCTTCTGCCTGCTCCAGACCTGCCCCTGACCGCCAGCCTCTTGGTTTCCATGACAACCATCCCAGAGCTTGAAAGGGAGGGAAAAGCAGGGGGGCGGCTGGCACAGGAGCCTGCTCCGGGTTCGGGGAGCTCACCCCCGCCTGGTCACTTGGCATGCTGCACTGCCACACCCCTTCCTCGGGGGTCTGCCCTGCCCCTCCCTGGGGGCTGCGCTTCCAGGGCCCCTACCAGCTCCGGCTGGGTGTCCCCTCCAAGGGGGCCCGTCAGCCTTGCGCAGTGGGAGGGGGGGAGGCAAGGTCACTCTCCGTGGGATGCGGGTCTAGGGGCCTTGGTGGCCGTACGAAGAGGGAGGGACGGTTTGGGTGGGTGTGGGCCGGCTGGGCTCAACACCGTGGGCAGAAGTCAACGCCAGCCTGCCCTCTGCTGAGCCAACGAAAGCCCTAACCATCCGAGCCAGTCGATGTGGCTTCTCTGCCTCCACCTCGGCCAGTTTCTGCACCCAGAGAGCGGAGATTGATGCCTCCTTCCCGGTGGTGGTGGGTGGAGGTCTGGGCAAAGAAGACCAGCCCCTCCGCAGCTGCCCCCCATGGCCCAGGAGCGACATCCCCACTGGCTACCTGGGGGTTGGGGGGTGCGTGCTCTCTGCACCTCACGCCGCGCACGTGCCCTGCTCCTTTGGTAACAGGAGCGCACGGCCCTGGACGCCGGGCCATGCGGCTGGGCTCCCAGCCCCCACATACTCCCTGGGCTGTCCTGAGTGCTCGGGGGCGCTTGGCCTCTGTCGCATCTCACTTCGTCTCTCCACCTGCGCACAGTGCAGCTGGTGTGGCCCCGGAGACCTTCAGGGACCTGCCCAGGGTCACGAGCTTCAGGAAGGACAGAACTGGACGAAACCCTGGGTCTTAACTCCAGCCGGGCTCTGGCCACACTCCCGCTGCTGCCCCTGGGTCTTCTCAGCTGGGCCGGGGTGGGGGGGTGGGGGGCTCCTCCCAGCCCCGCCCTGACAGGTGCTGGAAACTTCGCAGGGACAGCCAGGGAGGTCGCTGCCCTGCTAACGTGGGGGGACAGACCACAGCATGTAAATGTTAAGTCACTAAGTTGTTGTAAAGACCGAAATACAGACCGTGAGGAGAGACTGAGGGCACAGGAGGGTCCCGCGTGGGAGAGCTTTTCCCACAGAGAAGTCTGAAGATTCAGGGCCACGTGGGCCTTCCCGGGAGGCTGTGCAGATGGAGCCCCTGGGAGCCCACTGGCCGGCGCAGCAGGGTCCCTGTGGCTGCAGCTCAGGGGGCCGGACCTCACCCCTCCCTGTCCCCACGGTGGTCTCTGAGGTAAATGTCCAGACAGTTCGTTCCTAGAATGCGGAATTTCCTATGGACATTTCCAGAAGTCACGCAGCAGGAGTGCCGCCAGTCGGAGGGTCAGCACTGCGGACAGCGGACAGCGCCCTGCGGGAGCCCGGGGACGTGCCTATGCAGGTGAGGGTGTGAGCCTGGGGGCTCGGCCGGTGAGCTGGTGGGCGTTTGGGGGTGTATGAGGGAGCGTGCGTGTCGGGAGGGTGGAAGGAGAAGCCGGCGACTCAGGCCTGCGTGACCGACCCCTGCCACCCGGCCACATACCACTCCCTCTGCCCTTCAGTGGGCACCCAGAGCCCATGCTCCCTGTCAGTCCCGAGGACCCATATTTGGTGGGGCCTGATGCTGCTGTCCTGATGGCTCACGTGGCCATCGGTCCCCAGCGTGCCCCCCCATTCCGATGTGACCCGAGGGCCTCAGTCAGGACAAGGTTACTGCCACCCCAGCCTCAGGAGTCCACTGGTCAGGACAGCAGGTGCGGTGCTGTGGGCATTGTGGGACGGGCCCTCTGTGGGAGCCTCTGGGCCTAGGTCCCACTTAAGGAGGGACCCTGCCCCCCACCCAGTGGCTGAGGCCCCTTCCATCTCCGGTGAGGCTGCTGAAAGCCGCAGACTGGAGGGTGTTGAGCCACCACCGTTTGTGCCCACGCACTGGCCCTGGGTCTCAGGTGCCGCAGGGCTGTGCGCAGAGAGGGGCCCTGAGCGCCGAGGGGCGAGGCCCGGGTTAGCTGGCCAGCACTCCCGCTCACGGGGAGGTGCCCGAGAAGGCAGTTAGTTGCCCAAGGCTTGGTGGCATGTGGGAGCAGGGCTCACAGCCCTTCAGGGCCGTTGTGGGGGCACAGGGGGCAGTGGGGTCCGTGCTCTGTATGTTCTTTGCTAACGGTAACAGGACTGAAGTGGCCTCATAAGTCAGCCATTGTCGTCCTCCGCGGAGTTGCGCGTCAGAGCGTTTCCTGCACTTCTCACCGTGAGACGCTGTGTCGAGGCATCTGTCGCCTTGTGAGAGCCCAGCGCCTTCCTCCCGCCCCCAGCCTGGCCTTGGGCTGTCAGGGCACAGGGCAGCTCCTGGGGACACCAGCTTGGGCAGCATCAGGTGGGCGGATCGGGGGACCGACCGATCGGGGGACACAAGGAATGTGTGGGAGGAGAGAAGGGTGACCTTTCCCCGGGCTACTCAGGGTCTGGGGTCAGAGGCGAGAGGAGGTGGGGACACGTGCTCTGCACTCCCACGAGGCAGAGCCCAGTCTGTGTTCGTCTGTTAAAACCAGGTTCAGATTAGACGTCTATCTCTCAGGTAAAACAGCTCTAAGGTGGACGTTCCGGGACAGAGGTAATGGCGCCTTCGGCCACTGGTCTGTCCATCAGTGGTATTGTCACTGGGAGGCGGCCAATGGCTTGTGGCACCTTGACCTGGAACGTGAGGGCTTCTCGTTTTGTCCTGCATCTCACGGGCTCTCCCTTCCCCCTTAGAACACACGCCCCAGGGTCCACTCGCAGCCCTGATTACACCCTAGACCCACTCCTGCTGGCCTCATCTTGAGCTCTAGACTGTCCACGTGTGGCTGTGCCACGGGCACAGCCAGCAACGTGGCCAGAGCCGAGAGCAAGTCCTCCCCACGCCTGGGGCAGATCCGGGATAGGGGCCCCCACGAGCCCTAGGCTTCTCAGTCCACCATCTGCTCCTGCCCCCTCCCCTCCCCCCCCCCCCCCCCCCGCGTCCATCCTCAAGCCCTGGCCCTAATCGGATCAAGGAGCGTTTCTGCTGCCCTCCCCCAGCCCACAGCATTGACCTCTTGCCAGGAGGGCGGGCTTCGTGTTGGTGGCTGACTGCCCCTGAGGCCGTGGCCCTGTGATGTCCTGGGGGAGGGGGCCTCTCATGGGGCCTCTGGGCAGCTGCCTGTGGCCCCTCTGCCCGTCCCAGGGTCCCCGGCCCTCAGGGTGGGTTGTCAGTGGGGGAGCCAAGACCCCTGGGGCTCTGCCAGTGCACCTGTGAAGTGACCGAATGCCCCTCCTGGGCCTCCAGGGAAGGGGCCTCCTGGCTTCCCAGAGGCCCCAAGCTGGACTCCTCCGGGATGACCAGCCCTGTGCTGGGGAGCCGGGTGTGGGAGGCTGTTCTTTAGCACAGTCTCCCCCCACCTCCACCCCCCAGGGCCTCACTCCGGGGGTCTGATTATAAGGAGTTTGTGCCCTCCCACCCCCCACTGCCTGTCCCAGGCCCAAAACACTAGCCTAATTATGCATGTAATTAGCTGCTTGCTTGGCACCCTCAAAATTAGCAAGTGGCTAATTGTGCCTGTAATTATGAACTGCACCCGTAATTAACCGTGTGACTTTTTGTTATGCATGTTATTGTGGATGCAAATTTGTGCCTAAGTAAAGGCCGGAGGGAGGTCGGGAGAGTCAGCTCTGCCGGGGGGCTGGGGTGCAGGGAGCAGCCCCCTTGGCTCAGGTCTGGCTGGACCACTTGGTAGCAGGCGAGCAGGGTGGCCCCTCGGGCTTTCTGAACTCAGTTTCCTTGAGGAGGGCGGGGCGTCTGCCAGCCCAGCCTGGTCGGGCTGGGGTGTGCGGCCTCTGCCAGCCAGCACTGCGCTAGAGGCCCGGCTGCGGGGCAGGGGAGGTGTGAGCCACCCCTGGGGCAGTGGCAAGCCAGGAGGCAAGGGGCAGGTCATGTGACTGAGCTGGGCCAATCAGAGCGCTTCTGAGGCCCACCCGGCCTGGCTGGGTTCCCAGCAGACGGAGAGCCTCCACGGCGGGGAGGCGGCCAGGGCCTTGAGACGACCCGTGGGGCATGAGGACTCTCAAGGTGACCCTGGCCGTCCGTGGCATCACGAAGGCAGGAGAACCTACGGGCTCGACGTAGAACTTCTAGAACCTGGAAACGTTGGCACCTGCGGCCTTTCATTTGTATGCTTTCCCCGGCCTCACAGATGGGAGGATCGTGCCTGGTTTTGTTCACGCGCGTGCTCCCGGAGCCCAGAACCGTGCCTGGGACACAGCAGGGGCCCCAGAAACGTCTGCCGGATGAACAGACCCCACTCTCGACACCGAAGCCCTGTATCCGGCCACCTGCTGTCCGGGGGCACCACTGGCTTCTCGAATGTTCGGAGAAACACAAGCCAGGTTGAGCCGACTATTTAAAACGGGACTTTATTTACTCGTCTGGAGCAGTGCGCCAGGGCCCCGACTCCGCTCCAGCACAGGGCGGCTCCGCAAAGCCGCTACTCAGTTTGGAACCAAGACTGCCGGGCACTAAAAACACATTGAGAAAACATCGACGCTCTTCCCTTTTTTTTTCCCTTGGCTTTTTTTGTTTTTGTTTTTGTTTTTGCTTTTTTGGTACAAAATGATACAAACAACAATACAAAATAGTTGTGCTGTTGACGGTTACAAAAAAAGTTGGGGCGTCTGCCTAACTCCACGGTGCTCAGAGTTGCAGTGGGGACATGTCATACTCCGGTATCTTTCCCCAAAACAACCACAGTCATGCGGGCTGCTACACATTTTGTCCATTTTCAAAAAGAAACATGCAAAAAACAAAAATCAGAATGGAAAAAGGAGAGAAAAGGAAAAGCAAAACGCGTTCCAATTATACACAGAGGAGGCTCCCCGCTGGGCAGAACCTGTCTTACGTGCGCGCCGGGCCGTGCGAGCGCTTCTGCAGGACGCGCTGGGTGTGGCGCTGTCTACGCGAGACCTTGCGGGTTTTTTGGTGCCTTTTCTAGCACTGACAAAGAGTGAGACTCCCCTCCCCTAACTTTGTACCTTGGAGAGGACAGAGGCGCCCCGTGCATCAGCCGGTGCTCACGCTAGGGAAACTGAGGCATCGCGAGGCCCTGACGTTTGGCTGGCTGGCTGGGAGGCCCAGACAGATGCGGGGGTCCTCGGCCGGGGTGCCCGCCGACCACGGCCGCGTTCTCACCTCCACCCTAGGGTGCAGGTGTGTCCTATTCCCAGAACGAAATTCCCTACAGAAACGAAACTGTGCCCTGGCACTTTGCCAGTGCCGAGTCTGGGCCTCCGTGGCCCCGATCACGGGCACGTGGGGTCCGTGAGAGAGGCGTCTGACGCTGCTTGCACACTTAGCTAATGCTAGCTTGACCTGGGAACCTGTTCCGAGGCGGATGTGGGAGGGCAGGGGAACCCCATCTTTCTCTGGCCCCCGAGGACTGCAGGGGCGAGCGAGAGGGGCAGCTGTCTAGACATTTGGAAGCAGGGATGGGTGTGAGAAGTCCCCCCGTCAACACCCGCCCAGCTGGCGGCCACAGCCTCAGCCTGCAGGATTTAGGCAAACTGCATCAGGGGCCGGGTGGCAGTGAGGGGCAGGGGTGTGGGGCGAGGAGGCAGGGGAGACAGGCACCTGTGCTGGGGTCCACGGGACCGGTGCGCAGGAGGCCGGGTCCTGGGCCAGGCCTGGCACGTCCGTCCCTGAGGAAGCCCAGGGCCCCGGAAACCCGAGAGAGTCGGGATTTCAGAGGAGAATCCACAGCTGCCTCAGTGCCCGGACCGTGTTCACACTTAGAAGTTCAACAGGCGGATGAACTTTCCAAAAACAACAAAACACACAAGATTCCAACTCGCCTCCATCAGTCCTGACCCCACCAGCAATCCCTCGAATGGCCATGTCCCCAGACACAGGGACAGTCCTTGCCTGGCCCCGAGGCATCTGCATAGCTCGGCTTTGGACAGGGGTCCTAGTCCCCCTTTACAGCCCCCCCCCCCCGAGATTGCCATCTGCATAGACGGGGCTTCCAGCGTGTGACACAGTGACTGTCTTTGTCCCTCCCTTCCTCCCCAGGCAGGGGGAGGGGGTCGGGGGCAGAACCCACTTCAGCCTCACCACCAGCCGGCCACACACCAGTGCTCACGGCCCCAGCTCAGCTCTGGGAGAACGGCGGAGTTGGCAAGGAGTTTGGCATGCGGAGGAAGCCTGCCGTCCGGTGGGGACAAACCCAGACCCACTGCACACACACACACACACACACACGCCCCCATGTACACCTCTGAGGCCAAAGCTGTTTGGAAAAGAGGGTGACCACAGGCAGGGGGACAGGCCATAGGCTGAGACTGCATCAAAGACAACCAGACGGACAGCATGGACAGCAAGCTGAGCCCTAGCCCTCCCCACCTCCCCAAGCCCTTGAAGCTTTTCCTCGAGGCTCCAGGGTGGGAAACCGAGGCAAGCCAGCTTCCCCGAGGGCACTCCAGGGCCAAGTCCCGCCCACAGCCAGTGCACCCTTCGGCCCCTTTCTTGGGGAGCCTGTGAATAGACCAGGGTTCTCCCGCGAGGCTGTCTTCTCCCACCGGGGACCAAGGAGCCTCTTCTCACCCAGAGAACAAACGCGGTGGGGTCTCCCCAGTGGGCCCCGGGGACACGGCACCTTTCACGTCCTGCGGAACTGACTCTCGAGTCTGGTGTATACGTCGGACCTGCCTGTGCAAAGGGCTGTTGCAACTCTTGGGAGTCTGAGCAGCTGCTCGGGGCTGAGCTGGGTCCAAAGGAAAGGAGATGGGCTGCTGTTTCAGGTGGGTGCCGTCCAGACACATCTGTGGGACCCATGGCACAGCAATGTCAGGGCAGCCTGGCCACTTGGAGCAGGTCTTTGCTGTGCACGCGAGCTCAGGAGCATCGGAGACTCCGATGCAGAAGGGCTGTGGCTTGTGCGGGTTCCCGGCCCTGCCTGCCGTCCGCACGGCCCTCACGGATGTGTCCGGTTCTCGGGGGCTGGGCCTCTGACAGGGTCCTTCAGGAATCCAGTCGCGAGGGGCGGAGGGCTCGTGGCAGGGTTTTCGGGGATGCTGGCTGGTTCGGGCTGTGGCTTCTTGGGACGCTGTATTCTTCCGGACCAAAGGCAACGGGGACTTGGGTGGAGTTTGGGGTGACAGTTGTCTCTGGGGAGGGACCCGGGGACAGCCGAGGGAAGAGATGGTGAGCATCAGAGAAGCCCCTGGGAACCCCACCCGCCCCAGCTATTTACAGCGTCTAGAGTCGGAGGGCAGCCAAAGACGCGTTGAAAGCCAAGTGCACACAGCAGTGCGTCTGGTGGACAGGCCTGGCCCGCCCCCGGGGAACTTTCTGCGGCTGGGTCTCCTGCAGCCCTCCAGCCTCAAGGACACCTGAGGGCCCAGGAGACCCCCACCGTGTAGAGCAACGCTGGAGGGCTCGGAAGGGCCGTTGGGATTTAGACCCCAAACTGGGTTTTCTTTGTAAATTTTGTGAAGCAAATCACCCACTTTAAAAAAAAAAAAAAAAAAAAAAAAAAAGGACACTTTCTCCCCGATTCCTTAATTGGTGCCTTCAGAGCTGGGACTGGCTGGGGCTGGGGTGCTCAGGACTGGGGTTGGGGGGCCGTACGTGGTCTGTCTGCTTGCTTTTAGTCACTCCTGAGTTTGAGGGAATCTGATACATGTACCGAAAGGCACTTTTCTTTTTTTGTTTTTAAAAACAGTGCTTCTGTTCTAGGAAATTCAAGTTAAGACAGAGTGCCTCGCGCTCTCCTCCAGCGCCAGCCAGCTACTGCGGTGGGCGACGCGCGCCTGTTGGGGGGGCTGGGGCGGGGAGGGACCCCCTAACACACCACTAAAGGACACGTCCGCAGGGAGCCGGGCGGCCCGGCGCCTCCCACGGGCCCCCTCTGCGGCTCAGTCCTCCTCGCCGCCTCCGTACATGTCCGCCAGCTTCTTGAACCTGGGCCCCCAGTCGTTCAGGTAATCGTAGTCTTGGTCCCCGGAGCTGGACGAGTTGAGGGAGCTGACGGAGCCCGCGGTGGAGCCGCTGCCTTCGTAGTCGAAGACCAGCAGGGAGTCGTAGGGGGGAGCTGTGGGGTCATTGTCGGCGGCTCGGAGGCCCTGGGTCACAGAGACACGGGGTGAGGGGTGGGGGACCCGGGGGCGCCCGGGAGCGCTGGGGAGCAGGCCAGGAGGCTGAGCTTTGCATACAGTAGGTTCTCAGTTAAGTGCGGCCTTGTCTAACCGAGGGGCCTCAGAGAACGGAGTAGGGCTGGGGTGTAGGGAAGGGGGAACAGGTGGCACGCTAGATGCTGGAGGCCACACCGATACGATACGTGAGGCGAGAGGGCTGGGTGGGGCCTGCGCCTGGGAGCAGCCCCTCCCCAGGGGGCAGAGGGGTCGCCATCCCGTGTCTCTGCCACTTGGAATGTGACCCTGAGGTGGCCACAAGTCAGAAGTCCCAAGTTGCCCCACGGTCACCGTCCCCGTGAACAAAACCGGGGACGCAGCAGGTGTTGCCAGAGCCCCTCCCCGTGCGCCCTGGCCCTCTCTCCTCCCGCCAGCAGCCGCGCTCTCCGCCCGAGGGGTCCTGTGGCCTCCTCCGGGACCGTGGGGGTGGTGGGTGCACACCCCTGCTCCTGAGCCCGTGGGGAGGGGCTCCCGCTGGCCCCGGGCGGTCACTGCGGGGTGGCCTGGGTGCCCACAGCGTCCGCTGGCTGCGACACACCTCACTGCCCAGCCCTGCCCTGGGAAGGGCACCCGTATCACCCCTCCGTAAGAATGGTTTGAAGTTTCCATGTTTACTTTTCTCTAAGAATTATCCGAAATGGGCTTTTAATCCCAGATCAGGGGTTTTGAAATTTCATCACGTCCCGGGGAGTAAGTGCCGCCTGAGGCAGATCAGCTCTGGGGCAGTTGAAGAAATCTGACCTGCGGCTGGGACATGACGCGCGTCTCAGGAGCGTCCTGAGACACCTTTGTGTCTCTGCGGAACCACCCCCTGGGCTGCGATCTGTGTAAGTCAGTTATTTTACGGTTAGATTCTGACACGGGCGGGGTACACACGTCGCCAGCCCCCCTTGAGGCGTCAGCGTTAGAGAGCAGACGGGGGGACACGCGGGGCCCCTGCGGTCACAGGGGCGCTGAGGACCGGGTGACTCCTGAGCCCCGGTCTGGATCTGTCCCCTCAGCCCGGCCCGGCCGCCCCACGCGGCGAGGGGCTGTGGCCTGTGCGCGGTGCCGGGGCCCTTTGCTCAGCGGAGCGGCCCTGCTCGGGCGGCCTCGCCCCCGTGCGGAGCACCCACCTCGGTGATGAAGTCCCCGATGTCTCCCGGGTGCGGCACCACGGGCCTGACCGGGTACTGAGGCTCGGCGCCCACGGGCCGCTCGTCCACCCGCCGCACCCCCGGGGCCTTGCTCAGCGCGTGCTCCATGGACTCCGGCTGCTGAAGCTGGCTGAGGTCGTAGTCCTGGGGAGGGGCCGGGCGGGGGTACCAGCGGGGGCCGCGGGCAGGGGCGCCCAGCGCGCCTGCCGCCCCGGCACCCGGTCTGCCCTCCCCGCGAAGCCCGCTCCCCAAATTCATCCCAGTCCTGCCCGTGACCCCAGGCTGCCCTCGCCGGTCTGACGCTCCCCCAGGGCCCCGGGGACCGCACCCCGCCCCTGCCAGGACGCGCCTCCTTTGTTCCCGGGAACAGCCCGGGGCTGGGGCTCCCGTTCACCTGTCTTAAGGGGGCACTGAGCTCTAGCGGGGTGCACAGCCGCCCCAAGTTCCCCACGGCCACCTCAGACCCAGAGTCCAGCCGGGCAGCTCCCTGGAGTCCACGCTCCCGGGCGCCCCGTGCACGTCCCCGTTGCGCGCGGGCCGGGCGGGGACAGGGCTGGGGTCCCGGCTAAGGGGGGAGAGCGGGAGGGGGGGCGCCGTGCCAGCCCCCGGGTGCGGGCGAGGGCGGGCAGGGAGGCCACGCCCACCTCTGTTGCCCTGGCAGGTGCGTGGGCCCCTCCGCACCGGGACGAAGGACAAAACGCCCTCCAGCTGCGAGCCTGGAGGGGGCCGCGGCCACGCGCCTCACCTGGTCCTCCTCGCCGCCCCCTTCCTCGTCGTACTTGAGGATGTTGTCACGCACGTCGTCCTCGGGGTCGATGAGCAGCTGCTTGGTGTGGCGCTCCTTCTCCCTCCGCTTCATCCACACCACGAACAGCAGGACCATGGCTGTGGGGGCAGGGGCCGCGCCGTGAGCAGGGGCGCATGCGCGTGTGAGCACGGGGGCGCATGCGTGGCTCAGCCGTACTCACTGAGCAGGATGACGACGCAGATGAGGATGGCCACGATGGCGCTGGTGCCCAGACCAGCCGCCGCCACGGCGCCAACCGTGGTGCAGTCGCCGTTCTCGTCGCACGGGCACACCTTGACCTTGATAACGGACGTGTTGGACAGCGGAGGGTTCCCCGAGTCTGTGACGATGATGGGGACATCGTACATTCCAGCCTCCAGGTAGAGGATACGCAGGCTCAGCTGAGCATAGTCACCTGGCAGAGGGACAGGACAGGCTTCGTTCGGTCTGCAGCCAGCACTCCTTTACCCCAGGACTTCGAGGGGACAGAGAGTCCGACAGCACGAAAATCTAAAATATATTTGGTCCGTGCACGCACGCACACACGTGCTAGATCGTTCCGTAGAGTGAAAAGATATTGGCAGTTCAAGAAAAGAGCAATTGCAACATGTAGGATGAAGAAATCACTTCCTTAATATATAAAGAGTTCTGCCAAATCAATTAGAAAAAAACCTCAAAGAAAATTAGGCAAGGGCATTGAACAATTAACGGAAGAAACAGCAAATGGCCAATGAATAGATAAAAAGAGGGCACTGGTAGTTAAGAGATGAACACGGAGACAATGATTTTGGCTAATATTGGGAAAATGCTCTTTAAAACTGACATTCAGGGCTCCGGGGCGGCTCAGTCAGTTAAGCGTTCGACTCTTGATTTCGGCTCGGGTCGTGATCTCATGGTTCATGGAATTGAGCCCTGGATTGGGGTCCTTGCTGACAGCATGGAGCCTGCTTGGGATTCTCTCCCTCTCCTCTCTCTCTCTCTCTCTCTCTCTGCCCCTCTCCCTATTCACACACTCTCTTTCAAAATAAACATAAAACATTTTCTAAAAACCAAAAAATAATGACATTCAGTGTTGGTGAGGGCTTGGGTAAGCAGGTGTTCTCTTGTACTCCTGGTCAAACTACAAATTGGTGTGACCTTTCCAGATGCATCCTCGGTGCTAGAAAATTTCAGAATCTGGATACCCCTTTATACAACAAATCCACACCTAGGAAACTGCCCTCAGGAAATAGATCGGTCAGGGTCCCGCCAGTCAGTGCCGCGTGCAGGAAGCAGTCACAGACATGAGTGGCTGGGGCTGCAGGATGTTGATGGCCGTGCTCGTTCTAAGAGTGGGACTGCCTTCATGGCCCCCTCAGGGATGGACTGGAGCACGGCCAGCGTCCCCTGCCTCATGGGGGTCCGGTGGGGGGGCAGGGCTCCCGTCTCCACCGCTCACTCTTCCGTGGGCCCCCTTGGGGTGCTGCACCCCAGACGTGTCCACTCTGCTGGTGCCGAAGGCGGGCTCACCGTTCAGGCGGGTGATGGTCCAGTTCTTCCGCACGGCGGCCGGGGCAAAGGGCAGCTCAAAGACATAGGGGCCAATGTTGGGGTCAACGTCGGCATCGGCCGCGGTGATGTTGATGGCGTTCAGGCTGGGCTTCTCACAGATCTGTGCCTCCTTGGGCAGCAGCTCGGGGGCATTGTCATTGATGTCGATTAGATAGATCTGGAGGGTCCCGGTGCCGCTAGCAGGGGGGATCCCTGTGGGACAGGCACAGGGTGACTGTGCGGGGTTGCTCCTGATTCTCCACGACCACGGGCACACGATGATACACGTGGGACCCGCCCCAGCCCCACCGCCCTACCCAGGGATGGATCCCCGGCCACATCCACAGCCCTGAACCTGCACCAACACCTGCTGTACAACACACACAACCACTCAGCTGTGGAGCTGCCAGTGTGTGCGCGCACACACGCAACAAGTGTGCGCATGCACACACGTGTGCACACATGCATGTGCACAGTCGCCCACAGCACACACACGCCCGCAACACGTGTACACACGCACACATGCGCACATGCATGCATGCACGTGCACACATGCAAGCACACATGCAACACGCACGCACACACACGTATGCACACATGCATGTGCACAGTCGCCCACAGCACACACGTGCACGCAACACATGTACACATGCACACACACATGCGCAATGCATGCACGCATGTGCACGCATGCACACGCATGGACGTGCACACATGCAAACACACCCGTGCACACGCGCATGCACACACGCAACATGCATGCGCGCACACACGTGTGCACGCATGCATGTGCAGTCGCCCACAGCACACAGCTGCATGCACACGCGTCCATGCATGCAACACAACGTGTACACATGTGCACACACACGCATACACGTGCACTCATGGATGCACACACATGCAAACACACATGCCCATGCACACGTGCACGCACACACATATGTACGTGCACACATGCACACACACACGCCTGCACACGTGCATGTACGCACACACAAGTTGCCCACAGCACTCACGCGCACGCACATGCCTGCACGCGCACGCGCGCGCGCACAGTTGCCCACAGCACTCACACAGTTGTCCACAGCACTCAACACGCATGCACGCATGCACACGCACACGCACAATGTGCACACACGCACATGCCCACCGTTGCCCACAGCACTCACGCAGAGCTCTACCGATGTGCGGCTGCAGACGGCGCTCACCAGCCGGGACCCACCCCTTCCGGGCCCCGTGCCGCCGGCACCCGCCTTCTCTTTCCCGAGCCTGGGCTCCTTGCGGCAAAGCCCGTCCTCCGTCCTAGGAGGCTGGGTGCAGCCTCCCCTTTTCGGGCTGCCCTCTACTTTCTGCTGCTTTGGCCACGGGTTCGTTTAAAACCACTTTCTAACCCGGCAGCTTGAGCTGCTGGAGGAGGGGCACCACCCCCACCAGCGGGGCTGGCGCACCTCACGGTCAGCTTTCAGGGCCGGGCTTTTGCAGACCCCGAGGGTCAGGGAAGCCAGGAGGGAGGCCAGCAGGTGGTGACTGGGCCCCAGCTTTCACTTGCTGTGGGACGAGCCTTTGCGCGAGGGCCACTCTCGCTCCTGAAGCCTCAGTGGCACCACCGTCTTAGAACCCACCGGGCGTAGGTCTGCCTCAGGACCTTTGCACATGCTGCTGCCTAACTCTGGGACTCCCCTGAGACCCCATCTTCTCTTGGCTTGTTCCTTCTGGTCCCACAGGTCTTGGCCCCACCGCTCGGGAGCACAGCTGGAAGCCCTGGCCCCTCCCTCCCATGTCCTGCTTTGTTTTCTTCCAGACCTTGCTCCCTGAAATTATCTGGTTGACTTGTTTCTCATTCGTCTCGTGAGGGCAAGACACTGCTAAGTTGTCCACTAATATCCACTTCCCTGTTTGTCTTTAAAAGACCTGGAGCCCCAGATTTTATCCGGGATCATCACTGCCCACCCAGGAGACATATTTCTCAACATCCCTTGCAATGAAATGTGGCTTCGTGGCTAAGTCCTGGCCTTTACGAGCTGGGGGTGGAAGTCCTCAGAAGGGCAGAAATGTGTCCCTGCCTTTCTTGGTCTTCCTCCTGTCTGCCGGCATGTGGTCGTGACGGCTGGAGCACGGCAGCCATCGTGGACCGTGCCGTAGCTCGCTGAAGACACACAGGTGGCCAGAGTGAGCCTGCTTTCTCAAACCAGACCCCGGACCCACGGCTGCCGGCCTGCCTCCAGTCTTCTTTCGCGCGGGAGAAAAGAAACCTCACTCACGCTGTGATTTCTATCACCGTTACGCGGCTGGACCTGGTTCTAGCTGACACACGGGCCCCTGGAATGTCAGCCTTGTCTGTTCGGTCGGCTGATGAGCGCCTGGCACACAGCAGGAGCTCGTGGCAATGACAGCACTGGCAGTGGCGCTGACCTGGGCTGGGCCCTGTTCCCAGTGCTTCAGGGGGCACCAGCTCATCAATTCTCACAGCCCCAGTGGAGGCGGTAGGGTTATCCCCACTTTGCAGAGGAGGAAACTGGGGCACGGAGCGGTCAGGTCTCTCCCCACCACTAAGTGGTGCCGGACTGATTCCTGGCTCTGGGATCTTTCCTCTCCCCTCCTGTGCAGAGTTGGGTAGACACCCTGGGCTCTGGGCCTTGCCGGCTCCTGGGTGCCCTGGATCCGGGGTGGGGTGGCCACGGGGCCTGGAGTCCCAGCACCCATCTGTCCACACCCCTGGGAGGCCCCAGTGCATGTGAACCTTCTTCCTGCCCCATCCTGGCTCCACTGCTGCCGCCTTTGCTCGGCCCTCCCTCCCTCACCCCTGCCCAGCCCTCCTGCCTCAGCCCAGTTCACCTTCACCCCTACCCGAGGCCCCGTGGGGTTCCCCAGTCTGGCTCAGGGGCCTCGCCGTCACCCTCTCCGGGCTCCCAGGGCTCACGCGGTTGGCACGTGGCTTCTCACGGGTGTCTGCCCTGCCTCTGGGGCCCCTCGTGGGCCCCTGCTCGGATGAGGCTGCCGGGGTCCGGGTCAGGGGTGGTCAGAGTCACAAGGGGCGGCATCCCGGGGCTGCTTGGAGGAGGCCCTTCCCCGGCCCCCTCTGGTGGTCAGGCAGCCCAGAGCTCTGAACGCGTGCACAGAGGGGCCTGCCCGAGGGCACTGAAGGACGATGAGGTCCCCTTGCGCCTCCGCACAGGACACCTGGCGTGGCGGGTGCTCCCCTGCCCCCCTCCTCCACCTTCTCCGGGTGCTGGACGGGCCTCACTCGGACTCCCTGCCATAAAGCGCACGGCAGGGGTGAGCACCCGACCGTCGCCCCCTGGAGTGGGACGCACCGTTGTCAGCTGCCAGGAAGGTGGCCTCGTAGACGTTGTTTTTGATGTAGAGGGATTCGCGGTCAAGGACGGCTGCCGTGGTGATCTGACCGTTGGTGGCATTAATGTGCAGCCAGTTTGCTGGGTCCGACAGTTTGGAGTATCTGAGGAGGGAGGAGGTGAGGAGGTGAAGGGGGGAGTGACCCCGAGCCCCCGGCCTGCCCTGGCCACCGGGCCCGCCAGCCTGTACTTGGCAGGACGCGGCCCTCGCGGGGCGCCCGCCTGGACCCCGGGGCTTTCCCTGCCGCCCGGGATGGGGTCCTCCCTCAACAGCGGCTCACGGTCGCCGTGGCGGACGGGTTCCCGATCCTCACGAGGACCCCAGGAGGCAGATACTCTCATTGTCCCCTCTTTACAGACGGGGAGACTGAGGAACTAAGACAGAGAGGCCAGGAGACCCGCAGCGACCTGGACCAGGACCGACCTGACTCGAGATACTGCTGAACGTGTTGAAAACTTTCCACCTTCTTGGGTGAGCGCCTGTATCACATGGGCCGGGTGGTCCCCGCCGTCCCCAGCCCGGAGTTCCTGGTGCCCCCTGCCCGGACGCACAAGACGGGTCGGGACCCACCTCACGGCCTGCTGCATGAACCGGTCGGGGTCCACTGCCGAAAACGTGGTCAGTACGGTGCCGGTGGGCACGCCCTCCTCCAGGCGGATCAGCTTGTGGTTCGAGGGGAAGTAGGGCGCCTCGTTGATGTCCACGACGGAGATGGTCACCCCTGCCGTAGACTGGAAGGACATCTGGATCCCACTGGCCAGGGGCGCCTGGTTGGACACCATCACGGTCAGCATGAACGCTCTGTTCAGCTCGTAGTCGACTGCCTGGAACAAGGGAGGCCCCAGGGGTGAGCCGGCACAGGCACCCACGGGGCCGGCTCAGAGGGTGGGGGCCGTGGGCTGGTTGGTCTGCACCCGCCGCCCCAGTCTGTGCCTGCGCCTCCCGCCCGCTCTGTGCCCAGGAGGCCGGTCCCTAGGGAGGCCGGCCCCTCGTCTCTGGCTTCCCGTGGAGTTTGCCAGTGGGGGGAGAAAGAGTTTGGGGAAAAACTCTTTGGGGCAGAGAGGGAGGGAGACACAGAATCCAAAGCCAGCTCCAGGCTCCCAGCTGTCAGCACAGAGCCCGACATGGGCTTGAACCCATGAACCATGAGATCATGACTTGAGCTGAAGTCAGACGCTCAACCGACTGAGACACCCAGGTGGCCCCTGGGCTTATTTTTAAAGCCTCTGATGTATATTCCAGGATAAGGTAAATAAACGCGTGTAATAACGTGGTTTAGGAAATAAGATTTTCCGGGTACGAGAAAGGAAAGACGAGCACGAAGTCACTGAAGTTAAGTAAAAATCCTCCAGTGTTAAATTCGAATAAAATGGCCATCGGAGTCAGTGAAGTGAATGGAGCCGGGCAGGGTGGGCTCGTGAAGGGTTGTTCCTTGCTCTGCCCCCTGGGACCCCGAGGAGAAACGGCAGGCAGGCAGCAGCGAGCCCCTCCGCCGTCCGGATGCTGGCTTCTAAGTACCCTTCTCACTGGAGAAATGGCCGACCCAGACGGAAGGCAGGCCGGGCCGCGAGATGAACTGGGGGCATCCGGTTGGGCCACGGTGCAAGGAAGCACTCAGGAAGGGACCCAGGAACCAGCTAGGGGAGTTCCCACCGGCCAGAACCGATCATGACTGCAGCTGACCAAAGCACGGTGAAGACATAAAAATCCACGCATTCTTAACCGTAGTGAGAAGATGAACACACACACACACACACACACACACACACACACACACATTTTGTTTATTGCTCTGGTGGGATGATTAGTGGTCTCCAAAGACGTCCGGGTCCCGATGTCTGGAATCTGTGACCACGTCGCCCTCCACGGCACAGGGACTTTGTGGACATGATGAAGTTAGGGGTCTTGCAGTGGGAGATGGCCCAGGACTCCCCAGGGGGCCTGAAATGCCATCCGAGGGTCTTTACAAGGGGAGACAGAGGGACACAGCATCAGCTGTGTGAGCACCGAGGTTCTGGCTCTGAGGAGGCAGGAAGGGCCACAGTGTAGGGATGTGGTTTCTAAAGTGGAAAAAGCAAATGGAATCCCCAGGGGGAGCCCAGCCTTGCCGGCTCCTCGGTTCCGGCCCAGTGGAGCTGATTTTGAACATCCGACTACCAGACGTGGGAGAGAATAGTGTGTGTGTTGAGCGCCTCCCCCGGGCTGGATGTGATTTGTTACGGCAGCACCAGAAACTCGGAGGGACCGCGGCCAGCCGCCAGGCTGAGAACGGACGAAGAGAAGTAACGCGTACAGGATTGATCTCGCGTGTCCTGTCGGGCCCCGTCCTGGTTTCGTGTTCCTATTTAGTGGCTTAGGGCAACACAATTTGTTATCTTACAGTTCTGGAGGTCGGAAGTCAAAACTCAGCGTCGCCGGGCTGAGGTCAAGGTGTGGGCGGGGCCGCGCCCTCGCGGACACTTGCCTTCTGCAGCCCCCCCCGAGCCCCCCGTGCTCCTGGCCCCTCCTCCCCCTTCCGAGCAGCAACCTGCCCCTCGAGGAGCTGTCTGAGCTCTGCCTCTTCCCCACGGCTCCTCCGACGCTCACCTCCTGCCCCCGTCTCGCAAAGAGGCTGAGGCCAGGGGGCTCACCCGGACTTCCCGGGGAAGCGTCCTCTCCCAGAGCCCCTAGCTGACTGCTATGCTCTGGCAGGTTCCGGGGACTCGGGCCCGGGCATCTCTGGGGAGGCCGCTGCTCTGACCACCGCGACCTGCCTTTCACCTAAGTGCACAGCCCTTGCTGCTGAGGGCAAGCTCTTTAGTACTGACTCATCGCAGCCAGGGAACGACTGATTCTTTTTTTTTTTTTTAATTTTTTTTTATTTCAATGTTTATTTATTTTTGGGACAGAGAGAGACAGAGCATAAACGGGGGAGGGGCAGAGAGAGAGGGAGACACAGAATCGGAAACAGGCTCCAGGCTCTGAGCCATCAGCCCGGAGCCTGACGCGGGGCTCGAACTCACGGACCGCGAGATCGTGACCTGGCTGAAGTCGGACGCTTAACCGACTGCGCCACCCAGGCGCCCCTAGAACGACTGATTCTTAAAAGCACCGTTTTGTACGAGTGGAGACACGTATCCGGACAAGGGCCACCAGCAGATGATAAGACCAGCGGAGGCGGACCGACGGAGGACTGCACGTTTGCGGGTACGAAGCGTCACGCCGCAGCCCGCGTGCTGGTCATAAGGGGGGGAGGGCGTCAGGTCTCCAAGGACGGAAGGGGCTGTCAGCGCCCGAGCCCAGTGGGCAGGCTTACGTGGCCAGAGAGGGACGGCCAGGGGCTTCCTGGTGGGGCTTCTCCGCTCCAGCCGCAAAGCTCGTCCCCACGGAGGGACCCTGCAGGTCTAAATCCCAGGGCACGGGAATTGTGGGAGAAGAGGAGCAAGACACATCGTGACGAAGTGACTGGACAAATCCGCCACGCGGGGCCAGATTCCGTCGGCCATCTGCCGCTGTGTCTACGACAGGTGGATGGTGGACGGGACGGTGGAACCCTCTAGAGTATGAGAGGTTCGAGAGATGCTACGACCAAAGGCATGCAGGGACCCCGTTCAGATCCAGGTCTGAAAAACCACCGCAGACAGACCCTTTCAGGAAGGTTAAGGGGAATGGAGCACAGATTTGGACCGCAGACTCTGAAGGAAACACGGCCCGGGTCTGGTACGTGGTTACGTAAGCGGAACGCGTGTCTGAGGGCGATGCATCCTGACACACTTAGGGGTGGAGAATCACGAGGCCGGGGAGTGAAAAACGCATTTCAGCCACAAGTGTGGATGGCGGGGGATACGGAACAGGCTCACGGCCGTCCGACTCCTGCCAGTTTCCACGGAAAGTAGTCGAACGTGCTTCTGCTTGGAGAGGAACGTATCTGCTGTGTCAGTTTTCGCTGCGGACCCCCTACTGGCTGGTGGCGGGGCCGCCCCGCTGATCCGACCTGAGCCCCCTCCCCCCCACCCAGGTCCATTGTGAGCATTAGAAACCTTACACGCACTGCATCAAAGCCACGCCTTCTCAGCTACTGCGACAGAGGGGGTATTGAGTAGGACACAAAGGAATTTAAGAGCAGTGGATAATATTACGGGGTGGGCGCGGGGCTTCACGAGACCCCGGGGCCGGCCCCATGGCAGAGACCGGGGCTCTGGCCTGATGTCCCCATCGCCCTCTCCAGGCGTGGTCCCCGCGGGCCTCCGGGAGCCCCGCCCCACCCCCACCACGAGACGCCACGTCCTTCCGTGGCACAGGCCGTGTCACGACTGCCGTCTTCCCCTGCCCCCCACAGCCCTTCGAGGAGGGGCTTCACCTTGTGTCTCAGCACAGAGCCAGCGTGGGTCGGCCTGGGGCGGCGGGGGATGGTCTGACGCCTCCCTGGTCGCCCACCGCTGCCCATCACCTGGCACGTGATGCTGGGTGCTGTGAGGCGCGTGTTTGCGGGAGGGCCTTGATGTCACCCGGGCAGGACCCTCACCGGCCCCAGCGGGCGGCCAGTGTGGTGAGGCACGCTGGCCCGAACCATACCGGGGGACTTCAGGCCAGAGGCCACGAGCCCCTGTCCCTCCCAGGTGTGGGCTTGGTTCCTCCGTCCTGATGTCCGATCGCCTCCAGGCCCACAGCACACACCTGCACCCACGCTGTGTCCAGGGCCCCCCGGGGCCAAACGGCGGCTGGTGTCCCAGCGCCTCCCCCAGGACCCCCCGAGAGCCGTCTGGGGACGGGGCGACGCCACTTAAGTGTGATGGTTTTGTCCGCGAACGAGCCACCACAGGAAGTAATCTTTCTCCCTGTTTATTGGTTCATGTCCCCGGGGGACACGGAATAACGCTGCGTGTAATGCATTAAGATAGTGTCACCGGTCTGAGTGAGAACGCCTTCCAGAAACACTGTTACGGCCAGTAACCGTCTGTAGGAGGGCGAAATAAAACACACTTGTAATGGGGAAATCGATAGGTAATCTGCCCCTCCAGCTTCCATCAGGGCGGCTGTGTGTGCTCCCTGGTCTCACCGTGGCTGCCTCCCCGGACGTGGCAAAGACCCTTCGCTGAGAGGCGAGGGGCTGGGGGCACCCTGCTGAGGGGGGATTCGCTTCTGGGTGGGAGCTGTCACCTGCAGGGCTGCGGGGCTGGTGGAGGGAGGGGCTTGTGGGGGCCGCACGCCCTGTTCCCCCCGATCCCTGGTCCCCTGCCCCCCTGCGACCCCGCTTCGGCCTCTGGGAGCCTTACTGCTGCCGAGGGGGCGGGGGGACAAAAGAGGCCAATTCTTGGCTTTTCTGCTTCAAAAGCTGAGGTCCAGGTGAGGCAGGAGAAAGGGCCTGTGATTGGTCTGCGCCTGTGGTTTTGTCCTTGGAAGAGATTGTGGTTTCATGGTTGGAGGAGGGACAGGAGGGGGACATGTGGGGAGAGGCCGGGAGCTCTCGAGGAGGCTGGGGATGGTGACAGATGCCCACCGGGGCTGGGGGCCTGGGAGCAGAGCGGCTGTGCCCCAGCTTGGCTAGAGCCTGAGAGATAGCAGGCCCAGTGGGGCTGGGGAGGAGGGGGCCGGGGGCGTGGGGGGCAGGGCAAGACCTGCCCGAGGGGACTGTGTACTTCCTCAGACTTCAGGGCCGAGGGACAACGCAGCCAGCCTGGGCCAGGGGGCTGAGGGCCAGGCTGGCCACACACATCTCTGCAGTGGCCCAGGGATGCTCTCCTCCCCTACCCGGCACCTGGTCAGCCCCGAAGGCAGAGGAGGTCCCAGGACTCTGGGGGGCACAGGGGCTGGAGACAGCAGGCGAGTGGTGTGACAGAAGGCAGGCACGCCTGCGGCGAGAACGTCTCCGTGGCTCCTTCTCACGCCCCCCTGCAGACTGTCAACTCCGCAGGCCGGGCAGTGATGTGTACCCAACACAGGGCCCGATGCCTCCAAGGGACCTGGGGACCCCGGTGGGATTGAGGTGACCTTCCTTGAACACTGGGGGACGGGTGGGGAGGCAGCCAGTCCGTGTCATGACAGCAGCTGTTCCTGTCAGCTGAGCTCTCACTGCCCTGTTCCAGGCGCCGCCCTGCCCTTCTCTGTCCAGGATCTACCGCGGGGTCAGCGACAGCCCTGCGCGTCCGGGGCACAGCGAGGGCGACTGGCCCGTGCCCGCGGTAAGGGAGCCAAGAGCCAGCCGCCTCCCCTGACTGCCCCCCACCGCCCGCGCCCCCTCCTGGCCACCCTTCTCTGCAAGACAACGTCCGAAAGGATGCCGTCTTTACCGAAGAACGCAAAATTAACCCGAATGTGCTTTCCGACACCCATCTTGCCTTAAAAAGACTTTGAACCGGGAGTCTGGAGGAAAGCCCCGGGTGGGTAGCAACGCAAAGAAGGAAAAACGGGGAAGCGTGGTGCGGGTGACGGATGCCATCTGCACACGCGGTCCGGGCTCCGTGGGGACGGTGCGGCCGCCTGTGCGCCCGGCGTTAAGGGCCGTGAAACTCAGTCTTAGGTGCACATGTGGTAGGACTCACTTGTGACTTCTGACGAGCGCGCAGTCCTGTCTCCCGCACCGCGCTGGGGACGCAGGAGTCCCCCCAAGCCCCTCACCCTGCCCCCCGGTCGTCACACCCCCATGCCCAACACCGTTCTTGACATTTGTCTATAAATCGCGACACCAAATCCTGGATCAACACAGCACGGGGAAGGGAAGGCACAGGCCTCAGCTGTTCAGAAAGGTACATGACAAATGTTCAGACAAGTCCCGCCATGCCGGACGAGGAAACACTCCTTCGTGGCTGAGCTGGATTTATCTCCGGGATCCAGGGATGGGGTTCACCCATTCCTGGACTGAGGCAGGGATGTGGCCTTCAGGGAGGGGACAGGAGAGTGGTCTCTGGGGGGTGGGGGGGGGTGGCAGGTCAGGCCGCCCAGTCCCTGGAGGTCACACGACCAGGTCCTCGGGAGCCTGCCTCCGGTCCAGCAGGTGGGTCCCAGGGTCGCGGCCCCGGGGCGGAGCTCACCACGGCTGGCAGGAAGCGAGGAGGGCACCCACCTTGACCACGGTGACCATGCCCTCGTTGGTGACGGGGTCCGTGCGGATGCTGAAGTGCCCCGAGGGGTCCCCGCTGATGATGCGGTAGAAGGCGTTCCAGTTTGGCGAGTGGGGCTGGTCTCGGTCCATCACGGTCAGGTTTGCAACCACCACCTCCACCTGGTTTTCGGGTACCTCCCCTGCGTACTGCAGAACACAAGGAGACAGTGTTCTCACCCTGTGGGGCCTCTCGACCAGCCCCGGGGATGCACCCCCTGTCGCCCGCAAGTGGGCCCATTTGGCGCGCACGGTGGCCCTCCGGGCCCCCCCACCCCCACCCCTGGCTGGCCCGGGGCTCAGAGCCCTACCCACCACCTTCAGACCAAGGCTCACGGGCACCTGCACACACGTGTGCACCGGCCTCCCTCCTGAACCCCCTTCAGACCTTCCCCGTGTGCCCGGAGGCCCATGTGACAGCTGGGCACAGGAGACACCACAGCACGTGCTCGCAGTGTGCAGGGCTTCCCGGGAGAATCCTGCCCGGGCTCCCCGCCCCCCGCCCCCGGTCCCGGCACCGTGCCGGGCGCTGCCCATGCCGTCTCCTCAGGGTAACCCTGTTCTCACCCCCATTTTACAGATGAAGCAAGAGAGGCTAAGAGACCCTGGGGCACCACAAAGTGGGGTGCAGAGTGCCAGTCCTGAGGACCAGGACCCTGTCACCGTGGGCCGGGTCACCAGCCGGGCAGGAAGGAATCCAGAGACAGTCTTGGGAGTGGCCCCAGGCAGCCTGGCTCCCAGCCCTCGTCCTCCCGGGCCCCCTCCGTGCCTGCCTAGTTTCAGCAGAAGTGGTGTCCGAGCCTCACAGGACTCCCCGTCACCACCACCCGCAGTGCACGAGGCCTCCCGGCCACGCTGCCCTGTGCCCACCCGGGGGCCGCGGCCCCAAAACGCCCTTTCGCCCCCCAGGACAGGCATGGCGTCGCTTTACGCGGAGGACGGTCTTCCTGTGCACCCAGGGAGCGGCGGGCCTTGGCCTGTGCTCCAGAACGAACTCACCACCCCGAGTGCGTTTCGAAACGCCCGGCGGGGGGTGTCAGGCAGCCGGTCACACGTCCTCCACCACTTGAGTACGTTCAAGGCTCGGACTCTGCAGCTACCATCCGGGTTCTTTGACACTCTGCGTCCGGGGCTGACGGCAGCCCAAGGGCCAGGTCCCTACACACGGCGCCCCCGTGCGGGTCTGGCTGGCTGGCTCTGAGGGGACCCCCTCCCCCCGGGCGACGGACGCCAGCTGGTGGGTGTGGCATCCGGCCTCCCGTTCTCTTCCTCGGGAGCTTGGGTCATCCTGGGAGAGACTGGGCCCCTCTAGCCCGGCTCTGGGCCTGGATTGCCGCACCGGTTTCTGCCCCGGGGCACTCGAAGATTCGGGCCTCAGCTGGTCGTTGGCGAGGGGGTTCTGGGTGCAAAGAACAGAAAATTGGGCCACAGTGCCTTGAACACAGGGGTTGACTTCCCAGAACCGGGAGCCTGAAGGCCGAGGGTGGCCATCGGTGGTTCTGTGGGTCAGTGACGTCGGGGCTGGTGGCTCTGCTCTTTCTGGCTTCCTGGAGGTCAGAACCCTGCAGCTTGGCCAGTGTGTGCTTGGTGTGCGGCTCCGGGGACCTGGGGCCTCGGGCCCAGCGAAGGAGGAACTGGAGCCCCGGCAAGGTCGGCTGCCTCCGGGGCTGCAAAGGGCTTGTTCAACCCAAGGCAAGAGCACAGACCTTCACCTGCACTTCACAGACTCAGGAGACGCTCCTGTGTCAGCCTCCTGGACTTTGGGCATCGACGTCCTGCCGGGAACACCACAGCCCAGCCGCTCAGGCGTGCACAAAGGGCCCTCGTCACCTGGTCCTCGCAAGTCTTCAAACCCTGATAGCATCACCTTGTCAGCAAGAACAATTGTGAATTTATCCAAGAAGGATCTCTCCCACCAGGCCCTCAGACGCCGTCCCATGCAGCAGCACGAGATCCTATCGTGGGATTCGGGGGTGCTGGCACCCATGACCATTCCGAGCTAATGGCCTGCGGCCGCTCCCGTTCCTCCAGCAGGTCCCGGTCGCTGCTGTCCTCCTGAGCCTGCCTCCACCAGCGGGAGCTGCGGCCCCGGAGGCCGGCCTCCGGGAGGCGCACTGGTGGGCGTTCTTCCCTCCATCCCCAGGGCCCTGGGGACTCAGCCGGGAGCAAGGGGGCCGTCCCCTACCCTCGTGGGACTGTGGGGTGCCACAGTGCACAGCATCAAGGTCCTGGCAAGGGACAGCAGGGCTATTCAGCCCAGTGGCCAGAGACCCAACGTGGAGGGGGGAGGCGGAGCCCTGCCTGACTGGGGTCCCAGGCACTTGTTGTCGGGGAGGGAGCGGCCCTGCCATCGCTGTGGGTGGGGCGGGGTCCTGGGGCGGAAAGGCCTCAGGTAGAGGACCATGGGGGCAGGGCATTCAGAGGGCACTTCGCCGAGGCTTGGCCACGAGGCCTGGAGAGTGCAAGGGAGGGTTGGGGGGCTGGGGGCCAGGAGGCAGGTCATCCTGGGGGGGCACAGGGCTGCTTCGGGCTGTGTGTGTGTGTGTGTGTGTGTGTGTGTGTGTATGCATGCGGGGTGCCCTGGTCCCTGGAGCTCTCGGGAGGAGTACAGGTGTGGGGTGACGCCCCCCAGTGGTCCTCAGGGAGGTGGAAGCCAGGCAGAGGAAGCAGCGGAAGGCCTGGAGCTGGCACAGTGGCCCCCCCCTGCATTCGTGGGGGGACGGTGGGGGGAGGGAGACTCAAGGCCCCCTGCTGGGGCCAGTCTGCTAACCGCACTGAGCCAGCAGGCCTAGGTCCCACCGCCTGGTGTCGCCTGAGCCTCCGGAAATACACCTCCCGCTGGTGGACGCTTGCCCGGGCCTCCCTGCTGCACCCAGGGCCACGCCCTCTGCCGGATGTCGCCGAGTCCCCAGTGCAGGAGGCGCTCTTGGAGGCTGTGACCACCGGGGGGCTGCCGACCTGGGCTGAATGAGAACCGAGTTTGTCATCCACAAAACGGGCATGCTGCCTCCCGCGAGGCTCGGGGATGGAGAACAGGCACGAAGGGCCTGGCACACTGCCCGGCCCGGCTCCGGGCCCTGAGCACAGCTCCCTGGCCGCAGAGGGAGGGCCCAGCTCCCCGGGAGCGGCAAAGAGCACCTACCACACCGGGCGAAGCCATCTGCCCGAGGGAGCCCGTCCAGGTGGGCGCAGGCCTGGCTTGGCCTCAAGCAGCCGTGGAAGCTTAAGGGGGTCCCTCGGCCCCTCTGAGCAGGTTTCCTCAACTGAAGACCGGGGCCAGGGACGCCCGCCGCCCACCTCCCAGGCGGCAGGGGGGGAGCCGGCGAGCAACGTGTGCCCTCCCCGGATCGTCTAGGAATTCAGAGGTAGGGATGACCCAGAGCATCTGTGGTCCTGGGGCCTCGGCGCCCGGACTCTCGTGAGGGGCCTGGTGGGAATGGAGGCCTGGCAAACGACAGGGCCAAGTTCAGGCCGTAGCCCGTCATGTTAATAAAGTTTGATCGGCACACAGCCACGTCCCTTCATTTACATGTTGCCTGTGGCGGAGTTCACTGATTGTGACCTGGAGCTCCCAGACTTGGAAGTGATGGCTTTACTCCCTTTACAGAAAAGATCGCGGACCCCTCTCGAGGCCGCGATGCTCCCCACCTCGGTGATTCAGAAATGGGCACGTGGCCTCCACCAGCCGACCGGGGCTCACCGAGTTCTGGTGCCGACTCTGGCCTGGGTGTTGCGCCCACACCTGCCTGAAAGCGTCGGGTGCGGTGGGGCCGCCATCGGCAGCCTGAGGATGCCAAGCCCAGAGGAGGCGTGTCCCGAGGGAGGCTCCCGGCGGCTCGTGGGGCCTGGGTCCAGCCGTGCCTGGAGTCAGTGCTTGGTTTTTGGCCTCTGAGACCCGAGGAGTTTTCTCTTTGGTTAAGTCGCCAGAGTCAGTAACTTTTTGGTTAAGTTTCTTTTTGGTTAAGACTGTTAGGCTGCCTGGCTGGCTGGCGCCTTCCGAATTCCTTTCTTTATTTTCTACAAACTTGCTTTCGCTGCTTCCTCTACGGCCACTAGCTGGTCAGGTGGCCTAGGACCTGCCGGTCACACGCGCCTGCCTGGCTGATTCCGAAGCGAGACGGAGAGGCCCCGTGCGCTGGCCCCTACGGGGATGGCACCCAGTTCAGCGTGGGCAACAGGAGGGGCTGCTCCGGCTGGAGCCTCCGTGCCGACACGGCGGGCCCTCGGGTCTTGTGACCGCTCACAGCCTCTGGGCAGCTTTCCTCGGTGGGTCCGGGCAGTGTCACCTAAGAGCCGGGCTTTGGGTGTGCCCCCGCGGGTCACCACAGCTGGCCCGATGGGCACCTCTGTCTGCTCTGCTCTGTCTCTGTCTCCGGGGTGTGGGGTCCGTCCCAGAGCTTCACGGCACAGGCAAGACCTGTGTGTCCCAGAGCCCGATTCCTCCCAGACTCTGGGTGAAGTTTATTCCAAGAGTCTATTTTAATTCATGCGAGTTTAATAAAGGTTCACAAAGAAGGGCCTTAAGCTGATAAATCTGGCTTAGGATTTTCTTATTAACCTTCCCCTAGCCATAATGAGTTTTTAATTTAATTTTTTCAGGTTTTCGGGCACAGGGAAAGCCTCTCCCATGCCTCATGGGATGCGAAGGCAGATATTTGGGAAAGAAGGAATTTTAAGATCACTGGAACACAGTGTCTCGCCTAGATGGTAATCCAGAATTCAAATGTAGCCCCATCCCCGGGGGCGGGGAGGATTTCATCTAGCGCAAACACAGCTCGGAGGCAGAAATCTACAGGGCTCCCAGGGGAAGGTCACATTAGCATAGAGGAGGATTTGGGTGGGGACAGTGAAGCCCAGCAGGATTCAGAGAGGAAGGAGAATGCCAGCCTGTCCACACCCCACAGCATAACCCGTGAGGCTGTGTTTTTGTTTCTGTTCCGATCACTGGGAACCATGGCTGGTCCTAAAAGTCCTAAAAGACTCGTGCGTGGGCCGGAGGACTTGACCCTCCCCCAGCCGCCTCTTGGGATGCAGGACACCCCCTCCTCTCCAGTCCGCACCCCCTGCACTGGTGGGGCATCTAACCGGAAAGGAGGGGTGCCCTCCCTGACCTGGAACTCAGGGACGTGCCACAGTCATTAGCAGAGCCTGGAGAGCCGGCCCCGGGAGTCCCCGTCTGGCCAGGATGGGGCTGTGGGTGCTGGGTGGGCACCTGGGGAGGGGTCTCCGTGGACCCCCCCCCCCCCCCGCCCCCGGGCACACACCAGCACTGCCTCTCCATTTGTCCTTGGCTTCTGCTGGCATATGTAACTACGGATGCGCCTCTGGAGATTCCAATGGTTTTATTGTTTAGAATTTACTTTTGTATCCAGTAAAATCATGATGGTTTCTGCTGGGTTCTGAGTTCAGATCAGAATCAGATTGGAGGACCAGTGGCCCTGATCCAGAAGCAACCTGAAGGCTGTCTTTATTCACCCTGCACATCACAGGGGAGGGACTGAGGTCTGGGGGCCAGGATGCCCCCTGAGCTTCTGTCCCCACCCCGAGGAGCTGTCCCCAGAGGAGGCAGATAGCGCACGGGGGTGCGCCCCACCTCACAGGGGAGGAAACAGGCACGGGGCCTCCCGGACCTGCCTGAGGTTAGCGACTGGTCTGTGTGGGAGACCGGTTAGCAGCCGGGACTCTGGCTCCAGCCTCTGACCCCCATGTCTGCCTGCAGTCCGGCTGGGTGGGGACCCAGGGGGTCGGACACCGGCATGGCAGGAAGGGCTTGTGGTGGGATGTGATGGCGGGTGGGGACGGGCGCTCCCACCTGCCGTCCCTCAATGCTCGGAGGAGATCCGAGTAACTATTTATGGCAGAAGTTTGCACCGAGTGTCCGTGCGCAGTTAAGGGTGTTGAGTCCATGCCCGTTTTGAGATGCCAAATTCTGATTCTCAGGAACTCATGCTGAGTTCAAATCTCTCCCTTCTCCTGGGTTTGTGGACGTAAGTCGAAAAGCTGAGGAGACCTGGGATTCACAGGACCTGGGGGGCCAGAGCGGGCCCACTTTCAGGCGGTGCGGGCCCGGCCAGCCCCGGGGAGGGCGGAGTTCGCTGGGGGCCAAGTGCTGGCCTCCACACTCGCTGTCCTCCTGTCCCATCTCCAGAGAATGGGGCGGCGGGGGTGGGGGTGGGGGGGACCGCCATGATCACATGCCCTTTTGTTTTTAACACTGACTTGAATTTAACTAAATTACTTAATTTAACCACATTAATTGTTTTCACATGTGATCTCATCCATGCTTCTCTGGGGACGGGAAGCAGGCCATGCGGTCACCACGTACAGCGGGGGCGCCGGGGGGGCTCAGTCGGTTGAGCATCCGACTCCTGACTTCTGCTCAGGTCATGATATCCCAGGGTCACGGGATCGAGCCCCGAGTCAGGCTCTGTGCCAAGAGTGTGGAGTCTGCTCAGGATTCTGTCTCTCCCACTCTCTCTGCCCCTCTCCTGCTCTCTCTCTCAAATAAAGAAACAAGAGGAAGCGAGTCTTATCAGCTGCCAGGTTTTAAACTGCCATAATAATGCATCTTAATGGCTTCTATCCACCCCCCTCCCCCGCCAACAGATGAGAAACTGGGCTGACAGGGAGAGTTGTAGTGACTTCGCTGTGAGTCCCTCGCCCGCAGAGTGAGAGCTGGGGCAGGACTCCAGTGTGTGAAGGCGGGGGCCTGCTCGTGCTGCTGTCACGGGCTGGCCGCCGCCCGTGGCACGTTCAGAGTGCAGCACGGTTCCAGGCGTAAACCTTCACGGACACCAGTGGACGCTCCTGACATCCCCTTGGGACCGATGACACTTTTGTGTAAAGTGGGGACATTGAGAGAGGTCCGGCTATCAGCCCAGGTTACAGGGCTAGGAGGGACCAGGCGGGGGGCTCGTGAGGGGCCTCCTGACTCCAGGCGAGTCAGGGGGAGGGTGGCTGAGCTGGTGGCAGGGGCCTGGGACCCCGGCTATCCAGGCTCCACTCCGGGACCCGAGGACGAAGCCAGCAGGAGGTCCTCGGGGCTGAGTGCGTCCTGGGGGCCCCCAGCTGCCCCCCGCCCAGCTGACCCCCACGCTCACCCTCGAGGGGTGCTGAGTGTCCAATGGCCGTACAACGCGCCAGCCCTGCGGCGGGGGCACCAGGCGGCAGCACACGCACAGGGAAAATGACTTTTAATTAACATTTAAGGGTAGGAACTGGATCATGCAAATCCCCCCCCATCTCCTCAGCTTCTGCTGATTGTTCTTGATTAAGCTCGATAAAAATAGCCTGGCTGTGCGGGGATGCGGCCGGCCCTCGGCCCCGCCCACCACCCCTGTGCCAAGCAGTGTCCTGGGCCCCGCCTGTCACCCGTCTCCAGGGACACACCATGGGCCACCCTGACCCCCGAATCTAACCCACGATTGCCACGTGACCCAGTTACCAGGACGTTAGCACATGGGTGGGGGGGGGGCGCGCACTCCTGCCCGGAAACTGGTCTCCCCCCCACCCCCCGCCGCAGCGGCCTTCGGGTCTGACCGTAGCGAGGCCGCCCCCTGAGCGCTGTCCTGGCGGACGTCAGGATCCGAGGTACCGCTGAAGCACTCCGCCTTGACTCTCGGACCCTGCGCCCACTCCAGGGCTGGGGCCTGCCCGAGGCCGGCCGGGGCACAGGAGGGGCAGGCGGGACGTCCCAGGGAGCCAGGCTGTGCCCACCTGCCCTTTGCCTGGACGGGGGTCACGTCTGGGGTCAGATGCACCTTCTCTCCAGGGTCTCCGTGCGCTTCCGTGGCGCCCGCTTCTCAGAGGTGTGTGGGGATCAAGGGGTGCCCTCCTCCTGGTGCGTCCCCCCTCCTGGCGCCCCACACAGCGCTCCCTCCCCTCGCTCCCTCCCTGGCCCTCCCAGGACTGGCACTTGGGGGAGCCCGCGGGGGTTTCAGTGCGGCTGTGTGTGAAGCTGCGTGTGAAGACGGGGTTCGGGCTGGCAGAGCTGGGCTGGGGCTGGGCCGGCGGGGGGCAGAGGTGGTCCCCCCGCAGGCCTGCCCGCAGGAGCGGGTGTGGGGCAGCCGGGGGCCCTCACTGTGGCTGCTGAACGTGCTCCGCCTCAGGAGGGGACAGGACAGCCACGTGGCAGAGGCGGGGCCCGAGGCAGCAGGCGCTCTGGGTTTGACTGTCTCGCTGTGTGACCTCGGGCAGCCCGGAACTAGCCCTCTGGGCCTCAGTCGTCTCTGGTGGAAAAAGGGGCAGTGGCCATGTATGTGATGACCACCGTGGCCACGTCAGGGAAAACCTCTCAGGAAACACAGAAGTTTCTAGGCGTGACCACAATGGCCACGTCGGGTGGGGGGGGAATCCTCTTAGGAAACACGGAAGCTTCTAGGCGTGACCACCAAGGCCACGTCGGGGGGAAAGTCCTCTTAGGAAACACAGAAGCTTCTAGGCATGACCACCAAGGCCACGTCGGGGGTCGGGGGGAATCCTCTTAGGAAACACACAGAAGCTTCTAGGCGTGACAGCCATGATGCTACGGCTCCATCCCCAGTCCGGGCGGCCATCTGCAGACACAGCAGTGGCACGGGGACACGGAGGACACGCGATGGTGGCCAGTGCACGTGGCTGTTCCGTGTCTCCTTCCCGCTCCGACGACTCTGTGTGAGCCTGACGTTATTCCCAAACGAGCACTGAAAACATCCCAAGGCCACTCAGAATCTACGGACACGGGAGGGTCTCCGAGACACATCGTGAGTGAAAGAACACAAGTCGGAGGACAACAGGCATGGAGCGGGGCGCAAGGTGGAGGCGGCGTGGGGCGGAAGGGGACGCCTTCGTCACGGTGGCTCCCTTGGTAGCTTTTCGGTTACGCTACCGTGTGCGCGAACTACCTGATTGGAAGCTCAGCCTGGTCTCCACTCTGCCTAGAACTCGTTTGTGGGCCTTGTGCGTAGAGCCGCACACGCAGTCACGGCGGCTCGCTTGGCTCACGCTCCGTATCTGGACTTGGGATCAGAACGGGCCCCTCTGTTCCTGACGCCAAGAGGCTCCTCCTGGAGCCGGACCGGGCTGGCCGCCTGGACTGCATCAGGGAGGGAAGAAGGATGCGCAGCCGCCCAGGTTCCTGGGATAGTGATGCCGTAAGAGAAGCAGAGAAGACCCAGCTGGCTGGGGACGGCACCGAGACAAACTTCGTGACCAACCAGGGACCACACACGGGCGGTGTATCCGTCGCCCTGGCGGGAAGAGCTAGCTGGAAGCCTCCCCCGAGGGGAGGACGCTCCGCCCAGGACCCTCAATCGGGACCCCACCCGGGCCGTTCACTGTGGGGCCTCCCCAGCCGGGAGGCTGGATGTGGTGAGCACCCGATGTGATGCATGAACCCTTCTCTCTCCTTCTCCGTACTCTCTCCCCTTTATGTTTACTCTGTTTACTTCCACACATTCCCTTTCCCTTGTAATCGATACAGTTTTCCTCCATGAAACAGAAAGTTTAGCTATCGTGAACTACTGTCATTCAGAACAATCTTTAAAACAGAGAAAATGATTAAACGAAGGAGGGCACCCACGGACGGGGTGCTCACAGATGGTCCAAAGATCTGAGCTGGCCACGGGGGACCCCCAGGAACGCGGGAGATTGTCCGACCGCGCGGGCGCAACCACAGACGTGGGCTCCACGGGCGTTCTGTTGGATGAGAGAAGCCTGGCTCCGCAGAACTGCGCAACCGTGTGACTCCATCCACGTGATGTCGTAGGACAGGCAAAGGTCGCCTTGGCGATGGGCGCAGGGGTGGGGGCTGCCTCTGGGGACGGGCACGGGCCTGTGCTCCTGGCCGGTGGGAACGTTTCCCGGAAGGTCCGTGCGTTATGCCGCATTCCCGTCACACCTCAACAGCATCGGCAAGATCTCCATCCGACTCGAAGCCGGAGACCAAGAGGTCTCTCTGGGAGCGCTTGTCTGGAGCCGATGGGCTGCGTCTACTTTGGCTCCTGGTGTATTAGGCAGCGGCCGACCATCTTGGGCGTAAAAGAATCAGGCTGTTTGGGGGCAGGAGGGTGGGCGCGGGCTCTGGTCTGCCCCATGCCGGAGCCCTCTGCCTTTCCGCCTGTCGCTGCAGCCACCGGTCTGTGCCATCGCCTGCCCTCCCCGGGTGGCCACCCTTCTCCAGGGCACCTGGGTGCAAGTGCGGACCAGGGTCTCGAGGCAGGTGGGGGCTCTGAGCATCCTGTCCGGTCTCTGGGAGCTTCTGCCAAACCCCGTGGTGGCTGGAGGTGACCAGGAGGGCTGGGCTGAGTCCTTGACTCCCCGGGGCGCTACGGTGGCCCGTGCCCGGAAGCACATCCTTCGCTACCAACAGGGACAGCTGGCTTGGTTTCCTTCTGCCTTGTTCCCATGGCGACAGTGGAGGTCCCGAGGCTGTTTCCTGGGGGTCCTGGCGGTCACGAGGGCTGGTGCCACCGCCCCAGCAGACAACAAGGGTTCGCGGTTGGCACCAGGACACGAGCGTATCCCCGGGAACAGTGTCCTCTTGCCTGGGTACCCGCCCGGGACCACCCGAGACCCCTGAGGCGGCAGGTGGGTTCTGAGCGTCCAAGGTGCCCACCCACTCGGCACAACCGCCAGGGTCGATGTCAGATGCCTGGCGTGGTGCTGGCTCCGCTCCTCACTACGAGGTCGCCTCTGGGAGGCGTCCTGCTCCCGAGGGTGCTGTGGTCACAGGCGCTAGCGCGGGCCTGGCGTGTCCGGAAGACAGCCAGGTCTGCCCAGTCAGGTGTGCGCCCGGCCCTGCTGGGGCCTGCAGCCTGGGCATTATTCTCCTTCCAGGGTCGCTCGGGGCCGCTTCACCCATGTCCAGACTCCCCGGGACATTGGCCCAGGGCCTTTCCCGCCATTGCCCACTGGCCCAGGAGAGCAGGTGGCCGCGGAAGCCAGCCCGCTCCTCGCCAGGTGGGCTGTGGATCAGCAGCTCCGCCCGCGTGCAAGCTACCGTCCGCCCGCTAGATGGCGCTGCGCCCCCACAGGCAAGGCCACCCCGCCGGGTTCCGGGTTCCGGGATGTGGGAAGTTGGGGAGGGGGGTGGAGGTACAGGGCTGTGGGGTCTGGGGACTCTGTGATTCGGGGACAGGAGCGCTCGGGGCGTGGGGCGTGGGGAAGCAGGAGGAGAGGATGCTTGGACCCCAGGGAGGCTCTCGTCTCCCAGACTCTGGCCTGTGAGATGTCCTCCTGGCGCTGACCGGCCTTCTCGGGGAGAAGGAGGGGTCTCCTCTCTGTTTCCCCACCGCCTTCCCCTCCCCCTCCCCCTCCCCCCTCCCCCCTCGCTGTACAGCAGGTGCAGCTTCTGGGCTCCAATCCCAGCCGCTCCCACTTACGGGCTAGCAGTGAGGGTCTGGGCAAGTGACTTCGTGTCTCTGAGCCTCTGTCACTGAGGGAGTGTCGGGCGAGGGCCCTGACCCTCACAAGGTTGGGGGGACCAGAGCCTGGCAGGGGAAGGCTCCCAGCGTGGCTTGTGCTGTCGCCATCACTGTCACTGTTATTGCCGTGGCCCCCTCACCCAGTCGGCCCTCCGGGAGCCTGGACCCCAGCAGAGGCGGTGGCTCTGAGAGGCCATCCCGAGACCTTGGGGTGGCAGCCGCCAGCCAGCACCACTCTGGGGGCCCTTGCTGACCCGACCCTCCCTCCCCCCCATCCTGGCCCCTGCACCCGCCACACCTGAGGACGGGCGCCTGCCCTCGCGGGGGGGGGGCACAGCGCTGCTCGCCAAGGACCTGGGCAGTCATCCGGGGAGGGTGTGGACCAGTGAGTGGGGAGAGAGCAGGGCCGGCCCCCCGAAGACGGCTGGGTGGCACAGGAGGGGGTCACCAAACGTGCCGGGCACTGAGTGGGCCGTGAGGATTTCCTGGGGAGGGGCTCCTGGCGGGCAGCGCTGTTGAATCTGTGACCCCGGGGCCCTGCCCCTGGGACGTGCCGGCGTGAGCGCAGCTGGTCTCTGTGACTCGTGGGCTCTAGACTCAGAACGGAGGCGCATGAATGCCCACCAAGCGCACTTGGGCACCCAGGCCGGGAGCAGCCTGGTGTGGGCAGCTCTGCCTGAGGGGGAGGAACGCCCGGCGTGTCCCCACCCTCCACGACGTTCTGCTCACGGCAACGTTCTGCTCCTGCAGGAGCCCCCCCCCCCCCAGGAGGTCGTGTTGCATACACGGCCACACACAGCCGCACGCGTGCCTCCCAAAGCGCCCGGGCCCCAAAACCACGGGTCAACTCGGGATTCAGCGAGCGTGTCCAGCCCAGTCTGTCCCGGGCACTTCTCAGAGCGTCAGCTGCGGCTCAACATCGGGCCTCGCGGTGCCGGACTGGAGCACACATCCTCCCGCACCCACCCCCGGAGGCAGAGCCTTGGCAGGCCCTCCCACCTGTCTCCCGCCGCAGACCCCGGGGAGGCCCCCTCCGCGTCGGCCTCCCGCTGCCCAGGGCCGTTGCGGCCCCGCCGTCCGTCCCTCCATCACACTCAGGGAGGGGAGCCGCACCCGACGGCCGTGAGCTGCGTACTCACCGTGCTCGTGGTGAACTCCGGCGGGTTGTCGTTCACGTCCGTCACCGAGATGATGGCCGTGGCCGTGTTCGACAGGCCGTAGTTGAGGTTCCCTTCCATGTCTGTGGCCTGGACAATGACTGTGTACTGCTGCACTTTCTGGAGGGACAGGGGCGGGAGGGAACAGGCATCAGTTTGGGTTTCGGCCCGTCCTTTCCATCAACACGCACGCTCCCCGTGGCCGGCCCCTGCCGGGTGGGACGCTGCCCGCAGGGGCCCTGGCCGCTCTCGGCTCCTGAGCCGCCGGGAGAACGCTCTCCTCTGCTTGCTGTGGGGCCACCGCGCGGCCCGGAGCGGCGTTCCCGGTTTCGGGAGGCGCGGATCATCGGTGCCGGCGCAGCAGGGAGAACGGGGGGCTGAGAGCACCGTGTTGCGTGGGGTTCGGGAAACCAGGGATGGACACTTTGCAGAGAGAGGGGCAATCCCACGGACACGCCAGGGCTCCCTGAGCCGCCCTCAGACCGGCCTCCACATCCGCGGCTGAGAACAGGGTTCTGAGTTTACGGTTTTGTGCCATCGTTTCATCATTGTCTGTGCTCACCAAACGGAGCTCTGGGAGGCCACGGCTGTCTTACTCGCCACCGTGTCCCCAAAGCCGACTGCAGTGCCCAACACATAGAGCATTAAATGTTCCTAAGCGACCGTCGGTGACAACAGAGATGCTGAGGAACAGTGAGCTTGTCCACTGAGGTCCCTTGGTGCCTGATAAGGCGTCTGGATATTTGTGGACAGCTGGGAGTCGCTGAGGGGCCTGGAGAGAAATCACGTGATCCAACAAGCGTATACAGGGGGTCAGCAAACTATGGCCCTCGGGCCAAATCTCCCTACCACTGCTTATTTAATCTGTAAATAAAGTTGTACGGACACAGGGCCACGTCCACTCATTAGCGCGCGGTCTGTGGCTTGTTTCTGCACGACAACAGCTGAGTGGCCGTGACAGAGATCACGTGGCCGGAAAAGCCTACAACGGTCACTGTCTGGCCCTTGACAGAAGACGTGCGTCAGCCCTGGGCTCTGACACCAGACAGCATGAGCCGGGTACCCCCGGGGCAGGCTGGGCAGGGACACCACAAGCTTCTCCGGGAGTCAGGGCGGGGGAAACCGGGGGAGGCTTCTGGAAGAGGAGGGATGTGCTGCCCAGAGGTGACAGCGTGGCAGCCCCTCCCCAAGCTGGGAGGAGCGTGTCTGGGCTCACGAAGTCCATCTGGCTAGGCCCTGGACTGGGGTGGGGGCTGTGGGGGCTCGGGAGCGTCCACACACTGTTTCCCACCTAGAACCTGCCCTGTCCTCCCACAGTCAAGGCCACTGTCCCATGTGACCGTGGCCTGGGGGCCCGGTGCAGCCCACTCCAGGGTCAGGACGCGTGTGGGGGTGGGGGGTGTGCTGGCTCCTGGCCCCCATCCTCCCCCCACTTCCTCCCCCTGGCTGTCACTCCAGGTGGTGACAGGAGCCCCTGGAGGAGCAGGAAACCGCTCCTCTGTGCACGCCTGGGTCACTCCTTCTAGGGGACCGATCCGTTGGATGGGGGGTGGGGAGGCACAATCAGGGTTCCTCAACAGGCCTTCCAGGGCGACAGGCACGAGGGGAGGGGCCGAGAGGCGCGGCGGCACGGGGGCCGGCCCGCCAGGCCTCAGTCCCCATCTGTGAGAGGCTGTGTGCCTGGACTCCAGCCTAGTGCCTGGTACACAGCAGACCCTCGATCAGTGTTTGTTAAGTGAATTGAGGAAATGCCTAAAACAGCTGACACTTGTGAAAATGGATAGAACTTGCAACCAAGGAGACATAAAAAAATAATAGAAATAGCTTCACTCTGGTGCTGTGCCACGTTCGAAAGTTTTCTCACAAAAGGTAAACCTTTACTTCCTTCCCTTCTTCCTCTCTGTCATCCATTTACCTATCCACCCACCCACCCACCCATCTCTCCATCATCCCTCCCTCCCTCCCTCCCTCCATCCACACACCCCATCCCTCCATCCCCCTGTCCCTCTATCCTCCTATCCATCCAGCCTTCCACCCATCTACTCACCCATCCCTCCATCCACCCACCCATCCACTCACCCATTCATCCCTCCACCCACCCATCCATCTATCCCCCATCATCCATCCTGCCCCCTTCCCTCTCTCCTTCTAACCACCTGTCATTTATGTCAGGAGAACCACAACCACCCCATGAGGTGGCTGACATCTTCTCCTCTGTGCTGGGCACAAGGGAGCTCTAGAAAGAGGGAGAGGCTCCCCCTTGGAGGTGCATCAGAGATGGTTCCTGAACGAGGAGTGTAGGGCTCACCGGAGAGGGAAGCTCGGACAGGCAGTGTGAACAGCAGGGGCAGGAGGCCCAGTGAAATCAGCCCAGCACGTGGCCCTGCGTCTTCTCGGAGCTGGGACCACCGAGCGCACCAGGGGCAGGTGGACGTGCCGGTGGGGATTCCGGATACCCGTCGTTGCCTTCTGGCTTTTGTCGTGGACGAAATGCATACGGAGCCAACGGTGCCCACACGGCAACATCAGAGAAGACACCTAGCGGTCTCTTCCTGAACGGACGGTACACGGAGAGCGTGGCCGGCGCCATCCTCGACGGACTGCCCGCGACAGCAGCTCGGTCAGGATTCACCTTCACCGGCGCGGACAAGGCACACGCAGAAACCCGCCAGGCCTGGCCTCGTGGCCCTGCCCGCGGCAGAGGCCGCGTCCCCGGGGCAGAAGGAAGACGCCCTTCCTTCCCGTCCATCAGAGGGGCCACCTGTGTCAGGTCACAGCTCTGCCTTGGCGAGGACTAGGACGCTGGTGCTGGAGGCGGTGCCCGTGCCGGGGGAAGGCCGGCAAACCGATCCTGAATCCCCACCTGCCTGAGCCTCGGTCCCTCTGCACCCCGCCCCGCGTGCTCCCTGCCCCACCAGGACGTGGGCGCAAAACCCGGTTTCCCGCAGCCTCGCTTTGGAAGGTTCTCTGGTTTAATCTGACTTTCTCCTCCCCCCGCCCCCGCAGGACCGACTTCCAAGCCGCACAGAATCTTGGCGGAATCCACCCGTGATGGGCAGGGGACACCTTGGGCCTTCCTGCACGCCGGTGTCCCTCATCACGGGGCAGCCCGGCCACCCGGCTGGGTCGGCGTCCCTCTGCCAGTCCTGCCATGTGGCCACACGTGCCCAGGCTGGTGCACACTGACTGTCACATCGCCCCCCACGGCTGGCCTGGCGCTTGGGCTCCGTGGCGAGCGCCCTGTGGGCGCCATCGGGGGGAGCAGTGAACGAGGAAGTGGGGCCTGGCAAGCCAGCGCCCGGCGCACGAGTGGGCAAGTGACGTGATGCCTGCAGGGTGCGGGTGTGCAGGACCACACCCACCCCGCTCCCGGGTTGCTGGCTGCACTCTTCCCCTGGCGCATCACGGAGCCCTGGACTGTGAGACAGCCGGCACGTCCCCGCCCCTGTGCTGGCCTTGCTCAGGGCACACGGCGGCGTCCCCTTCAGTGAGGCGTCCCCCACGACCCCTGCCACTGGGGCTTCGACTGTCTGGCCCCCGGGGTGGGAAGGAAAGGGGCCCGGTGGAGCAGACACGGAGCGACCAAACCTCCTGCCCCACCTTGCCTCCCAGGGCCACCACCACAAGGGGCCAGAGCAGAGGACCCGAGAGGGCACAGGCTGGAGGCCGAGGGAGAGATCTGGCCAGAGAAGAGAGGAAAAAAGTCTGATTGGAATGTGAAGTCTCTTTTCCACACCGTCCCGTGTCCTCAGTCGTTGACTCACAAGCGACACGGGACCACCTGGGCTACTGGCCTCAGAGACACAGGGACACACATGCGTGTGCACGTACGTGTGTACGTGAACGTGCGTGCCTGGTACCTGTAAGCGGACGTATGTATGCACGTGTATAGGTATGTGAATGTGTACAGTTGTGTGCAAGTGTATTTGCGTGTGCACGTGTGCACGTATCCATGTGTACATCCGTGTGTGCACATTTGTATATGCACACGCACGCACACATATAGGTACATGTACACATAGTACACACGTGCATGTAACCACACGTACATCCGCGTATGTTTGTGCACGCACACATGTGCACACACACAAGTATATGTATATGAGTATGCATGATGCACGTATCCATGTGTACATCCGTGTGTGCATATCTGTATATGCACACGCACACATACAGGTACATGTACACATACGTGCACATGTGCATGTATCCACGTGTACATCCGTGTATGTTTGTGCACGCACACATGTGCACACACACAAGTATATGTATATGAGTATGCGTGATGCACGTATCCATGTGTACATCTGCGTGTATGCACACACACGCATAGAGGTACGTGTACACGTATGTGCACACACGCATGTATCCACGCGTACGTCCATGTGCGCACGTTTGTGTCTGCACACGCGTGCATATAGATATATGTGCATGCGTGGGCACGCGTGAAGGTATCCGTGTGTACATCCATGTGTGTGTGCACGTGTGTGCAGCCCACCACCACCAGAGGGTGTGCTGGTCTTGCTTTTGGAGGGTGGGTGGGGGACTCTCTGGGCCCTGAGTGGGTGGGGGGGAAGACCACCCCCCCAAGGAAGAAATGTGGGCAAGGCCCCAGCAGAGCTGGGCCTCCCGGTGGGCAGGGCTCTGAGACCCGGGCCAGCTCGGCCCTGATCAGGGCTTGCACGGCCGTGAGGCTCCCGGCTTGCGGGGGGTGGGAGGCACCCAGCTACCGTGCTGCTGCTTGTGCTTTAGAAAGGACATTCTCAGACCCAGGAATGTCGTCTTTCTGCGGCACCAGATCCCCTTCCGGAACGGCATTCAGAGGCTGAGGAAGGCGGCCAGTCACCTGGCGTCCTTGGACACGATAGCCTTACATAACCATCCCGTCGTTACTTACGGGAAGGCTTTGGCATGGTCAGCGGGTTGATGTATTCATTAAATAAGGCTTCGTGTCATCGTTTCCGTGAGGCCTGGTGTGGGAGCCCTGACACGGCAAGGGACGTTTTTCAGGGCTGTTCTAGTGCCTCCGGCTGGCGACGCCACAGACCACATTTGCCGCGAGGCGCCCACGTTCCGGCGGCCCTGGGGAGCAGGGCTGAAACCCTCCCTACTTTGCAGTGGATCAAACTGAGTCCCGGGAGGGGGGCGCACATGGCCGGTGGATGGTGTGGCCGGGGTCTGGCCGTCTGGAGCCCCCAAAACCTGCCGCCCGGGTCTCCTGGGACAAAGAGATGACCCTGGACCCACAGTGGTCCTTCTCCACGGGCTGAGCTGTGCAGCGGGCCTCTGATCTCCATATCGGCCCCTGATGGAGCTGCAGGGAGGTGGCCGGTGGGGAGTGGGCGGGCCTGGGCCTCCCGAGTCTCCCACCAACCGCCCCCCTGCTGCCCAGGGGGACCCCTCCTCCTCCGGTGCAGTGAATTTGCTGAAATGGGATCTGGCCATTTTCAAGTTTGAGATGAGGTAAGAAAGTCGAAAGTGGGGGGTCCCGGGGGTTTTTGCTTAAGATCCTCATAGCTCAGCATTTAAATTTTGCAGAACATCCGTCAAGAATGCAGCTGGCTGACCTGCCCGAGAAAAGCATCAAAGCTTCCTGCGGGCCCCGTGTTACCCACTCCCCGTGCCGGCCACCAGGACTGCACCCTGACCCACGTCAGGCCTGGGCTTGGACCCCCACGTGCCGGAGGGGCCCGGGCCGCCCCCCCCCCCCGGCCCGAGAATGGCCCGTGTCACCCCCCACGCTTGTGTCTGCTGCAGGTGCTCTGCAACGGGCTGGCAGCCGGGATGCAGGTGTGAGTTCAGGCTGAGAGCCCGGCGTCCACCAGGCAAGCCACAGACCCTCCCAGCATCCCTCCTCCCTGAATGAGGCTGGGGTTCTCCTGCTGTCTGGTCACCGCTGGTGCTGCGATGCTCCCACCCTGGGCCACAGGCCCCCTCGTGCTTCCCTGCCTATCACTACAGTCACTGCTGGAACTGCCATCCCTCAGACGCTGACCTACGAGTACACTGGGGGCTTGGCCTCCCCCCTGCGCCTGGGGCTTACGTTGCTTAGCACCTGGGTGTCGGATCAGGCCCTGAGAACCAGCCAGGAGAGCTCACGGGACGGACACTGTGGGAGGAGGGCTCACGGGAGGGACACCGTGGGAGGAAGGCACATGGGAGGGACGCCGGGGGAGGAGGGGACACGGGAGGGACGCCGGGGGAGGAGGGGACATGGTAGGGATGCCGGGGGAGGAGGGGACACGGGAGGGACACTGCGGGAAGAGGGGGCATGGGGGGGGAGGGGGCGCAGGAGGCGGGGGAGGCGGCACGGGCTGCTGCTCCTGTTCACTGGGACTCGTCCCAAGGGGTGCGGGGAGAGTGACCGCCAAGGAACATGGGCTGCGGGTCCTTGAAAGCCCCGTCACCCCACGAGCAGCGATCTCGCGCCTCGGCACGTGCCCGGGGGGCTGGGAAAAGAGTCCAACACAAACGCTTGTCCAGGGCTCGCAGCTGCACTGGCCACGCGGCCACAGGTGCAAACAACCCTGACACCCATCCACCCGTGATGAATGACCGGCTGCGGTCCACGCACACGCTGCAATACGACTTTGGCGGCTCCGGGAGGAACGGAGCACGGGCACGTGCTGCCCCAGGGGCGAACCTTGACGGCACGGCACTGGGCGAAGGGAGCAGACCCAGAGGCCGCCTGCTCTCGGGCCCCGCTGACGTGACACGTCCTGCCAGGGCCAGCCAGTTGAGACAGACATCGGAACAGTGGCCTCTGGGGCCTGGGGGGCAGGAGGGGCTGCAGGTGGGGACAGCGTTTTGGGGGGCATGACCAGGCGGGGGGGCGTCTCCACTGCCCTCCGCACCCTCGGGGTGTGTGGGGCCGGCCGCCTCCCCCCAGGGCTGCGGCGATGCTGCGGCCGCGACAAGCCTCACCCGGCCCCGGTCTCCTCCCTCTGCACCACCAGGTTACTCTCTGCAAACGAGAGAACGTTCCAGCACTTCAGGGACGGCGTCCTCCCTCGGCCGCACGGGGAGTGGCCGCGCAGTCCCCAGCAGCGGATGAGCAGGGTGCCTGGCTGTGTCCCCATCTCCCTCTGTGGGACCGAGGGGAGAAGAGCTCTCAGGAACGACCACCGAGGATTTCGGGGGTCTGAGACCCTGGGAAGACACAAGCCAGTGGCAGGGGGCCGGGGGGGGGGCTGTCCCGTCCTAGGAGATGCCTTGGTCCCTGAGTCCTGGAGTTTCTCCTCCTCGGGGACCCTCCCGGCCACCCGCCTGGGTCACAGACACAAGCACCTGCACTGGTGGGAGGTGGGGCAGCCACGGCCACGCACACACAGCTCACGCCTGACCACGGAGGGGCCACGTGCCCTAGTTCCGCAAGTCCAGGATTCGGCGGGACCTGCAGGGCCTGTGCCCTCCTGCACCGATGCTCTGGGCGTTTCCCACTTGGTGTTGCTGCCATCTGAGGTCACGTCATTCTCTGAGGGGGGCCGTCCCCAAGTCGCGACGATCAGAACTGTTCGCAGACGTGGGGGAGGGAATCACCCTGGCTGGGAACCATCACTCCAGGGCAGGAGACAGCCGATACGTGAGCAAAACGTGCCACATCAGGTACTGACAAGGGCTGTAGAAGAATGAAGGGGAAGCGGGCCGAGAGTGGGGGGGGTTCGTGGGGTGCTAGTTTCCACGGGCTGGCCACACAGGGCTTCTTTGTGAAGGAGTCACTCGATCGGCCAACTGGTGGGTATCCTGGGGAGGGATGTTTTAGGCAGCGGGAACAGCCAGTGCAAAGGCCCTGAGGCAGGCACTCTTGCGTGGCCGGGAAGGGAGGCCAGCAAGCAGGGGCAAGGTGGACCAGAGGGTGCAGAGGATACAGAAGCTACATTTGGATTTTACTCTGGGGGAGACAGGAAGCCACAGGAGGGTCTGAGAAGGCAGCGGTGGTCGGATCCGGTGTGGACTGGATCCCCTGGCTGTTGAGTGAGGACAGAAGTAGGGCAGGAGGAGAGGTCAGGAGACCAGCTGGGAAGGTGCCATCGAGGTCTGGCGGGTGGAGCAAGCAGGGGTGGGTGAGACAGACTGGAGGGGCCGTGGGGGCAGGGGCCCTGGTGGCCGAGGGCGTGGGGACGCAGGCCAGGTGGGGGCGGGGAGGGGGCCGACATGCGTGGTCGGCACAGTGACCACGTCCCTCCCTCTGCCTGGAGACGCTGGCTCTTCCCCCCTCTCTCTTGGGACGGGGTCGCTCTCCCTTCTGCCCCTCACTCTTGCTGGCGGCTTCGTGTGAGAGAACACAGGCGCCTGCCTGGGGCCCGTGGCTGCCGGACGATGGGGCTGCAGGGACCCCCGGGCAGAGGCCAGCCTCCCGGCGCCTTGGGAGAGCAGGACCGAGGATCCAGAGCCTCCCAATTTTCAGAGAATCCAGAAACTGGGACGTTTGTACAAAAATCTCCCGCTTAAATGCCGTTTTAAGACAACAAACCCTCACTTCCGTGGCCGAACCTGTCTCTGGGCTGCTCGAGACCCTGGATTGGCTGACAAGGTGCCTCGAAGCCGAGGGCACGGGTGAGATCCCTGTTCCACCCCAAGGAACGCGCCAGCTCGGGGTCACCTGAGGTGGGAGCAGCTTGGGGGCCGCCCGGTGTCTGCCCTCGGGCCGGGAGGGCAGCCGCTTACGTAGACGAGTGAGCACGGCTGCCACGCCGGTGGAACTTCAATTACAAAGCTGGATTTATTCACAGGCTGGGTCTGGCCGAGCCCCGGCCAGCACCGCCCTGACATCGCCCTCCTCCGGAGCCCGGGCGAGGGCGGGCCCTGCCCCCCACCCCCCGCCATCCTGTCAAACCGCACACCTCCAGGAAGAGGGTGGCCCCCCTGCGCCCCTGCCCTCCAGCCAGCCTCTGAGGAGGAGGCAGAGATGGGAGACGCCTGTCAGGGCTGAGAAGGCGGGGAGGGCTTCCTGGAGGAGTTGGCAGGTGGTCCTGCCACGACTCCCATCCCAGGGCTGGGACACGGGGCCCGGGCTGTTCCCGTGGGGGGCCCGGGTCCTTGACCTGCCTCCTCTTGCCCTGCACTCACATCTCGGCTCAAAAAAAAGATCAAAACCAACGAAACGTCCACAGCGGGGGACAAGTCGCACAGATCCCAACGACGGAAAGCGGGGAGGCCGTGGCGGTGATGCGGGAGGAGGGTATCTCCCAGTGTCTGTGATGCACCCCAGGGGGCCACACCCTTCAGCCGTCAGGACGGCTCTGCTGCAACTGAGGACACGGCGAGCGCAGGGAGGCCACGGCGAGCGCAGGGAAGGGCACGCGGGTGCGCCCTGGTGTTCGCGTCTCTTCCAGAGCGCGGGTGGCGGACCGCTCTTTTCTTCTTGGTGCTTATTTGTGTTTTCTTTAAAAACATGTTTCTAGGGGCGCCTGGGGGGCTCCGTCGGTTGAGCGTCCGACTTCGGCTCAGGTCACGATCTCCCGGTCTGTGAGTTCGAGCCCCGCGTCGGGCTCTGTGCTGACGGCTCGGAGCCTGGAGTCTGCTTCAGATTCTGTGTCTCCCTCTCTCTCTGACCCTCCCCCGTTCATGCTCTGTCTCTCTCTGTCTCAAAAATAAACATTAAAAAAAAAAACAATGAAAAAAAAAACATGTTTCTAGGGGCGCCTGGGTGGCTCCGTCGGTTACGCGGCCGGCTTCGGCTCAGGTCACGATCTCGAGGTCCGTGAGTTCGAGCCCCGCGTGAGGCCCTGGGCTGATGGCTCGGAGCCTGGAGCCTGCTTCCGATTCTGTGTCTCCCTCTCTCTCTGCCCCTCCCCCGTTCATGCTCTGTCTCTCTCTGTCTCAAAAATAAATAAACGTTAAAAAAAATAAAAAAAAAACATGTTTCTAAATACTTATTCATTTTGAGAGAGAGCGTGGGTGGGGAGGAGCAGAGAGCGAGGGAGAGAGAATCCCAAGCAGGCTCCGAGCTGCCAACACAGAGCCCGACGTGGGGCTCAAGCTCACAAACCGTGAGATCACGACCTGAGCCGAAAGCAAGAGTGGGACACATAACCGACTGGGCCCCCAGGGGCCCCCTTACTTGCGTTTTCTACCACGGACATGTTGCTTTTGTGATAAGAGAGACCACGAGGCGTTATCGTGGAGAAAGGCTCCAAAGGCTCCAGCCTGGGCTCCGGGGCAGGAGTGGCTGTGACGTCCAGCGCTGGACCCCATGGCCAGAAACGCGGCTCTGAGGGTTCACAGCATGCGTGGACGGGCCACCGTGTCGGGAGTGGGCAGGGGCGGGCGGCAGGGTCTGGGGTGCAGATCAAAAGCCCCATGACGAGAGCACCTTTGTGTCTCCTCTCCTCCCCTTTCTGGCGAGGAGAGCGGGAGGACTTCCCGGGGGACATCCAGGCCACACGTGGTGAACTTACCCAGGGCTCCATAAACATGCCTGAACACCGGCCGGCGAGGAACGCCCACCTCCACCCCGCCCGGCCCCGCCACTGCCTCCCCTGCAGTGGGCGTCTTTGGAGGGCTTACAAGGGGCTCATTTTCTAGGAAAACACAGTTTTGGAATTTCCCGTGTGGCCTGCCACCAGGCTTGTCATGAAGCAAAGGGGACACGCCGACCCTGTGACCACAGGATGCTCCCCCCCGAATCCGAGGAACGGGACGGCGTGGACTGCGGTCGATGGCGGTGATCCACGAGGGTCATCACACCGGAGCAAAGCTGCGTGGACCCTCCTCCACGAAATCTCTTCGTGTGCCGACAACGCAGGTGCGGCATCCCGGGAACCCCGGGCAGGCGCTGGCTTCGCGTCCCTGCAAGTCCCGTGAGGCCACGAGAGAACTTCCTGGGCCCACCCTCGTGCGGGGAGACGCCGCGAATTGATGAAGGTGACCGGCGAGGGTCAGCACGCGTAGGGACGGAGAGCCTGGGTGGGGTCTGTGGTGACGGAGTGACCTCGCCCAGGGGTAGGTGAAAGCGAGTCCCAGGACGTCCGGGGCTCGGCACCAGCCGCACGACAAGCCGTCAGAACAGAAAGCCACCCTCGCCTTCGGAACGGGGCCCGAGTGTCACGTTCGCCGTCCCGTCCGGCCACGGACACTCTAACCGGGGAGGTTCAGGTGAGCGGTGCCTCCCGCTGGGCACATGGGAGACGCTGGGGCCTCTCACACCTTACGAGGCCTCTGCTGACATTTTAATCATGTAAAAACGCTCAATTTACATAGCTCTGCCTAATTAGACACGGTGGCAATTATGTTTGTGGATTTTCCCGTCCATAAAGATGGCTCGCTCTGCCAGACGGGAAGCTGGCTCCGAGCAGCGTCTGTGGGGTTTCTCTCCCCCAGGATGCTGCCGTTCCCGGGGTGGGGGGACCAATACCCTCACGGAGAGAGAAGGAGAAGGCAGATTTGTGTAGGTGTCTCGTGGAGAAACCATGTCATGTGGCCTGCGTGCCGCCCAAGGGGCAGGGGGAGGGCGCCCTGGCCGGGCAGGGACGCGGGAGTCACCTGGGGTCCCCGGCCCCTGCCAGCAGCTGCCCGCTGCTGTTACAAAAGCCTGGAAATGGAGCTGTGTTAGTTTGCCACCGAGCGGCCCGACCAGGGCGTCCGCTCGACTGCGGGCCTTTATTCACACTCTCCCGGAGGCCGGCGGGGGAAGCTCAGGGCAGCTGGGACCGAAGCACAAGCAGGAGCTGGGAACATCAGTGAGGGGAGGACCCTCCCGCGGCCACCCCCACCGCGTCCTCTACCCGGAGGCAAAGGCAGACCCCGCGGGGAGCGCCTGTGGGCAAAGCGGGAGCGGGGATCTGGTGCGGGCCACCTGCCACGTCTTGCCAAGCGGCTGACGGGAGCCAGGCAGAGCCACGGTCCTGGCATCTCCCCGGGGCACAGAGTCACTAACTCAGAGTGAGCTCCCCCAGGGGGACAGACACGGCGCCCTGAATCCTGACGGCTGGTATCTCACGGTCATCCTCGGAGCGTCCCTCTTTCAGCTCCAGGCCCCACTCTCTGATGAAGTGCAAATGCCACCTTGTCCTGCCTCTTATCAACCATTCCCACTTTAGTATAAAGCTCTGGGTACCAACTCTCGTGGACCGAGTCCAGTAAAAGAGGCCCCAAAGAGCGAGGACACATAGGTTGGAGCGCTTGGTGGCTGGGAAACAAAAAAGTCCAGGCAAGTACTGATCTCTCCGAGCTTCAGTCAGAGGCAACAGGTGAGAGAGATGGGCTCGCACGGATCCAAGGTCTGACAGCAGGCAGGGATAAGGGTGGGCTGGCTGCGGTCCCGAGGGGTATGGGGCAGGCCGCACAGGGCTCAGGTGGCAGGGGTGACAGATTTCTCAGACCGTGTCGCCGTGGGTCTGCCTCCCTGCTGGTCCCGCCCTTGCCACGTCCACCCTGTTGACGCTTCTACACGTTTCTTGAGCAACCGCAGTGCCCGAGGCACCCAGCCGATCGCCGGGCCGTCAGACCGGGCCTGCCATCCAGAGCTCATCGGGCAGGGGACTCGCTGTAAAGGGGCCAACAAGCTTGCGCGGTCTCCCTCGGGGGGGGGGGCCGCGAAGGAAACACCCGGTTCAGGGGGAGGCGGAGGACGGGCGCCAGCCCTGTGCAGACTGGTCAGAGACGCCTCCCTGGGGGCGACGTCTGTGGAGACAGGAAGAACCGGGGCCTCAGGTCCCCGGGGACAGGGGAGGGCGTGGTGGGGGGTGAGCCATGAGGCGGCGGCGGAGGGGTGGGCCAGCACTCAGCACCTGGGGAGTGGGAAGCTAGGCGGGGGCTGTGGGCAGCATGGGCACAGAGGCGGCTCCTGGTGCGTCTCAGGCGCCGGCTCCTTCCTCCAGACCCCCTGACGTCCCTTCTGTCCGGGGACCTCCCCCCTTGCCCTACAGAGCTCCCGGGCTTGCCTGGCATCACCACGATGCCTCGCCCCGCGACGCCGAAGGAGGCAGGGAGTGTCCACCAGCCGCCTCAGGACCACGGCAGCCCGTGGTCTGTGGATGTGCTCATCAGTGCAGACAGCTTGTGTCTAATTATTTCACTTGACTCGCTTAAGATTCAGAGACCACCTGCTCTGGGCGGGAGGATGGGAAGGGCAGCTGGAGAGGGGCGCTCGGCCGCTGAGTGGACACCCGAGGCGGCCTCCCCAAAGGAGAGGCCCAGCCTCCTGGCGGGACGGGGCCGAGGGGCAGTGGAGGCCGGCGGACCCGGCACAGCCACACTCTACCCAGGCCGAGCGATGTACGGGCTGGTGCGTTCCCAGCGTCTCCGAGAACACAGGGCAGAGGCCGGACGGCAGCGCCCTTGGCGGTCCCTACGCCAGGGGCACAGTGCCGGCAGCAGGCGCACGGCAGGGGTGTGGAGGATGGGGCCCACGCGGTGCAGGGGCTCAGACAGGACAGGAGGGTTTCTGGGTGGGCCGTCTCCACTCGGGTACAGGGGCTCTCCCCGCTGGACAACACAGCCTTTCTGGGGGGGGCCTTTGTGGGGGCTTTGCATCTGCAAAGTTGGCTCGAAGGTCTGAAGCGTGAGGTCAGGTGGGGGAGGACTTGACTGCAGGGCTTTGTGCCGAAGGCCGGACGACCGTCCAGCACAGGATGTGGACGTGGCTGTAGTGTGTGTGTGTGGGGGGTCAGGCCAGCACGTCACCGCACGGGACGCTTGTGGGAAGAGCTCGGCTGAGTGAACGGTGAAGACAGAGGGGCCCGGAGACCCTGGGAAAGATTGGATTTTGTCCTGAGAAAGGCCACGGAGGGTGTTCATCTGGAGGGCGACGGGTGACTGGAGACTCAGGGCAGAGGGTCACGGGGCACGGAGGTCATTGTGCTTCACGGTGTTGGGTCACCGGTCACTCTCTCACCAGCCCCCCTGCTCTGCACCCCTCGGCCGTGTCTGTCAAAGGGTGCCCTCCCGGCCTCTGGGCCCCGCGTACAAGGAGCCACCCCCGGTTCAGCTGGTGTCCCTTTAAGGGTGGGCGTGGCTGTCACCGGCCGACCGACGGCAGAGCTGGGAAGGCCCTGAGCTGCGGGTCACACGTCCAGCCCCACTTGAGGGTGCGTCCTGCCACCGGGCTGCCTGTGCCCTCAGAGGTCACGTCCTCTTCCTGTCCTGCCTCTCCTGATCGGCCAAACCCGACTCTCGAGGACCCTGTCGCCTGTCACGGCCGCTCCAGTCCCCCCTCTGTCAGATGTCACCGTGGTGCCCACTGAGGGGGGGAGGTGCGTGAGTGGGCTTCTCAGAGAGCCCTTCCCACGGACTCAACATCGGCCTGCTCGGCCCCCCACCTTGGGCCCAGAACAGGGGTTCGAGGGGGGATGGCCGGTTACTTCAGGGTGGGGTTGTTAGAAAAAGCAAATAAAAATACGGACGTGCCACCCACATAAATTGGAACTTCAGACAAATGACTAACTTAGCATAAGTATGTCCCATGCGGTATTTGGGACATACTTACACTAAAAAGGACTTGCTTTTCTGGAGCTCAGGTCTAACCGGGTGTCCTGTGCTCTGTCTGGCAGGGTGGAGCACAGCCCCTCCGCTTGGCTCAGGAGCGTCCCCGGAGTGTCCCCTGGAAGGGCTGGGGGCCAGGCTGGGGTGGGCAGGCACCAGACGAAGACACGCACTTCAGGGGTACCGTCCTCCCTCAGGGCAGCACGAGCCCCCGCCCAGGGAGCCCTCACGTTCCCGTTTCTCAGGGGAGGAGAGCAAGGTCCTTGTGACCGGCAGCGCTGGCCGTCATGGGGCTGGGGTGCCCAGAGCTGCCCTAAGGCAGGACGTGGCCCGTACACGTGTTCCGTCTGTCTCGCCTGGGATTTTGAAAAAGGTCGAACCTGGGGCGCCCGGTGGCTCCGCCCGTTAAGCGTCCGACTTCTGCTCAGGTCATGATCCCGAGGTTCGTGGGCTCGAGACCCACGTCGGGCTCTGTGCTGAGGGCCCGGAGCCTGGCGCCTCCTTCGGATTCTGTGTCTCCCCCGCTCTCTGGCCCTCCCCCGCTTGCATCTGTCTCTCAAAAATAAACATTAAAAAAGAAAAAGAGAAAAATCGAACCTGGAGCCTTCCCTGCTCGAGGTTCCAGTAAGGTCTGGGCTGTGGCAGGTCGTCCCCAGGCCTCTGGCACCCTCCCCCATGCCCCGTGTGACCTCCCAGCCCCCTGGGGCAGAGCCTCTCTCCTGCTCTTTGACCTGCGGCCTGAGACCCCCCCCCCCCGGCCCCCAGGAACCGTGAGCCGCTCTAGCCTCGCCTCCCTCACTTGGGAAGAAACACGACTGCTAGCACCCCTCCTTCTGCACCCCCACCCCAGGCTGTTTTGAGGACGAAGCGGTGCTGTGTGCACTGCCCGGCCGCGTGCAGCTTCCGTGGGGCCCCCGGAGGGGCCCTGGTGTCCACAGCAGGTGCCGGGTATCTGTTTGCTGGAAGCAAGGACGGGGCCGGAAACGCCCACGCGTCGGCAGTTATCCCTAACTCCCGCCGTCAGGGGGCCTGGCCAGCGTGCCCTCTGTCCTTCCCTCCCTGAGCGGGCCTGTTGGTCCACACACAGATTAAAGCCGGGAACAGAGGCCCCGTTCCTCCAGCACGGCAAGGCTGGCCTGGGGAACCGGTAGCACGGTATCCAGAGCCTTCCTCGCGCGGCCTCCCGGAAGGGTCCTCTGGAAAGAGGCTCCGTAGATGCCTCTTTCCTTCCGGAAGAGCCGACCCCGCCAGCCGGAGCTCCCGGTAGGGCCTGTGGTGAGCAGCTCTTGTTATCTGGGAAGGGGAGCCGGGCGGGCGGGACGCTCGGCTGGCTGGAAGGGCACCGGCCCTCCCGCCCCTCTGTCCCCTGTGCCTCAAGCCCACACCCATCAAATACTGAACAGAACTCCGTGGAGAAGGTCGTGGGACGGCGGGGCCGGGGTCTGCCCGTGTGAGAAATCGACGTGCCCCAGAGCGGGCGCCCCCCTGCCCTGTCGCGGTGGGGGTCTGGGGCGGGGGAGCGGATAGGGCCACCTGCACAGCAACCTGGGGATAGCTCGCAGCAGCAGGGCTGAGGCGGTGTGGCCCGGAGCTCTGAGACACGGGGCTGGTGAGAGAGCCCACCCCCACCTCCCGCCCCCTGCAGGCCGCGGACAACACCAAGATGGGGAGCGGGCCTCCTTCGGCCTCTGTGCCGTGGTTTAGGCCAGCTGACGGACGCCCATGTCTCTGGGGGACTGGATGAGGCAGAGGGGCCACGGCGTCTGTCCATGGACACAGGGAGGTCACGGGTGGGCATGAGGGCGGAGCCTGAGATGGGGCTGGCATCAGTAAGGACCCGGATGCTGCGTTCTATTTGGCGTTAAGGATGTCGGTTTCAACGCCGCACGTGGCTGGTGGCTACCTGCAGCCCGCCCTTGGAGGGCCACTTCCGTCCCATCCTTGAGTTCAAAGGACACCTGTTAGGATTTAGGAATCCCAAGAAGAGCAGGTCAGGCCTCAAGAGTCTCTCCCCCAAATTCCTGTCCACCTGGAGACTCAGAATGTGACCTTATCAGGCAGGAGGGTCTTTGTGGGTGTAACTGGTTCAGATGAGGTCACACTGGATTAGGGTGGGCCTCAAATCCAATGACGGTGTCCTCGTAAGAAGAGGAGACACAGAGAGGCACACACAGAAGCCACGTGACCGGAGGCAGAGCCTGGAGCGACGGGGCCACCAGCCAAGCAGTGTCTGCAGCTGCCAGGGGCTGTGACAGGCAGGAAGGGTCCTCCCCTCGGGCCTCCAGAGGGGGCCATGGCCTGTCCACACTGTGGCCACGGGCTTCTGGCCCCTCGAAGTGTGACACGGGAGTTTTCGGAACTTTGTTACAACATCCCTGGGAGACTCCTCCGATGCCCTTCCCGGAGGCAGTGATGGGGCAGGCCCTGGGGGGGCTTCCTGCCCTCGGCGGAGGCACGTGGGGTTCTCCCTCTATAACCCGTGCCGCTTCCCGGACGTATTTGTTCACTTGGTGATTTCTTCCTTGCCGGCTTCTCCTTCCTGCAAAGCGAGCCCCACACGTGCTGGGAGGCCGCCTGCCCTGGTCACGGCTGTCTCCCCAGTGTTTCTGATAGTTTTTAGCACATACGAGGTACTCAAAGTTTTTGACCGAATGAAGGAACGTGCCTAGTGGGATCTATGATTTCTTGAGACAGGTTAGCTGTGTGATGCATAGCATTCAGGAGAAGTGAGTGCTGGTCATTTGTCCCAGAGAGCAGAAAATGTGATCGGTTCTACCAGACCCCAGGGTCCGGAGCAAGGTCACCTCCTCTGAGAAGCCTCCCCGGATTTCTCCATTGTGAGAGCACCTCATCCATACAAGATACTTCGTGCATGCGATCCCCGGCACCCCCCCTGCAGCATACTCATTTATTTAGTCCCCCACTCTGCACCCCCCCACCCCCCCGCACACCTTTGGGGACAGGCCTAATGAGCTCTCCATCCCCTGCGCCTCACCCAGCACCTCTGTCCAAATCTGCTACACAAGAAAGGAAAAGACTGTGTGAATCTCTCCAATGGCCTTCCCATCGGGAATCACTGTCACAGCCTGAGGCTCCACCTCCCCGGCTAATGACATCAGCCTCCTGGGGGCCGGGGAGCAGTCCCCCCCCCCCCCCCCCCGGTCCCTGACTCCAGGGCCTGATGTGGACGGAGCCGGCGCCTGTCTTGGTCCCTGGGAGGGTGGTGGGGTCTTGACGGGTCCCCCAGTGCACACATCTCCACCGACGCCGGGACAAGAAAACTCTGAACCCGTGCCTCTGCAGCCCCACGAGTCTCCCTGCCAGTTCTCGTCCCGCCGCCACGGCCCGCGCCTCCCCTCCCCGCCCACCAGGCTGGCGTCACTGTGTCCGTGTCTCAGAGGGAGGGCACCGTGGCTGGCGCTCAGGGCTGTCCGCTAACACGCTCACGGCCATGCGGCTGCCAGGGCCACCCTGCATCCTGCTGAGCCCCGATGCTGCACAAATGACGTCTCGCGTGACCTCTCCGCCCCAGTCCCCCAACCCCACTACGAGTTAGGAATTCCAAGGAAGGCGCCTCGTGCCTTCCCGGGAGGCGGGGGGCACTTTCCATGCCACAACCTGGCGTTCACTGATTAGGAGGGCGCAGGTGGGGCGGCCCGGCTGGACAGGTTCTGGTAGCTTTGTCGGGAGGAGGTCTATACTCTAGGTGTTAGGTGTCCCCTCTCCAAACCTACAGGATCACCAGGTGTGGGGGTCAGTCTGGGACGGGAGAACCTGCTGGGAGAAGCTTGGCCCTGAAAATTGACACTTGGCAGGGCCGCGGCTCACTGTCCCAGTTCAAGATGAGGTCCCCCGGACCCAGGGAACAGGCCCGTGACACTTCCGGGGAGGGGGAGCCATTGGCCACCGAGATGGATGTGGCCAGGAAGCCGTTAATACAGGCAGCGAGCCAGGACCGAGGAGCACAGCCCTGTTTGCTCTGAGCTCAGCCAGGGCCTCCTCCCAGTCCTGGGAGCCGAATGCTTTAGAGGATAAACTGAGTCACGTATCCTTTAGAGGGCGTGCCGGCCTGTGGTCACAGAGCGAACAGGAGGTTGTCATCGAGCCCAGAGGCAGGACAGGCAGGTGACAATCCTCTGAGAAGCTTGGAGTACCCGCGGCTGCCACCCGGGGACTTTCAGCCAGGAGCAGCTGCCGCATCTGCCCGGGGCCCCAGAGCCAGGTGACTGGGCAGTGCCGTCTGTCCACACGGGAACGTGCGGCCCAGCGCGTGCAGACGCACCCGAATGTGGTGGGAAAATGCCTCTCCGGCGGCAGCAGCAAAGCCTCCTTTTCCCACCCTGTCCTGAGGTGGCCTCCCTCCGGGGTCCGGCCCTGGGTGGGGTCCACACAATGGGGTGAGGGAGTCTGGGTGTGACCCAGGTGCCAGCCTCGCGGGGTCCCGGGAGGGGCGGGGAAGGTGAGAAGTACCCAGCATCGGCTCTGATTGGGCCTGGCCCGCGCGAAGGGTGCCGCCCCCTCTGTGCGCCTCACTTCATCGCGGGGTACAGCGGATGGCCTGCCACCTGGACGCCAGGGTCAGACGCGGGAGGGAGTTCCAGGTGTGTCCGTGCCAGTCCCCAGACCCGGGGACCTGCTGTGCGGCATCCTGAGACCCACAGAGGTTTGCCCCCCTTTTTCAGAGCCTGGGCCCCTCGGCCCCACACATCCAGCTGGGCCTGTTCTGGAAACCACACGTGGGACCAGCTCCGAGATCTACTGGGACTGCTTTGTGGAGACCCCGGTCCTCCCACCCCCCCCACCAGGCACAGTAGGAGATGAGTCTTCTGGGGACACGACCGGGGCCAGGGCAGCCTCTCCCACATGGACTCCCCGGCCCCGCGACGCCCACCTCACCTCTCGGTCCAGGCCAGCTGCCACCGTCACAATGTCCCCCGTCTCGCTGTTGATGGTGAACATGTTCTGGGATGGGCTTTGTGGGGTCTGGGTTACGATCCGGTACCGCACCATCCCGTTGGCCGTGGTGCTGTCGTCAGCGTCATTGGCCGTGACCGTCATCACGTAGGTGCCTGCGACAGAGAAAGCATCTCAGGTGGAAATTGCTGGCGACACGTGCGGCTGCGTCCTCGCACACACCCAGGGCAGACATCACCAGCTGATCACAGATCCGCGTGGAGGCCTCCGGAGCCGCCCATCCCCCCCCCCCTCCCTCCCCCCCTCCCCCTGCCATGTGCCGGACGCCGGCCAATTGCGGGAGATGGTGCTAGAAGGAAACCTGCTCCCGCACTTCCGCACAGAGACCCTCTGCAGGATTTCTGCTCGAGCTCAGGGCTCAGCCCTTCCTTCTTTCTCAGCTGCAGGAGGGCCGGGGCCCAGAGACCACGCTTCTCATGCTCCGAGCCCAGCGCTCTCCGCCCGCTCGGCTCTCAGCCTCCGCAGGGGCGCGGGGCGCGGTGCAGCGGGACGTGGGGGCGCACAGTGGCGGGAACAGGGGCGCGGCGGGGACGTGGGGCGCGGCGGGGACCTGCGGCACATAGAGAAGGAACGGGGTCTGGGCGGTCTGCGGAAGGCATGGAAAAGCGCTTGTGGGGCGCAGGGAAAGCGAGCCGAGGGGAGACCCCGCAGGGGGCTGTGCACACGGGGGTGGAGGTGGGGTGTACGTGCAGGGGTGCCTGCGGGACACGTGGCTGTCTGCGCTTCAGATCCAAGCGGTTGGGGAGCCGCCCGCGCGGCCCCTCGTCTCAGTGCTGGCGGGGGATGGCCCGACCCTGCCTCGTGACTGCAGGTCCTTTTGGTGTCCACCCTCCCCGGGTTGGATCAGTGCATCCCGCCCCCTGGCCACTGTGATGGGTTCAGCCGTGGGCACCTCACCCATCAGAGCCAAAGGCAATAGTTTCCTTTGCTGGGGTTTCTGGGAAACCAAAAGTTGTCCCTGACCCTGGAGCTGCTGGCTCAGTGAGGTTGGGGGCTATGGGCACTTTGTGGCCACAGAAGGCCAGGGCCATCTCAGGTGACAACTTCTCCCTAGGAAGCCCCTGGATCAAGCTGCACCTGAACCTATCACCTAAAGACTTTTTAGACATCAAGACGTTAAGGAACAGTAGTTTTAGGTTCATAGCAAGACCTGACTAGAAGTGCTTTCGTGTCACTGAGCTCATGCATTTCCATTCTTGTGCCGTTTCAGTTTGAGTCTGTGTCACGTGCAGCTGAGTTCTGAGTAGCACCACCCCCAGCCTCATGCCTGCCACTGGAGCCCTGGGCCCAGTGGCCCCTGTCCTGAGCTGCATGTGTTGACTTCAGTTCCTCGCTCCCAGGTTGGGAACAGCGTGCTGTCCAGGGCCCTGCAGGGGTGCAGGGAGTGTGGGCACCTTCTTTGACAGGATCCTTTCTTGGGGGTTGTTGTCTTAAGCTGGGGCTGAACCGGGCTTGGGGTTTCAAGCTGTGCAGCTAGGCCTCCAGGCCTGAGAAAGGGCAAGGAGGAGGGGGGAAGGGCAAGGAGAGAGGGGCTCTACACCCAGAAGCCCCGTCAGCCGGGCCTCCGTTTCCTCATGAGCTCCTTGACGAGGTCCCTGCTCCCAACACGGCCCCTGCCTGGTGACCCGGGGAATCAGTTTCAGGGACCAAGGCGTTCCCAAACCTTTGAAATCCCAGGCTCAGAGTCAAATTTGGTGCCTCGTGAGAGAGAGTTCTGGAGGCAGAGGGCGTGCGGGCCGGATGCTGCTAAGGCTCTCGCTGTCTGGGACCCGCCCGGTCAGTCCGTGCCCTCTGGCTGTGCCCCGGCAGCCGCTGGGTGTGGAGCACTCGGTCTGGCTTGTCAGTAGCAAGAGCTGCCCTTTAGTTTGGACTCGTTATAACACTGTGTTAGATTCAGCAGCCGCATGTTTGCTAAACGCAGGAGCCGGCTCTTTAAACAGATGATACGCTTCTGACAATTCTTCTTTGACTGCAGAAGGAAAGCCCATCCAGTAACCAGTGCATGTTCTCTGGAAGATATCAGAAGGTTCAAGGTAGGAAAAACCCACCCATGACCCAGTCCCCGACACAACTGCCTAGCACCTGGCTTAGAGTCTCTGGTCAAGGAGCCTGAATTTCACATCTTCACCACCGAGAGCCTTTCTGCCCTTCCTTTTTTTTTTTTTAAAGCAACTTTATTACTGATTAAAGGAATGAAAGGAAGGCATTTTTCACATACCAAAAAGGCAAACGCTATTTAAAAATAACGATGATACAGGGACGCCTGGGTGGCTCAGTGGGTGAAGTGTCCGACTTCAGCTCAGGATCTCACGGTTTGTGAGTTTGAGCCCCGCCTTGGGCTCTGTGCCAACAGCTCCGAGCCTGGAGCCTGTTTTGGATTCTGTGTCTCCCTCTCTCTCTTCCAAAAATAAGTAAACATAAAAAAAATATAACGATGATACAGAATAGCAGTGATATATAGAGGACCTGGGACTCCTGCGTCCCCTTCTCTCCAGGGAGCAGACGGCCTCAGCTTCCAGCCTCAGCTTCCAGAGGCAGTTGCACTGTCTGTATGTATCCAAATGCCTTTAAAACGTGTCCAGTCAAGAAATCCACTTGTAGGAATTTGTCCCGAGGGGAAAATCACAGATGTTCAAGAGATGACTGATCCGTGCCCTCGGCTGTCCGTGCGGACATGGCTCCCGATGGCCAAGTGTGAAAATCCTCGACGAAGACTTACCAAACACCCACTACGTGCCAAGCACCGTGTTTGGCATTGCACATTAGTGGGCAAAACGGGACAACATCCCTGATGCACAGGGGTGGGTGTGACTATCGAGTCCCCCACATGAGGACCCTCGTAGGGATGCAGGGTTCCATACCTTGACTGTAGGGACCCCCAATCCCGGCTGTGATATTGTGCTGAGGTTCTGCGAGACTGAACACACAAGCATATGCCAGCCGACCAGACACGAAAATAGAGCTCTAACCCGCCACCCGCAGGGACCAGCCCGGTGGGGGACATGACCTGCCACCTGCAGGGACCAGCCCTGCAAGCACAGCTCTCTACAGGTCAGCTTGGAGGAGGTGAGACCCTCTATCTCTGGTGACAATCCAGGAAGCCACACATGAGCCCAGCAGCAAAGAGCCCAGAACGGCCGGGACTTGATCAATACCTGAGAGCTTCCCCGTTTAAGTCCCCCTGCTTCTGACTCAGGGCTGACCAGGGTGTGTCCCCAGTGACACAGGACCCCCCCCCCCCAACCCCAGGCCCGCAGTCCCATCAGGGACACGCGGACGCTCTCTTAGGTGCACGTTGCACGTGGCTCCACAGCGATCTCCAGTAAAAGTCCAAGTGGAAAGACCCCTGACCCGTGAAGCTCACGTCCAGTGGTGCAGACAAGCAAAGAGCGTAATCGATACGTAAATGATATTAGCTGTAGGACAGCGGGGTGCTGGTTAAATAAATCATGATGTTCTTATAATAACATTCCTACGGTGGACTAGCTCAGAGCCATTAAAACGTTGTAGAAGAATATTTAATGGTATCTGAAATTTTCATGATACATGTACGGCTCCCTGGAGAAGAATGAGGTTTCTCAACTCTTCAGTACGACCCCGGTCTTTAAAATCTCGTGTTTATGCGAAAGAGAGAAGGCCAGAGGGTGTATGTCAAATGCTCTCGACAGCAATCTCTGAGTGCGGGACCGCACGTGTAATTTGATTTTTGCTTTCTGAGTTTCTCTGTATCTTCCAAGTTTCCTTCAAAGGGTTGATTATCAGAAAATAAAATGTTACTAAAAAAAGCAAAACAGAAAAAGAAATACTCAGCCGAGAAACAGAATATGGGACTTCTTTTTTTTTTTAAACCTAAATCACAATTTGGTTTCTCTCAAAAAAAGAGAGATTCTGAAAATCTGCTGGGTCTGTGGTCACCACTGCACAGTCAGGTGACGGGCGCATGTCACCGGAGAACCCTGCCAAAGGTCGGAAAGGGGCAGGGTCGCTGGGGAACAGAGGAGATGGGGGTAAACCCGGGGCCTTCGGGGCCGCGGAGCTGAGCAGGGTCCAGGAGGTGGGAAGAGGCAGGAGGAATCCCTTTTCGAGAGCTTGGAGGGCCCTCTGGGGGAGGCGGCCTCCCTCCCTGTCTGGGCGTGTTCTCCACCCCAGGTGAGCTTGCCCACCCGGTGGGCACCGGGGCTCTGCTGACCCGGGGGCAGGCTCTGACCTGCTGGGTCCCTGTGCCCCCGTCTACTCCCGACACACGAGGGCTTCTCCTTCCAAACCCTGCCTCCTACCTTGGTCTCGGCTTTCTTTCCCCGAGGCCTGCGGTGAACGCTGTGGCCTGTGGCCTCCTCCGTGTCCTTCTGTCCTGGGGTTTGGAGGGGTGAGCCCGACAGGCAGTGGCTAGTGGCCATGACCTCACTCCCTCCTGCAAGGCTCTGGCAAGGTGGGTGGTCTGGCAAACCTCCGCCAGGGAGCTCGAGGCCTTTCCTCGGGCACAGACAAGGTGCTGGGGGGTGGGGGGCTGAGGCGGTGCTCCGGCAAACTGGACGGTTTGAAGCAAGAGAACTTTATTATCCCCCAGAAGTGCAAAAACAAAGTGTCGGCAGGGCGGTGCCCCCTCTGAAGGTGCTGGGAGCGGAGGGGGTCCTTCCTGCCTCTGCCGGCTCTGGGGGCCGCCAGCCACCCTTGGCATTGCTTGGCTCCAAGCTGTCCCCTGCCGTCACGTAGCCTCCTCCTCTGTGCCTCAGTCCTAATCTCCCCTTCTTACAAGGGACTCCAGCCCCAGTGGATCAGGACGCATCCTAATGAATTATGTCTGCAAAGATCGTGTTTCCCAAGAAGGCCACGTTCCGAGCTTCCGGGGTGACCCCGGTTTGGGGGGACACCATTCCATCCAGTGCAGGGACTGGGGTGGGGCTGAGGCGGCCAGTTAAGCCAGGCAGTCGGGCTGAGCCCTGGGTAACAAGGCACCAGAAGAGAGACCTTTCCAACCAAACGCCTGTGGCCTCGGGCCAAGCTGGGCTCAGGGTCAGACTGTACTCCATCCGGATCAGACCCCGGCCCTGCCGCTCCCGGGGCCTGGTTCTGAACCTCACTGAGCCTCTTGGAGCCTGGGGGTCCTCTTCTGGAAGCTGGACGTCCCTCGTGGGGTCCCGAGGGCATGCGCCGGTGCCTGGGGCGTGAGCAGGGCCGTCCCCATGCGTCTGGAGGCTGTGGCTGCCGGCCTCCAGCCAGGCGGGTCTGAGTCCACGCACAGCCACGAGCCCCGGCTACCCCAAGGACAGGCCACGGACCCGGGCATGCCCTCCGCTAAGGAAGCGCTTGCACCAGCAGCATCTATGGTAACACGGGGAGACGGTGCGTCCTCGTTCCCGGGGCCCAGAGGATGAGAAACGAAGCATCCTTCCAGGGTTTTCCGGGCGCCTCCTTGGGCCTCTCTCCCCGGTAGAAAGGCTTCCATTTTTCTTGGCGAATGAAACAGAACAACAGGATTGCATTTTCATGTACGCGGGGCCGCTGCCTGCTGCCGGGGTGGGGAGCATCTCTCGCTGATCGCGCCGGCAGGGAAAGGGGAGAAAGCAGAGGGTCGGCTCTTGCAAGAAATTCGTGTACAAACGCGGCCGTCCGCCTTAAAGGATTAATTTCACAAGCCTTAAATTGAAGTTTAATTTGAAAACTAATTCAGCCCCATAATTGGCTTTCTGCTCAAATCACTGAGGCTAAAGATTTAAATTCTTAATATTCAGATGACTTTCAAGTATCTGGTACCATCGGTGCATCAGTCCGTGGCATTAATCTCAGGGAGCCCTCCGCCGGCACAGAAATAAAATAAATAAATAAGCGGGCCACTAATAGAATAATCTATTTAAGCAAAAACTCTGCGTTATCAAGATGAGGGTTTCTTTGACTTCATTGGCAGCATATAGATTTCTCTGCTATTTAATATTTTAAGGCGACATTAATTTCAAAATTTATAATATAGGCCTTCACACAGTGACGAGGGGTTAGGGAAATCAGGAATTCCAATTAAAGCCTTTTTTAGTTAAAAGATAATCACCACGGAGGCATCTTTTCTTGTGAGGGTCTCGAAGCCTGCCTCGCAGAACTGTCAGCCGAGCAGCTCCGAGCTCCAGGAAGGAGGGCCCGGGCGTGTCCTGAGCCCTGGTTAGCCTCCAGGGCTCCCGGGTAGGGGGGCTGTCGGGCTGGGGCTGGGGTTCACGGCGTCCCGCCCTCACCTGGGTGCACAGCGGTGAAGAGAACAGATAGGATCTCTGCCCAGCGCTGTAAGCCAGCAACAAAGTAAGTAACTCCGTGAGTAATGGAGTATTAATGGAAAGCGGGGGGGCAGACAAGCCCCCTCACGTGGGCTGCAGAAGCGCCATGTGAGCTGAGGGAGGAAAAGGGGCCTGTGTCACAGCGACTGGGGGCAGGACACCCAGGCTGAGGGCACAGCATGTGCAAAGGCCCCGAGGGAGGAAAATGCTTCCTTTTCCCGAAGGCCTCGGCCCAGGTGAGCATCTCGTACCACTCGTTAGCACGTACATAGCATATAGATGTCGGGGTTCCTCAACTGGACAATGGACACCTTGAGGGTGGGGTTTATATTTTCCTATCCTGGAGAAAGGCGCTCTCACGTACAACATGTGTTTTCAGCGGGGGGGGTGGTGGGGTAGGGGGGTGGGTGGGGAAACTGCCCACGCTACATTCTGCCCTTCTCCTGTTTCTTTCTCGTCTTTTTGCCTGATAGTGGATGTGATGCTTAGAGGCACGGCAGCCATTTTGTGACCATGTGGCAAGAAACAAGAAGGGGAGGCAAATACTGTGGGCACGGATGGCTTCAAGCTCTCCCCCAAACCCCCACTGGTCCAAGCTGGGTTTTCTGTGACTTGTGGCCAAATGCGTTCCTGACAGAGACCTGGGGAGGGGAAGCAGTTTGTACAATGGTTAGCACTGTGGCTCAGGAGTCAGGCTGCCTGGGTTTAAATCTTGCCTCTGCCTGCACTAGCTGTGTGTCCTTATTCGCCTCATCTCAAAAGTGGGGAAAACGAAAGTGCCTGTCCCGTAGGGCTGTTGTGGGGAGGTCTTGGAGAGCTGCACGGAAACACGCACACGTTAGCCTGCGGACATGTGCGTGAGGTCCGTGCACTGCACAAGCGTCAACATCCTGGAGTGATCTCGCACGACAGTTCTGTGAACCGTTCCCCCGGGGGAGACGGCTGGAGGGTTTGTGGGGTGTCTCTGTATTCTTACAGCTGCGTAAACCATCTGCTTTTCGTTCGGGGACTCACGCCCACCACCTGCTCAGCCCCTATGACTTGAGGGCTCCAGAACCGGACCCCGTCGGTGCCTGCAACACGCTCTCAGTGCACGCCCTGGCCGCGGCGGCTGCCTCAGGCCCGGCACACGACCCCAGCCAGGGCATGGGGATCTGCCGGGGCTCCTGCTGGACTCCCTCTCCCGGGGCCGCCCGAAGCTCAGGGACGCCTGCAGCTGCTGGGGTGGCTTGTCCACAGGAAGAGAGAGCCTCCCTGGGAGCGAGCGAGCACCGGGGAGGGGACAGTCGGACAGTGGCCAGCAGGGCTCCGGCCGGTCCCACTCTGGACACAGTATCTCGGCATCTGAGGCTGCTGCCCGTCTCTGGACTCTGCAGTTAGATGAGCCGGTGGATCCCCTTTTCCAAGGGGGCCTCCGAGGTGGGCTTTGGATACCCAGAGATCTAACAGCTGTGATCAGAGCAGAGGCCCCTCTTGACCCCAAACCACGATAAGCACTGCTCCAGCCTGCAGGACGGGCCATCCCAAGACCTCCACGCCCTCCCAGCCTGTGTGACCCAGCGATTCCAGGGAGCATTTCATGAATCGAGGGGGCGCCGGGGCTGGGGAAAGAACGCGGGGTGAACGTGGGGCCCGGCTGGGACCCTGGTCCGGAGTCAGCTTGCTAACGTCCCCAAGTGAACTACCCAAACCTTAAAAGGTTTTTACCTGGCTGAGTCAATATGCCGTACATCCTTCTGTTTGTTTTCCTTGGCACGTACGCCTGAAGCCCTTCATCAGCCCATCACGGCAGAGAATCGTGACGAGTTTCCGGTGGTGGTTTTCCTTACCCCACAAAGGCACCGTGGGAAACCTGCCTGTGACCGTGATTCCCTGACGTAAGGGGAGGCATCGCAGAGGCCATTTCCATGCTCCGCCCGCCTCGGCGATGCCACGGCCTTGCTTGGTGTCAGCCTGCCCTTGACCAGGCGCGTGAGGGCGTCAAGCTGGTCCTTCGCATCGCGGCAGACCCGCTCCGCCCCGGGCTTCGCTCTGGGACGTGGTGTCCCCGCTCCCCTCTGAGGGCCGTTCTGGGGTCAGGGACAGACGCTGGGTCCCCCAGGGACTCTGAAAGTCAGTCAACACCTCGTGTAGACAGACTGAGAGGCACGGGAGTGGCCAAAGAGGACCAGTCTTGGGATCCACACCGGCCTCCGGTCTTCCCGGCCACCCTTGGCACGCCACGTGGCCCCGAGGGGCTGGGCTGATGGAGGGGCTGCTCCAGTCTCCAGGCTTAAAGGCTTATTGCTCGTTTGTTGTCCTAATGAGTAAAGCCGGTCACACGTTTGGGAAGACTGTCTCTATCGATTTAAAAGAAGGCACGGGAGGTTTGAGCCGTGATATCCGGGCGCCTTTACAGAGCGTTCTGGGTCTTGGGGCGAGAGGCCCACCGTGTCTGTGGTAACAAGAAAGCCCCCCAAGCCTGGCACCCAGTCCCCTGCCTCCGGCTGCATAAGGAGCTGGCGGCTGGCGGCTTTCGTCCAGTCTCTCTGGCTGCTTGGAGCTGATGTGCCCGTCGGCCACCTTCCCCTGCCTCTCCAGGGACCGTCCCCTGCCTCTCCAGGGGAGGAGCCGCCCCGGGTGCCGGCAGAAATGACGTCACACCCCGTCCCCTTCACTGACACCAGGCTGGCCTGCGTCTTGAGGTTCTGAGACAATCAATCGAAAATGGTATTCGCCTTGTGGAAACAGCAGCCCCGGGAGACGGAGCTACGACAATGTCCTCGGGCGGGGGAGGGATGATAAATGCTCGCCCTCGCCGCCCCGTGGTGGCATGCCACCGGCCCCTCCTGGGAGGTCGCCTCCGCTCCGGGCTCCTTGTGCCCGGGCTTCCGCTTGCCCAGGGCCAGGGGCCCCGGAAGCCCTCCCGGGACGGGGCGTCGCCCACTAACTTACAGACGCCAGTCACGCTGAAGTTCAGATCGGCAAGGCGGCCTCTGGCCCTGGAAGCATGTTCCGACGTTGCGTGGGGCACACGTGTGACAATGGCTACCCTCACACGCAGCTGGGCGCCCTGTGTTTTCGTGGCTACTCCCGGCTCAGCTCCACCCGCCCCGACCCCGCAGGCAGGTGTCCCGGGGACGACACTCCATCCTCGGAGGAGGCAGCGGTTTAGGGCCCCGCCTCTCACACTTGGGCCTGTGCACAAACCACCGGGGGGCGGGGCATCGTGCCCAGACTCCAGGCCCCACCTCCAGAGCCTGAATCAGGGGTGCGTGCTGAGAGGTTCTGCACTGCCAGCGTGTTCCCAGCGATGCCGCTGGTCCCCGGGCAAGGTTCTGGAGTCGGCTGGGGATTCCGGCCCGCTACGCTCAGGAGGGCTGCTTGCTTCACTTCCTCGGACCTTGAGCCGTGTCTTTGCTAAAGGGGAGAGGGAGGGCGCCCGCTTCTTGGGGGATGCGGATTCAGAGACATATCACGTGCTTCGCCAGGGGCCCATGATGAAGTCAACATCATTTACGCCAAACTGAAGTCTGTGGGAAGACTGGCTCTTGGGTCAGCTCTGAGGGGTGCTGGGCCTCGGGCACACAGGCTCACCTCTCGGGGCTGGGGGCGTCTGGCCTTCTCGTGGGTTTCCCACGGGGCTTGGAATAAAATGCAAAGTGTGGCGTGGGAGACCTCGAATGGCAGGTCTCCTCTCTGAGCTCGCCTCCTGCCCCGGGACCTTTGCCCGTGCCTTTTCCCTCCCCAGGCCCCCTTCGCCCACACACAGACCGCAGACCTCCTGTCCAGGCGGCTCCTGCTCCTGCTTCAGCTCTCAGCCTATAAGTCACCTCCACAAAGGGGCCCTCCCTGATCTGCAGCCACCTCCAGGACTCTCAGCGCCCCATGGCTTCCTTCTGAGCCTTATCATCAGTGCAATGGCCATATTCACCTGTGGTAGCCTGTCTTGTCTGCACCCCTCTCTGGACCGCTCCCAGACGCGCTGTGGGACACGCAGGAGGTGATAAATGAACGCATCAGCAGAAGGGTCCCGTGGGGGCCGCACGGCCTCCCCGGAGCGCGGGGCCTCCTGCTGGCCTGCCGGTCGTCAGGGGCTGGGGGCTCACCTGGCTTGGAGCCTTCGTCCACAGAGCCGTTGTAGACCTGGTTGACGAACTCGGGACGGTTGTCATTCATGTCGATGACGTAGATGTACAGGTCGATGGGGTTCTCCACCTTGTTGCCGTTCATGTCCACGGCGTGGGCTCTGAGCTGGAAAGCAACACAGACACCGTCAGCCGTGGGGAACGGCCGGGAGCAGGTTCCCGCAGGCCCTCGGCAGCAGGCTGGGGGTGATGTGAGGGCCTGGGCCCCTCAAGGGAGGGTCTGGGCAGGGGTGTGCGATTGGGACACGTCATGAAACTTCTCTGAGCCTCGGCTCTCGCCTCTGTGGAAACGGGGAAGGGTTGTCAGCAACCCTTAGTTTTTGGATGAGTTCATTCATTCATTCACCGTTCACTCATTAATTTATTCACTCAACCAGTATCTGTCACGGGCCTCTGTGCACCAGGCACGGGCTGGACCCGAGATTATTGCCCAGTGGAACAGACGTGGCCCAGCCCTGGGGCTTCTCACCTGGAAGGGAGAGGGACGTCAAGAAGGAAGAGAAGACAGGTAACTTGGGTGTATGGTAGCGGCCGGCTGGGGTTGGGAGGAGGCCGGGCAGGCCTCCCCGAGGAGGCGATGTTGGAGCTGAGGTCTGACGAAGGAGATGGAGAGGAGTCAAGGGTGGAGGTCCCCATGGGGGTCCCAGAGTGGCTGAGGCCAGCCGAGGGGGCTGGAGAGGGGCCGTGTGGGGCCTGGGATGTGGGGGAGAACCGGGTCTGCCCAAGGTCTCTCTTCACCAAGGCTGTGAGTGTCACACGTGTCTCTGTGGAAACCGCATCACCCTGCAAGCTGGACACATCGGACCCCAACACCTTTGCAACAGGACGGCACCAGGCCAAGGGCGTGAGAAGAGCCGTGCTGGAAGCCTGCTGGAGTGCGGGGGGGGTGTCCCCGAGCTGGGCGGGGGGCACATGATCCTCTCCACGGCCTCCTTGGGGCCCCGTGCCAGCTTCTGGGAAGGAGGAGGCCGTGTGCGTTCCACACCTGCCCCACGGAGGCTCGGTTCATCGCGACGGCCCCGAGTGGAATTTCACCCTTGAAGTGTTTAAGGAGCCGGGCGGTGGCCGCAGCCTCTGGGGCGGATGTGAGTCCCCAGCACCCTGGTTAAGGGACGTGAAGCCCCCTCGCCGTGTTAGCCCCCGGCCGGCCCATCCTGCTGCGGAAGCTCTGGGCGGCGGCCAGGTGACCCTCCGCCTCGTCGAACGTGGCCCTGAGCAGCGCACGGGGTCAAGGGTCAGGAAGCCTCTGGACAAGGGAATCCTGAGCTCCGGTTAATGCTGGCATCTCCCAACGGAAGTGGCGGTGCCCGCTTTGGCGCGGCCCTGTAGCAGAAGTGGCCCCGGCTGTGAGGCCCGGGGTCCTCCTGGTCTCCCCCCATCCCGCCCCCCAAATGTCCGTCGCATCGCTAGCTTCTGCGGGGGTGTCCGAGGCCCCCTCACCGCTCGGGGGGCCCGTCCTCCTGCGGAGACAGGGAAGCTGTCCGTGCCTTCGACGACCTGCAACCCCAAGCGTCTCGTCTCGCGTGAAGGGAAGGTCCCGCTCCTGCGATGTCACGTGCGGGACGTGTGTCTCTTCTCGCCGTGGGAGGGGGACAGGGAGACGCCAACTTGTGAGCTTGGTCTCGGGCCCCGGAGGGGACGGGACGAGGGCGGTGGGTACGACGGGCGCCTGCTGCCTCTCCGGGGCTCGCGCTGCGTCTCCCGCTGGAGCACGGACCGCGGAGCACCCCACGTGGGCCCTGAAGCCGCCTGCGGGTGGGCGCTGGGGTGGCACTGGCCGCGCGCCTGCTCAGGGCCGGGCAGGGCCCCAGGAGCCCCACACGGGTCACTCACGCCTCGGGTTTCACAAGAACCCGAGAGACCACCTGGTCCCGACTGCTAGTTTACGGACAGGGAAAGCGAGGCTCAGGAAGATGGCGGTAGTGGCGGGACTCAGCAGTGGGTCTTACGTGTGGAGCCCTCGAAGGAATCTTCTGGAGAACCATCTTGCAAAGCAAACACGACCCCTCTTCGTTTCGTGCGTTTGAACACTCGTGTCAGTGACCCGTGGCCACGGACGATCAGCCGGCTCTCAGGTAGGAGGTGTGGCCGAAGGTGCCCGAGGATGGGGCGTGTGGATCCCCAGATGAGGGAGCGATGGTGGGTCGCCCCCCGACGGGGCGACGTTTTGTGGCACGGCTGACCGCTAGGCAGGGACGCCATCTGGGCGGGACGCGGTGGCCTCGTGGCTCTGGGATCACGGTGCTTCCCCGGCCGGTGGCCTCAAGGGAGCCGGACGCTAGACAGCGGGCGGATTCCGTGCACAGCTTGAAAGCGGAGGGGGCCACGCGCCGAGGGATGCAGGGGCCTTTAGGGGGCGAGAGGGGCCCCGGCTGCCAGCCAGAAGGAAGTGGGGACCTGGGCCCCGCACGGCCTGAACGGGCAGGAAGCAGACACTTGTAGGCCGGCTTCACCTTGACCTGCACCTGGTGAGACCCTGGGGCATAGCTGCCGACTTCTGACCTCCAGAGTGTGAGCCAGGAAGCGGGTATTATTTGAAGCCACCGAGTTTGTGCTCGCACTGGGGGGCACCCCGTAAGGTAGGAGTGCCGGGAGGGGGTCGTGCTGGAGTCTTATGGGGGCGTGAGGGCCACCAGGACCCTGACCTTGGGGGGGACAGCAGAGGGCTTCACGCGATGGGACAGAGAGTTGAAAAACGGGACGTGAGGGTTCAGTCCAGAATTTGGCAAATGGATCTGGCCGCCCTCCGGTCCGGGTCCCGTTGTCTCCGGACGACTTGTCACCCTGCAGGGGGCAGGGCTGACATTGCTGGAGGTGGCTGCCAGGGGTGGCCCTGGGAGCCCCAGGGCGAGGGCCCACATTGCCCACTTGTGAGATGGGGTCTGAGGAGACTGAAGTCAGCAGCCCCGTGGGGCACATTTCCTAGTGGATGACGAGCGGGAAACAATCATTTCTCCGTCTCCCAAGACGGGACGTCAGGGCCGTGGCCGGAGACGGAAGAGAATGTGGGCAAAGTGTCTGGAGGCGAGTGAGTCACCCAGAGACCCGGACACCGAGCCGAGTGTGTGGGGACGGGTGGATGGTGTCCCCCCAGAGTTGCCGGCTTCCTCTCGGCTGGCTTCGGTGAGCAGGGGGTGTGGCCTGCCTGCAGGTGTCCTTGGAAAGGACCAGGGGCCCTCGCCCAGCAGCCATCCCGGGGGCCCTGCCTCGTGGCCACAGGCAGTGGCACCAGCCACTGGGGCAGCAGCAGGAGGGCTGAACCGGGGCCCTTCCCGGGGAGCCCAGAATTCTAGGGCTGCAGGGGAGAAACAGTGAACTGGAAACACCAAGAGCGGGTCTTCATTTTGAGCTCAAGGTTTCCAAAGTAATTAAAATAAAATGCAAGGGAGAGCCTCCCTGCACGGCGTGCGTTCTCCCAGGAGCGGCCGTGCAGTCAGCAGGCGCTGGGGCCCGCATCCTCCAGAGCGGGCTTGGCGGACAGCCCCCGGCACAGTCCCCAAGCCCCGCCCACTGCACCTGCTGGCCGCGCCGTGGTGAGAATCTGAGAGAGAGACGCGAGCTGTGCCCACGTTTGCATCTGCGGGGCTGGGGCTCTGCTGCTGGCAGGTCGCGCCCCCCCGCCCCGTCTCTCCCTCTCCCCTTGTCTCTCTATTGCTGTGTCTCTCTTTCTCCCTCTTGCTCTGTCTCTGGGTCTAGCTGCGTTGTCGGCACGTGAGGGGAGCTGACTCTCCATCTCGAGTCGGGCCACAGATGTGTGTGGACGGCCCGTGCAGCCCGTGGGGGGAGCCCACGGGCGCGTGAAGGGGATGCGTCTCGGGCGGCATGGCTGCGTGAGCGCCCGTGCTGGCCGAGTGTCGGTTGGCGCTGAGGACCTGTCGCGTAGCGAGCGGTGCACCAAGAACTCGAGAGGAGGTCCCAGGCCGTCGTCGGTCCACCTCCTTTCCCAGATCCCGCCGTCCCAGGGCCCAGCCTGGGGTGTCCACGTGGGGGAGTGCGTGGGCTAAGGTGCTGGCAACACTCGGCCGCGGGAGAAACAGAGGTCAACGCGCAGGGGCTCTGGGGGCAGCTTGCACTGGGGCTGACAGGGCTTGGGAGGCCCAGACAACGACGGGCTGTGAGACCCACCCCTCACAAGCCTCAGTCTCCGTGAAATGGCCTCGCCGTCGATCCCACCTCAGACAGGACCCCAAGCCTGGAGGCTGGCCATGCGGGGTGGGCTCCGTGGCCTGAGACCACGCAGCCTACCGGCCCTGAGCTCAGGAGGGCCCACGTGTGGCTGAACGCCCTGCCGTCACTGTCTTGAAATCCTTAGTCCAGATGAGGGTCCCCCATTTCGTTCTGCACTGGGACCCGGAATGTGTGGCCATCCTGGACGTCAGAGCTGAGCAGGACCTTGCCCAGGGCGGCCCCTCCCCACCAGGCCAGCCAGGGCTGTGGTCACAGAGCATCCGGGGGGGGGGGCAGCCAGTCCAGGGCCTATGACAAAGGCTTTCTTTCAGCGGTCTGGACGGTCCGTAAGAAACAGCCAGAGAAGACACCTGCACTGGGGACAGCAGGGGTCGCTGGAGCCCCAAGGAAGGCAGGAGAGGTGCCCCACCGGGAGCTCCCCCTCCTCAAACCACGAAGCAACCGCGGCCGATGGCTGCAGTACAGAGAGAGGAGTGACGTTTCAGGGGACACTGAAGAGCCACGTGGCGCCAGCCCTACGGTCAGGAGAGGGGTCGCCTGGGGCCAACCCTACCGTCAGGCCTCAAGAGAAGGGTCTGGCACCTCAGGCCCGGGGGAGGGGCTTTCTCTAAGCCAATCTGTCTAATCTTGAAGGAGTCAGCATGATCACCAGCACGTGGCCTCTTTGTGGGGCTGTTTGGAGACAAAGCTCTCCCATGTCGGCCAAGGCTCTGGAGGTCATTGGCCAATCAGGGATGAGGGCCGCAGGGCAGAGGGACACCTGACCAGGTGGGCGACGTAGCGAGCAAGCAGCAACCCCCTGCCTTCTCTTCTCACTCCCTGGGAACGCTCACCGGTCCCCGACCACTGGCTGCACATCCCTTTAGACTCGGGGGCACAGACGCCTAGAACAGCGCATTCAGAAGGGGCACGTGCCTCTGGGAGGGTGGACAGACCACAAGGGAGGTGGGAGGGGGGCAGGGAGGAGGGGTGGCGCATCCCCAGCGTCCGGCCCCCGCTGAGTGTTGGGTGTGGGAACAACCACGCCTTATCTTACTGGGCCTCGGGGAAGCCCCCTGCAAGCCCCCCCCGGGGGAAGGCACCCCTGAGACGGCCTGCCTAGACGCCAGCAGCAGAATGGGCCCGAGTGTCAGCGGCCACCTGCTTCCGGGTTTTCAAGTCTGTGTTTCTCCCTTCACATTCCCTAGCCCTGGGAACGGAATGACCGGTCTGGCTCAGAAAAGATGTAGTGATTTTCCTTGTACCTGCTTCTTCTCCCTGACCCTGGCCCCCACCGTCCGAGGGGCAGTCAGGATGACACCCGGATGCCCATTCCCAGTGGCATCTCCAGGCAGGACACACCCACTCTGTCAAGACCTGTGGTCTGATTGCTGAAGAATCTGGGCACGTGGTCTTTCTTAGGGGTTTCAGGCCAAAAGGCTTTGATGCCTTTTAATCCCAGAGGTATAAGCTCCCCCTGCCCGGGGCCATGTTTGTTCATGTTATCACTGTAGGCCCACTGTCAACCACAAGGCCTAACATGTACTAGGCACTTGAGAACTGTTCCCTGGATGGGTAGATGGATGGATGGAACGTATGTATATATGGATGGATGGATGGATGGATGGATGGACAGATGGGTGGATGGATGGATGGATCAGTGGATGGATGGATGGATGGATGGACGGATGGATGTATCAGTGGATGGTTGGGTGGCTGAGTGGGTGTGTAGATGGATGGATGAGTAGATGGATGGATGGATGGATGGATGGATGGGTGGATGGACAGATGGGTGGATGGATGGATGGATCAGTGGATAGATGGAAAGATGGATGGATGGATGGATGGATGGATGGATGGATGGATGGATCAGTGGATGGTTGGGTGGCTGAGTGGGTGTGTAGATGGATGGATGGATGGATGGATGGATGGATGGATGGACAGATGTGTGGATGGATGGATGGATCAGTGGATAGATGAAAAGATGGATGGATGGATGGATGGATGGATGGATGGATGGATGGGAGATGAAGTGGTATACCCAAAGGGAAGAGTCTGGAAGCATGAGCCAAGGTTTCTCTTGGAAGCTTCTCTGAAGAGGGATGTCTGGGTCTAGTGAACTGGGGATTTCTGGAGCCAGGAGCCTGACTTTGATTCCACACCTGTCTCTACTCATGGGCGAAGACCCATGAGTAGAGAGGAACCTTCTCTTCCATGTCGACTAGCTCTGTGAAGCTGAACCCACCTGGGACTTGGGCAGCCAGTCTGAGACCGTGGCTAAGAAGGATGGACCAACCTCCCAACCTGGCTTCCCCATGTCCAGTCAGCCTCACACCCTCCTTCTCATGGGGCATCAGGGATCCCTCGGGGGAGGCCACCATTGTCAATGACAGAGTTAACCTTTCCCACCAATTCCTTCTCTCTGCAAGTGGTTCCTGTGCATGCCCTGAGGGCCAGGCTCTGTTCTCGGGGCTGGCGACGTGGTGTGGATAGCTTGATGGCTCTTTGCCACGTGGAGCCTTCCTGCTAGTGCCAGGAGGTGGACAGTGGGCCCCAAGCAGATAACCAGAGAGTGGCGGCGGTGTTTGGCCATATTCGGCACTGGGGGCTGAAGCCAAGTGAAATCTGGGCTGATTACGTCCACATCAGGGCAAAAGGCTGAGAATACGATGCTCTCCAGCGATGGTCTTCATTTCCAAGTTACAAGCGAGGACCTGGACATTCAGACATCGTGATGACAACTACAAATGTGCACACCGGCCGTATCGTGCGCGGGGCTCTGTTCTCCGGGCTTCGCACATGTGAACCCTGCATCCTCCCACCTGGTGAGGGGGCCGGGGTCCTCACCTCTGCCTCCAGCTCACACTGCCTCCAGCTGGTGCAAACCTGCATCTTGCAGATGAGGAGGGGGTCCGGACGGGGGACTGGCCATTAGGGTGGAGGCCACGAGACGCTGCTGCTTTCACCTGAGCTCCGGGGTCCCTCCCCTGAGCTACCACGTCAGGGAGGCCACGCAGGAGAGCAGCCAACAGCCCCCAGAAGCCCGAGCCCCGCACCGTTTGTGGTCACGTCCGTTTCCCCTCTGCGTGCCCCGCTCCGAGGTGGCACCAGCACAGCACTCATCCCGGACCCGCTGCCGGCTCTCAGAGAAGCAGGTGTGTTACTCTAGGGCTGGACAGGATGGAACTGCTCACAGAGGCGCTCCAGAAAAAGGGCCCCACGGTGCCCAGCAGCCACGTGTCCCCTCCCTCCACCAGAACTAAGGAGCTCCTGGGAGCACACGTGGATCCAGAGCTTCTAGACCAGGGGTCCTTCCAAGGTGGTCCCAGACCTTCCTGTCTTCCCCCGGGAATGTGGCAGAGGTGTCCATCCCGGGCCCGCTGAATGAGAAACCCCAGGGTGGTGCCCAGCGCCGTGGGCTTTACACAGCCCTGCGGGCAATTCCAGCACAGGCTCAGGCTGACAGTCTCCTTCCCAAGTTAGGAACCCAAGGCCTGAGGTACTCACGTGGTAGGAGGCTCGCTCCTCCCGGTCCATGGGCCTAGTGACATACATGCGTCCAGACATGGAGTCGATGCTGAAGACCTCCATGGGGGGCTGGTCGGCACCCACCCCCGTGATGCTGTACCGGATGGGGATGTCGTTGTCTTTGTCGGACCGGATCTGGAAACAGGAGCAAAAGCAGAGGAGAGTCAGCCTGCGGCGGGGGGCAGGGGCCACGCTTCTTAAACGTCCACTCATCCCACCCCTGATTTGCTTGCACTTGGCCAACTCGGGGAACATCAGGTATCCACTCTGGGAACTGGGAGGGCAGCCAGTGATGAGGGGGTCATGGAGTGCCACCAACCACACGTCCGGTGGCCCAGCAGGTGACGGGGAAAGACGAGACCACGGAGCAGCCGCTACAGAGTCCAGAGGGGAGAAAGGCTGGGACACAGCACACACACCCGCTACGTGTTCGTCCGTGTCCCAATATCTTGCGCCTTTGACGGGGGCACCAGAGAACAGGGTCCGGTCCCCGAAGGTGGGAGGCTGTGAGGATGGGTCGGGGGCAGAGAGGACCCGCAACCGGGAGGCAGACACAGATTTCACACTGAGGACTGTTGTCACAATGGCTACAGGCTATGTGTGAATGTAAAAGTATCTTCACGGAGAACCGTGAACTCTTTCATTTAGTAAAAGCTCTTGTAATGGTAAGGGGCACCTGACGGGAACGGGGGTGCCCGCTGGAAGGTAACTGGTTTCTCTGAGCCCCCGAGACTGAAAGGTATAATTGATAAGGTCAAAGTAACAGACTGGAATTCAACTTTGAATACAGTTGACTCTTGACCACGGGGTTGAACTGCGCTGGTCCATTTATATAGGGAATCCTTTTGGATAAATAACAGTGCAGGACTGTAGACGTATTTTCTGTTCCTAATAATGTTGTCTTTTCTCTGGCTTACTTTATCGTAAGCACACGGCACATAATACACTCAACATAGAAAATACGTGTTAATGGACTGTTTATGTTGTTGGTCAGGCTGCTGGTGGACGGTAGGCTATGAGTAGTTAAGTTTTTGGAGGTCAGAAGTTGTATGTGGATTCCAGGCGGTGCTGGGGGTGGGTGCTCCAATAACCTTTCATCGTTCACGGGTCCCCAGTATACCTTTACAAAATGCAGTTGTTTCCCTGTAAATCAAAGCTCAGGGATCATAACAACATTTTATAATGAAACAGACACGATGGAAACCTCCAGTTCTACAGAGCAGGGTCGGCTTTATTGCAAGACTGCAAATAAAATTCAGTGCAGAAAAAAAACAACCCCTGAGCTCACGGACACAGAGGACAGGCAGGTAGCTGCCAGAGGTGGGGGCGTAGGGCAGGCGGCACGAGCGAAGGCGTCCAGGGCGCACACTTCCTGGTCTAGAATAAGGCAGTTACGGGATGGGCGGTAGTTAGCGGTCGTCTCCCGCCCATGTGCCAGCTGCTACGTCTCCAAGTCCTCACGACAAGAGTCATTTTTGTACCAGGTAGCGACAGATGTTAAGTAGATTTCTCGGGTGGTTGTTTGGGAATGTACCCCCGCCCCAAATACTCCTGTCCTCCACCCTGTACCCTCCCCCCTCCTCCACAACTCCTCTTCCAACCCCATAACTCTCGCCTCCCCAGCCCCTCCCCCCTCCACAAACCCCTCCCCGACACCCCGCTCCTTCCCCCTCCACCCCTCCCCTCTCCACATCTCTCTCTCCCACCCTGCCCTCCCCTCCCCCCCTCCCCAAACCCCTATCCCACCCCCACCCCCACTCCTCCCCTCAGTCTACGAGGACTGTCTTTGTTTCTATCTCCCACCTCCTGGCTCTGCCCTGAGCAGCACACACCCGGCAGGGCTCAGGCCAGGCCACGGAAAGAACGGCCGGGGCCAGGGCTGGGGACGCATGTCACCCTGTGCCGTCCCTTGGGCCGTGGGGGTGTCGGAGCTCTGCTGTGCTCATCTTGGCCACAGCCACCCCTGCCTCCCTCCAGGGATGGACACATTGGGTCCCGGGCCTGCCGCCTTCTGCCCCCTCATCGCTCACAGCGCTGGGCGCCCCAGGACACGTGCGTACCCTGTGTTCATCATGGGCCCTCTGCTGCCCACCGAGTAACGTCCTTCAGCCAGGACAGCCGTGTGCGAGCAGCCCAGTGCGCAGCCGCGTCCAGGGAGATGAGCCTGTACGGAGGACAGAGGACAGAGGACGGGCGCCTTCCTGGCCACCTGGCTCCTTCCCCAGGGCTCCTTTCACAGGACAGCGGCCCTGGCCCTCCGTGGCCGTGAGCCACCTCCCCCGAGGGAGTTTGCGCCAAGGTGCGGTCGCCAGGGAAATGGGGCGGCAGTTGCCAGTCTGGGTCCCAGAGAGGAAGACCCCTCTGGCCATCTGCACCTGCGCTGTTTGTCCGCGTGTGGGGAACCCGTTAGAGCAGATCAGACCCCGTTGGGGAACTGTGTGATTAATGTAGAAAGCCCCAGGCTGGCTGCTTATGAAGCACAAGTTCTGTCTTCTGGGAGCCCGGAAAGTTCTAGAAAGTTCGGTGAGTTCGGCACTTGAGCACACAGAGGGCCCGAGAGAAGCGGCCGAGCTGCGCTGGATGGAGGGGTCGCTGGGTTCGGGCCAGGCAGTCCTCCAGAGGCGGGGGCTCCGGCAGCCGGCCGGCGAGCACAGCGGACGGCCTGGCACGCTTCTACCGCATTCTCTGGGCCAGACTGCCCATCCTTCATTGGGAAATTTAATTATAAAACCACTGAAAAGAACCCACCACATATTTAAAGAGGTTTTATTTTTTGCAAAGGAATCTCATTACAGTTTGACCACTGGGTGCCTTTGCTTAATTCCCCAGCTGCCGCTCTGTGTGCGCGCCCGGGACTCAGTGCCGGCTCGGGGATGCTCCGCACAGTTTACCACATTAAGAAGAAATACTGTACAAATGAATTCACCAGATCAGGGGAGAGCAGTTTCCCCTTGATTTGTGTCTGAAAAATGAGGAAAACATCACGGCAGCATACGATAGGGCCATGAATAAAGAACACAGACAGGCGTTTCTATCACCACCTCACTTTTACGACGCCACGGAGAATTAGGCTCTTTTGCATTTGTTATTAAAGGACAGAACAGATGGTAAAAGGTTAGTTTAAAGTGACGTCTACATTAAAATAACTTATGGTGCCGGGCGATTGTTTTCACCCAGGGACTTGTGCGTGGAAGGCCGGCTCGCGTCCTTAGGAAAGGCCGGATGAAATGAAGGATTCTGGCAGAATCTTCCCCAAGGAGGAGGTATTTGCCTAATCTCAAATGAACTTGAAACCGGAGAAAAGTCACCATGTGTGGGTTTGAATCGCAAACACCTCGGAGGTTTATTCCCAAAGCATCGAACCGGAGAGAATCACGTCCACACTCCAGCAGAGAAAGCCTCACCCCAGGAGAGGAAGACACCCCAGCAAGGAGAGAGGACCTTCAGCTTCAGGCTGGTCCCCTGCTCCCGCCCCGCGTCACTTCAACACCTCCACGTGCCGTGGGCCGGGCCCTGCTCTGGGCGGACCCTGCCCTGCCCTCACGTGGCTCGCGTGCCCGGGGAATCAGACACTGAAAAAGTGACACCCTCTTAGTCCACAATTAAAAAGCGTGGTAACGACTGGCAGGGAAGGAACAGGGTCCTTGAGAGGCCCCAGGGGAAGAGCTCAGGGACAGCTTTGAACTCCACTGCCTTGTATGGTTTCTCCACACGCACCATGCACGCTCGCGCACACACGCACACACGGCTGGATCTCCCTTCCCCTTTCGCACCCAGCGTCCTGGAAGGTGCGGGTTCCGTGTCCTCAGGGTTTCCTTGCCCGCTATGAGGAGGTCCCCGGGACCTCCTGCCCTGACATTTGCAAGCTCTCAGGTTCTGAGGACCAAGTTCTTCTGCGAGGACGCAAATAATTCTTCTGTGGCGCCTTCCGGGTGTTCCTCCTCGCCGGGTATTAAGCCTGGAGACCTTCCCAGCAAACAGACTACACACCCTCGTTTTTGTTACCTCCTGGGACTGCTGAGGTGCAGCGGCCGCCGCTCGCCCCCCGCCCGGCCCGGGACCATCGGGACGGAGGAGGCGGGTGGACACGCGGCCGTGGCTGCAGCCGGCCAAGAGGGGCAATTTTCTTTCAAACCCTTGACTCCCAGCAGAGCCCAGAGGTAAGAGAAGGGTTTCACCGGACACATTTGTAGCTCCCCCGTGGCCGCAGCGGGGCCCCAGCTCTGACCGCTGGGGCTTCTTGGTTTTCTCAGGGTCACCTCAGGCTTTCTCTGTCTGCTGTCCTGTCTGCGCAAATGCCCGCCTGTCCTCCCTTCTCCCTCCCGCGTGAGCACTAACACGCTCAGCTCCCTTTTCTGGGCCCCAGGAGCACAAGCACCACAGGCTGTGTCTGCAGGGATGGCACGTGCAGCTGTGGGTGAACACAGGAACCACGGACACACGGCCTGGGGACAGGAACCATGGACACTCGGCCTGGGGACAGGAGCCACGGACACACCACCTGGGGACGGGAACCATGGACACACGGCCTGGAGACAGGAACCAAGGACACTCGGCCTGGGGACGGGAACCACAGACACACCGCCTGGGGACGGGAACCAAGGACACTCGGCCTGGGGATGGGAGCCACGGACATACCACCTGGGGACGGGAGCCACGGACACACGGCCTGGGGACAGGAACCAAGGACACTCGGCCTGGGGATGGGAACCGCAGACACTTGGCCTGGGGACGGGAGCCACGGACATACCACCTGGGGACGGGAACCACGGACACGTGGCCTGGAGACGGGAACCAAGGACACTCGGCCTGGGGATGGGAACCACGGACACATGGCCTGGGGACGGGAACCACGGACACACCGCCTGGGGACGGGAACCAAGGACACTCGGCCTGGGGACGGGAACCACGGACACTCGGCCTGGGGACAGGAGCCACGGACACACCACCTGGGGACGGGAGCCACGGACACACGGCCTGGGGACAGGAACCAAGGACACTCGGCCTGGGGACGGGAACCAAGGACACTCGGCCTGGGGACGGGAACCACAGACACTTGGCCTGGGGATGGGAGCCACGGACACACCGCCTGGGGACGGGAACCATGGACACACGGCCTGGAGACAGGAACCAAGGACACTCGGCCTGGGGACGGGAACCACAGACACTTGGCCTGGGGATGGGAGCCACGGACATACGACCTGGGGACGGGAACCACGGACACGTGGCCTGGAGACGGGAACCAAGGACACTCGGCCTGGGGATGGGAACCACGGACACACTGCCTGGGGACGGGAACCAAGGACACTCGGCCTGGGGACGGGAGCCACGGACACACGGCCTGGGGACGGGAACCATGGACACACGGCCTGGGGACGGGAACCAAGGACACTCGGCCTGGGGACGGGAGTCACGGACACACGGCCTGGGGACGGGAGTCACGGACACACGGCCTGGGGACAGGAACCACGGACATACCGCCTGGGGACGGGAACCACGGACACGTGGCCTGGAGACGGGAACCAAGGACACTCGGCCTGGGGACGGGAACCACGGACACACGGCCTGGGGACGGGAACCAAGGACACGTGGCCTGGAGACGGGAACCAAGGACACTCGGCCTGGAGACGGGAACCAAGGACACTCGGCCTGGGGACGGGAGCCACGGACACTCAGCCTGGGGACGGGAACCAAGGACACTCGGCCTGGGGACAGGAGCCATGGACACACGGCCTGGGGATGGGAACCATGGACACTCGGCCTGGGGACAGGAGCCATGGACACACGGCCTAGGGATGGGAACCAAGGACACTCGGCCTGGGGCAGGAACGGGGGGCAGGGCAGGCAGACAGCAAGCAGATGGCCAGTGTCACTTCCACAGCCGCAGGGAAGCCTAAGGCAGCGGGGATGGGGCGGTGGGCGGCACCAAGGGCTTCTCTGAGCCCTGTGGGAGGAGGAAGTACACAGGGAGAGAAATGTGGGGAGCAGCCAGAGGTGGGAGGAAGCAGGTGCACTCGGAGCCTCACGGGCTGCTGTGTGAGTGAGGAAGTGAACAGAGAAATGAGAAGGGGGAGGGGAGTCGGGGAGAGAAGCAAGGTCTGGTCACCCCTCACCTCCCCCGACGTGGATCCCACAGCAGGAGAGGAGGGGGGGGCTCCTGGGAAGTTCTGCTCCCACTTTCCTGCCCTTGCAGAGACCTCTGAGGGTCAGAGTAAGGGAGTGGCCTTTGGCAGGAGAGGAAGGGACCGCGGAGGCTGGTGGGCCCTCTCCTCAAGCGCCAGCAGGCCGGACGGGACCACCCCCTCACGCGCCGGACGGGGCTGGCAAAGGGAAGGCCGGTCCCCCACCCGTTCCGCCCCTGTTGGTCTTGGGCCTCTTTGTCCAAATTGGGGTTTCCTCCTATGTGTCCTCATGCCTCAGAAGCCTCTGTTAGCTCTGAAGGAATCTCCACCCCGTCCCGGAACTCCTTGGGGACCACTAAAGGGGAGCCCCAGAATGTCCAGCCCCACCCCACCACCTTGTCCAGTCCATCTGCATATACGGGCGTGGGGACCAGAGGGGCAAGGAGGGGACAAGTCGTACAAGTAACTGGGGACCGAGAGTGGAGCCACCTGTCTTCCCAAGAAGGCTTTTATACACAGACAGGGAGGCCGAGGACACGGGGCCCCTTGCACAGTCACACCGGGGACAGCCCAGAGGGTCTCTGTGTCCCCCAGAGCGGCTCCCTGGTCGCCACTGTCACTCGGTGTGCGGGGACTGTGGAAGCGCCATGTTTTAAAAAGCCACCACGACTCTGAGCTCTGGGACCAGAGCTTCAGTTCAGCTGCTTTTGAGAGCAGCTGTGACATCGTGACCAGTGTCTGCGTGCGTCCCTTCCAGCTTGCCGCACTCTGAGAGCCCTTTGCCACCGTGCTGAGAACAGCGAGACCCGGTGATGATCAAACCGCTCTCATCGAATTAACGGGCCCAACTTGGGGCCGCGGGCGAGCCAGGGTTCTTCCCTCCCCCAACCCTCGCTGCTCTCTCCCACATCACCGCGCGGGGCTTGACGATGTTTGCCCGTCTTGCATTTTATCCAGTATTTTCCATGTGACAAAATCCAGCCCTCAATTATTTTCAATTAGGTTCTTGTAATGACCAGGAAACCCCCGAATGTGATAGGAAGAGGCATTTGTTGTGTAACATTCACACTGTTACACATTACCATTCACAATTACTTTGAGTTTTAGAAATCATGAAAAAATCCTCAAAGTCATATGAATACTAATGAAAGCCATGAATATGTTCTTCCAGAATTTGCCTGGTGGGGAAGAGTGAATTAGATCCTTCTCAGAAATGGCCTTCGGGCTGCACCGAATTAACAAAGACAGGTAGCTACTTAATTTGTGGTTTGGGATTACAGGCTGCAGGATGGCTGGCGGTGGGGGTGACTCAGCACCCGCTCCTGGCTCTTCTAGTAACGGAGGCCCGATTTCCTTTGGGGGGGTCATCGTTCCCCATCGTGAGTGGTCTTGGGGAGACAGTCCACACCCCCTGCACCCCCCGCACCCCTACCAGCCACCAGGCAGGCCTACCGGCCAGGCTGGGCCAATCATCTTCTCTTTCCCAAACGTGGATCTTGAATCAAGAATGAGTCAGGGCCTCAGCCGCAGCAATTTCTTACTCGACCCGGCTCCATAGGCAAGGGAATTAAAAGCAAAGATGAACTATTGGGACCTCATCGAGATAAAAAGCTTCTGCACTGCAAATGAAACAATCAACAAAACTAAAAGGCGACCGACGGAACGGGAAAAGATATTTGCAAATGACATATCGGACAAAGGGCCAGTATCCAAGATCTATAAAGAACTCACCAAACTCCACACCCGATGAACAAATAATCCAGTGAAGAAATGGGCAGAAGACATGAATAGACACTTCCCTAAAGAAGACATCCAGATGGCCAACAGGCACATGAAAAGATGCTCAACATCACTCTTCATCAGGGAAATACAAATCAAAACCACACCGAGGTACCACCTCACGCCGGTCAGAGTGGCCAACATGAACAAATCAGGAGACTCTAGATACTGGCGAGGATGTGGAGAAACGGGAACCCTCTCGCACTGCTGGTGGGAATGCAAACTGGTACAGCCGCTCTGGAAAACAGTGTGGAGGTTCCTCAAAAAATTAAAAATAGAACTACCCTACAACCTAGCAATTGCACCGCTAGGAATTTACCCAAGGGATACAGGAGTGCTGATGCACAGGGGCACTTGTACCCCAATGTTTATAGCAGCACTTTCAACGACAGCCAAATTATGGAAAGAGCCTAAATATCCATTGACTGATGAATGGATAAAGAAATTGTGGTTTATATACACAATGGAATACTACTTGGCAATGAGAAAGAATGAAATCCTGCCATTTGCAGCAAGGTGGATGGAACCGGAGGGTATTATGCTAAGTGAAATAAGTCAGAGAAAGATACCGCGTGTTTTCGCTCATATGTGGATCCTGAGAAAAACAGAAGACCATGGGGGAGGGGGAGGGGAGAAAACAGTTCCAGAGAGGGAGAGAGGCAAACCATGAGACTCTTAAATACCGAGAGCACACTGAGGGTTGATGGGGGTGGGGGAGAGGGGAAAGTGGGTGACGGGCACTGAGGAGGGCGCCTGTTGGGTTGAGCACCGGGTGTTGTATGGAAGCCGATCTGACAATAAATTATGTTACAAAAAGAAAAAGACTGAGTCAGGGTGGAAAATTCTGGCTGGGGTCCCTCTACTAGTACAGAGCCACCTCCTGGGCAAGACCCGGAGCCCGGGCCCCCCCCCGGCTGGCCTGCCCTCCCCTTCCCGTCCGTGGGAGCCCAGGACCCTCCTGGGCACGTTCTTTCCGCTTCGGTAGCTGGACAGCTTCCCACGGCCTTAGGTCAAACCTCCTGCCCCTGTGTGGGCCGCAGAGCCCGAGCACAGCGCTGGGCAGGCACGTGCTAAGCACAGGAGAGGTCACTGGGGTGCTCACGTATCCGCGCCTGGCACCTCCCCGCAGAGGCCCCACCCCGACTTCTGGATCCCGGGGTCAGAGTGGCGCTCCCTGTGAGCAGAGCCCGACACAGAGATGCTTCTGGGGGGCGGGGCGGCTGAGTGGGTAAAGGAGAAGGCACAAGAGGGAAAAGAGACGTGGTGCCCGGGGTCTGGCTTTAGTCTCATCCCACGGTGGCCGGGGGAGTCCCGGGGTGTGACCTGTGGCAGAGAAGTCCGGCCTTGGGGCGAGGAGGCTGGTTTTTGTGGGCCAGCCCAGGGCGAGGGGGGGTCCTCCCGGGCACCTGCCACTGGGGCACGGTCAGCCCTCTGCGGGGGTGTCCGACTCTGAACCGCCAGCAAGACCCCGAGCGGGCGGGGACGGTGCGCCGGCCCCTGGGGATCTGACGGTACCAACGGCACCGGCTGCACCCCGCTTACTTGTCTCCACGGTCCTTGTCACTGCCAGCTTTTTCTGGCTTTTTCTGCGTCGACTGCCTTCTTTCCATCCCCCACTGGGCTGCGCGCTCAGGAGAGAGGGGCACACGGTCACTCACACAGCACGCGGCCTGGAGCGGTGCTCGCTCGGCAGTAGGTGCCCGGGCAGCCTGCTGGAGGGACACGGGACCCTGAGCAGAGCAGCCTGGGGCAGCTGCGCGAACGTGGTCGCTAAGGAGGGCCGTCGTCCGCAGAGAAGCCAGGGCAGGCCCACTTCCCCCGTCCAGGACTCGAGCTAGGAATACCCGTGTCCCTCAGGGAGCCCAAGACAGGAAGCTGAGTCCACGGGTGCACTTCCTGCCTCGGTCTGATCAAGTAGGGATCAACGGACCGGATGACGTGACACGGGAGCTTGTGGGCTGAGTGTTCCCTCAGGGTTGTCGCCCACACCCTGGTGGCTGGCATCCTGCTCCTGCAGATGAACAGCGGGGGTCTGGCCGGGAGCTCTGCCTCGTCGGTGTTCGACACGCGTTCCCTGCCTGTGTCTGGAAGGCCCTGCCCACACGGCCTCGGTTTTAACACAACAGCTCCAGTCTGCCATTGTCGTGTGCTGGCCCCGGGCTGGGGGTGAGGGATGACACCGGACGGGATCCAGTCCTTGGGAACGTGGGGCAGGGTGGGGGAGACAGAGGCTGTGGTGGCCAGGCCATAGCTCGGGCTGGGGGGAGGCCGCGGGAGGGAGCCCCGAGGGGCAGGACCCGGCGCTGGGATGAGCCCCCAGCCCCTGAGGGACAGGAATGGTGGGGGTGTGGTGTGAGCAGGCATTTGGGGACAGCGAGGGGGGTGAGGCTGCGCGCAGGCCGAAATGGGGCACCCAAGCAGCCACCAGCCCTGCTGTGTCTGCTGAGGCCCCCCCCGCCCACCTTCAGAAACCACTGCCCCCCATGCTTTGCACGGGCCGGTGGGGAGAACCGTCTGTGGGCACCAGGAGCACGTCCCCCAGCCCAGTGACTGGCTCAGCGAGGGGCATGTGACCCAAGCTGGGCCCACGGGGGTGTTTCCTTTTGGGATGAAGGTCTCCTCCTCATTCTCTTGGGAAGGGCGCCCCAGGGACTCAGGACAGGTGCCCTCACCTCCTCTCTAGCTCCCCTCCTGGGTCAGGTCACCTGCCGTCTTGCTTCCTCGTCACACCTGGAAATGGGATCTAATGCCAATCCCTCAGAGCTGTTGCCAAGAGCGCGGGACAGACTGCAGTGGATGGTCTGCAGCATGTCTGGGGGCTGAGTCTTTGGTTTAGTCAGTACCAAGGGCTGAGCACTGTGCTTAGTCAGTACCGAGGACCGTGTTAGTACCAAGGGGTGAGTACTATGCTTAGTCAGTAATGAGTACTGTGCTTAGTACTATGCTGAGTACGTGGCTTAGTCAGCAACGAGGGATAAGTGCTGTGCTTTCTCAGTACTGAGTACTGTGCTTCGTCAGTAGAAAGCAGTATGTTTAGTCAGTACTGAGGGATGAATAGCGAACTTCTTCAGTAAACGATAGCTGAGTATTGCGCTTTATGAACTGCGGGCTGAGTATGACTTAGCGAGGGCCAAGGACTGAGCCTTGCTGAGTTTATGCATTGCCAATAGTGGGGACAGAATACTTTGCTTTGTCATAATCTGAGCAGAGTATTCGACTCTGCAGTAACGATGCCTGGGTGCTTTGCTTTGACGTCTCCTCCAGAGAGCCCAGTGTCCCAGTAGATGCACAGAAAATGCTCTGCAAACAATGCTCTGAACAAACAAAGGACAGGAGGACACAGAAATACCAGATGAGGCTGAGGTTCCGAGCCACAGTGCAGGGGATCCAGTCTGCCCCCTCGCTACCACAGGGCATTTGAACCCTGTCCTTTGTCAAGTGTCAGAAATCACGCTAACTGGCTCGAGCAAAGAGGCAACGTACTGGCTCTCGTGTGGGAATGGTGTGGGTTTCAGGCACAGCTGGATCATGGCTCAGGTGATGCTCTCAGCACGTGTTCTCTCCCTCTGTGGCCCTTCTCACTTCCGTGGTTACACCCTATCTGCCTAGCAACCAGCAGCCACGGGGACAGACCGACAGTCACCGCAGCTCAGCAGTCACACAGCTGCTGTGTCCGTGGCACGGACACAGGGGCAACGCAAATGTAATCACGGCCACGACAGCTCACGCTTCTTCTGTACCCAGTCTGCTGGTGCCACGGGTGTTATCTGCCCACCCGCACAGGCTCAGTTACCGCTCAAACTCTACAAGCAGCGTCAAAGCCCCATTACAGACAAAGAAACCGAGGCACAGGGAATGCAGCCACTTTGCCAGGCCAGCTGGTTCCCAAGCACCCGAGCGGGGTCCACACCTAGGCGTCCTCCCCAGAGCCGGCGCTGGCGCCCTGCGCGCTCCGACCCGGGAGATGCCGCCCTCCCGGGGGCTCCATGCAGCTGCCGTCCCGTCCTGGACCCAGCAGCCGCGGCTGGAGACCGGACAGGCAGATTCGCCGGGCACGGGGATGGTGGCCGAGCCCGGCCTCTCCGTCCGTGCCGCCGAGAGTGGGTGAGGAGGTCCCCCCAGCGAGGTCGAGGTGGGCGGAGGAGAGGGGTGCCAGGCGTGTTCCGGCCCCTGCTGCCAGGCCGGCGGCTCCCAGGCCGGCCCTGCCTGTCAGGGGCTGCATCTCAGTGACCGTCCGGAAGCCACCGCACCCCCAGCCTTCGTGGCGATCGTGATGGCAGAAGCCCGAGGGGCCACAGGGCTCGGAACGGGTGGCACCATGCGCGTCGACACTCTGCTCCCGTTACTGGTGGAGTCCCAGCTACCGCCGTGGCACAGCAGAACGATGGTTCTCCTTAGTTTTGCTTTGCTCCAGGAGCCTGGAGAGGGGCCATGCTGGGGAGCAGGGATGGGTGCCGGGTGAGCTGGTGGTCCTGAGGAGGGGGAGGGGAGAGGTGCGGGGTGGGCCGGGGTCCCGAGGAGGGAGGGAAGGTGGGGGGTGCAGGGGTGGGCTGGCGTCCCAAGGAGGGGGGGATGGTGGGGGGGGGATATGGGGTGGCTGGGGTCCCGAGGAGGGAGGGAAGGTGGGGGGTGCAGGGGTGGGCTGGGGTCCCAAGGAGGGAGGGAAGGTGGGGGGTGCAGGGGTGGGCTGGGGTCCCGAGGAGGGAGGGAAGGTGGGGGGTGCAGGGGTGGGCTGGCGTCCCGAGGAGGGAGGGAAGGTGGGGGGTGCAGGAGTGGGCTGGGGTCACGAGGAGGGAGGGTAGGTGGGGGGTGCAGGGGTGGGCTGGGGTCCCAAGAAGGGAGGGATGGTGGGGGGGGGATATGGGGTGGGCTGGGGTCCCGAGGAGGGAGGGAAGTTGTGGGGGGCGATATGGGGTGGGCTGGGGTCCAGAGGAAGGAGGGAAGGTGGGGGGCGGTATGGGGTGGGCTGGGGTCCAGAGGCGGGGAGCACGCTGCTGTGGGAGCCCCAGGGACGCCTGCTGTGCGGATGCCCCCAGTGTAAGGAGCGGTGACATGTGAGGTCCTTGAGGCACAGGCTGGTAGGACGGGGGAGCAGGTGAGAAGCTGGTATTAATAAAAGTTGCCACGCTGGGAGCCCTGCGACTCGGCTGGCACAGCCCGTTCGGGAGCGTCGGCCTGGCTGCAGGAATGGGGGCAGCCGTTTCTAGAAGGGGGGGGGCCTCCTCAGATCCAGGGATTTGAGCACAGGTGCTGGAAACAGGTGCCCTGGGACTCCCCCACCCCCCGCAAGTTTTTCCTGCCCCCTAAGAGCTGCCAGCCTTTGAAAGAGATGCTTCAGCCTGAGACGGACGCCAGATCTCCACTGTTCTAGAAGGGATCCGTCCTTTCAACTGAAGTCCCGCTTTCTCTCTACGCTCGGTTACAAGAGGGCAAACATTCCTTGGGGCCACCGGGGCAGGCGATCAGGCCACGGGAAAGAAGTGGCCGGCAGACAGGTTTGTTTGGTGATGTGAGGCCCTGGCAGGGACGGGGAGGATGGGTGTGAAGCGAACCCCACCCACAGAGAGGTCCCCAGAAGAGTGACAGCTGCGTCTCTGGAAAGCTCGAGCCTCGATGTCCCTCCCAAGGCTCCTCCCCTCCTGCCCTTCGAAGCCTTCGGGTCTCCCATCGACGCCATGTCCCCAAGCAGCCCTCCAGGACTGCCCTGCCTGAGTGGCCCTATTCAACGGCCGCTTTCAAAGTCCTCTCTCGACGCTCGCGTATGAGCTGGGGTGTGTGTTGGCACCGATGGCCGGTCTCCCCTCCGCTGGTGCCCGACGCGGCCTGGGCCGCAGCCCCTGGGGGAGCTCCCGAGGCAGCCGGAGCTCGGGGAACGCGTGCTGGCTGGGTGGGTGGGCAGTGCCTTTCTCCCTCCTCTGGTCCCCAGAGACCCACTCTGTGGACAGGAGCAGGTGCCGGTCCCCAAGGTGATCCTCCGTCCACGTACGCTGGTGCACCTGGGGTGGCGACTCTGCGCCCGGCCCCGCCCTGAGCACCGCACCCGGCCTCCCGACTCCCGCTACAGCCCCCAGGCGGACGGTGCCAGCCCCGTGTCAGATGACGACACCGAGGGTCAGGGAGGCGGGGCTGGGCTGCGGGTCCAGGGCCAACCCCTTCTCCGCTTCGTCTCCACCTGACCACGCCTGGGCTCTCTGGGGCGCTGGACGAACGGGAAGCACCGACGCCGGGTCTCGGGGATCCCGGGAAGGCTTTGTCCTACAGGCAGTTTCCAGGGCTTCGTCTCCTTGGGGCCGCACCCCGTAAGCAGACACGGGTTCTCTGATGTGTGCTCGGCAGGACCAACAGCGAGGAACCTGAGGGCCCCCAGGCGGGATGGCCGGGGTGGGTGACACAAACGGGCCCGTGCCCAGAGGAACACGTGGCCGAGAGTTCCTGGGGAACCGTCCTTCCTGCCGGAAGGGGCCCCGGGGAGCATGGGAGTCTCCATCCTAGAGCAAAGGAGCCCCGTGTCCAAACACATTCTCAGGAGCAAGTGGCCAACATGTTGGTGGCTGAGGAGTGGGGGTCCCCCAAGCCCCGGGGGACGTTTGTTCCTCTCTGGCCCAGCTGATGCTGCCATGAGTCCCTGATCCACGTTCCGAGCCAGGGCCCATGCCTTAGGCATCTTTGTACGCCGTTCCCTGCACCGTGTGCCCTGGATCTGCTGACTCCTGCCAGCACACAGGAGAGGCTCAGGAGAGCACACGGGAGCTCAGGGGGAGCACACAGGAGAGGCTCAGGGGAGCACACAGGAGCGCAGGGGGAGCACACAGGAGAGGCTCAGGGGAGCACATGGGAGTGGTTCAGGGGAGCACACAGGAGCTCAGGGGGAGCACACAGGAGCGGCTCAGGGGAGCACACAGGAGAGGCTCAGGGGAGCACACAGGAGCTCAGGGGGAGCACGCAGGAGCGCAGGGGGAGCACACAGGAGAGGCTCAGGGGAGCACACGGGAGCTCAGGGGGAGCACACAGGAGAGGCTCAGGGGAGCACACGGGAGCGGTTCAGGAGGAGCACACAGGAGTTCAGGAGGAGCACACAGGAGCTCAGGGGGAGCACACAGGAGAGGCTCAGGGGAGCACACAGGAGTGGCCCTCCTCCTGCCCTGCATGTGTGGGACAGAAGCTTTAGAGCCGAGGACTCAGGGCGCCCAGGAGCATGTAGTGGGACTTGTGGTCTGTTTGCCCACCACATGGATCGCCCGGGTGCTCACCGCACCCCTGCCTCGTAGCCCAGGGCGCCCTGTCTCCCCCTCCCCAGCTGGAGCCTGCAGAGAAAGTGGGTTCTGCCCCTGGCCCGACAGAACTGGGTGCAGGGAGAAGGTCATGCTGAGACCCTGAAGGGCAGAGCCATCAGTCCCCAAACCCGTGAGCATGGCCACTCTCACGGCAGGAGCAAGGCGCCCCTCTCATCCCGCAGCGCACCTGCCGATGGCTGTCCACACTGAGGGCGCTTCCTTGGAGCTCCTGGAGCCCAAGCCCTACCCCGGCGGTTTGTTCACAGAACACGCTTGGTGGCGAAGCACTCACTCAAATGCCATCTCAAGGGGATGCCCACGGACCACCTCCTCAAATGTGAGAGTCACCATGGGACCCAGACTGCACTGGGCACGTGCCCGAGGGACCTAAAAACAGGTGGTCAAGGAGCACTTGGACATGGATGCTCACGGCAGCACCGTGCCCCGTGGCCCAGCAGACACAGCCCTGCTGCCCAAGCTCTGACGACAAGATTAACGAGGTGTGGCCTCTCCACACAAGGAATATTATTTGGCCATAGCAAGCAATGAACACGATTCCCGCTGTAACGCGATGAACCGCACAACCGCGGGGCTCAGGGAAAGACACCAGACACGGGAGCCCATGTGCTGTGTATGTCCGCTTACACAAAACGTCCCGAGTAGGCGAATCCATAGACACGGAAAGAGGCTTTGTGGTTCCCAGGGACTGGGGGAGGGGAGCGGGGACCGAGTGCTTGAAGAGCGATGGAATGTTCTGGAACTAGGTAGAGTGATGCCTGCATGACATTGTGAACGTATTAAATGCCACTAAAGGTAAATTGTATGTGGTGTGTATGTCACCACAGTAAAAAAAGGGGGCGGTGTGAGGGCCAGAGAGACCGTTAATGATCCAGAAGCGCTAGCACAGCTCCCTGATTATGTACAAGTCCCCAAACTTTGGGACACCAGGTGGCCTGAGAGCAGGACGGGGGAGGCCGACCTGTGAGGAAACCTCCTGTTCACGTACCGAGGGCCAGGGAGGCAGCATGGCCCGTGTCACCTGCCACGCCGCTGGCTGTGAGCACCTGGTGGTTGATGGTGACAAGGACCAGATTCCGGCTCGGCATCTCTAGGTTTAAGGCAAAGAGCGGAAGCTGTGCCTTGCCCCTCCAGGGACTGGGTGGTGAAAACTAAGGACCGTCCTGAGGTGCCGCAGGACCTCCCATTTGGACCAGGACCTACCACCCAGGCACTGGATCATTCTCCATCGCAGGGCGGGGTGGGGGTGCGTCCTGGGCACTCAGGGTGCTGAGCAGCGTCCCTGGCTTCCGCCCACTAGATGCCGGTACCCGCTCCCCCTCCCCCCTGAGGTGTGACAACCAAATGTGCCTCCAGATCCAGCTCCATGTCCCGGGGGACAGATCTGCCCCTGGTTAGCTCCTGACTTAGCTCATTTTGAGCTCCCCTGCTCTGCCTGGAGGGGGAGAAGGAAGGGCTCAGGAGCGTCCCCTTTCTCATGTGAGTCGGGGACCCTGATGAGCTGGAGGTGAGGACCGGAGCTATCCCGAAGCCACCTCCGGAAGCCCTGAGAATGGCTTCTTTGTTCAGGGTGACACCAGGGTGTGAGCCAGGCTGAGCTCTTGTCTGGATGCTCCGGGAGAGTCGGCTTCCGAGCTCCCATTTTGCTGGTGGGACTCAGTTTCCCGAGGCTGGAGGACGGAGGTTCCCTTTCCCGGCTGACCATCCACCAGGGAAGCTGTCCGCTCCTGGGGGGCACCCGCACGCCCTCCCACCTGGCCCTCCCCATCTGCAAGCCAGCCACCACATGTCCCGCCCCTCCCGCGCTCCGATTCTCGGACCTCCTCTCTTGCTGGAGAAGGGGCCCTCCTACACGGTCTCCCTGTCCTAAAGCCGCTGGGCCGCGCAGAGTAACGTGACCAGGACGGTACGTCCACTATATTCACAGCAGTGTGCACACCAGGGGGCAGGATCCCAGGTCACCTTAGCAGTCTGTCTACACCCACCTTTCGCACACGTGTGACGGGCTGAAGGGTGACGGGTATTGATGTGGGAGGCAGCAGGGGCCGTACTGGGTGGACCCTGGGGCAGGGTAAATAGCAGAGGTTCTGAGGGCCCCAGCCTGAGGGCTACTTCAGCCCCAGGGCAGGCGACCCGGGGGACGGCCGTCCCAGGGCTCCACGTGGGGATGCAGCCCTTGCTGGGGAAAGACGGGAGTGGAGGGCAAGGCTTTGTGTTGAAGAAAAACTGGGCCAAGCTATCGTCACCTCGACAAGGGAGCCCTGTGAAGAAACCTGTCAGGGGACAAGAAAGAAAGGACAGATGTTCCCTTGAGGCGTAGGGGCCCGCACCCCCACAGCATCACCCGAGGGGGAGGCGTGTCCCCCAGGAAAGGACACTGCTGAGGTCCGCCACCCGCGGAGGGGCCCCAGAGCTGGGCGGGCATGATTTGGGAAGGGGGCAGGGCCGCGGTTTTCTGGCTGCTGGCTGCCAGGCACCGACCCGCCCACGTGCGAGGGACAGATGGCCCGGGTGGCCGAGCTCAGGCCCTGGGGGTGCTCCCCTTCCGCAGACTAGTAAGCGGACAGCCCTTCTCTGTTCCCTTGATTCTCTCGCTTGAAGAATACCAAGAAAGCAAAACAGAACTAAGGGATCCACAATGTCACCTGTACAAGGGTCCACGAACAGGGCGGCTTCAAACAACGGTCATTTATCTTCTCACAGATCCAGAGGCCTGAAGTCCCCAACCAGCCCCGCTGGGCTCAGGTCAAGGTGCCGGCGGCTCGTGGGGGTATCTCTTCCTCACCTCCGCCTCTGCTGCCTGTGGCCACGAGGCCACGGGAGTGTCGCCACCTTCCCTCCTGCTCTGCTCTGTAGCAAATCTCCCTCCTCCTCCCCCTGCTGAGGCGACAGCTGTGTTGAGGGCCCGCCCGGTGATGCTCTCATTCATCCACATGGTCCCTCGTCACCGTGAAGGTGACCCTTCTGGGTCCAGGGGTTGGGACAGGAAGGTTGTCTGGGGCACTGTTCTGGAGCCCATCGCGCCATCATTTATAAACAAGAAGCCAAAGTTTCCCTTTTACAATAAAAACTGTGTCTCCGTTGTGGAAAAAAATCTTTAATGGCAAAGCCTGCCTTTTCCTGTCTGTCTTAAGTTGAAAAACCTACCCATGTTCATGGAAAACCTTAAAGCCGTGGGATAGGGACCAGGGCGAGTGGTGAAGAGTGGCTTTGACTCCCTTTTTCCCTCTTAGCCCCTCTCCCAGAGACAGGTACAGGTACAGGTGTGAGCACAGAGACAGGATGGGATGGGTACAGGTGTAAGTATATTACGGGCTGGGTATAGGCGAGGTGCAGGTGCACATACAGGTGGGGGCGTACGTGGGCCTCATTCTTTCAAGAGGCACACAGCATTTCATCGCACGGTTATACTCTGATGTACGTAACCAGGCCGAGAGAACTTTTAAATACGTTCTCTTCATGCCTTTTAGGAGACGTTTTGCCAGGTGAGAGGCGGGCATTCGGGCGGTGCCTTGTTTTCCACAGGGAGAAGCCCTGACAGGGAGGGGCTGCTGCGACGCAGAGTTGGGGTCAGAGGGGGGACATCAAAGTGCCCGCGAGGACTGGCACGCCAGATTTCACTGCGGAGTCCTCCCGGGTGTTTCCCCCTTACTCTGAGTTTATTCTGAGCTGGGAAACAACCGTGGGTGACCAACAGAGGATTATTCTTCGTAGCAATAACGGCCTTGACCCGAATTGGGAGGAGGGAACGAAGCTCTGGAGGGTAACTGTCCTATTTCTGGACGGCGTCACAGGGTTTGCTAGGCCGTGGACGGGATGCTGACTCTGCCAGGAACCCGCCTGTGCTGCCCTTCCAGCGGGCTGGCCATCACGTACCCCAGCCTCTGCACTCAGGCCCAGACAGGACACGCCGGCCATCCCCGGCCTCTGCAGGCACAGGGCAGTGCCCCTCACTGGCTGCCTCGGGCCAGCTTTGGCTCTAGGACTGGCCCCTGGCCCCGGCCAGGGGAGCTTGCTTCTTTCTCCGGGACTCGTGTTGGCTGTGAGAACCTAGTGCTGGCTGGGAGGAGGTGGGCAGACCTGAGATTGCCAACAAAGGTTTTCTCGCCCTGAACCTGACGCCAACCTGGTTCTGCTTCCTGGACTGGCTGTCCAGCCCACACCGAGTAACTCTGCTCCCCGGCCTCTGCAGATGCCCCGCCAGGCCCTCTCGCCTCAGCCTTTCCCACACTCGCCTCCTTCACTCTTTCCGGACACACATCTCAGAGACGCACACTAGGCGGGGGCACGCTACAGGCCTGGAGAAGTCCCACGGGAGGGAGGCCGGCTTCACCGTGGTCAGCCCGGCATCTGCCAAAGCCCTGTGACCAGCCAACATCCCGCCGACCCCACAAAAGCGCCATTACCGTACTGAGCACTGGTGAGATACGCTTTCATAGAAAGTGGTCTGTTAGAAATCAGCACGGTGCAGTCCCAAATCAAATGTCTATGCATTTTTCCTTATTCACTTTTCCAGTTCTCTGATACTCTCAAAGAGCTGAGAATTGCTTGTACTTCCGTTCTACATAAGTTATTTTAAAAATTTTAATCTTTGTGCTGGCGGTTGTGCATAAAACAAGAAGGTAGACCAATCCCTTTTCCTCCAGGCAGTATGAAGGCTCATAGAAACGGCGCCTTGTTTAGCCTATTTATTACGTATGGTGGTGATGATGGCGACGGTGTTGATGGTGTTGATGGTGATGACGATGGTGACGTTGGTTATGGAGATGGTGGTGATGACGGTGGTGACGGTGATAATCGTGGTGATGCTGGTCATGATGATGGTAATTGTGATGGCGGTGACGTTGCTGATGTTGGTGATGGTGCTGGTGATGGTGGGGACAGTGATAATGGTGGTGACGATGATGGAGATAGTGATACATCAGTATCATGATGATAGAAAAGGTATGTTTGAAAACCAAGTGGGCAGCTGACAATATAATGGAGATGCCACAGAGCGCGTTGGGTAAGACCCAATTCTGTGTCCAGACCACTTGGGGCTAATTCCTGGGCCTACTATTTCCTCCCTTCTGATCTCGGCCTCGGTTTCCCCATCGGTAAAACAGAGATCCATGTAGTACCTACCACCAAAGTTTGGGTAACTTTTAAATGAGGTCTTGTATGTGAAGCACTGTGTCTCGTCCACAGTAAGTGCTCAATAAAATGCTTATGAGTGATCCCGGAGTTGAGGCGAGAGTCAGAGGCTGGGTTCTACAAATTTTAATGTCAGTGTCATCAAAGAGAGAATTTGGGGGGTAAGTCATGGGGTAAAGGAATGAAAGAAGGAAGAAAGGAAAAAGGATTCGCCAACTCTAGGATCTGCAGGTCAAGTGATAGAAATCAGCTGTTACGCCATAAACTCAAACACTGTAACTGCGGCTCCTGGGTAAGAAAATGGCCACGGGGTTCAAGGAGAGTGTGGGGCTTGGAGAGACCCAACCTTTAAACGTCCTGTTCGAAGAAGCCTCGTGGTTCAACTGCCAACACTCGGAAAATTTAACTCCATCTTGTCACCTTAGGAGGACTAGGCCTGTTTTTATAACGCACGCGGTCCCAGTGACATCGGACGATGTAATGGTTCCTTTACAGAGTAAGTGGGAAAAAGGCTGTAGATGAAAGAAGTCTTCAAATGAAAGGGTTCTTTCCCCCTTCGAAATCTCCCTACGATTGGATTAAACATGACCTGATCCCTTGTTTGGCACTGGCTTACTATTTCTCATCAACACCTCTTTTCTCCCAAGTTTTCATGCTGGTTAATTCCAAATACATTAACGAGGTCAGTATTAGAAATACGAACACGTGCGCACACAGGCTCTCAGAGCAGAGGCAGATAGCTCAGCGTCCGGAAGAAAAGGATGGGGCACTCCCCTCCTCAGGTAGGACCTGTGGTCTACAATGATATTCCCCAGGAGTCTCTCTGTTTTAAGGCCATCCGGCCTCTCCACCATCCTCAGTTCACTTCATGCACACGGTGGGAGGCGGGGGGGGGGGGGGGGGAGGAGACGTCTTTCCTGTATCTTTAGCCATCTCTGTGGGATTCGATGGCCACTACTCATGTCCAGCCATACAGGCTATGCACGAATCCAGTTACCCGGCAGCACCCGGCATTTAGCAAGTGGTAGCACACATGCCTTCGATGAGACCACCCTGAGGTCTGACGGGAAGCTGGTGTGGAGGAGAGCTGTGATCTTAGAGCCACGGAGGCCGGTGAGAGTCTCTCCCTGGGGGAGCTGTTGCTCTAGACATCTGGTGGGAAATTACAATGAAAAGAGAAAAGGAGCCGATGTGTTTAACTACGGCAAACACAAGAGTGGTCCTCAGAGACTCGCCTTCCTCCAGCAATTTCTTCCCTACCCTAAAGACATTGTCTTTTGCAATCTTCTCAACAAAACACACTTTTTACACCTAAGAAAGCTGGCCCCCTACATGGCTTTACTGCAAAGTATTTATCGATTGAGCCATGCTTTGGTGTAAAATTTACTTTGCGGAGAAAAGCATGCCTTACTTTTAAAGGCCTTATGTGAACTGGCAACGTAAGTGTGTTACGTTCATTTATTCTTTGCTGCCAAATATTTCAGTGGACAAGGGGGGTAGCAATTCAATTGAGCGCAAACACACAAATGCATGGTGAAGATACCATGTCAGTGACCATGAGCATAGGTTTGGGAAGCAGACAGTTCTGGCTTCAAACCCTCCCCCTGCCACGTGTTAGTACACCGTTGGATAACCTTGACCTGTCTAGCTCTCAGTCCCCTCGTCTATAAAGGGATGTTGATTCCTGCTGCATAAAAACCGTCAAGAGGATCGAAACAAAGATGCTTATAACTCGGAAGACTCCTAGAAAGTGCTCAAGACAGGGTGATCACACCTTCCTCCTCCTCTATGACCATCACCGTCACCATCATCATCAAGCTCACCACCGTCATCACCATCACATTCATCACTGCCGTCATTATCGTCACCGTCACTGTCACCGTCACCACCACCATCACCGTCGTCACGAACACCATCCCCAGCATCACCGCCAACATCATCGCTTTCGTTAACCCTATCGGCAGTTGCATCAAGCATCGACATCACCATCAGATTCATCACTGCCACTGTCACCATCACGGTCACCGTCATCATTAGTGCCACTGCCATCATCACGGTCCAAGGGGCTCGCTTGCCCAGAAGAAGGGAGAGCAAGAGACACAAAAAACATGTCATCTTCACACTGAAGAAACGGACGAAACCCAGAAACAGACATACCCAAGAGTACTTACGGGGCAGCTCAGAGCATCTGAACATTTCCAGGGCTTCAGCCTTTGCATCTCTCAAGGATTCTAGACACCGTGTCTGATATCACAGGGGGTGCATGTGTGACCCTCCTGCGGTGAATTAAAATTTCCCTTATTTAGTACCTTGGGGCAGCGTGTTTGCAACTAGGGGAGCGTCAGGTGGTCCAGAGGAGGAATCCCCCGGGGGGTCGGTTCAGCCAACTGGACTGGACGCCCAGCATCTCCCTCTCACTTCACTAGGGTCTCACACAAGTGGCAACGAGCCCCAGGAGGTGTCCCTGGATCCATCAGGAGGCCGTGTGGGCTGGGGTCCAAGGCCACGATGCTCACCTGCCGGGTGACCTGGGCTCACCTTCCTGGCCCCTTCATTTCCTGGCCTGTAAAAGGAAGCTTTGGACCAAACATCCTCTGAACCGTCTCTCCTGCCTCAAAAGCCTGCTTTTATGACGACACAAAGTGCAAAACGCCAAGTGCGTGTTTCTGAAGCAGGAAGTTGAAGACCTGCTTTATTTCTCCCCGTGTCCAAGTGACAGTGTAATCGGGAGTGACCTTCACCGGCTTTAACTCAGACGGCCCGGCCGTAAACCACGTGTGTCACAGAGACTCCACTCACCCTTTGGGGAGGTGGTGAGACACAGGCCTTCTCGGGGAGGCGGAGGGACCGAAACCCTACAGAGGACGGCGGTGCGACCGTGCTGGGCTCTCGGCACCTGCTGAGGGGAAGCTGGGCAGACGCTGGCTTCGGAGTCGGGGCGGGTCTGAGGGGAACGCGGTGCCGTGACTGTCCCGAGTGTGTGCCCTGTCTCCTGCCTCCCGGGGGGCAGAGCTGTGAAGGTCTCAACAGACCCAGCACTTGGGACGCTGGGTTTCCTGTGGAGGGAAGCCCGGCGCAACACGGGGCCCTCCCCACCACTTTCACCGAAGAATCCGGATTTTCAGCGCCTCTTTATTTTTATTTAAAAAAAATTTTTTTTTTCAACGTTTATTTATTTTTGGGGACAGAGAGAGACAGAGCATGAACGGGGGAGGGGCAGACAGAGAGGGAGACACAGAATCGGAAACAGGCTCCAGGCTCCGAGCCATCAGCCCAGAGCCCGACGCGGGGCTTGAACTCCCGGACCGCGAGATCGTGACCTGGCTGAAGTCGGACGCTTAACCGACTACGCCCCAGCGCCTCTTTAAAAAACTGGGACATCCGGTCATGCCGGGCTCATGGTGACATTCAGGGGACCTGAGATGGTGCTCTCTTTACGGGGGCACCTGCTGTCTTGTCCACTGCGGTCCCCACCACGCGCTCTTGTCTCCTACCCTCACATGACCTCACGACAGGAAGCCCGCAGCCACCTCGGAGCCCCCACGGCACCCGCTCAGGGTCTCGGGTCTTATGGTTCCATCCCAGACCGGTGGCTGCTTCTGTGTGGGAGGCGGGTCTTGCAGGAACTCGTCACACGGGGCCGGTTCCCCGCAAACGCCAAACCACCACTGACCCAGCTCCGCTCCCTCTCAAGTTTGGAGGAGCCGTGGGACACACCCCACCCCTCCCGCCCCCGGTGCTCTCGGCTGCGATGCGTCTGAGACTCAGATGGGGAGGCAGAGAGTGTCTGCGCGGGGCGTCAGGATGGCCGGGTCGCGGCGGCCTTGGCAGGTGCGTCCGACCCCCTGCCCTGCACGCACACCCCTGGACGCTGTCCCTGCCCAGGGTGGCCTGTGTGCCCCACTTGGTCCCTAGAGACAGCCCTTTGCTTCTGCAGACAGCCCGGCCGTCAGGGCCTTGGCCTCCACTTCCTTTCTGCTGATAGCCTGTCAGATGGCGCAGGCGACACCCCGTGACCCCGCCTCCCTTCCACTTGGACCAGCGGCCTCTTTGGGGCTGTGCTGTCACGTCTGACTCCCTCCTGCCCGAGCCCTTCCAGACAGACACCCTCAGCTTACCAGGATCCCCCGACTTGGGCCGCACTTGTGTAGAGCCGAGCAGGACAGGCCAGTCGTGGGCTGTCGGGCCAGACGAGGAGGGACGCTCGCCTCCCTCGTTCTAGACCTCATGCCTTTATTAAGGCGGTCTCTGGCGATGTTCAGTTTCCCCAGCACACCGCAGAGCTCGGGGTCCACTGAAACCTCGCGTGTGTTTTACGCCAAAGTAGCAGGGCAGCGGTGAGCGACCCAGGGCGGGCTGCTGGAGCCAGCTTCCCGGAGCCTGGGACTCTGCTCCCCACCTGTGATGGCTGATTTCGTGCGTCAGCTGGCCTGGGCCACGGGGCGCCCAGTTACGTGGCCCCACATTCTTCTGGGTGAGACTGCCGTTTAAGTCAGTGGACTTCGGGCCGAGCAGACCGTCCTCCCTGAAGCGGGGAGCCTTCCTCAAGCCAGCTGATCTCTGAACAGAGCAAAAGGGCCGGCCTTCCCCAGGCAAGGCAGAGTCCCCGCAGGTGGCCCTCAGACCGTGTCTGTGCCATCGAGTCCCCAGCCTGCAGTCCTTATAATCCTGCTGTTTCTCTGGAGAAGCCCTGAAAGGGCACCGGAGTCTCTTCTGGCCCCCCCCCCCCCCAACGGACGGTACATCGCACGGCGGTGCCGGCTGCCACAAGTGACATCCTCTGTGGGGGACTCAGGGGACACACCCTCTAGTGCTTCCTCAGGGGCGTTTCCACTGGCCAGCTCCTTCCTCGGGCCCCGCACAGAGGAGGCGCCACTGAATACCTCGGCGATGGCTGGCTGGGTCAGACCCCGGCAACTCCAGGGGCGTCAGCGACGTGCCCCCCTTATCAGTTTTCATTTTAGCACCCTAATAAAAATGCTGATAATCTAAACATGGCAATAACTCTGCTCTATAAAAATGACTGTCTCCTCGTGTTACCGCTGTCATCGGAGGCTCCATAACCCTCGCCACACGAGACAAGATGGTTATTGTATTAGAATGAATAAATGACAAAGGTTTTATTACGTGAGTGATTTTTCTAGGCATCAAGATGCTTTTTATGTTGTACTCGGGTAATGAACACATAATTCACCAACACATTAGAGCACCGACCTTAGAGTCTGAAGGCACAGTCACTGCAAATAAGTAAATTATTAATGAGACGATATCTAAAAATACAATCGCAAAGTCCCACCTTCCTCCCTAAAGAAAGAAAACCATCTAGTAACCACTGAAGCCCAAGGAGCTAGGAAGGGACCAACCCCCCCCCCCCCCTCCCGGGAGCTTCCTTTGTGGCATGATGGATGCCACGGCCAGTCCGAGCTCCCTTCTCCTGTCTCCCCCGACAGAGGCTAGAATTACACCTCCCTTGGAGCCGGGGGAGGCCTGTGACCAACCTCTAAAGATGAGGCAAAAGGGAAAGTCTGTGGCAGCGAAGGGATCCTGGTGTGTTTTTGCGTTCCCGACAAGCATGAAAAGATAGTTACTACTGTCACTTCTTGAGGTGGGCAAGATGGCAGGAGCATCAGCAGCCCTCTTGCAACCACGAGGACTCAAAGCCAAGCCTTAACAGTGGTGGAGTCAGGAAATAAAGTGTTCGAGTCCTTGAGCGTTGCTGAGCCCCTGACCCGTCACCGAGTTTCCCTTCTCTTCTCAGACGTGGAATAAAGAGCCGGTGCTCAGGCTGCTGTAGGCTGGGTGCTCTGTTTGCAAGGAAAGTGGCCTCAGGGATGCAGACCATGGGGTGTTCTTGCCACGAGGCGGGGGGATCCCAAAGGGAAAGCAGGGGCTAGCCGGCCACGGGGCCTGCTTCCATGGTGGACAAGTGTCCCTGTGTAAGGAGACCCCCACGGGTCCCCTTGGAAAGCAAGAAGAGTGAGACTGAGCAGGGGGGTGAAGGGACGCGTCTGCTCCCGTCTTGGGTGTGGGATTCGAGGCGGGTGCCTTGGTGCCGCAGGCCCCGGGCGCTGGGACCTGGGGGCGCTGTGGGGAGCCCTCTAACACCTCGTGGCTGGAAACAGCCGTCTCCCACCTACAGCCTCTGGCCAACCCCACGCGACTTTTGCCGCGTCTTCTCCCAGCCCCCACACAAGCGTGGCTGGTGTGACAGAGGCGGCGGGGGTGGGGGGGCTGCAGAGGGCGGTGCTCACAGACCCCCTTTCTCATCTCTCCCTCGCGGCACACAGGTGTGCGCATCCTCACCAGCCACTTCTTTTGTGCAAGAAATTAGAAAGGTTACAAGCAAGTGGATGGAGGGAGGTCTCCACGTTCCGTTTTGTACAACTTTACAGAAAGTCGGAAGATCTTCCAAGTGTGTTCCTGTATCCTGCCTAATATAAAAGGCCAAGGATGGTGATGTGGGTGAGGGTCTTGTCTCTTTTCTTTGTTTTCTTTTTCCTACTCCTTTTCTTTTTCCTTTCCTTTCCTCTCCTTAGTTTGTTTTTCTGTATTTAAAAAGACCTAAGAAACCTGTCTATTTTTAGAAACACAACCCCTTTGCTGATAGCCTTGCCACGGGTGGCCCCCCCCCCCCCCCACACACACTAGAGGCTCCGTGAGCTTCTCCCTCGTCAGCTTGAAGGTCAGGGGCCTGTAGCTTCAGGCACACGTGCAGAGATTCGAGGGCAGTTGTGTTCACAGCATTCGAATCCAGTTCAGGCCAATCAAACAGGCATGGAAGTCAGGATGTGTGGGCTCTGTTTCCAGCCGTGTCATTAAGTGTGGCTCCAAGCAGTTCCAGGTGGGGTGGGCTTCGTCTGTCCCCTGGGCTGCGTCCGGGACCCCCGAGCTGAGCCCGGCCTACTCCGGGCAGCGTCCAGCCACCTTTACATCATGACCTCGCCTGTCCCTGTCTGACCCCTGTGGGGACTGAGGCCAGTGTCACCTGCCCTCCATGCTGCCGTTGTGAGGACAGCACACGCTCTGTGCGGTGGCCCCATCCGCGTGAGGAGAGAACGAGGGTTGATGTGCGTGAGTCATCGGGCACACGGCCGATGAAGAGCCCAGGGCCACGTCGGTCTGGCCACCTTCCTCCACGTCGTCAGTCTGGCCCGGGGACACTGGGCTTTGGCCCAAGGCACCATGGCTGGGGATAAATGCCCAACAACAGTTGGTGGAACCATTCCCTGGGGTGACCAAGGGGACAGGGGCAGGAAGGGGGAGGCCAGAGACGGTCACCTTCGAGAACGAGAGCAGGTTCCATAAGGAGGAAGAAGAGGCGACCCCAGATTCCAAGAGGCTGTGCCTGAGGAGTCTGGCCCGAGGCCTTTGAGAGCAACCTAGCTCAAGGTCACAGAGTGAAATCAGTCACTGGCTCCTCCGCCCTTCCCCCCACCCCCCTCTGTCTGGCCTGGCTTGTCCAGTCCCCGAGAACCCCGTCTGCCGCCCAATAACCGTAAATACCCGAGCCCCCGCCCCCACCAAATGAATATGCATTTCATCCGTACAACTAAAATAGCTCCTTTAGAAGCGTCTTCCCTCCTCCCGGCACACAAAGCTGGAAGGGAGGGCTGGTAATTATACGGGTAACGCAAGTGGTCCCAGCCTGGCTGGGGGCTTAGAGCCTTCCTATAAATTATACCAATCAGCAGCACAGGGGAAAAACCCCACAAGGATATCGAAAGTGATGCTTTCTCCTGATGTACACAAGTCCTGGGTTGTGGCAAAACAGCATGTGTGTGTGTGCGTGGGGGGGGCAGAACAGCACGTGGGGGGTGTCGTCGTAAAGTGAGTGTGGGGCCCCAGCTCAGCCGCCTTCACAAACACATATGATCGTCTCGATGATGTATCGGGAGGAGACGTGATAAATCACAGAGTTAAGGGGTCTGCAGAATACAAATGCATCTGGAATTTTCCTCAGGAGAAATGAATGATGTGTTGTAAATGAATCTGAAAACCATCTGTGGATGCAAATATCGACAGGCTCCATCCTGACTCTGGGTCCCCTTCTCTTGCAAGGGGACAGTTTCAAGACCAACGCTGTTTCTGTTGCCTGAGAGTTGCCTCTGACGCTTCTTCATGTCTGTTTCTCTTAGTGCCTTCCCGGCCTGGCCACGATGCTCTCCCAAGCCAGGTGTCCCGGGAGACAGAGGATAAGGCGTTGCGGGTCCAAGGTCCCTGGACCTTGGGGATGGGGCTGAGAACAGAGGAGAGAGCCCAGAGACCACCGGCTGGCGCCTCCTTTCTGATGAGGGTGTCCAGGGGCATCAGGCACAGCCACGGGGTTCCTGCCGCGAAGCCAATCTCAGAAAAACCCAGTGGGCCCCCCAATAGCTCTGTGTCACTTTGTAAGCAGCCCCCCAGGCCAGGGCCTCAAGAGTGACCAGTAGAAGTTTACAGAACCCACTACAAGTTTGCGTCATTGATTTGGGTGACATGCAAGGCTTCTGTTTGGGTTTTTGGGGGTGGAGACGGGCAGGGAAGCTGCCCAGAGAGCCAGTGGTCCCCAAGAGACACCCCAGGTCCATGCAAGACCTTTAGGCAACTTCCCAGAGCTTTGCAGTTCAGACCTGGGCCCTGGAGGGTGGTCCTCACAGACTAAAGCCGGGAGATGGGGAGGGCTGGGGAAGGACAGGGGCCCCGGCCCCCGGGGGAAAGGCAGGCTACTTGGCTCTGGCCCGAGCCCGGAGTCAGGCAAGCCCTCCTCGCCATCCGAGTGAAGTCGGAAGGTGTTTGCAAATTATATAAAAATAATTATATAACGGTCAAACCTCCAATGGTTGAAGGCTGTGGGCTAAAGCCTGTGGGTTCCTGAAGGTCGTGAGTCCTGACCGGGAGCTCAGGTGAGCTCTTCGGCAGCTCAAGAGTCCTCGCTGGCTCCTTATGGCCCATTGGGAGATCGTCCGGGCATCCACGGCTGTGTCTCCCCTTTCGAACCTGACTTGCAGTTCAAGCTCTCACTCTGAGTGGCCTTTTTTTTGCGGTGGAGAATGGACTGTCCAGCCAGGCAGCTCTGCCCGTGGCCATGGGTTGGGGCCTGATGAACTCTGTGGGTGGGTCTGTGACCTCTGAGAGCTCACCACCCAGCACAGGAGACAGTGAAAGAGGAAGTGACCAGCTGGGCACAGATGGCTGGTGACAGGCAGGTCGGGATGGGGACATGCCCAGAGGGGCCCACTGATACAGGCAGGGGCTGGGGAGGCTTCCTGGATGCTGCTCAGCCTCAGGGGCAGCACCAGCAAAAGGTCTGGTGAGCAAAGTGGAGAGGGTACCCCAGGCAGAGGGACGGGCCCCTGACATGGCCGGAGGCACATGCGGGGCCCCGGGGTATGGAGGCAGGGCCCTGGGGTGGGGAGGCGGGGCCCTGCGGGTGGGGAGGCGGGGCCCCGGGGGCTCCGTACAGGCCCGCCGGTGATATCTGCCCAGGACTTAGGCCCATTCTGGTTGAGGAGGGCTCACACGGTTCTGCCCCTTAGAGCAGCCTCCCCAGAGGACAGGCCATCCCGAGGGGGCTCATTACAGACCCTGGTATCTGCATCACCTACATTTTCCCCAAAATCCCTGGCATAGAACCTTTTGTTGAATAACACCCGCTGACATGTGGGGGGCACCTGCCTGGCCTGGGGTCCTAATCTTGCTCCCTCAAGAACGCACATGAATGAGAAATTCAGGGCTCAGAGTCAAGACTCAGGCTGCCTGGTCCCCCGCCACCTGTTTCGTGACCTCTCTGGGCCAACTTCCTCCCTCCCTGGAAGATTGGGAGAGTGACGGTCCTGACTGTCCAGGCTTCTTGTGAGGAGCGGAGGGCGTGACTCAGGAAACACGCTCAGCGCAGGACCAGGACAAGGACTGTCCACTCCTTTGGTTTTTGTTTTCATACTGCCTCTAGAGCCCTCCTCCCTCAAGAAGCCCACCCTGCTTGCCGTGCCCACACCAAGCTCTCCCCTTCCTAGCAACGCAGGCACCTGCACGGTTCTCTCCTTCTCGTTCCCATTGAACCACTGGCTCCCAGGGACACAGATAAGCCTCTCCGTTTTTAAGGGTCTCCCAGGGCCTGGCAGGGGAGGAGGCCACTGCGGGCACGGGTGTCGACAGGTTCCGCAGAAGCCTGGAAGGTGGCTGGTGAAACAACGGCCCAGGTGAAGAATCGCCCGTGTGACTCAGCAGACCGTGAGCACCGCATTTTAACGCGGGACAGATGCTCTGCCGATGCACAGCAACCTTTTCTTTAGGCACGAGCTGCAGTGGGGCGTTCTCTGTTCCTTTCTGGGACAAGCTGCCGCCCGAGCGTTGAAGTCAATATGGAAGCAGGTGCACGCGGCAGAAGCGGGGCCGGGAGCACGCGCACGTGACCGCCGAGTGCCCAGACTCGGTGTGGGGACAGAGGGGCAGGGGAATCGCAGGGCAGCCTGTGGCTGGCGTGTCCCCCGGGAGACGGAGCGCACCTGCTGGTCCGCCAGGTGACCGAGTGCCGTCTGTTGGGAGAACTTCTGTCCCGGGGGCGAGCTGCCGTGACCACAATCGTGCCTGAGATTCTTCCGGACTCCATCGGCCCCCATCCTCATTCCCACCCGCCTGGGGACAGATGGCCGGCTTCCACCAACGGCTCACCCGTTGCAAGAAGCCGAGGGGTCCTGTTCGGGGCCCTGCACTCATCTGCCCCTAAGATAGGCAGCTACTTGCCATAACCAGCTTACGCCTCAGGTTGGCAAAACCACGGCCTCTCTTATTACAAAAGTGAACATCTCGTAAGATAAGAGAAAATAAATTTGGTGTTTAAAGAAGTGGAAAATAGAATTTTCCACGCTTTTTCCATAAGAATCTCGGCGGAACTCTGCCACCAGAGTCGTTACTTTTGTATTTAGAAGAATCAGGGAGCAGTTGAGAACGCTGTTCAGTGTGAAAGCCCACACACAGCAGCGTGGGGTTTTAGGTTGGGACGGGTGGCCGCCCCTCCCCAAACGACCCCTCATCTCCCCTTGTTTCCTTTTGCCTGAGGCTGCTGCAGGGACAGGCTTCCAGCTCACAGCCAGGAAACCTGAGGGCCCTTCCGTGGCACATTGGCTCCAGAGCAGAGCCAGCATCTTGGGGGCGCCGCACAAGGGAGCCGCCTTCCAACGCCCCCAGTTTGCTCCCAGATGCAAGAGCCTGACTTTAGGTGAGTTTAAGCTCCTCAGTGCCAAGTGAGATTGCTTCCTTAAGCCTCCTTTTGTAAACGGAGAGAAGTGGAGGGTTAATAAATAAATACGGGCATCTTGAAGCAGCCGGGACAGCCGAGGACAGATAACCCAGCTCCTGGCCCCAAACCTCAGCTTGTCTGAGCTTTTCATTTCTGGCTGGGGTGTATTTTGCATTTGATAATCTAGGATTAACAGTTTCTAAGATTTAACATCAGAAAACCGGTGTTCCCTGGGTTTATTTCCATTGTAGCTTGGAATTCCCCGGCTGTGGCCTCTGGGGGCCTGAGAACATAATCCCTACACTTTTAGGAGGTTCCCCTGCTGCCCGCCCCCTTGACAGGAAAGGTGGGTTACAGTCAAGTAGGTTTCCACTTCGGCGAGGCGGGGCGGGGGGGGGGGGAGGCCCGAAGGGAAACTTCAGGGCTCCTGGGGGCCAAGGAGTTCAATTGCAGGCGGGTTAACCCTCCGGAGGTCTGAGTGCAAGGCTGTACCTTCCTGTGGTATCTCAGAGCCTTCCTGGACAAAGGCCGTCAAGGGTCAAGGCCAGGCAGGGAGCTACCGTTTGGAAGACAGCAAAAGGGTCACCCACCCTCCCAGCTCATGAGTACAGAAGTTGCCGGAACTCCCAAGCCATTACTGGGCTGGGACAAACGCTTCGTGGTCACAAAGCACAGGGACTGCGGTCCCAAGTGCCACGGCCCTGTGGCCTCTCCTGGGTAGACGTGGCATCATGGTGCTTGGGTTCGGACTTCATGGGTCGCAGGGCACAGCCCCTCGTGGCCTGAGTCGTCCTCCCCACGCACGACACGTGCTTTAGCAATTCCAGGGAACTCAAGTGCACTCGGGGTGCAGAATTTTCCAGCATCCTCGTCAGTACTTTCTGAGGTCCCGGGTTACTGCAAAGCCAGGCAGGGAACCCTCAGTTTACAGAGCGGAAGAAACAGAATTGCAGAAGCTTCCTCCCGGTGTCCACAAGGGAGCTTGAACAGGCACTAGAAAGCCTCGTGCACTGAGCAGAGCAAAGGGTCCGTGGGCCGCTGGGCTGGCGGAGGGCTGGGCAGGCGGGATTCCCGCCTGGGGGCCTAAGGGAGCACTGACCTTCATGGGGGGGGGGGATGGGCAGACTTAATGCAAAGAAATGGCATTGTCAATACTGCCCAACCCACCCCAGGGCTCCAGAGGTGGGAAGGTGCTCCCTTCTCAGTGCTCACGCAACAGCAGGTGCCTGGCAGCGAGGACGCTCGGAAGCTACCTTCTTAAACACTCCCCGCCCCGACGTACGGGCAGTTTCAGTGCGGGGACGTGAAGGGCCAAGAGTTTATGAAGGTACCAATTGCAAACACTCCAGCATCTTAAATCCATATTTACTGGATGCAGTCTTCTCGCGAGGGCTCGTCTTCGTATCACCACAGAGCAGGGTTTAACTGTGTGCTAGAAGCGTTTTCTCAGAACAGGAGCCCCGCGTTTTGTCTCTTGCACAAGTGAGCTTTCTGTGTGTTAGTCCAGGGCCTCCAGGGTGAGGGGTGAGGCAGGTTCCAGCTCACTGGCTGCGAGGATGCGGCTTCCAGGGCGGACCAGCCAGCCTCATTCCCCTGGGGTGGGCTGCCAGGACCTTTCAGACGGCTCGGGACCCAATCCTGCTCCCACATCCTAGCTGTGTGACCTCGGGCAAGTTACTTACAGTCTCTGGGCCTCACTTCGCTCGTCTATACAGTGAAGCGTAAGAGGGTGGAAATGAGAGATCACTCCTGGGATGTTCTCCGGGGGTGTCAGTCATCACACCATCTACGAGGGGGGGCTGTATCATCCCCGACTCGGGTGAGGAAGTGGACCGCGGGAGGGGCACAGTCACACAGCTGGGAGACGGGGGCCCGATCTGAACCCACAGCTCGGGCTCCCAAGGGTGGGCTCTTCTCGGCCGTGTGGCCCTGGCCCAGGTGCCAGGGTGTGTGGGGTCTGGAGCCCCGACAGGCACAGCTGCTCCTAACCTCTGTCGGGTCTGCGCAGAGTCTAGGCCCTCCTGAGCCCACGCGGGCTGCTGCTTGAGCCTAGAGCCGTGGTCTGCGTGCTGGGAGTGTGGACGGACCACACGTGCACCGAGCCCCGGCCACAGGCTGGCTTGGGTCCCGGGGCCGGGGAGGTGACACACAGCCACGCCCGCGTGCACGTGCGGCAGGGGCTGTGACAGAGTGTCAGAAGTGACCGTCATCTGCCGTACTGGAGAGGGCAGTCAGCGAGGCTGTGGGGCCCCCAGGCAGCCGGGGCAGCTCCCCGGGGGCAGAGGAAGTCACACTGCTGTCCGGGTGGAGGGAACGAAACACGTGAAGGCCGGCAGCAGCTGCCAGGGGCCGAGCTCGCCCACTCACCGTTCTGGGGGTCCCACCAGAGTCTGGGCTGCCCTGTGCTGCCAGGGTGAGGGCACCGGGTGCTCTCAATGCCATGTTCACACTAAACCTTTGGAAGCAGACAGGCCTGGGTCTGAGGCTGCTGCCTTCCGGCTGTGTGGCCTTGGGCCAGTGACTGAGCCTCTCTGAGCCTCCGTGTCCTCATCTGTGAAAAAAGGAAGATCACGGGGTCTGTGTCGAGACGCTCACTCGGCCCAACCTGGGGCGAGGGGGACGAGGCCAGAGGTACAGGCGAGGCCCAGCTCTAGCCACCTCGGTGCCCAGCCAAGGGCACTGTCGTCACCAACAAAGCTCCTTGGCTGAGAGAGGAACGTGGACTCCTGAGGGCACCTGGCCTGGGTGGCCAGGAAAGAATCCTGGCTCATTAGAGGATGGGTGGGAACGAGGCAGGGGGCCTCGAAAGTGCTGGAGGGAGCTGGAACCACGTGTTAAACATCCCCTTGCAATGTTGTTTACACTGTTAATGCTCACAACTAAGGGGGTTTGCCAAGGACGTTAGAAATTCTGTTTGAAATCTGCGCAGGAATAATTTACGAGCTACTCTCTGGGAAGACGGGAGGCAGCATGTGGGTCTCCGTGGCTCTCCGACTGCACGAGGACTTCCTGCCCTCGGGACCGGCACTGGCAGCCGTGGGCGGGTGTCCTCACTCCGGGTTGGGGCCTCAGAGCCGTCCCGCTGGGTCAGACCCCGGGTTCTGCTCGTGACCAGGCGGCTGTAATCTTTCCTGACCTGTATCTGTGACTGAAGTCGACCGGTTCCAAGAGGCCCCTGTCTGTTGTCACCATCCGGGGAGCAAAGCAGCTGCTTAGAGATGAATTGCTCTTCCGAGACATTTGGGGGTACGCTAGTCGGGGCGGGTGCAGGAGGCTGCATGCATCTGGCACAAATCCAAGTCCTGGAAAGTGCTCACGTCCGAGTCCTAACTGCCTCGCCTCTCCCCAAGGGCCCGGGTCGGTAATGAGCCGTTTTCTACACGAATTCACTCAGTATCTGTCGGTTGGTGACTGAACCAGGACGGGACAATGTGGTCAAATTTCGAGGCTACGTTTGGGACGGTGTGACTTAAAATCTAGGCTACGTGGGGTCCGGCAAGGTCAGAGGACAAGGGGAGAGGCAGCCGGTGTCCTGCCCAGACCCGCTTCCCTGGGCAGTGAACCCTCGTCCAGCTGCCCCCTTCTTCGAGAGCCGCCCTTGGCCAGCGGGAGCCCCGCCACGTGGGAAGCCAGGCCCCACAGCCAGCGACTGTTAGGGGCACGAAGCGGGGCCACGACTCTGCCCCCCGCTCCAGGGATGAGCTGAGACCACATGCTTGCTTACCCTCTTCTCTCTCCTGCCCGCCCCCTCCCTCCCCTGCCCCCAATCACAGCCACTGGAATCCCGGTCTCAGTTCTGCTTTCTGGAAACGGGCGACATGCGGAGACAGCGACCCTTGAGAGCAGATGAATGTGTGGCCCCTGGTCCGAGATCCCCGGAAAATACAAAGGTGGGGTGGGTGCCTCGGGGTGACAGACCTCAGGCCCCACGGCTGCAGGGGAATGGCCCCTCGCGGGCTTGCAGTCGTGACCGTGGGCGCCAGCCAGCAAGGCCGGCGAGCGCGGGCACCAGAGACCCCAGCACCTCTCGGGCTGCGCCACGTCCAGCCCTCAGTTCGCTCTTGCATTTGCTTTGCTCATCGCTGCACGGCGAGCTCCCTTTCCCATCGCAAAGGCGCCCAAGCGGTTTACTGAGCTTGCCTCGCCTTGCGTCCTCAAACGTTTCGATCTTTCTTACGGGAGAGTCACGGTCACCGCTCCCCCTGCGGAGGGCGTCGTGCGAGCCGAGCAGGCCGCGCAGTGCACAGCCTGGGTTGGGGCAAGCCTGAGATGCCAGCGTCTGGATCCGGTGTCTCGGGAAAATCTCGTTTCTTGCGCCCGAGTCACTTGGATCTTGCCCCAGCACTCTCTGGCCTCCACCTGGATCACGTCCACAGCGGAGCGTGTTTTTTCTCCTCCCTAAGAGCTTGGGATGCTTGTGTTTGTTAAAGATGTGGTTTCTGTTGTGTTCTTTCCAGAACAGCACGCCTGACAGGCGGCAACGAGGCTGCTGATGAAGCAGCTGTCAGCACATCCTGCCACATCTGCAGGGGTGAGGCGCTGAGCTCACACGACGGACCCCCTTCTAGCTCCCGCTACAGCCGCGCCTGGTTTGCAACAGCAGGATAATGTCAGGATGGCCCAGAGACTGCAAGGGCCACACCCTCGCCCCGCTCCTGCCCGGAGAAGCCCGTGGAAGGGTAGCCGCTCTGCTGAGAAGCTCCGAGACCCTGAGGGTGACCCAGACACCCGGCGGGTCGGGACCTTCTCAAGGACGGTGGCCCCCCACTTGGTTCTGCCCTGGCTGCAGAGAACCGATTCTTTCGGATACGCTTATAGTTTTTGGTGTTGGCCTTGGCTTGTTGGGGGGCTGGTGGGGGCTTGGTGGAGGGGAAGGAGCGGGGGGGGGGCACGGGGACCAGGCTGGGGGCACCCAGAGTCTCATCTCGGGTGGCTGTGGCTCACTCTTTAGGATTCCAGATAAACCCCCCACGGAGTGAGCAGAATGAGGGCTCCAAAACAGAGATGCAGCCAGCAACAGGCCCCAGGGCAGGTTTTTTTTTTGGGGGGGGAAACAGGATAAAAAAATATTTATTAAATGTCTACTGGATTTCAACCTCAATTAGCAGGATTGCGTCGTAGGCCACTTTATCTTTTTCATTAAAAAAAATAGGTCCAGAGTAAAGGAAAGGCGGCCCGTCACTGAGCCACTGTAATTCGGAGTTGGGGTGAGAGATCCGTGCTAGATAAACTTGCACGTTACAGAGAAAGCTTCACGTCTGGCTCAGTGTTCCCTATTTAAGAGACAGATTCTTTTTTTTTTTTTTTTTTTAAATAAAGGGTTTTAGATTTTATTTTGAGGCTAGCTAGCTTTGCATAGCAATTCTTTTTTTATTGTGCTAAAAAACATATAGTGTTAAATTTACCATCTTAACCATTTTTATGAGCACAGTTCAGCGGTGAGTGCATTTGCGTTTTGTGCAGTACAGCTCCAGAACTTTTTCATCTTGCAAAGCTGAGCACGAACGAGCCCCCCCGCCCCGCCCCCCCCACTCTCGGCCGGGGCCAGGCCTGGCTGGAAGGGCGCCGTGAGCCGCGTGCCAGGAGACCCACACGACACACGCAGAGGGGCAGCAGCGGTGGCATTAACAGCAACGGCAGCTGCGACACAACCCAGTCCCCCACGCTGCAGGGCGGCGGTGAGATTCTGCGGACGCCCGAGACTCCTCCCTGTAGCCCCTGCCCTCCCCTCTTCCTCGGGGCCAGCGGTGCCTTGCTTGGCCGGGGGGATCAGCGTGACCGCCTTGCCTGCCCTCGTGCGTCTCTGCCTCTGTCCGGAAAAAAGCCTGGTTCCTGCGGGAGAACCCTCCTGCTGTGAGGTCCTTCGCTCAGGCCACGCCCGCCAAATCCCTGCGCACGAGCAATAAACCCCAGCATTACGAGGTGTCTGTCCTCCAGGGCGGCCTCAGCCACGGACACGGTGCCCTTTCCAAAGGAGACCCAGGTCTCCTCCAGCAGCCCCGTCGGACTCAGAACGGCATCCCCACACCCCTCTGTGGCCGCCAGGCCCCGCACGCTCTGGCCCTGCCCAGGGCTCCCCATCACCACCTTTGCTGCCCTCGACCCTGGACACCTGTCCCGTCCTAGGTGTCTGTCAGTTGTAACACTGGCGTGCGTCCCAGCTTCTGTCCGGTTCCCCAGCCGGCCGGCGACGAGCAATGTCCCCCAGGTTAGAGACCACGAGTTCTGGCTTTGGTTTCCTCATCCATCTTCTCGAGCAGGATCCAGAGACTCCTCCGCGCACGGCCTCCCCAAGTGCAAACGCTAATTAGGCCGGGTGTCACCTATGTGTGGGCACAATCGCACTTAATCACCGGCATGCCGGCACCTCAATGTTTTAACGAGGTGTCACTTGTTTTCAGGTTCCTCGGAACTCGGGATTGGTTCTGGGAAGACGGCAGGTGGGTCCGCCTTCCTGGGTGTCATTCGCGAGTTGCGACAACATTAAACGGCACGGATTAATTTGATCTCTGAGTGCACTGAGGCTCCCAGCCAGCCTCCCCAGAAGCCCCGGGGCTGGTTAGGACGGCACTGGTCCCTAGAGACGCTTCTGCACAGTAACGGGTGGGAGGACCCGCCTCCCCCTGGGAGGAAGGCATCAGGGACGGATCGGTTCCGAGCGAAGGTCTCCAGCCCCCTGGACCACTCACCACACCGCTGCCATCACGGGCATTTTCCGATCTGTGACAGGTGCCTCCTTGCTGGGACCGGAGATGGTTTTCGGAGGTGGATGGATACAGGGTTCCTTTAAACAATAACATCAGTTCTGCTGCCATTCGGGGCAGTTCCATTCTCTGTAGGCCTAGTCACCGGGTTTGTTTTTTATTAAACAAAGGTTACGTGGAATATGCTTTAAAATACACGTACTTAGTTTCAAAAGCGAGTTGACTTAACTAACACCATCGGGGAAACAGCAACATATGTGGTGTCCGAGCAGAGGCAGGAAGGGTAAAGGCGGGGGGCAGGGGACTCGCCCCGGCGGCCCGACCCCGTCAGCGTGCAGACAGTAAACAGCGAGCGTGTACGGCTGCAGCTCACACATTTGAGAGGCAAACAGGAGGCTGAAAGCATCAGGAGGGAGAAGTGACAATTGCAGAAGCTGCTTGGAGGTGTTGGCTCACTCTTCTGTTTCAAATCACATTAGGAATGAATTTTGCATATATTTCCCTTAATGTTCTGAGACGCCGTGAGATCGAGGAGGGAGGGGTAAAGCCGGGACTGGAGAAAAACCCTACACATCATTAAGATCTAGAGTTGGCCCTTAATGTGTCCATCGCCTCAAAATGAGGTCTAAATGGAGGCTTTTTTCCCCCTGACTATAGGGTGTAGCGATTATAAATGTGTCTTTGCACGGAGCCTTAGCTCTATTTTTTTGTCAGCTGGCATTGCTACATTTGAAACAAGTCCAAGAAAACAGATGATGTGTCCATTAGGTTCCAAATCAAAGTCCAGATTCTCGAAGTGCAGATTCCTCGGCGACTGGCAGAGGCAGTGTTCTCGCACCCAGAGCGTCGTGGTGAGAACCTTGCAGCTGGGTCCCCCGAGTCCCCAGCGTTGGCAGCTGTCTCCTCGCTCGGACGCGGGTTCCAGCCACTGCAGCTCACAGCCCAGCTGCAGACCCGGCGTTCAGCGGGATGAAATCCGTGCATCCCAAACACGGTGGGAGGACATCTCCCGGCACTCGCCAGGCTCGAGCTCACCAGGCCGGGACTGGGGTGTGCTGGCTTTCTGGCCATTTCCACGCCGGAGATGCGCCCAGGACAGGCTCGCTGCCTCCGTGGCAGGCTTGCCCGAGGCAGTCGGTGCCTGGCCCGAGCCCGCCCAGCCAGGCTCTGGAGCGCACCCTGGCCATGCCCGCGAGCTCACCACTGGGTGGATGTTACTTAACATAATGACGGATGCTGCTGCTGGCTGTGAGCTTTCTGGCTTTGCCGAGCAGCTCGAGACGTGCAGACAAGACTCCTGTCACCTCCCTTCCTGTATTTCACAATCCCAGAGGTATGTGGCCACCCTCTCGACACCAGACGTCTCCCCAGGGCGTTTGCTCCGTTGCATCGTTGGAACCAAGAGCCATCAGTAGCTTCTCAGCTTGTCCTCTGGTGCCTGTTTATTTTCTCGAATGCTACTTGGTCCTTACTCTGTGGCTGCTTCACACAAATGATCCCAGCATATGAGACCTGCCTGCAGCCGCCTCCCACTGCCCCCCAGATGGCAGCATAGCCATGGCCAGACCTCAGACAGGGGACAGGGGACCGCGGACTCCCCAAGGGAGGACTGGGAGCAGACTGGGGAGGGCGAGGTCTGGATCCAATGCATTTAGCTCCGATAGCCTCACACACAGACGCCTGTCATCAGATGCTACGAGACTGGTCCACAGCCCACGTTAAGTCCACCTGAAGACACGGGCTGGGCCTCCAGCAGCAGCCACTCTCTCGTCTAATGTCACTGACACACCCCCAGGGCTCGCCCCACCAGCTACTCCGCAGCCCTGCCGGCCGACGCCACCAGACACCCCGTGAGCCCCTCCCAGGACGCCCCTCCCCCATCGGCGCTTCTGCTCCGGGCGGGTGGCGGGTGGTTTCCATGGCCCCGGGAACTCTTACACCAGGGACGAACGAGACATTTTCAGAATCATCTACTGTGGCGGTTTCTTAGCAACCCATTATTAGAGGGCCTCTCCGTAGTTAAAAAAAGATCTCCCTCTCTTGAAAGTGGGGCTGTGGTTTCGAGAAGCCCAAATCGTCTCCGTGCCGGGCGTCGGGTTCACCAGGACAAAGACGGCTCTTCACCAGGTCCTTGGGGCCAGTGTGGTTGCCGCCCAGCCTGGCCTCGTGGAGCACGGACTGACAAGGCGCCGGGCACACGCCTGGGACGGCACACGCGCGTCACGGATGGTGGCCCCTTCCAGCGGCCTGCGCCGGACTAAGGTTTCCACCTGCATTTCCACCCCTCTCGCCCCAGAAATTGAATGTCCTCCTGAGCAAAACGTGAAGACGTGTTTTTCTCCAGCAGCTCCCAAGTCTGATTTATATCCCAATGCTGTTATGGCATCGGACCCCCCACGGGAGCGCCCCCGCGGCTCTGACGGCGTGCGTGTGCGTGTGTGTTTCTCTGGGGAGGGTGTCTGGAACTTTCCTCGGACTCTCGCCTCTCCCTGCACCCCTGTACCACAGCAGAGCACCCCCTGACCCTGTGGTGCCCCTTCTCCAGGGCAGCGTCCTCCTCCGGCTTTTCTAAACCTGTGGAAGGTGCCGGAACCTGGCTGGAGCTGGGCGTGAGATCTGGGGCGCCTTCCCTTGGCGTGGAAACCTCTGTCCTCATCTCTGGAACGGGAACAGGGATGCACCCCTCCTGGGGTCTTTGAAAGAACAAAGGGGGCCACCCCTGCAGAGGGGCCCGCGTCACGCTGGTCCCAGCGGCACTCAGGACCCCGAGCCCACCTGTCCCTTCAACAGAACCGCGGGCTGAGGACGGCAGAGGCAGGCGTGTGGAGCACCGGCCCCGGCCGGTTTATTTATTGAACCGGATGGAGCCACAGCCCATCTGGCTGCTTCCCAGAAAAATATTGTCCAAGATATCCAAGCTTTCTTCTCCGATATGAAAAATGAAACGAAACAGGGCTCAGTGGTTCCACGTGGGCGCCTGCTGGTTTCCGGGGGGAACGTCTTCTCATCCCACATGGGGTGGGTCCTGGTGTGTCTCAGTGGGGGGGGGGGCCCGGCCGTTGGCACACCTGCTCATTCACACTTAGCCCCCTGGACGGCACGGGTCCGAGCCCTGACCACTCACGGCCACAGGTGGTCAGGATGGGTGGGGAGCTTGCCCCGGCATCTATGCCTCTATACGGGGATCACACGGGCTTGGCGGGCACCGGGGGGTCCTACTCTCCAGGCCGGCGGTTCTCAAGCGTGGCTGCACAATTAGAATCGCCTGGGCCGCTTCTAGGGGCCACCGGTGCTCGGGCCACCCTGAGACCCTGAGAGCAGCATGTATGGGGCAGGGCTCAAGGGTCTCCCCGAGGGGTTAGAGCAGGCAAGCGCACACCCCTCCCGCTGCCTTCACCGTCAACCCGCAGCTCCCAAAAGTGGCCTCACCCGTGGGCCCCCCCCCCCGTCCTGGCCCAGCCCCCTCAGCCCACCTGACAGCGCCCCTCCCCAGCACATGTGCCCTAGCGGGGCTCGACCGCAGGTGCCTGTGCCTGGGGGGCTTCCTCGTGTCCTCCAGCCTCCCCGCCCGGCGGGACCTCCTCCTGGCGGGACCTCCTCCTCCGAGCCCCACACATACCACACCCCCGCCCCATGCTCACACGCCCGCCCGCCTGCTTGTTCTCCCGTGCGGTGTCCTCAGGGGACAGGTTCGAAAGACACAGGCGAGTACAAGGCTGCAAGATGAGCCCTCGCACCCCCGTCTCCGGGAAGGAAGCCTCTCGTCCGCCTGGCTGTGTCCCGCGGCACCCAAGGGCCACAGGGGAGCTGCGCAGACAGGCTCCCTGGACGCCTGGTGTCGCCCCGTCCTCCTGTGCCCACCGTGTGGCAGGAACTGCCTGCCTGGCTGGGCCCTGAGAGGAGCCGCGTCCGGCTGCGCTGACACCCGTGTAAGGCAGCCGGGCGGAGAGCCAAGGCTCCGGCATCTGGGAAGGTTCAGGGGCACTTCCGGCTCTGGAGGCCAGAGCTGCCCCATCCCACACGTCAGCCCGTCGCACAGGCCACAGGCCTGCACATGGACGTCTTCCCCAAAGCAGTGGCGTCCCAGCCAGCCTAAATGCGCCCCACAGCCCCTGCCGCGTGTGCACCCGTGGCGCAGCCGAGGCGGGCCCCGAAGCAGGCTTCCTGCCTTCCCCGCCCCGGGCCACCACGGCCCCCCTCCCAGCTCAGGGCAGCAGGAACTGCGGCAGACCCCTGGCGAACACGAGTGGCTTTCTCGTGGGCGTGCGCCCGCATGACCGGCCTCCCTGCACACTTTCCCACACGACCACCGAGCTGGAGCCTCTCTCCGCACACCTGTTCATACCCCCAGGCCTGCCGGGTGGGGTTTAAACACACGACGACCCACTAGTTGAGTGGCACTGGTGATTCTGGTGCAGAGCTGGGTTCTCCCACGCTCCTCACGGGACGGCAGGTGCCTGGGTGCTGAGAAGAGGAGGCGGGTGCCTCCTGGGACCCTGGGACGGCCGTGCCTTCTGGGACGCTGGAGGATGGCTCCACGTGTGGCCCCGGTCCTTGCTGACCTCCCCATGCTTCCTATCCCCAGAGGACGTGGCCCACCTCCAGCCACCCCGTCCACAGACCGCCCATCCTGGTCACTTTGAACGAACCCGTCTGTTTTGGTTGCCTATCGCCCGCCTCCCTTCTGCTGGGGAGAGCGTCAGATCTGTCCTTCCACGCCGACCGGTTCTCCCGCTCGCGGGCACTGGTTCAGTTCCGTTCACGGCCGGCCTCCCAGCGTCAGCACAGACCCACGGTCAGGGGCTCAGTCCCACGAGCCTGCCCACACTTCACACGCCCTTCGCCAGTCCCAGCTTGTCACCTGAGCTTCTCAACGAGGGCCATAAATCAGGGGTTCCCACAACCCCCCGTCATGTTTGATAGTTTGCTGTAATAGCTCAGATAACTTGGGGAAACGCTTTACTTAGGATCGCGGTTTACGGTGACGGTACACGTGGCTGAGCAGCCAGACCGCGTTGCACAGCGTGAGCTCCGGAAAGGTCCTGAGCGCGGGGGCTTCTGTCCCCACGGAGCTGGGCGAGCCACCCTTCCCGCGAGTGTACTGGAAAGGTCCATGAACCCCGTCATATAGGGGTTTTTACGGAAGTTCCCTTAGGTAGCCGCAGGTGATTAAATCATTGGTCCTTGACCCTGATGTCAAAGCTACGACCCACAAGTCACGTGGTTGGTCCTTCTGGTGACGGCCCTTCCTGAAGCTGTCAAGGGGGCGGGTGTGAGCGATGACCCTTCAGGGGCAGCGCCTGCCTCTCGATTCACTGCTGCCTGCCTGGGTCCCGTCTCCTCGCCTGCACAGCACAGCTGGCCGGGACCAGAGGGGACAAGGCGCGAGAGGCATCTTGGCAGGGCCATACCGCGGTCCCATCCTGTCTTCAGCACTGCCCTTGGGGCGGCTCGCACTCACACGCGGTTCGCAAGCCGTGGCTTTCACCTCCCGAACACCCCCCCCCCCTTGGTATCTGTTCCATCATCACCCCTGACGAAAATTGAATCTGTTTGGAGAGCACGTGCCTCTGTTTCAGCCAGATAATTCACAAGTCTGGCAACCTCCCTGGATGAGAGGCTTGTGTTACCGACAAAAGGTGTCAGTTGTTTGTAATCCCACGGACCCGGCTGCCTGTGTGACGTCTGCTGGAGACACAGGGCAGAGCGGAGCCCGCGGGCCCTTCCTCGTGGACACTGTCCCTACCGCATGCGGCCCTTCCTCTGGGCTTCCAGCTTTGAGCGCTCGCTAAGCTGCAGGGCCACTGGAAACGGAAGCTTTTCTTACAGTGGATTTTCGTTTTGACAGTTTAATAACCGAGGATTGGACAGAGGCTGGGACATTTGAGATGCACCTTCCTCGGGGACAAAGCAAGGGGCTGGCACGTCCCCCCATCTGGGGGAACCACGGCTGACGGGGCAGCGAAGCCGTGTTGTCGCCGGAGGATGTCGCCCTTCCCCCCGGGAACCAGCAGAGCCAGCGCGGAGGGCGCCCCTGATTTGGGGGGGATCCCATCCCCAGGGACAAGCGCCCTCGTGGAGGCAGAGATCACAGCCGCCAGCTCCGGCCAAAGCTACTTCCTGTGTACCAAGTTGCGTTTCATGCTCCAAGTACCGTTGAACAGTTGCACGAAAAGGTCTCATCTGGGAACCGCACTTACATTAGAATACTGCCTGCCTCCCGGAATTAGGGGTTTTTAGACTCGGAAGTAACCAGCCCAGGGAAACCGGTTTGGACGGAGGCATCGGCTGGGTGCGTCTGTCTGGGGCCCCGTTAACTGCTGGCTTGGCTGGGCCACCGTGAGCCAAGTGCCCGCTGGCTCCTCGCTGGTCCAAAAGCTTCGGGACGGAGGCCGGACGGGGCCTGTGCGGGGCCACCCGGAGGGGACCCGGAAGCCCTTTGTGGGCGCGGGGTGAGGCCCGCGCCGTCGGCTGCCTCACCGAGGAGCCGGGATGGCTCTCCCACAGGCGGCCACGTCGCGGATGGACGCGTGAGGCGTGTGCGGGGCGGGGGCGGTGGAGGCAAGAGGAGGCTCTTTGCTGTCCGGGGACTTGGATTCCGGCCACGACGACACAGCCCCTCCTCCCCAGCTGCCGAACGCGAGGATGTCAGACTCGGACAGCCGGGGTGATGAGAAAACGCCTCTCGGCTGGAATCGGCCAGAATGTTACACAAAGGTGACAACCAGGAGGGGACAGAGTGGGTGAGGAGGGTGCTCAGTGGCCCCCAGCCGCCCCCAGTGCTGGTGCTCGGAGCCCAGATGAGGGCAGGCCTGGGAGGTGGGCAGTCCAGTCACCAGTGCCGTCCCCTCTCCCCCCCCCCCCCCAGCAAGGCGGTATCTCTGTCCAGCCAGCTTCTCTCCCCCCACGCTGTCCCGGGTGCGAGGCACCTCCGTGGACTTCACTTCGCTCATTCTCCGTCTCTGACTCATTGGCAGCTGCTCTTGGAGCCGCTGTGGCCGATTAGCTTCGGGCAGCAAATGAAAGGCAGGAGCAGATTCCCAGTTCTCCTTCCCGGTCTTCTCCCCCAGGTAAGTTCTCATTCCCTCCCAAAGAGAAGGTCTTCTCCCCCAAGTAAGTTTTCTTTCAAAGCAATCTTCTGCAGAAGAAATTAATTTCTTTCTTTCTTTTTTTTAAAGCTTATTGAATTTGAGAGAGAGAGAACAAGTGGGGGAGGGACAGAGAGAGAGAGAGAGAGAGAATCCCAAGCAGGCTCTGAACTGCCAGCCCAGAGCCTGATGCAGGGGCTGGAACTCACGAACCTTGAGATCACCACTGAGCTACCCAAGGGACCAGATATTCATTTCTTTATAACTAACTTGGAGATAGTAGAAGCAGGGATAATGGGGCCACACCCACGAGTTTGGGGGACTTTGGTTCCCCCCCGCAGTTAGCCAGGCATGACCAACCTGTATGAGGTTCTCGGTTACACTCAGAGGGGTGGCTGCAGGGTGGGTTTTTTTTTTAAGTTTATTTCTTTTAGCAGGGGGGGGGGCAGACAGAGAAAGAGAGAGAACCCCGAGCAGGCTCAGCACTGTCAGTACAGACCCTGATGGGGGGCTCGATCCCATGAACTGTGAGATCATGACCTGAGCTAAAACCAAGAGCCAGGGGCGCCTGGGTGGCGCAGTCGGTTAAGCGTCCGACTTCAGCCAGGTCACAATCTCGCGGTCCGTGAGATCGAGCCCCGCGTTGGGCTCTGGGCTGATGGCTCAGAGCCTGGAGCCTGTTTCCGATTCTGTGTCTCCCTCTCTCTCTGCCCCTCCCCCGTTCATGCTCTGTCTCTCTCTGTCCCAAAAATAAATAAATGTTGAAAAAAAAATTTTTTTAAGAAACCAAGAGCCAGATGCTTAATCGACTGAGCCCCCCAGGCGTCCCGGGGTTGGAAGCCCAGCTCTGTGCTTTGCGAGGGATCCTTGGGCTCTCTGGGCCGCTGCGGGGATCACGGGCAGGCCAGAGGGTGCCCTTCCTTCCGCAGGGGCTTGAACAGAGCAGGGGTGTGTCGGCAGGGGTCTGGCTCCTCAGAGGGCTAACAGACCTTAGCTCTTGTCGGCATCCTACTTTTGGGAGGTAGGGTGAAGGGGGTCACCGGTGGGAAGGGGGCAGAGACCAAATCTGAGCCTCTATCTCGCTCCGCTCAGAGGGGTCCCGCAGCATTCCGCTCTGGGCATTTGACGAGCCGCCTGTGGCCCTCACCCAGGCCCTAATCCCTGCCGGTCGAGAATGTCACCTTACATGGCAGAAACCAGTTTGCACACAAGACACAGTTTAGGACCTTGAGAGAGGAGGTCATGCTGGGTCACCGGGTGGCCCCAGACGCAATCACAGGTCCTACGAAACAGGAAGAGGCGGGTCTGGCTCCAGCGGTGGGGAGATGTGGGGACCAAGCAGAGAAGGGAAGATGGCCTTGACCATGGAGGAGAGGCCACGAGTCGAGGCTCGACGGCGCCTCTAGAGGCTGGAGAAGATAGGGAAACAATTCCCCGAGAGCCTGCAGGGCCACCATCGCCTGCAGGCACCCTGATTTTCACCCATAGAGACGGGGTTCGGACTCCGACCTCCAGAGCTGTCAGAGGGTAAATGTGGGCTGTTTTAAGTCACTGATTTTGTGGTGGTTACAGCATCCATAGGAAACCAAGGCAGCCGGGGGGGGCCTCTTCTGTGTTTCAGAACCATGGGGGGGGGGGTGGGGTGGGCAGGGGAACAGGGTTGAGTCGTCAGGCCTCCGAGGGCCGTGGCTCTGACCGCACCTGCCATGGGTCGCAGCAGACACCCCCAACCCTCTACCAGGAGGATTGTCTGCCCGCTCCCCAATCTCCGGGTGCAGGGGTTCTGCTCTGCTCTCTGCCAGCAACTAGGCTGCAGCCTCCGGGGACTCAGAGCCACGGAGAGCGAGGCCCTCGGCAGCCGCCGTCTCCCCGGGGCAGGGGCTCCGAGGCCCGACTTCACACGGCAACGTGGGCTTTCCCAGCCCCCACGGACGGCCAGGCCCAGCCCCACGATGCCCAAGTGCCTGGGTGAGAAGACACGGTCAGCGGCCCTCCCAGGTGTTCCAGCAACGATGTGTGGGGGCCGGAGCCGGGCCTGTGCTTACACCCAGGCACACGCAGGCCGGAGGCACAGATGGGCCCTGGAGAGGCCACAGAGGGGACACTGGTGGTTCCCGCCTGTGAGCAGTGAGGCCCCCACATGCCAGAAGGCTCTGAGGCCTGGGGTCCCTAAAGGGCTCATTGATCAGGCCAGGCGAGACGGGAAATTCCAGCAGACCTGCGCCCCGTGGGCACACCATGAAACTGTCCACACCCTCGGCCTGCCGAGCCCTTGCCTGGAGGCCCAAGGCTCTGCCAGAACCTTCCGAGCCCCTGCCCACAGGCTCCACTTACGCCACAGCCCCAGATGTTCCGCTCGGATGGATGTGTGCTGGCCGGCCACCCTCCCGAAGCCACAAAGGGCCACACACACCAAATGGAGATGCCGGTGGGGTCGCCGGGAACCGGAAGGGAAATCCCCACAAGCCTCCAGAGAATTCTGACTCAGGAGCACTGTGGTTCACTCGAATTATGGAAAATAATCCTTTTACATTTGGACACAGATTTAACTCCACCCCCCACTCCTGAGTGAAACAGCTGTGGATGTCAACCGAATCCACACGGAAACCAGCCCCGCACACGGACCTGCCTCTGTAAAGTTCCCCAGTCTGTAGCCATTTAAATGTGATTTCCAGATCAGAGCAACAAGGCCGTTACTTAGTTTATTTAAGGTATTCTAGTATTATCTGATTATTTAGAAACATTTATAGGAGCTAAATATAAAGTAACAGTTGATCATAAATGTAGCAACTCTAAAATTAACCCTCAATCCCACAGCTCTGACGAGACGCTAGTATGCATGGAACATAAGGGAAAAACTTTAAAAATCTCCTTTAAGAGGGCCTGGAGCCCGGCGGGATCCTAGGGGAGGGCCTGGAGCTTCAGTGCGATCTTAGGGGACCCTTGATTGTGACAGAGCGGTTGTCAGCTCTTGGCCTCTGGTTCCAAATGAGACAGGGTCAGCGGGGCTAATTGTCATTGGCTGCGGGCTTCACAAGGAAACGCTGACAGCAGTCAATGACACACAGAGCTGGGCCAGAGGGGGCGGCCACCGCCCTGGGAAACACGGCCACCACCCTGGGAGACTGCGGCCGGCACCCCAGGCCACAGGGGCCTTGCCTCCCTGTCCGGCTCAAGCCTGTCCTCTCCAGGGTCGTCCAGGGCCCCTGGTGTCCGGGCGGCTTACCCGGCCTGCCGTCCAGCCTGCCGGCATCCGCGAACACCCGCCCCCTGGAGCAAGGGGCCCGAATGAAGTGCTCTGGTGTGTGGGGTGCATCCAGTCTGATTTCCAGGTGGTTCCCCTCAGCACCGCCACGCCAGCATTGTCTGATGAGTCACTTTCTTCCCGGGGAACCCGCAGAGGGTCTCAGCGCAGGGGATACTGGGAGCCTGGGGCCCTGTGACCTGTTGCTGTGGAATAGCACTGAGGCACCAGAGAAGGAGCCGTGGGGTCTGAGCAGGAGGAGCACCACCCCATTCCTGGCTGTCTGTGGTGAGAGGTGCTGGGACCCATGCATCCAGGGAAGGCTGAGGCCAGGGAGGGATGCGCCCCAGTGCAGGTGGCGGAGGGCGAGTGAGAGGCAGGATCACCTCAAGCGGAGGTGGAGGTCGGGCCGGTGCGGGAGGCGCCCGTGGGGCCCAGACTCTGGGCCGGCGGGTGCGTGCGGCTCGGCTGGTCCCAGGGGCCGGCCGGGAGCAGAGCTGCTTGAGCTCAGATCACAGGGGACATTTATGAACCACGTGTCCTGGGCATTCCAAGGGACAAAGGGGCGCTTTGCAGAGAACTCTGGCTGCGGCTGGCTGGGGACCGGCTGCCGGGGAGAAGAGGGGAGCGGAGACACGGGCCGTGGACTCCCAAACGCTTTGTCCCCTCCGGCCTCCCAGGTGGACTGACACCCGCAGGGGACGAAGGCAGAGTGGGAGCCCCAGCGTCACCCGCATTCCTCCAGCACAGCCGCGGGGAGGGCACACCGTCCGTCTGGGAGCGAGGGGCCCGCCCGACCTTCCTGATCAGCCGGGGCTCTGCGAGGCCAGCACCGTATCGTTCTTGTCCGGCCCCCGGCCTTTGGTTTTCAGTGCAGTCACAGCTCCGCAGAACTTGCTGGACCGAGAACCGGGCTGTGGAGAAGCAGCACACACGTGTACCTTCTGCCGCAAGGGTCAGGCCTCTTTCCTGACCGCCCCCTGCCCCGGGCACGGCCACACTCCTCGGGAAGAACCCCAGGTGCCGTGAACCCTTCTAATTGGCACGGTCATTGGCGGCCTTCCGGCGCACGGAGAAGGGACTCGTGTGGCCAACGGTCCGCCAGGGTGGCCGGGCCCTCGGGTCAGCCCTGCACAGGACACACGGGTGGCCCCCGCGGGCCCCTGCTGGGGCCCCACCCCCCTGCAGCCGGGAGGGAGGGTGGCCCTCCCGTTGGGGACACGCGTTGAGTCGCTAAAGCGGGTACCATATGGCGCTCTTGTGGCAAGCCGGAACAGGCGTGAGGCTCGTCACCGTTGGGAAAGCAGCGTGAAACTCAATTTCTCGGCGAGGCGGAACAGTTTCCACTTTAGCACAAGCCCCTGCAAACGGCGTCTGCTCGGCGGCCCTTTGTTCTCCCGTCCTGACTCAGCTCAGCAGTGGCTGCTGAGCCCCTGTGCAGCCCCCACACCCAGCCTGTACCTCAAGCGGTGCCCTCAAGGTCGGCCCCGCCCGGGTTTGACCACCCAGGACTGAGGTTCCCCCCCATGCCTCCCGAGACCCTCCCTTCCCCCAAGCAGGGGCTGCGCGGGGCCCAGGGAGAGGGGGACCTGGTCCATTCCTGCGGGATTTCCCTTCCAGGGGAACAGGAGGCAAGAATCTGGTGCAGGATGGGGAGCCGAGTGGAGAGCCCACACCAGGAGTCCTCCGGGGCAGCCCCAAGCTGCAGGCAAAGCATCAGGTGACAGTCGGCCGGACCACCAACAGGGCCTTGTCCACAGGCCGGGACGGGGCGGCTTTGAGCTGTCAGTCAGTGCACAGGGGTGGGGCGGGTAGGCGTCCTGTTCTGTTGTCTCATGGCTGTGTGACCTTGGATGAGTCACTCAACGTCTCTGAGCCTCAGTCCCTGCCTCTGGGAGTAAATGGTATTGCCGCTTACTGCATGGTCTGAGGGTCACGTCATCGACGGCATCCCCTGGGGCAAAGTGGAAATCCAGGAGCGCGCGTGTGTGTGCATGCACGTGCCCACAAGTGCACTCGAGCGTGTGCACAGCAGGGCTTTGCTGGACACTTGGGGAGGCCTGTGACTGGAGTCAGGTCAGGCGGGGGCTGGGCTCAGCGGAGCTGGCGGGGACCCGTCTTGGGGGCAGTCACCATTCACACCTGCTGGCCGGGTCCACCTAGGGCCGGGTCCACCTAGGGAGGGAGGGGCCCGGGTGCCAAGTCCCATCAGGCCAATGGCCACCACTCCTTAGGAACAGGAGAAAACCGAAGTAGTGGACCCAGGCAGCCGCCAGGGCCTCAGTGCTCCAGGGCCTGAGCATGGGCTGAGTTGGGATGCGACAAGGGAATGCACCACCCACAGGGCATCCCGGGGGCACTCAGACGCCCACTCAGAGCTTCGAGGCCCCTTGGGCCTGGGAGGGATGTGGGGGCAGCTCATGGTGCTGGAGCCTCAGGGCCTGCTGAGCCCCTGGTCTGGGTCTGTCTAAATGCTGGTCCTCGTAGGCACAGACCCCACCTGACATGCTCGGGCGTGCAGAGGCCTGAGCGGCTCACATTTCTTCCAGAACAGTGAGGACAGTGGGCCCGGGAGACTGCATGTAACACCCCCACCCCTTCCCCTGCCAAGTGACAGGGGTGTGCCTGGGTGGCTCAGCCTGAAACCCTGGGAACCAGAGAGTGTCCCTGTCTCTACCCCCCACTCCCTAATCAAGTCGTGTGGAGTCTTTCTTCCGGCCTGTCTGGGCTCCCTGGCACCCCACTCCTCCCCAGGCACCTCCCCTGCCCTGCCTGGCCCACACCACCTCTCCCCTGGGCCGGCTCCCTCCTCCCGAGGCTCCGCTGCAGCTCTTGTCCTTAACCTTCCATCCCCCACCCAAAGGCACTTCCCAGACCACCACGGGTGGGTTTTCACAGGCTTCTCAACATGTGGGGCAAGGGCTGGATCTCCTGCCTGGTCCAGAGGGCCCGAGGGGCTGCTGGGCTCCCGCTCTCCTCCCGGTCTGCCCTCCCACCTCTCCTCACTCACCATTCTAGCTGCAAAGACTTTTCCAGTCCTTGGGTATACCGGGCTTGTTCCTACCCCAGGACCTTTGCACTTGCTGCTTCCCCTGCCTGAGCTTGCCACAGCTGGCTCCTACTCTTGCAGGAGCTCAACAGCGGCTTCTTGGAGAGGTCTTCACCAACGCGCCCCACCTAAAGCACCTGCTTCCTCCCCACCTTGCCTGTCCCCGTCTGTCTCATCCCTGCGTTTGACCTTCTCTGTGGTTCCGTCCATCTTCTGGCAGTTTCCTCTCCTCTTGTCTGTCTCCACCACCAGTGTGTTAGCTCTCGAGGACAGGACAGAACTATGACCATGGAGAGGCCGCTGTACCTCAGTGCTGACCGGAGCCGGTGCTCAGTGAATGCCCCCGTGTCCTCATGATGCGCTATGGGGAAAGGTGATCAGCACGCGGTGGGGCGAGGCGGAGGGACCCTCCCTTCTCCAGCCTGGAGGGCCTGGAAGGCTCCGGACTCTTCTGAGATGCTGGTTAGTTGTCTGCTTAATTTTGCTTTTAACAGACCGAGGACGTAGTCCTTTTCTCGTCTTCATCCCCTCACATTTTTGGGAGAATGAGATCGGCCTCTCCACTTGAGAATTACAGCCCGTGAAGCCTCTAAAAGCCAAAACCAAACAGGTGACGCAATCGAATAGCAGCCTGAAGGCCCAAAAACTTTGTGCAGGTGCTCAGAATGTGAGGCCTCTTCCGACGGCTGGTACGGAGATGTCCCTGAGTCCCGGGTGTGTGGCCGGAGACCCAGCCGCTGTGGGAAGGGACTGCCAGCCAGAGGCAAACAAAGCACAGAGGAACTGTGTCACAGCAGCCTCGCCAGCACCGGCTCTTTCTCCGGCGTCACTTGGGGGCAGACGCGTGGCTGTCCCAGCGTCACTGGGGAGGCCAGAAAGCAGCGCACGGTTTTCCGTCGTCTTCTGTGGCCTGGAGCGGGTCTGGTTTCCCAAACACCACCCGTCCTTGGACCCTATCCGTTCCGACTGGCTTGGCTTTCGAGCCTGTGTCCCCACACCCTCCTTTCTGTGGGTGGCAGTTGGGTCTTTAAGCCGAGAGCTTGGTGAGGGCAGCTGTCTCCATGCTGGTTGTGTACAAGCCAGAGGAAGTTGCCAGGAAACACCAACAATCGTCGTGAGCGTGAGCGGGTCTCCCGCGGGAGAGAATGGCCCGGACCCCCAGGAGGGCACACGCGGCCTTCAGCCCGTCTCCTCCTTGGCTCTAGGGAGCACCTGTTCCAGGCACCCAGGCAGCTCCTGACCCCATGTCTGGGTGGCGCCTGGGACGCGGGAGAAGGACCCGGGGCCCGTGTTTTCACCTGCAGCCACGCTCCTGTGCTGTCCGTTCCCTTCCGAGCACGCAGCCATCTTTGAAAACAAAGCCTGTGTGCTACGCTGTCCCAGCTCCGTCCCTGCAAGGCCCAGCCCTGGGGGCTTGGGCTTCTGGAGGGTGCTCTGTGGCTGCCTCCCAACCACGCGCACCGGGGCCCGAAGCCCCACGGCCCTGAGGCCACCGAGTGGACCCCGAGGTCCAAGGGAGGCTCTCACGCCTTGTGGGTCACGAGTGTCTGGGCCAAGGCCCCCACTGCCACCGCCGCATCACCCCTGACGTAGGGCCACTCGAGGAGCAGACACGCCTCGCAGGCGCCGGTCCCAAGGTGACTTTCAGGGAGCCAGCAGGGCGGGCCCCGAGCCGCCCTGGCCGAGCCGCCCTGCAGGGCAGACCGCACAGCGTGAAGAGCCCGGCCTGTCTTGCACGCCCTGCCCAGAAGCAGGGGTCCCTGCGGGACCCTGCAGAACAGTCTCCTCGCCAGACCCCGTCCTCACCCCTGCCCCCGCCCCCCCCCCAAACCTAAAGCACGGGTGCCTCGCCCCCTCTCGCCGGCCTCAGCCCCTCACGCTTCCCAGTGTGCCATCCTCGCGCCCTGACCCCGGAGCCAGGCTCACCACATGGCCACACGGGCCAATCCGCGGCTTGGCGGGGACGTCACTCCCCGGTGTTCACAGGCGCTGGCCTGCTCAGGATGGGGGAGCGGCCCGGAGCCCCGGGTCAGACACAGAGCGGGATGTTCCTCCTGCGGCTGCCGGGCGCTCCTGCCCACATCCCTGCCGCCCCCCCACCCCCCCCCCCCCCCGGCAGGAAGCGGAGCTGGAATCCACCCTGAGGTGCTGGCTGGCCAGGGCCCCTGCCCACTTGTGTCCTGCCCGCACCTGCGTGTCGCTCCGTGCCCACGGGCCCGCCCTGTCCTTCCCAGGAATGTGCTGGCCCCATCGAAGCTGCTCGGTGCACTCTGGCCCCGGGGGACGCAACCCAGATGCTCACAGGGGCCCCACGGGACTGTCGGTGAGCGAAGCAGGGGCAGAGGCTCCCGGTCCCGCTGACGCTTGCACCCAGGACGGGCTCGTGGACGGCGGCTGTCCCGAGCGTTCAAGGAAATACTCTCACGTGTGGTTTTTCTCCAGGGAACGGAAGCCCTACGTTCCACGGCGTAAATGCTGGGAACGAATTCACGTTTCCGCGGAACTCCGCTTACATCACACTACACGCATCTGCAAGGTGACCGGGTTCGGGCTGCTGGTCCACCCACCGTGGGCCAGGCCGGGGGCGCCCTCCGCTGCTCTGGGATCTCAGGGAGGGATGGGGGGGGGTGGAGAGTCACACAGGGGTGGCCCCTTTCCCTTCAAGCCCAGGCTCAGATCGGGGAGAGCCCAAGGGTCTCGCTACTCCCACAGCAGCAGCAGATCCCAAATCTTGAATTTCACTGAGATGGAAACGTAACAAAGAGGTTTTGTCGAGGTTTTCAACTCCGTTACCGTGCCAAGCAAGGGCGGTGGAACAACGCCCTTCGGAGCTGGCCGCTGCAGGGGCCCCCTCACCAGGCAGTCTCCTTCGGCCGCTGCCACTCTGCCTGGTCCCTGAGCGGCAGCCGGAGGGGTCTTGGCCAATCTAAGCCTCATCCCATCACCCCTTGGGTCTCAGAGTAAAACAAGTCCCCCCCACAGTCACACGCCCCACTCAGGACCTGGACCTCTGGTTCTCCAAGCTGGCTGCTCACCCTCCCCCTCTCTCTGGCTGTCTCCGTTCAGTCACTCTGACCTCCTGGCTCTTCCTCTAAGACTTTGCTGTTCCCCCTGCTCAAATCTCTTCCCTTCTGCAGCACCATGATTCTTCTGCTACTGTACCCCACACCCTCTGGCCCCTAATAGTTGGTTTACTTATCTCTCTCCCCTGAACATAAACTCCAGGGTGGCTGGACTCTGTCTCATCCGTTCTCTGTGTACCGTCTGCACCTGAACAGCACAGAACGGGCGTTCAGGTTGTACGGAAAAGCTTAATGAGCGTGTGATGGATGAACAGATAACCTTCCCCACGACCTACTGTCACCATTTCACACCAGAATGAAGGACACCCTTTTCCAGGAGAGGGCCGCCAGCAGCCTTACCCCAATATACTCTGAGGACTCGACCCCCTCTTGGCACTTGTCGGAGGACCAGCCCCACCCTACGGTAGCCCCGGGGCAGCCAGAGGGGACAGGGGAGTTTCCCTGGTAACAACTAAATTGTCCTGGAGGTAAGTGAGAACAGGAACAGTGAACCAGACCTGCCAGCCAGGTGGGATGCAGCCCTCACCTGCCCAGCCACCTCCTCCCACCATTGCTGGACACTGCTCCTTGAGTTCCAGAATATTCTGAGCCCTGACCTGATCGGCCCGACCTCCTCTTTGGCCTCCACAGTGAGGCCCAACGGAACTCCCAGCTCGTGCCCACACTTGCAGATGAAGTCTGGTCTGCAGACTCGAGCCTGGTGGCCATGGCAAAAGTCCTACTCGGCGGGAGCCCCGCTGTGACTCTCCATTTGTGGCAGGTGCTCAGAGCGCCTGCCCTAAACACCCACCCGCACAAGGCACTACAGCAATTCAACGACTAAATCAAATCTCTGAATATTAAATTAATGATGGAAATCTAAAATATTAATATATTCTAATTAAATATTCTCCAATAAATTATCGGAGCATTTGCAGTGATTTGATTCTACTTCCGTTTCTTCAAGATCTTTCAGCTGCATAAATATAGCCATTAAAGCAATTCAAGAAAGGGAACGTTTTCTGCTCCGGCGAGGGAACGGTAGACACAAAGGATCTGCACTGTTCTCTCGCGCGATTGATTAAATCACAGAACCCAAGGCCGCCGAGTCGGTGAACGGCTGCTTTCTTCACGTCCCTCGGGCTTTAGCAAGGACAGTGTGAATTCCCTTCAGGTCTCCACCCGATGTGTAATTACAGGGAGCCTGGACGGCTGCTGCGGAAGGGTCTCGAGTGGTGTGTTTGTGTTGGAACCCGGGCTGGGCGGGGGGGCAGGGCCTGAGCCCCCCCACGGGGGGCTGGGAAAGCGGCAGTTCCCACCGGGACTCACGGTGGGAGGAGTCACAGAGTTTCCAGGAGAACGTCACTCCAGGTCCTTAAGAACTCCCCTGGAGTCACGTCTTCAGTCAACGGCTCCTTCCGTTCCGGTGACAAAGCCGTGGATGCCACTGTCTCTTTAGCTCTTATGAATTATAAACCCCACAATACAGCCCCACACCTTTGCTTTAAACAGTCAGCTGTCTTTTCAGTAAAATATTATCCCCCAAGTGTATCTTTTCCCGTTCTCCCCATCCCTTCCTGCAGATCTAAAAAATTTCCGGCCTTGTCCTTTCTTTTCAGCCTGAAGAACATTCTTTACCACTTCTTGTGGGTCTGCTGGTAATGAATTCCCTCAGTTTGCTTATCAGAAATGTCTTCATTCCACCTTTAATTTTGAAGGACATTTTTTTTCTGGATACAGAATTCTTGGTTGATAGTTTTCTTCATTCAGCGACTTGAAAATGGCCTTCCATTGCCCAGTGGCCTCCGAGAGAGAAGCCAACCTTCGCTGCCCCTGCCCTCCGACAGACTGTGTCTCTTCCTCTGCTTTCAAGATTTCTCTCGAGTTTCTGAATTTCATCAGTTTGACTGATGATCAAGATTGGGCTTTCTCTGTATTTATCCTACTTGTGGTTCAACAGATTTCTTGGCTCTCTGTAAGTTCGCTTCTCTTATCCAGCTGAAATTTTGTGTTTCAGTTTTCTACCATTCTTCAGATTAGGTGATGTCTACTGATCTGTCTTTACTTATTTAATTATTTAAAATGTTTTATTTATTTTTGAGAAAGAGAGAGACTGCGAGTGGGGGAGGGACATAGTGAGACAGGGACAGAGGATCTGAAGCGGGCTCCACGTGGTGACAGCAGAAGGCCACATGTGGGCCTGAAACTCACAAACTGCGAGATCACGACCTGAGCCGAAGCTGGACGCTCAACCGACTGAGCCACCCAAGACCCCCTGGTCTATCTTTGAATGTAGTGACCCTTCTGCCACCTACAATCCACTTGGAAGCCCACCCAGCAAGTTTTTATTAGAGATATTGTACTTTTCAGCTTCACCACTTCAATTTGGTTCTGTTTTTAGTTTTCATTTTTTCTGCTATGGTTCCACATGTATTCATTCGTTCTGACTGTGTTTTCCTTTGAGTCCTTGAACGTATCTGTACAAGATATTTCAAAAGTCTTGTTGGTAATTTTAACATAGTAATCCCAGAGTTAGATTCTGCGGGCAGTTTTTCCCTCTTAATTATGGGTTACATTTTGTCTTCTTTCTCTCTTTTCTGTCTATTTTCTGGGGATATGTCTAGTAATTTTTGTTTGCGTATTGGTCATTGTCGATGATACATTGTACAGACTGGTTCTGTTACCTTTCTCTGAAGGGTGTTCATTTCTGTTAAGGCAGGGGGTTAACTCGGCTGGACCTAAATCTAAATCTGTTTCCCTTGCAGGAGACAGCAGTTGAAACTTCTGCTCCGTTCTTTCAATCTTCTTGCTGTTGTTTTTTGCTGGGTTCTTTGGAGTCTCCCTCCCACACGCACAGCTCCCTGGCTAGGCAGAAGTTATAAGCAGATGTGAGAGTCTCCATCTGTGGCTACACGTCTTACAGGATTGATCCCCTCACATTCCGCTGCTTTGTCAGTTCTAAACCCCATCTTCCGACCCCTCTGACCAGCGAGATTGGTTTTCTGTGTGAGAGCTAGCTGCCTGTTGATGGCAGGATGAGAAGTGATCTCAGAGGGAAAGTCACATAAACAAGATCTCGCCCAGTGCTGTTTCCTCCTTTCAGTTCCTGTCGGCTACTGACCACTGTCCAGCAACTTCAAATAGTTGCACACTTTTTTTTTTGCCGAGTTTATAGTTGTTATTTCAGAAGTGTTAGTCTGACATACGCTACTCTACCATCACCAGAAGCGGAACTTCCGAAGTAATTAGTTTCAAGGATTGTATATTAAACCTCACAATCTTCAAAATGATCATGAAAGGCTAACCAGTAGAGATGGGCACAATAGCTGTGTCATTCACTCATTTGATAAGTCCTTAATGACACCTACTTTGTCCCCAAGGTTGTGCTTGACAGGCGGACTGTCCCTCAAGGACCTTTATGTCTAGTGGGAAAGACAGATCAATAATCATGACAAAACAGTGTCAAAAACTCTGCCACGGTGGCAGGCAATGGGGCTGCCATGCCCCCTGTGGGAGGGCCTGTGCCGGTCCTGGGAAGCGGGGTATTCTCAGAGGAGGCAGGGAGGGGCCAGGCTGGGGAGCATCAGGTGCAGTGAGAAAGCCCTCCAGGCTGAGGGAAGGGCTCGTACGCAGGAGTCCAGGTTACCAAGGGTGTGACCAATCTTCACGTAGCCCAGCATGGCTGTAGTTGGGTGTTCCAAGGAGCGGAGTCAGACCATGAGGTCCTGTGAGACATGCTAAGGAGTGAGACCCTGTCTTGGAGACTGAGGGAACAGAAGAAGGGGGGAAACACACACATGCCACGTCTTAAAGGGCCACCTGACTTTCGTGAGACGGTGAATAATGATCGCTTGGTCACTCACACATGAACGGATGCCTTCCAAGAGCCAGAAACTAGGTTCCTAGGCGAACGCAGTGATGACCACACCACAAGGTTACCCAGCGGACGTTTTGCAGGATAACACGGAGTCAGACTTCAGCTGGTCCCATCAAATGCATTCATGCATCTGATCAACATCTATGGAGGGTCTACCCTGGGTCGGATACGGGGTGACTCTCCGTGTCCCTGTCTCACACGTTCACAGTGCCGACCCCGGCCCAGGACACATCGCTCACGGAGCTCCGCAGAGACCCCACCCGTCCGCATCCACACAGGTCGGCAAATGTTTGTGGTTGGATATGAAGCAATGTGGCACCTGTGCACAGAACGGGAGCCAAACATCCTGGAAAATGCGAACCGGTCCGGTGTTCTCAGCTCTCTTGGGCTGGTAGGTGGGACGCGGATTCTGGCCGTCCTTCTGAGCCCCCTGCAGCCGTGCTCTCGTGGGCTCCCTGCTCTAGAAACGGCCTCCTGCTCATCTCTCACCTTCGCCGCGTGGCTACCCCTTGTGCTAAGCGATTATGTGACGATCTCCTTTCCAGGCCTTGCTCCGAGGACAGGTTTGCACGAGCTGCTGTCTGTTAAAATACCGACTTCTGAAATTGAAGGATGTGTCTCCCGGTAGCACAGCCTTCTTCCTCATCATCTTGAGCGGGTTCCTACAGTTGCCCCGGACAACCTCTCAAGGTAACAAGTTCTGAATTTTTATTAGGCTTCTTAGAAGTCTGATTTTATCCTCATTCCGAATCTTGCCAGAAGTCAAACCTAACACGCACACTAGAAAAGCAAGTGGCTTTTCAGAACCCTCCACGAAGGTACACATGAAGGAATCCCAACCGTGGTAGCGAAGGGACCAAATTCTGAACGACGTGCAGCAGGCGGCCTGCCCGCAGGCCCTCGGAGCTGGAAAGCGCTCTAGTCCCCTCCCTCTGAATCTGGTGCCTGCACGGTGCTGGGCACCTCAGCTGGCCCCAAACCGTCCCTTCCAGAGCCGGGATTCAGGAGCAGGGAAAATCCCCTCCTGCCCCTTCCCAGAACACAGGGTCTCCGGCTTCCCAGGGGATCAGCCCGCCTGCGAGTGTCCCCCCTCGGCTCTGAAGCAGGGACAGCCCGGAGCTTCCGAGTGCTGCCTCTGTGATGTGGCCGCTCTCCCCTCCCCACTTAAATTTAGACGGCGGCCTAATTCCGGTGGGCACGCCCGCAGGAGCGCTTCCATACTGTGCCGCAGACACTCCCCGCTCCTGGCGGCCCGGCCCATCGTGGCCAGCCTTCCCTTTTTAGGGTTCTCCTCCACCCAAGTCACTTATTCATTCTCCCTGCATCGCAGAACTAATGCTAGTCCTTCCAAGGAAAAAGCCTGTAATTAACAGAGGCTTTTGGGGAAGAACGTTCTGCCTGCTTCTCTCCTGCCCAGTTTTTCATTTAGCATATTTTATCAGAATGAAATGCCTTAATGAGCACACAACTGCAGCTGATCCCAGCTGAACCTCAAAGTGCTCCTCGCTTGGCTTCCCGGCCCCATCAAGCTGTATTCACGTTTGCTGGGACTCGGGCTTGTTTCTGGAGCAACTTCCCCCAAAACAGGGACAGGAAACTCATCAACGTCCTGCAGACAGAGACGGGGGCAGGAAGCCCCCCCCAAACCCCTGCCTGGGCTAGGTAAGAGCTGAATGGGGGGAAGGGAGCGAGCAAGAGGAGGAGGGAGGCAGGAGGTGAGCACATGACAGTGTGGGTGTCATACGCGTGTGCTATCACGTGGGATGGCACGGGTGCACACGTGTGTGTGTGCTTCTGCCCCGAGTTCTGACATGATCACTGGGCGTGCACTTGGAAAAGACAAATCTCTTACAGAAACTGTAAGGAGATTCTGTTTTCCATCTGCTGAGGATGCATCTCCCCATAAGATCCCAGCTCGGCTTGGGATTCCGTTCCACGGAAAGTACTCCACCATCAGTCAAGAAACTCTGAAGGCCCACCAGGAGGGGCCGAGATCTCTGCCGGGACCCTGGTGCCCCGGCCTCCATGGTGTGTGAGCCGCTGGGCATCCAGACAGCGCCCCCCCCCCTGGGCTTTGCTTCCATCACTCATTCAATGAACGTAGTGCCTGCTGTTTACAACACCAGAGGCGCGGGAGGCTGGCCCCCGTTTCTCCGTGTCCCTTGCGATAAGGCACGGCCACACACCTGGTTTCGGCCAGTGGACTTCAGGCAAAATGAGTGCCTGCCACGGCCAGGCCTAGCCGGTCCTGCAGCCCTCATTCCGGGGCCCCGAGTGACCGTGGTACAGAGCCCCCCTCCCCCAAAACACTTCACAGGAGCAGGAAACAACCCGTCTTGTGTTCAGTTCTGAAATTCCGGGAACGCCCTTGATAGCAGTCAGCTAACACTAACCCACACCCTATCCTTCAGCTCGTGGCCTGTTTTGGAGTGGCCGTGCCCAGCACGGAGGTGGCCCTCCCTATGGGGGCTGCTGGACACGCCAGGGTGTCCGCGGAGCGGAGGACAAATTTGTTCAAAAGCTCAGCCACGGGGCGGGCCAGGGGACAGCGAGGTTGAGCTGGTGCCACCGGTTCCCTGCTTTTCTCGGCGGACACCTGAGGCCACGTTCCCGTTTCCCTCCTCGAGGTCCAGGTTAGACGTGTCAGTGGCAAGGGGGTCCTCGGGATGCTGCGGCCCCCATCAGAGCACACAGATGTCCTTGTGACCAACCCCCTCCCCCATCAATGCATCCACGGGCCGTGTGGGAGCCGAAGGCTCGGCCGGCGGGGGAGACTTGGCTACTCTTGCCTCCAGCTATGACTGACCGGCCCCCGAGACCACAGCGGGTCCCTCGGGTAGAAAGTACAGAAGTGTCTTCTTCTCCATCATCCAGGAGGGGACAGGCCCTGGGAGTCCTCGCGGGTCGGGGGCTCTGCCTACGGTACCTTTCACAGCCTGTGTACGGATGGGCGCAGAGGAGGAAAGATTCGTGTGTCCCTCCTAGGACCACTAACCTGAGAAACTCTGAAAGCCAGGACAGCAGAACATTCCAGAAGTGCCAGGATGCACGCACAACATCACGCGTGCACCTGCGGCGCGTGAGCAGACCAGAGCCCTCGGTACCCATCACAAGGTCGCGCACTCACTATAAGGTTCCCGCCAAGTGCCGGGGAGGTGGGCCAGGGCGCTTCCCAGATGCTGGGAGGTAAGCTGGATGTGCGCTTGTCAAACTGGGCTACGTCTGGCCCGGTGCCTGTTTCTGTAAATAAGGTTTCATTGGAAGACAGACACGGGGATAGTTAACGCGTTGCCTACAGCAGCTTTCGTACCGCCAAGAGTTGAGTATTTGAACCCGAACCTGGCTGGCTGTTTAAAACGGCTACTATCTGGCCTTTACAGAAAAAGTCTGGCGACCCCTGAGTCAGAGCAACTGCTTCCTACCAAGCTGATCTTTGAGCAGGGCAAAGCACGAGGCCGAAAGTAAGACTGAACCACACAACGGCAAGCCGGCTGGCCTTCCACTAGGCTTTCCATCCTGATGACATTCAAGAGGAAGCTGCTGGGACTACGGCCTCTTTGGAAGGCTGGTATTTGCTCTTCGCCTCCCTTAGAAACAAGTCCCAGGCGGCCTTCAGGTTCTGAGGCTGACAAGTACACAGCCAGACACCAACAGCTGTGTTTTCTCTGCCTTCTGCGAGTCTCCCGGTCAGCCTTCCTCGCAGCCACCAACGCCAGCTTTCCAACTGTGACCGCAAATAAAGTCTCCTCTTAGCATAATTTACATTAAAAATGAATCCCTGACAAAAAACACTAGGTAGGCCGGCTGATGGATGACGAGTGCTAGTCAGACACGGGTCCCCGAGGGCAGAGAGGGGGCGCGCACGTGGGGGCCACAGAGCTAAGTCATCAGCGCCCTCATCCTGTCGGTGGCCGGGGGGTTGGCAGACTGACCTTGAACACGGGATCCTGGGACTCCACCCCCAGGTTGGGGTTCACGTCTTGAGTGTTTCGCTCAAGTCTGTGCCTGCATCACAGGGACCTCCCAACACTCAGGACACTCAAGGGCAGGAGGGGCTCTGGAAAGCTCCAGCTCCCCGTCTCACGGGGGAGGGGGAACTGAGGTCAGAGGGTGGCTTCTCCCCACGAGTGGAAAGACTGTCCCGCGTCCCTCCTGCGCCCTCACGCGCCTGCAACACAGGCCACACTCCTGACCCCCGAGGGTGGGGGGCTCCCCCACCAAGCAATCCTGTGACACCGGCGGGGTGTCTGAAGTTTAACTGACACAGTTTATTCTGACGCGGGCTGCGAAAACAGCAGGTGTCCGTCCCACAGGGAGGGGCTCAGTCCCGCATCGCGGCTCCCACCCAGAGGGCCGGCCACGACCCCCTCGTAGCCCAGAGCAAGTCTACTCGCTAGATTGTCATAACGAGTGTAGGTCAGGAACCCCCGATGGGTAAGATGCGGACATGCCAGGCTCCCTGCCCCTCCCCGGGCCGCCAACAGGAGGCTCTCCGCACCCTGTCCCTCGGGGTTTTTATGGAAGCTGCATTACAGACTCGGTTGATTAAGTCACTGGCCACTGGCAACAGACTTGACCTCCAGCCCCTCCCCGTCCCAGGCGTTTGGGGGGCAGGGCTGAAAGTAAGGTCTCCCCTCTCGGAGTCGGTTCCCCTGGCAACCAGCAACCAGTCCCCAGTCCTTAGGGGACTCTCCAAAAGTCACAATTAACATGACAAAAGACAACTCCAGCGCTCTCAAGGGGCAGGAAATTCCTAGGGTTTTAGGGGCTTGGTGCTTGGGGATGAGCACAAGTGTCCTGTCGCAGGTCACCACCTCAGGTGCAGTGCCCGCAGGGCCGTGAGGTTCTGTGGCCGGGGCACCGAGGCCGTGGCGTGTGTGGAGGGGCATCGGCTGCGGGGGCCCGCTGCCTCGCTCTGCTCCGTGTCTGCATTTGAAACGCACAGCCCAGCTCCCTGCGTGGGTGCAGCGGAGACAGGACAGGCTCAGCAGCCCCAGGAAGGAAGGCCACCCGTAGCAACACCCCGCCCAGTGGGGTGAGGCGCTCCCCAACGATGGGGCGCTAAACAGGATCCTCACCGTCGTTTAACCAAAGTATTGCCCGCAGTGGGTTGCAATTTTCTCCAAAGGGAAGGAGAAAGTGCTAGTTGATGGCCTTGATTTTGAAACACAGATCTGTAGAACCACTTCTTCCCTTCTCCCAGGGAAAGCACCTTTGGGGAGGGGACCGGGAGCTCGTGCACTGCAGGAGCCCTACCCCCCACTAGGGATGCAAAAGCCCCAAATTTGGGGTCACAGTCTCCGTCCCAAGTTCCGGAACTTTCCACATCCCCAGCACAGACACGCCGTCTTTCCACCATCCAGCGTCTTAGTCGTAATTGGAAAAGAGTGTGAGCAAAGAAGGGTGCCCAAGTCGCCACCCTGCCCCCTTCCATCAGCACAGGCGAGCCGACCCAAGTCCGGCCGGACCCCCCTTCCCTGGAGGACGAGGCTGCCCTTCTGATCTCTGTCTCGTGCCGTCTCATTACCATCTTGACCTTCTTGGACACCGAGTGCAGACCATCCCGTGCTCCCGCTCCAGGACAAATCCGCCAGACTCACCTGCAAGATCCCGGAGGAGAGGACGCACTGAGCTAGCTACGACCCTCCCCAGCCAGCAGGAGGGGTCTCCACTTACCCGCACCAGCTGCTGTGGGAAGGGCCCGCGGGAATTTTCCGGCACGTTGATGGGTGGGATGACCCAGTCTCGTTTCTGTCTCCTCAGCCCGTTGGCATTCTGGTGCTGGGGCCACGGCAACAGCGTGTCATTCGGAGGCTGAGAGGCGTCCAGACCTGCACTCGGCTTCCCTTTCTGCAGCATTAGCCGGAGGGGGGAGAGAAGAGTCAAAGAAGTCTGGTTAAGTTCTGCGCAGAGGAAAAGGCATCTGTTCAGAGAATCTGTTCTGTCCTAGATGAACACAGAGAGACTGGATGATGCTTGGGAAAGTGGCTAAGTGTTAGGGGAAAAAAATCAAGCAACGGAAGAACGGGGAAAAAATCACAAGGGAAAACACAGTTTATTTATTTATTTTTATTTTTTTAACATTATTTAATGTGTATTCATTTTTGAGAGAGAGAGAGAGAGAGACAGACAGAGTTGGACCAGGGAAAGGGCAGAGAGAGAGGGAGACCCAGAGTCGGAAGCAGGCTCCAGTCTCCGAGCTGTCAGCACAGAGCCCAGCACGGGGCTCCAATTCACAAACCGTGAGATCGTGACCTGAGTGAAGTTGGACGTTTACCTGACTGAGCCACCCAGGCGTCCTGGAAGACACAGTTTAATTTAAAGTTCTTGTTTATGAAAACACACCCTAAACACAGTTGATAACCCCGGTAAACATGATTTACAACAAATCTGTCAAAGGATGGAGAGTCTCATATATAAAGAGTTCCTACAAATCAATAAAAAATTTAAATCTTTTTGGTAACAGGAAAGGACATGAATAGAAAGTCATGGCAAAATAAAAAATCAGTAAGCTTATCAAAAATGTTCACACCTTCCGTTAATCAAGTGAATGCAAACTGAAGTAACGTACTCTCTTCACCTATCAAACTGACAAGATTAAATGAATGGATCTTCAGTCCTGTGCACTGTGCCGTGTTAGTCGGCTCAAGCGGTGTTTGAGGGTGTTGGAGCCGGCGTTAGGCAGACCCGGTGTCTTGTGTCTATGTGCACCCTAAGGTCCACTGACTCTGGGCGAGTCGCTCTGTCCCTCCAAACTCTAGCCTGCTTTTATAAAACGGGGCTGGCAATAACAACACTGATTTCAGAGGGTTGCTATGGCAACTAAAGCCATCAGAGCCCCTGCCTATGGGGCAGCCACTGGGACTGGATGGTGGCTGAGCCCTGACCGGATGCTGCTGGGGGCTAACCACAGCCTTCTGCTGCTTTGGGCCAGTCCATCAACAGCCTCAAAAATGCTCCTTGCTGTCAGCTGTACATCAATTAAAAAAAATTAGGAAAAAACCCCCCAGTAGCTCCACAGCTGGAGATCTGCCCCCAAAACACTACACGCAAACAAACATCTCCATATAAAACGTTCACTGCAGATGTTTTTGTAATAATATTATGGATATTATGTATACATCAAGTAATGAAAATAATCGGAAAAAAACCTCTGGAGATCTGATAGCCACAAATAATAGGCAAAAACATTTTTTTAATGTGTATTTATTTTTGAGAGAGAAAGAGAGAGACAGAGGCAGAGCGTGTGTGGGGTAGGGGCAGAGAGAGGGGGAGAGAGAATCCGAAGCAGGCTCCAGGCTCCGAGCTGTGAGCACAGATCCTGACGCGGGGCTTGAACCCACGAACCGTGAGATCATGACCTGAGCCGAAGTCGGACGCTTAACTGACTGAGCCCCCCAGGCGCCCCTAAATTGTAGTCAAATGCAGAATGCTATGTTTGTATCTTGGGATATTACAGAGTCATTAAAAGCTACCCTTTGGAGACGGGGACATGACGAATGTCCATCAAATAATGTAAGTGGAGAATGGCAACAGAGTATCCACGTAGCACAAGTCCCTATTTGTGTGTGTGTGTGTGTGTGTGTGTGTGTGTGTGTGTAAGGACACAGAAAAGACCGGAAGGAAACATCAAAATGTAAACTTTTGTTTTCTCTGCTCACCAGGGAGCTTTCCCCAAGTTTACTTTATTCCTTTTACCTTTCTATATTTCTGAATATTGCAACATGTATGACTTTCTATATTAAAAAGTTTCTATATTAATTTCTAAATTAAAGGAGCCACAGCAGAGCTTCACATACACACGCGGTGTCTGCGGACCCTCACGCGTGCGCCCGGTATCTGTGCGGAGCTCCGAGTACGCACGGTGTCTCTGGGTGTGCCACCTCCTTGCCCCGGCACTGTTTTCATGGCTGGTGCTCGTTTGACTCTGGTTTGGAGCCAGCTGCACATCACGGCTCATAAGGCAAAGACACACCTGGAATAGGACAGCCCACAGCACCTGGCCAGTCCACCCGCCTCTAGCCACGGCGGGTCCCACCCTCTGCCAGCAAGATGGGCCTGGGTGGTCTGAGCACTGCCGTCTGTGGACCCAGGACCTTGCCCACTTTTTTTTTTTTTTGCAAAAGAACTGCTTAGAAATAAGTTAAGTACATGTGGACAAAACTACCTACTTGATGAAAAGGTAAACTCTTCCCGAATCCATGGGCAATGCCACGTGGACAAGCCACAGGGGAAGGAGACACCCCTCTGGGACACCCCCAGGCCCCAGCGGACTCCCGGCCCGAGCTCCTGCAGTTGAGCGTTTGAGGCAACTAAAACCACAAGCCTTTCGTCCACCACTCCCCACCTTCATCGGAGAGGGGCCACCCAAGGTGTGCATGTCCCCGGGGGCCTTGACTTCTGTTAACGTCAAACCAATGGCTGCTGTGACTCATCTTCCAGCTCTCAGGATGACACAGCGATGGGGTCGCATCCTTACTTTCCTCCGTGAGCTTCACAGAGAACCACAGAACCGCTTTCAGAACGGTCCTGGCCACACACGGTCCCCTCACAGCCCGGGCACAGACAACTGCCTTCCCTGCCCACATGAGTAGCTGGCGCCTTGTGGGCCGTGAGCGTCCCTCGCGGTCTCTGCCTGAACTCCCCTCGCCGACTCAGCAGGACGTGTCCTCAAGCCCACTTTCCTAGGGAGGCACAGAGGGGGCCTCAGAGAGGCCGAGTCACTTCAGAAGGTCACACAGCTCAGTGGGCAGGGACAGGATCTGAACCTGGGAGTCAGACCTCAAGACCGGAGCCCCTGGCTGAGTGCCACCCCTCACTCGTGGGTCTCGTTGCCTGGAGGTCACATCCCCTTTACCCGTCCTCAAGTCATGTGTGCGGAGGCCCGGCAGGAGTCAGCCTTCCCGGAGAACTGCCTGCAGTCTGTGTTAAGGGGCCCCCAGGTGACTGATGCGTTCCACAGCCCGGTCTGGGGGCTTCTCAGCTCGCAGCTAAATAGTTCGCCTGTCCCCGGGCACCTGCCCCGGGAGGAGGGACAGGGTTAGTGTTTGTTCTTAAGCGTGTCGGCTTGAGGGCAGCCTGCCGGACTTGGGAGCCTTGCACGAGATGCCAGGGAGCCCCGGCCACAAGCACAGCCCCGGGGTGGGGGGTGCTGGCCATCTGTGGCTCCCCCGATGTCTCCCCCAGTGACGGTGCGGAGAACACAGGTCTGCCCCCCCCCCCCCCCCCCCCCCCCCCCCCCCGCAAGGCTTGGGCGCCAGCAGGCAGAATGCTCACCTGAGTCCTTTGTATTCCAGGCTCGGGGTTTTAAAGAGTTTTCATAAGGCTGCTTTTTTTTTTTTTTTTTGAACTGCTTTATCTTCATTTGCTGAGGACGAGCTTGCATGGCGTTAATTTCCCTAGTGTTGTTTAAATAAATTGCACATATTTGCTACTATTTTAAAGCTGTGAGACACATATAATAACAAAATCTGGCGAAAATCGATGCCAGACCCGTGCAGCCTCAGCCTGGAAGACACGCCCGCGTCTCCGGGCAGAAACGTTGGTGCAGATGATCGGTTGCCCCCCTGGAACAAGTGTGCCGTTCTGACACGCGGTCACCCTGGGCCCACTCGGAACACGGCGCCTAAACACCGATGCACAATTGCGCTAGTTACAAATAATGCTTCCAGTTACTCTCAAAAATATTTCCTAACGGATGACACCCGCGGATTTTCCCAACGTGCTCCCGAATTCTGTATTTCTGAGTAAATGATGGCCGGGTGCCGGACAGCGGAGTGAACGTGACCTCTGTGCCACTGTTACTAGAAATTATATACGTGCGTGTGCACATACAGGTGTATATTGGTGCGTGCGTGTGTGTGCGTGTATGTGCAATGCACGCAGGTACGTATGTGTGTGCACGAGTACGTGCATACACGTGTACGTGCGTGTGTGTTTGTATGCTGTGTGCGTGTCTATAACACTACAATTTTCCCAAAACCGACAGCCCGGCATCATGATAGGCTGGCCACACCCCATCACTGGGTCTTTACAGTCTCATCCAAGCTAGAAGGGTCATTACTGACAGGGATGGGGGGGGGTCCTCGCTGCTGAACTGACCGTTGGATCCGGCCAAGCTCACACCTGCACATCTGGAGAACAAAGAGCCCTGAGGAAATCACTTGGTCCTGCTGTCCTCTTACCAGATGCCCAAGAAGGTGTGGTTAAGATGTTAACTTCCTAGAGGTGCAGACAGCTTGTGGACACACCCTGCCCGCAGGGGGCCGAGGCGTTATTTTGGCCCCACGCTGTGGGTGCTGCCCTGCCCGGGAGGTCGTAGGGCTTCACGGCCACTCACTCGGCACAGAGCAAACTCAGTGGACAGATGTAAACGTGGGGTTCCCCATGCTTCCTGAGCGCCGAGTAAGTGACCCTCAACCTCCACCCTCAAGTGCTCGTGTGGAGTGGCAGGCCAGGAGCCCTGATGACAGTGATGGCTGTCACGGGTCATGGGGGCGCCATGGGCCCAGGTAATCTCCGACTCAGTCCTCAGGACAGCCACACTCTCCATGGGACAGTGATCAGCACGAGCCAGGAACAGGCGGGTTCGAGCTGGCACTGCAATTCAGGCCATCTTGGGAAGGCACAGATGCTTCAGGGGGATATTCTACCTGAGTGGGGTACTAAGGGGTGAATAGGAGTTTGTTGTCGGGAGAATGAAGAGCCAAGAAGGGGGCAGATGTGGAAGCAGGACGGTGCGGGTGCCTCAAAAATCATGCAGATGCCCTCATGAAATTCAAGGGCTGTTTGGGGCCTAGAAATAGAATGGGGGGGGGCGATGTTGCAGGCTTTCGGGGTCACAGGGCTGGTCTGACACGGGCTGCTCTTCACTGGCCCTGCCGGTATTTGTTTTGACCCCTGCACCCCCAAGCCTTGGTTCCTCTTCTGTGAAACGAGGAGGCCCTTACCGGGGGGCAGTGTGGGTGACAAGGTGACACCGAGGGCATAGGGCAGATGGCGGGGTTTCAGCCCTACTGTCAGGCTCACGGTGGGGAGAAGAAACCCAAGAAGGGTCACGCCGGAGGGGGCTCTGCAGGCTGGACTGGACTCCCAGGGGTGCAGAGAGAACAGGGTAGGGGGGCTTTAGCCTGGACACCTGGGGGTGGTGGCTTGGCCTGGAATGAGCCCCGAGTGTTCAGAGGGGCAGGTGGGCTTAGGACTGTCCCATAACCTTATATCCCAGTTAAGGAAACTGAGGCACAAGGAGGAGAAGGAATGTGTCCAAATTGCCTAGTAGTGAGGGCGGGGCTGAGCCAGGGGGCGGTGGTGGGTGGGGAGGGGGGGACAGCCCAGGGAGGAGACTTCCTGGATGCTGGAGGCAGGGTTTGGTGTCCCTGGATGGGCCCATCCCAGAGCCCCGTCCGGACATGGGCAGGCGTGAGTGTCCACCTTGGCATCGAGCTTGGCACACCATCTGCCACGGTGGCCTCCCCCAGGCGGGCAGGGCACTACCCCCGGCTGCGGGATGGATGGGCTCCCTGCCCTGGATTAGGGTACGGCGGGGCGGGGGGGGGACCCCCCACCCCTCACTACCTGGGCTGCTGGTCTCCCTGGCCACACGGATAGAGCCCCACCTGCCTCCCGCCCCACCCTCCCCTCCCCTCCCCTCCGAACACCCCAGCCACACCCCTGCTCAAGGCTGCACACTCTTGGTGCCCAGGTGCCCCAGGCACAGCCCACCCCGCCCCGAGCACGTACGGGCATCTCTCAGAAGGGGCAGATGAAGGGTGTGGAGCCTGGCCACCTGCGGAGACGTGTCTCGCGGGTGCAGACACACAGAGCCACACTCTCACTCGTGAAACCCTAAATCCGCTATTTCTTAATTAGCTTTATTCACAAAGTGTTTCCCGTTTCCGATCGCCTCTCCCCGCTGAGTCTGAATCAGCAGTGCTCTGGACTGGATTCGTTCTGCTGACGTTGCTCTGGGACCGGGATTTAGGGGGACTTTCTCAGGCGGGCGTCCCTGTGCCGGGAGTGGGGCCTCGGGGGGTCGCTTACAGCCTCTGGGCCTTGGTCTCCAGGCTCACGGGGCTGGATGAGCTCTGTGCTTTGGGGCCACCTGGACAGCTGGGGTGCAGGGTGTGGGCTGAGGCCCTGACCTGGGGGGGTCAGCCTCACTCCACGACTTGGGGAGGGGTCATCCCCCTGCTGGGCTGGAGTCTGGACTCCCTGTGTCAGCGGACACCGACTTCAAGGAGACAGAACGCCATCCTGTGTTTGCACAGGCTGTGGGGCTGGTCCCTTTGCAGACGGTCTGTGGCACCTGGGGGCCTGGGGGACCCGGGACTGGTGGCCTTAAGGTCCCTCCAGGCCAACCTGTGTGGCCCTGGCGGGTCCCTCCCAGCAGGCTCTCTGGGCAAGTCCCAAAGGCAGGTGTCCTCTCTTCCTAGGGATAATGTGACCTGGCCCTTGCACTCAGCACAGGGGTTGTTATTTTAGGGAGAGAGGTGGGAGCTAATGGACCCGAGAACAGAAGGACGGCCCGCCAAGGACAGCAGCCTTCCATTTCAGCGAGACCGAGGCCCCCGACTTCACGGGCAAGCTGCATGTTAGAAGAAACCATCCTTTCCCCCCCCCGAGCCCTGCCCGTCCCAACCTGCACCCCAACAGCCACCTGCGAGGCCCTCTCCCCAGGCGGGCTTTCCCCCCACCGGCCCCTCAATCGGCACACTATTCTCCCACGCTCCCGGCAGCTCTGTGCCGCCCGGTCCTGCTCTCCGTGCACCAGAGGGCTGTTCTCTGTGTCTGACTCTGAGTGTAATTGAGTGTGACCTCCAGGTGAAGTCTTCAGGGATTCCTCAATATGAGGAAGAAGCTGGGTCATTTCCCTCTATCATCAATTCACCAGCAAAAGGTGAATAATGCAAAACTGACCTGAGGCAGGATTTAAATCATCGCCTTTTTTTTTGAAAAAGGAGAAAAAAAAAGAAAGAAAAATCGTGCCAGGGGAAGGCTATAATCATCCATACCTCCAATCGACATGCAAAAGGTTATAATTCATCACATTCTTCTATTATCTAACCATTCACCTGTTAGGGGCATAGAATTATTAAGCCGAGCGTGAGCACTGGCTGTAAGTAAACGGGCTGACTCATAAAACATCAGAGGTGAAGGTAAACAGGGGGCATAAATAATCAAGCGTCCGCCTTCGGGACAGAATCTCCAGGTGTCTCCCTGGGGTGACTTCCCGGCCATCTTGGCTGGAGGTGGGCATCAAGCGGTGAGTGTGTGAATACGTAACAGCGTCCCTTTTTCCTTGCGACAGGGATGCAGACGGCAGGTCCCGCCACCCCCCCCTCCTGACCCAACACAGTGGGCTCTGCAGGGTGGGGTCCAGGGGTCTGCACGGTGGACACGCTCGGCGCAAGCACCAGCCCCACAGGGCATAGACGTGATGCCCAGTGACACCAGAGAAACAGCAGTGTGTGGGCAAGGCCAAGAGAAGAGCCTCTTGAACAGACAGGCGGGGTGGGAGGAGCCCAGTGCAAAGCCCGGGCTCTGGAGCACAGCCGGGACTGCGCTCTCACGCACGGTCGTCGGGCGGGGACACTTGGCGCTTTTGCCAAGTGCGATGGGTACAGAGTGCGTGGGCCACTCTCCGGAGCCGTGGCTCAGAAGTCACTCCTCCCAGGAGGCGGCACAAACTCGGGAACGGCTTCAACATTCCCACATGCCAGATCCCAAGGGCTGTGTTTCTAAGGGGCGCCCAGCAGCCCCGACCCCTGAGGGTGGGGTCACAGACGACAGACAGCCTGACGTCCCCGACAGCCCAGCCCACCCCGTCCTCAGGTCCTAGGCTGGATGCTCCCTTCACACCTCAAATTCCTTCCACTTTGAGACAAGAGCATGAGCACAAGTCCATCTGATTCGATGAAAAAAATCAATGGAAACATTTTCAGTTACTTCCTTGTGGGACATGCCACGTGGGTGCAGTGTCTGATGTCCTAGAGACGTCTTCTTAACCAAGGGGGTCCTGGTCAGCATCCCGAGGCGTGCCCGCCCCCTCCCCCTTGGTCTGCATTCCCCGAGTCGGTGCCTCCTGGGGAAGATCTCCGGGCCACCTGATGTCTCTGACCGGCAGTGCAGCCCTGCGGACCCCTGTCACCCCCAGCCTCCCGGGACAGGAACATCTGCACTCACGGGACGGAAGGCTCTGGGGGCCCTGGTGAGGCCACGAGCTTCTCTTTTTCCAAAAATAACCCAGCCCTTCCCTCTCAAGACACTGAGCAGTCTCCAGAGAACGCAGCTGGTACGTCTTTCCTTTCAGCCAAGCTGCCTCCGCCGGGGTCCAGTATGGGCTCCCGGGGCACCTGTGACCTCTCACGCACAGAGTGACCACATGCCTATTTGCACAAGCTCATCCGACCGCTCTCGGGTGGCCCTACTGTTCGGTAAACGCGTGGCCAATCTCAGCCATAAACACGAGACTCAGGGGCAGGGGTTCCAAGGTGGCCGGTTACACAGGGGTCTGCGGTCGGAGGCTGAGTGGGGTGTGACGTGCCATCCTGCGCCATGAACTGGCCCTACCTCTGACGGCACGAGGGCGGTGAGGGTCTATCCCCTGAACCCGAGCGTCGTTTCTGCTTCTGCCTCTGGCTCACCGCCCCTCCTGATTTCACTGCCTCCCTGCGGCTCTGGGTTACAGGTGCGTCCATAAATAGCGTGCCCCCCACCCAAGTGTCACACGTGGCCCTGACTTTCCCTGAGGGCAATTAGGTTCCTAAGGAAAGAGGCACTCAAGTCTACACCAATCGTTCACTCCTCTCTTCCTACTTCCCTTTCTTTTTTTTTTTTAATTTTTTTTTCAACGTTTATTTATTTTTGGGACAGAGAGAGACAGAGCATGAATGGGGGAGGGGCAGAGAGAGAGGGAGACACAGAATCGGAAGCAGGCTCCAGGCTCTGAGCCATCAGCCCAGAGCCCAACGCGGGGCTCGAACTCACGGACCGCGAGATCGTGACCTGGCTGAAGTCGGACGCTTAACCGACTGCGCCACCCAGGCGCCCCCCTACTTCCCTTTCGACGTGCATTTGAAAACCGGGACGTGTCCGCCTGCAAGCATGTACGTTTAAAATATTTAACTAGGGTAGTGTCGGCACCCTTCTGGCTGGTTTCCATGGTAGCTCAGGATGGACAAAGTAAAGTGGTATTTACCAAACACAAAATGAAACAAGGGAGACGCAACCCGTTCTCCAGCAAAGAGAACACGCAAGCCATTCTAAACACACATTTGCATGAGGTTGGTTCCGAGAGGCGCTTAGTGGAGTCTCTTTGCGCGACACTGCTGCGTGGAAGAAGGCGCTGTCTCCCCCATGCACCGCTATGGTATTCCTCACTTCCGATCTCTTCTAGGAAGGGGAGGGAGGTCGTTTTGAAAACTCCCAGGGAGAGCGTACAAAGAGAGGTCTCCTGAACAGAGCAGCATGGTTGTGCCTTCAAGTATCTATCTGGGAGGAGAGTCTTAGTGACGGTGACAGTGGGGGGCCCCCTGGCCTCGCTCAGGCACGCCCAGGCCACTTAGGGAGGGAGGGGCTGGTGCAGCCTTCGCTCACACCTGGCCAGGTGGGGGTCCTGGCAGGTGCAGTGACCGGTCCCGTCATGCAGCTGCAGCTGGGCCTGGCCCTTGGCCCCTCTCTGCCCTGTGGCCGGTAGGGCGAGCGCAGACACCGAGGGCGGTCCTGACACCCCCTCCCACCGGGGTCAAGCAGGCCGCCGAGGTCGGGGAGTTGTGAGCGGCCCTGCGGGAAAGAGTTCAGTCACCGCTGCTCAGGGACTTTTCCCGTCGGCGCCGTTTTGTTGGGAAGGTGTCATGCTGTTCCCAAGTGGGGTCCAAACCACGTTTCTCTTCACGAACGCCTCAAAGCTCGCCCTTGTCCCCTTAAGCCTCGTCTCCCCCCCACAATGAAGACACGAGACAAACACGAGAGCAGGTGAGATGGGCAGTCTGTGTGCAGGCATCATGCTCGCGGGCCATGATGAGGATCCCCATCCGAGCACAGAAGAGCAGGACAGGAGACCCCACAACGTCCAGACAGGCCCCTGCATGCGGGCGTGTGCGTGCGTGCCCTCGGCTCACTGCCGTGTGCGTGCCCGGCCAGCCTGCTCACCGTCCCCGCCTCCCCAGCTGGCCCACAGCCCCCAGCGCCCGTCTCCAGACCGGGGCCTGTACACCTCGGCACTGCCGACATCTGGAACTGGGTCATTCTCTGGGGTGTGGCTGTCCTGTGCATTTGTAGGGGGCTGGGTGGCAATCCTGCCCCACCCACTCAATGCCAGAAACCCCCCCCTCCCCCTGCTGTGACAACCCAAAATGCCTCGAGTCTTCTCTGAACGCCCTGGTAGAGAACTTGCTCTAGAGAATCACGGAAGTTGTTTGGTTACAAACATCTTACACGGGATTATTCTTCCGTTTATAGGAAAAAATACGATCGCGGTAAAAAAACCAAATGAAATTAAATCAGCAAGTTAAGCCAAACTGTGTCACTTTTTCTGGGAGCTGTTAGCGGTGGAACTGAATGGACTCTCGCACACGGGCGTCAATGGGTGAGAAAAACGGTCAGTTTTGCCAGCGTTGAGGATTCTGGAAGGCTTCGGTGAGGATGTGGGAAGGGTCTGACGGAGAGCCTTAACTCAAGCCGACTTCCCGTTATGTTCCCCCCGAAAGGCGCCTGGGGACTCTGGGCCTCCAGTCTATTCCCAGCGTCTACCGCGGACGTGGGGCCCACGGGACGGGCTCCCGGCCACGTCAGCGCCCCGCCGACGGGTTTCAGGTTCACAGGTGTCCCTGTCCGTGCTGGGTGCTCTTGTCGTGGTGGAAAGTGCCCGTGACCCCGTCGCTGTTGTTTTCACAAACAACTTCAGGAGTAAGGATTGTGTATTTAACCAAATACCAAATGGGAGCCCAGGCCTTGGAAGGAACCAGAAACCTGTGCTGGTCTGGAAACCCGGTTCGATTTTCATCTGAAACAGCTACAGGAGGGCAGCGTGGACACCTCACGCCCCACACTTCTGGGGGGGGAGTTCTCTGCAAGGCCCCCAACACGCTCACGCACGCACACTGGCCCCATCAAGAGCCACAGGCCCCGGGGCGAGGGTGAGCAGGGCACACACGGGCACGCGCGTGTCTGCAGGGCTCACGGTCGCAGGCGTGCACGTCGTCTCCGCCCACCTGGCCCCCGGGAGGCAGCGCGCGGAGAAGCGCCCCGAGTGCCGGCGGCCCCGCAGCCCAGGCCTGGTGGGGCCGAGACGGGATTCTGCCAGAGGACGGAGAAGCCGGGGTGGGAGGAGGCCTCGGTCTGGAGCGCCGGCTTCTTCTCGTGTTTTAGGGCTCAGCTCAGACGTCACCTTCCGGAGCCCCGGACACAGCAGCGGCCCCTGCCTGCTGCTCAGCCCCCACCCCCCCCAATTCCCGGTGGTGTCCCCGCCTCACAGGACAGAGCCTGCGGCAGGGTGCTGTCTGGTGGGGACGTGGCAGCACTCCGTCGTCCTTCCCCCGGGAGGGGACCTGACCTGGGACCTTTCTGACTGCCTCCCCGGAAGCCTCCTTGCCTGGCCTGGCAGTGGCCCTCCGTGTGGGGTCCACGGTGCCGTGCGGATCAGCAGCGAGCCACCCGGACTTCTCCGGCTCACTCCCCATCAAGTCTCGCTGACACGGTGCCTGGGGCAGTGTCCCTGCTGGGTCTGGCCGGGCACATCATGGGGGTTCTCGCTGGCTCTGCAGAGGCCCTGTCACCACCGCCCTGCCCCCCCCACCCCCCCTCTGCAAAAGGAAGGGTTGACCCGGGCACCTGTTCAGGGCGGTTCGCAGCCTGAAACATCATCTACGTTTGACCTTCTCCCTGGTGCCTCCCGCTCACCGCAGGCGGGGAGAGGCAGGGTCGGGGACAAGTCACACTTGCCCCAAGGGCCCTTCTCTGAGACCACAGACAGACAAGGAAGCCGAGAGGCACCTTCCACCAATGAGAACGATCGCTGCGCGCTTCATGCCAACAGACGGTTAAAATGCCGCGAGTTTGAGAAGTTTTGCTCACCCCTGGAGACCCACGGGCGTGGGGGCGCTGACCGGGCTGTGGCCGCCAGCTCCGGCTCTGGACGGGGACCAGCCCAGCGGTTTGTGCGGGTCTCGGGTGTGGCGATAGACGAGAATCTGCACGTGTGGCTTCCCCGGGGCGGTCCCGCCAGGAGCAGGCCCCGCGTGCGGCGACGTGGGCCGAACCCACGGGAGCGCGGGGCGCGTGAGCACTCGGCTCCCCACGGAGAACCGCGGACCCTGTCTGCACCTCGCTGACCACTGAGGCATCTCCTGGAAGGTTCTTTCTGAAGACACACACTCCATTCCCTGGGTGCTTTCCCAAGGCGACACCTCGCACGGAAAGCCTCAGGTGGGCCCCCCTTCGGTTGAAACCGCCGAATCTGGGTGTTAGGGTTCAGGCAGGGGCACGACAGCCCTGTGGAGCTCACCTGGGGGCTCTCCTGACCCGGCCGGCCTTACCATCTCTCAGGTGGACGGCAGGAACCGGTTCTCCCCTCCCCTCCACCGGGGACCAACCTGGGTGCCCTTGGTGATGCCGGTAACGGGTTCTGGCCCGAGCTCAGGATGCAGGGGTGACAGACTGTGGGTCTGGGGGGCAGACCCTGAGACGCAGAAGTGATGGACCACAGAGAGGAAGGCTGCTGGACCGTGAGGCCTAAAGCACCAAGGTCTTGGCCACGCTTGTCCTCACTGTACTGGGGACCCAGGCGGCTGTATGAAGGGGACTGGAGGGCATCCGGAGCCCTGGGGGGTTACACGGGGTCTGTCTGCCCTCCGCTCGGCTGGCGGATGAGGCCACACACCTGCTGAAAGCCACTGAACCATGGCCTGGGGGGTGTCGACAGCAGACATTTACTGTCTGGGTTCTGGAGGCCGGTAGTCCGAGGTCAAAGTATCAGCAGGGGTTAGTTCTTCCCAGGGCCGAGGGGGAGAACGCGTCCGGGCCTCGCTCCTGGACTCTGGTGCTTTGCCGGCAACCTCTGGCCCTCCTCGGCTCACAGAAACGTACTTGCTGTCCGTCTCCACCTCCAGAGAGCTCTGCCTGCGTGCACATCTGTGTCCAGACGTCCCCTTTTCCCGAGGACGCCGGTCACTGGATTGGGGCCCCCTTGAAGGACCTCACCCCAACAAAAGCCCGTTCACAGTCTCATTCCCAGCGGCCGAAGGCCAGGACCCCAACATACACTCCTCAGGGGGACGCTTTCGGCCCACACACGTGGGGAAGCAGATACCTCGCGGCAAGATCCGCACCAGCCTCTGGGCCCGGCTGGGTGTGGGCGCCGCTCGGGTGAGCGTGGCTTTCATAAACGCTGACGTGCGCGTTAAGAGCCAGGATTAGTTTCATAAACAACAGTTTCTTTTTTGCAAACTATACCCACAGGTCCCATATTGCCGCCTCCAAGCGCCACCGCAGCCAGTCAGCTGACAGCCGCACGCGAAACTTTATCTTCAGTATTTACTGTTAGGCCAGAATATTGCTCTGATTCCTCAGGGGCGATTCAGCACTCCGGTGGGAAATATGTGACCTCATTTGCATTTTCTAATTGAATTGCTATCAGCTTTCCTGCAAGACTGCACAGAAAAAAGTTCTTCCAGATTCCAGCACTGCTGGTATTACCCATAAAAAGGCCGCCTTTGAATAGTTGCTAAGAGAGGAGAGGAAAGGAGAAGTGTTGCCAAATTCGTTCGGTTCACGTAGCTGTCAGTGCTGTCCAGCCCCACCGAGTCGCTCAGACACCGGGCACGGAGGCGGGGCTCGGAGAGAGCCGGACGCGAGAGACACGGGATTCACAGAACCGGGAAATTAGGGGGTCCCTGAGGGATGTGCTTCGGAGCCTTTGCAAGAGCTTCTCGGGACTTTGCAGCCTGTAGACTGCTCCCGGAAAAGGGCGCTTTGTGTCTCTAGAACCTTCTGCCGGCCGCACCCCCCACTCACCTTGTCCCTGTCTGAACTCCCCGCTGTACCCAAACCCGGGCAGGAAGCCCTCGGCACGCGCTGAAAACGTTCCACCTAGAGCTGGTTTTGGGGCGTAGGGTGGGGTAGGGGCCAGTTCACCTTTTTTCCTAAAGGGCACCCCATCAGTTCAGCATCATCTACTGGAAAGATGGTCCTTCCTCCGTTACCCTAGGGAGGGCTTGGCAAACTTTCTGCCAAGGGGTCAGACAGTGACATGTTTCTTCTGCAGGCCAAGAAGTGAAATTGAGGCTATTAATATAGATACTCATACAGCCATTTAAAAATACAGAAACCATTCTTAGCCTGCAGGCCATCAAAAGGCAGGTGGCAGGTCAGCTCTGGCCGCGGGCTGTGGTGCGCTGACCTTGGCCACAGAGCGTTACTCTGCACTGTGCGCATATGACAAGGTTTATCAAGCTGGATACGTGAAGTGGGAGAATTCCGCTGTACAAAAGTGATACCTCCATGAGGATGAATTTTAAAGAAACATTACCTCTTTTTTTCTGTGCTATTCTGCCCCATTTGTGCATCTGATTGTTTTTGCTCCCAAACCACCCATTTGAATTACTGTAGTTTAGTGGTTCTCAAGTGGGGGCGATTAAAAAAAATTTTTTTTTAAGGTTTATTTATTTCTGAGGCAGAGAGAGACAGAACATGAGCGGGGAGGGAGCAGAGAGAGAGAGAGGGAGAGACAGAATCCGAAGCAGGCTCCGGGCTCTGAGCTGTCAGCACAGAGCCCGACGCGGGGCTCGAACCCACGAACTGGGAGATCATGACCTGAGCTGTAGTCGGACCTGAACCGACTGAGCCACCCTGGCGCCCCAGGTGTTTCTTCATCTATTTACGAGCAGCCTGGCATACAGCGGCCCACCCTTTCTGCTCCTTCGGGGTTCCGGCTGGTTTGGACGGGGTGCCTGTTTGGCTCTCTGGACAAGTTTATAGGGGTGAGCTCCAACTCGTCCTTACGGAGGGTAGAACTTCCTGTGTGGCCACCACGGGTGCGCGTGCCCTCGGGATAAGGATTTGAATGGAAATTGGCTTGTATTAACGAAACATCTCACATTTTCTTCTTACTTCAGTTTTGCTCAGTTGTGCATTTCTGTCATTTCAGGAAGATTTTCAAATATGTTGCTATAAACTGTAGGTCACACACTGAATTGCTGGGTGAGATCGGTCGTGAGGCCGAGTTTTCACTTCTGACGTGGACTGTGGTCTTCCCTCTTGCTCTGTGTGATCAGCTGGGAGTTTAGAGTCAGCTGCTGTCTGGATTAATTCCACCATTTTCATTTCCTTACTTTCTCCTCTTGGTTTGCCGGTTTCCTCCTTTCTATTTTGTTTCATTTCACTTCTTTGTCTAATTTCTTGAGATGAAGGTTCAGACCGCTGGCTTCCTCCCTCCTTCCGCTCTCACGGGCACGTCAGGCTGGACCCCGCATCCCGCGTGGCTGTGGCTCCAGCGGCCGCTTCCCGGGCTCAGCTCAAGATACTCTGTAACCAGCATGGGATTCCTTTCCTTCCCGAGGCTCAGTCAGAAGTTCTTACTCAACTTCCACACCTGTGGGGACTTTTCCTTACTTTCCTCGTGACGGATTTCTAGCTTCACTGCTCGGATTTTCTACCTCTGGAGTGTGGGGCGACCTGGTTGGAGGTTCGGCCTCCGGCCACGTTTCACGCAGGTTTTACGTGTATTTGAAGGTCACGGGCACGCAGCCGTGGTTGGTTTCGGTTTCAGACCCGTCTCAGGGAGGTCAGGCTTGTTGAATCTGTGCGTCTAATCCCCTAGTTCCTTGCTGGCATTCTGTCTGCCTGCTCTAAATGTTCTCAGAGGGGTTCGCTAAATTTTGCCGTTAATTGAGTATTTGTTTATTTCTCCTTTCAGTGCCACTAACTTTTGCCTTGATATTTTGAAGCTGTATTATTAAGTGCACACAGATTTAGGATTCTTTTTTTAAAAGTTTATTTATTTTGAGAGAGACAATGGGGGAGGGGCAGAGACAGAGGGAGAGAGAGAGAGAATCCCAAGCCCTCCGTGCAGAGCCCAATGCGGGGCTTGATCTCACGAACTTCGAGATCATGACCTGAGCCAAAATCAAGAGTCAGATGCTTAACCAGGCGCCCCTATTTCTAAGTTAATTTATTTATTTTGAGAGAGAGACAGAGAGAGAGAGAGAGCAAGAAAGAGAGTGAGCAGGGGAGGGGCAGAGAGAGAGGGAGAGAGAGAATCCCAAGCAGGCTCTGTGTTTTCAGCGCGGAGCCAGATGCAGGGCTCCATCCCACGAATCACGAGATCGTGACCTGAGCCGAAACCGACTGAGCCACCCAGGCGCCCCAGATTCGGGATTCTTATGTTAACAGAGCTCCCAGTTTCCTCCTGACGAGTAACTCCAAGGCTTTCCCCCCACGTCTTTCCACTTGCAACTTTTCTCCACCCTTACGCTTTGTAGATCTATCTTCTATGACCTGCACGCAGCTGGGGCTTTTCTTTAACCTGTCAATTTGTTTTCCTTTAATTACAGCAGCTTATCTATTTTCATTTGTTTTAATGATCAATGTATTTGCAAACCCACCATTTTACTCACAGAGAAAAATGGGGTTCCTCTACTCTTTCCTTCCATTTCTTTGACGTTTTTTGGATTGATGTTTTAGTATTCCATTTTCTCATCTATTACGTTAGAACTTAAACAACTGTAGGACTCTTTTTTAAGAAAGACTTTTTAAAATGTATTGTTATAGGGGCGCCTGGGTGGCGCAGTCGGTTGAGCGTCCGACTTCAGCCAGGTCACGATCTCGCGGTCCGTGGGTTCGAGCCCCGCGTCGGGCTCTGGGCTGATGGCTCAGAGCCTGCAGCCTGTTTCCGATTCTGTGTCTCCCTCTCTCTCTCTGCCCCTCCCCTGTTCATGCTCTGTCTCTCTCTGTCCCAAAAATAAATAAACGTTGAAAAAAAAAATTTAAAAAAAATGTATTGTTATTATTATTATTATTTTTTGAGAGAGTGCAAGTGAGCAAGGGGCAGAGAGAGGGAGAGACAGTGTGGAGCTAGATGTGGGGCTTGAACTCACCAACCGTGAGATCATGACCTGAGCCGAGGTCAGATATGTAACTGACTGAGCCACCCAGGTGCCCCAAGAAAGACCTTTTTTTTTTTTTTTAGTTCACATTGATAATAGAGGTAAAGGACAAATTATATTTTTAAGGCATTTAAAAAAAATGTTGGCTAAGTTTGCAGACTAGAAGAGGTGAAAATATATACAAAGGAAATACCCAGGATGCTTTGCACAGAGCTGGTCATTAAGTTATCTGGCTACAGCCTAATGCTTTCATCTATAATCACATTAGAATCCCATGAAAATCCCAAGGAAAAGTAACTATCTGTCACTACGATAGGTATCTTTTTCTCAATTGGATACAAGGTAAGACTGACTCTACGTAGACTTTAGGTAACTCAAGTTAAGACACACTTTATGACCCGAAATACTGTCTACCTTGGTCAGCGCCCCATGTGCCCACCACTGTGACCTTGCAGTGGTTCTCCCGGATCTTCTAACAGGGGTCTTTGTCTTATCCGAGTGTTGTATTAGTTTGATTTCCATCATCTTCCAGGACAGAGGGAGCATCCCAGACCCTCCAAGTCCGTGCACGTTGTCTGCAGGTTACCTGTCCTGCATCCTTCACCCCCGCAGTGTCACGCCCTCACTGCTCACAGCTATTTCCGCCTACTTAACCTCATGGCTTTTCATTCTGGGATTCCATCTCGAAGCGTCCTGTTTCTGCCTGTGTCAGAGTCTGTCGTGGCGCTGCCTGAAAGGCAGTTTTCCTGGGTCACAGAGTTGTCTGTTACCACCCGCCACCTTCCGGGCCCTACCGTCCCTGAGAGAAGCCAGCTTCTGTGTCACCACTCCACCTTCCATGGAGCTCGGTCTTCTGTCTGCTTTCAGATCTATGTGGCTCCGGTTTTCAGACATTTTACCATAAAATACCGATTGGGACTGAAGGTGTGTGTCCCCGGAATTCATACGCTGAATCCCAACCCTCAGGTGTGATGGCGTCAGTAGGTGGGGCTCCCGGGGGGCTGTGATTAGGACCAGAGGAGGAGGTCATGAGGGCTGAGCCCCCGTGATGGGATTAGTGCCCATTAGTGACTTTCTGAAGGTCATGAGCAAGGCTGTTTCCTCTATCCGCTCGCTGCCAGCTGACGATACAAGATGTCCGGAGAAGCAGTCCAAGAGAGGGCCCTCCTGGGAACCTGAGCACGCAGCCACTCGGATCGCAGACCTCCAGCCTCCAGGACTTTGAGGAATACATCTCCGTTGTTTACAAGCTCCCCCGTCTACGCTCTTTCTTTACAGAGGCCTGAATGGACCAGGACTGTGCTAACCCACAATTTTCTTTGTGTTATACCCCGCTTAGAGGTCACGGGGCTTCGAGTCGATGTGTGGATGTCTGCTGTCAGTTTTTGGAATATTTTCTGCCATTGTGTTTTCAAATATTACTCCTGTTCCATTTTATCCCCCCTCGTATTCCAAACGTGCACATGTCAGAACTCCGTGCTACCTCTCCCATGCCCGTTACTCTCTGTTTACTCTCTTCCTTTTGATATTTTCTGCTTCACTAAACCTCTCTTCAACTGTGTCTAATCTGCAGAAAGATGGACTCTTTGAGCTCTTTCTTTCGTGTGTTACATTTTTCAGTCATAAACGGCTCAGTTCTTTTTTATTCTTCTAATCCTCTGTCAAAAGCTTGTCTTCAATGTGCTTGAACACAGTGAGTGCAGTTATTATCATATCTGTCTGATAACTCCATTACCTGGAGCCACTCTGTCACCTGGAGCCATTAAGGGTCATTACTGTCTTCTGTATCTGACTTTTGTGTACCTTGTCCCGTCCCCACGGGTGCCCAGTGACTTTTAGCCGAGTGCTAGACATTGTGTGTAAGAGAAGACGGGGATAATTTGAGGCTTACTGAGATACTTTTCACCAGAGAAGATTTACATTTGCTTCTTGCGAGTGGTGAGGGACATCAGCCACACGGCATGACCTTAATCCATGTATAGAGGGTGACCTTATTCAAAGGTTGGCATTGGTCTCTGTAGGGACTTACCAACTAAGTGACTCAGTGTCTCGCACAGACCCTCCTCCCTGCCCCTGGGCACCCCCCTGAGGAGGGTCCGGTGGCTGTGACGGGCACAGGACCACAGGACTCTGGGGGATGGGGCCATGCTGATGACAGCAATGAGCCCTGTCCTTGTGGCAGGGGCTCTCCAGAGTCTGCAATCTGCATGAACTCACATTATCTCACATAATACTCATGACAACCCTACTGTTGTCCCATTTTCCAGAGTAGGAAACCTCCCAGAGGTCATGTGACTCATCCCAAAGCATCAGCCAGTAAGAGGAGCCTTGATTTAAACCTTAACCCAGGGCAGCCAGGCTCCTTATGATGCTGAGCTCAGCCGTGCCTAGGAAGCCAGTTTGCACTCCTTTCTGGAACATAATTCTCCCATGCAGCAAAGGGGCTGTGGTTGCACGGCTCGGCGTCCCTATCTGTAAAGTGGGGACAGTGACAGCACCTGCTTCCAGACGTTTTGAGGGTCAGAGGATGGCCACCTCTTAGGGCAGGGCCTGGGTAGGGTCCCAAAAAGTCAGGACAAGGTACCCTTGGTTTGAATGTGAGAGGAAGTGGGGCGCCATCAGGTGATGTGGAATAAATACAGAAGGGCTGGGTTGGGTGAGCTGCAGGGACTCTGCCTGCCACGTTTCACACACTCAGGGGTGCTGTCCCTACAGCACTTTGCAGCTGGACTCCCCAGGATGGTCTGAGCCTGGGACACGGATTCCCTGTCCCCCCTCTGGGCGCTTGTTGGGTGGGCCTGACGTGGGGCCGGAGGGGCTCTAGTGGCGGGGACTAATTGCAATCACCTTCCGAGAGGAATCGGGATTAATTGCATCAGAAATCGCTTCATTAACACGCCGAACAAAAGGTGTCATTACGTTTTCAATTAGCGCCTTTCATCTGAGGCCTTCCACAGGCTTTGAGGAACTCTACCCTCTGCTCACAGGCTCAGGGTTTCTGCACTGCGATCAGGGACGTGAACCTTGACCCTGCCAGCCCCTCGCCTAGAGGGAAGGGCCGCCCCAGGGCCCACCTTGCTCACTCCTTTCTCATCGCACTTCGTCATCATCACTCGGGAAAGAATGGAAAACCACGTCCGTCTGTCTTGGGGTCTGTAGCATCCACATGGTGAGGCTCGCGAGTCTCTAGGGCGCCAGTGTTAGAAACACGTTTCCATGCCTGGTTCAGTATACCCACAAGGGCACCTGACCTCCTTCCCAGGCGGATCAGCCCGTCACCGAGGACGGAGAGCTATCTGCCCCGTCACCACTTTCTCTCTCTCTCTCTTTTAAGTTTATTTATTTTGAGAGAGACCGAGAGAGAGGGTGAGCAGGGGAGGGGCAGAGAGAGAGGGAGACAGAATCCGAAGCAGGCTCCAGGCTCCAAGCCGTCAGCACAGAGCCCGACGCGGGGCTCGAACCCACGGACCACGGGATCACGACCTGAGCCGGAACTGAGTCAGACTCTTAACCGACAGACCACCCAGGTGCCCTGCCGCTTTCTCTTTCGAAACGTAAACCACCTCCAGTTTGTTTAAAAGACAGGATAAACAACACACGGGTCCCTGTTTTCCCAAAGTGGGTTCCTTGGCACACCCGTCTTGCAAGGTGTTCCAGGAAGTGGGTTCCCTGATCAGCCGGCCTGGGAAGCTCGCAGACGGCCTGCCCCTGGGGCCCTGGGTAAATCTACAGGAAGGCATCTGACCAACTTGGTTTAACCCTCTGCTTCCCAGGGCCTTTTCCTGAGGGACTGCCTGGGAACGCAGTTGAAGGTATGTTCTTTTCTGCTAACCCGCTGCATACATTGATTGCATCAGGATAATTCGGGGGCCCTGTTAGCTGTGAGGGTCTCGGTCCACGTTCTCCCTCTGCTGGCTGATGCCCGGGTGTCACGGGCCTGTCCCGGGGGCCAAGCGAGCTGGAACTTCCCGCTCACCCAGCAGCCCCAGGCCTGAGGCCAATGCCGCGGGCAGGAGAATTTGGGGCGCCCAGTGAGGCACGGAAATGCGGGGCCTCGGTTTTTAAGGCTGTCAGGAGGGCGAGAGCCACGTATCAAACCAGGCCTGTGCACCTGCCCGCGAGGCCAGCGTCCCTCGGGAAGGCGGCCGTCCGATGGTCCTCTTGGGCAGACACAGCCGGCCGCGTGTCCCATGCTCAGGGGACTCTGCAGATGCTGTGCCACAGTGACCTCAAGGAGAGGAGGGAGGCCACTCGCCAAGCCCCGCGTGGGGCCACATCTTACCTTGTGTGCCGGGCGCGCAGATGAGGGCTGGGCCACCAACAGCCGCACCACGGCGTCCCATCGCTTGGCCGTCTGGCCGTCCCACGCGGTCACGGTGAAGGCCACCTGCTCAGAGGGGATCCGCAGCTCCCGGGTGGCAAAGACGGTCCCGTCCGCCCTCACTTTGAAGTCCACGCTGTTGGTCTCATACTGGGTCCCCTTGGTCCCCAGACAGCTGCTGAACGAGACTGCAAGTGGAAAGGAAGACAGGGTCAGGACCAGCCCGGTGCGCAGGGGGGCGTCACGGGCGCTCACGTGGCTGCACCTCAACAGCGGGTCTCCTGGTGCGCAACACGGGGGAAAACAATGATTTAAAACTGACTTCTTGACCTTCAGGGAACGTGCTTTCTCTCTACCCCCAGGGAAGGGGCGGCCGGCCTCAGAAACACCACCTCCCCTGTCACCGCGTCTCAGTCCACCCCGAGTCCGGCCGTTAGAGGCGCCACGGGGATGCTCTGCCCGCAAACGCTCCCTCGTCCGACCCCGCTCACTGCCTGCAAACCTCGTGCCCCCAGCACCCTCCGGAGCCCCGACGCGTCCGTTTCCTCAGCCCGAGGACTCTGGGTTTGGGGAAGGAGTGGGCCAAAGCGGTGTTCTGAGTGAGGCCGCGATCTGCTGTGGTCTCTGGTGCGTGTCTTCCCTCAGGGACCCCACCCGACCCCCGCGCGCTCTGTCAGGGCGGCTGGGCCGGGTCCGGGGCCGGCGGCGGCCTTCGGGTGACCCGGACGCCCGCCGGCTGAAGCAGCCGGCACGGTGACGCTGTGGCCTGTGCACGGCTTTGCTTCCCGACCACGAATCAGGCACCGAGGTGCCCGCCCCTCCTAGTGACTCCGTCGCCGGTCATCGTAGCTCCGCGCGGGAAAAGGCACCTCGGGAGCCGTGCGTTCGCTGGGCCACATCGGCGCGGGTTTTTTTTTTTTTTACACGACTGCTTCTGCCACTGCCACCGACACCACGGTAGGTAAATTATGAGGCGCCAGCAGCCAGTTCTACCGCATTCTGCTGATAGAAACGATGGATAAAGTTACGTAGTATTTATAAAGATGTGGGTCTCTCAGCAGTTACGGCGGGAGAAGTGGCTTTTAAGCAATTTCACTGTCACCGCTTACGTGATTTAATTACTATTTATCCCAGAAACTAAAAAACGCATCTCACGGTTACAGTGGATAACGCGTTTCTCCCCTGCGTTCACCTCGTATTGTCGCTTTGCCTTAAAAGCATAAATAACGCACTCGCTCCGTCATCTCACGTGCTTCACCTGAGACGTCCCCCCAGTCACCACACCTCCCACTTGTGGGGTGCGAATAAAAATGTTTTCAAACGGGACGAAGCCAGGCGTTTGCACCCGGTCTGGCCCGAGGGCGGGAGGGTGTGCTTGGGCTCCGGGGGGGGGGGCACAGAAGGCCCGGGGGCTTGGGTGGCTCGTGGCTCCCCAGAAACATGTCCCCCAACGGGGGTATAGCGGAATTTCATTCCAAATTACAAGAAAATTCCAGACTGCTCTTACGGAACCATTCGCAAGCAAATTAAAATCAGCCGCAAACTCAGCTGGATCAATCATTCCTGACACCCGATTGTCACTGACAAGGGTACAAATGACAGCCCTGGGAATGTTGGGAGATTAGCACAAAATACATAAATAAGCCCCTTTGTTCTCTGAAAGCACATTTGTAGCAACACTAACGGAACTGGACAGCGACGGAGGGTCGGCATTTCTTCAAGACCGAAGGGCGATGCTGTGGCATCCAAACACCGTCAGAGAGTGTGGGTGAGCTCAAGGGAGAGTTGGCGTGGCCCCAATGGGAAACGCAGAGTGCTGTCCCCAGGGGCCCTTCGGATGGCGCGTGTCCCCAGGGGACGGGGGACCCTCCGGGACACCACAGGTGGTGCCACGCAAGGCCCTGTGACGTGCAGCTTGCCAGCAAGCAAGCCCGTGGGGTAAACGGAGGGCTGCCCCACACGGGCGGCCACGCGACGCTCGTGGGTGTTAAAAGCGGATGTGTTTCCGCTCTGTCTGACAGGGCCCCGGCCAGTCCCCACAGAGCAGTGCCGTGGGTCCTGGGGAGGCCGTGCCTTTCCCTGGGCACCCTTTTGGGCACACGGAGAAGCCTGGCTATAACCATTTGTCACCTGGCCTGCCCTCTGGGAGGGGTCGCCCCCAAGACCACGGTGCTTACGGGGGAAGGGGCACAGCCTGGAACCCCCGGACACCGGCACGCAGGGCCGGGAGCCGCAGGGGGTTCGGTCTCCAGACGTCAGGGCTCTGGAGAGGCAGCTCCGCGTGGCCCGGAGCATCTCTCCTGTCGACCCTCGGGTCAGGGTGCTGCCTGGCGCCTCGTGCCCGCGAGCTCCTGCGCAGGCCAGGCCGGCATGGGGGTCTGAGAATGGCCTCCACCCTGGCTGGGTTTCCAGGCTGGCTCGGGACAGACACCCAAGCTGCAGGTTTCTGGCGGGGTCCTCCCACACCCGCCCACCCCGAAGGCGCCGGACCCCAGGGCCGGGCCAGCCCTCGCCCCCTGCCCCTTGTAGTGCACCACCCCGTTCTGCCTGGGAGAAGCCTTGTGCTTCTTGCCCGTGTCCACCCGGACGGCCACGCGTGTGAGGGCAGGGCCGCTGTCCTGGCTTCCCACTGTGTCCCTGGGGCTGAGGACAGTGCGGGCACAGAGTCGCTATGACAGGAGGCGAGGCCTCCCCACAACGCTCCCCCCCCCCCCCCCGCCCCGGGCAGCGAGGGGAACGGCCAGGGTCAGTCCAGAAACAATTTAAAGTCCCAGGAGATTCTGTCAGAAACGTTTCCTTCGATGCTGATACAACCGACAAACGCAGAGAAACTCCTGCTCGGAGTAGATTCGGGTTGCAAGTCCATCCTGCTCCAGGCCGGGGCTTTCTGGGAAGGGCCCCCTCAGCTGGACGCCGGGTGGTCTGCTGGGCACGGCCGCTCCCGCTCCAGAGGAAGGCACAGCTGGCAGGCGGCATCGTCCCCATTCTGCAGATGGGGACACTGAGGCCCGGAGACGCTCCGCACCTTCTCGAAGCGGCAGGAGGGGGAGATGGGCTCTGCGGGCTCCCGGACGCCGCCCCAGGGAGACCCTCCTAGTCCGGCTCTGTGTGTATCTCGAGCACCAACTGTGCTGCTGGGGTGGTACCTGCACCTGGTCGCTGGGGCTGCGGCCCCCCAGGCCCCCGGGAGGCCTGAGATCTGCAGGTGGGAAGGGGGTCTACAGCACTAGCCCCTCTGGAACGGGCGGCCCAGCACTACCTGCGAGGGGAAAGTCGCCCCTGGGGAAAGGGCGCGTTTCCCCCCTCCCCCGGAGCCCCCGGGAACCCCGGAGGAGGCCTGCTCTGGAGCTGCGTCCTCCTGTCCTGGGAGGCGACGCAGGATCGTCCTCCTCCAGCCCCGACCTGCTGCACGCGTCTCTCTAGGGCTTGCTAATTACTTCCATTAGTTTTAAACAAACCTGACAAGAGACAGGAGTCCTGAGAGACACGAAAACCAATAATCTAAGTACAGACAGCCACGGCCCCCCTGGTGGCAGCCTGGCCCGCACAGCCAGCGTGGCGGGGGAGGCCGGGGAGTGGGCCCTGGGGGCAGGACTCGGGCGGGCTGCCTGCCCCAGGATCTTCCCCGGTGAGCGCCTGGCCGACCCTGTGCCACCAGAGATCACCGGTGCCACGTGTGCTGCGGGGAGGCCGTGTGCCACGGCCACGTCCACGCCCGTCCGGGCCCCTCTGGGTAGGGCCTGAACCCAGGTCTGCGCTTGACAAGCAGCGGCCTCTCTGAGCATCTGGCTCTGTCCCCGCCGTGGCCGGGATGCACAGGACAGACCGGTAAGTGCCCGCTTGTCTGACGCGGTGGCCCAGGGGAGCAAAGGCTCTCAGCCAAGGACACGCAGGGTCGCCCATCCCATAAACATCCGTGGCCTCCTGGTGCCTGGCACTGGGGCCACCCGGGCACAACAGAGCGGAGGCTCGTGCGCGGGTGGCCGGAAAATGACAGCTTGGCTGGTTGAGGCCCACAGGCTGCTGTGCGGGCCAGTAAGGGGGCCCCAGACCAGGCCGGGGGTCCCCAGGGTGCCGATGGGAGCCCAGCAGGATGGGTGGGGTCAGCCAGCACTTGGGATTCTGACCCCGTGGATCTGCATCCACACCCGGGGCCCCGCTGCCCCTCCCCAGCCGGAGGTGTGGACGCAGCAGCTCTTGGCGTCTGGCGGTGGAGGCAGGCGGGGCCTGGACGGGACGCATCTGATCTTCAAGCCCGTGTTCTGTCCCGGGAAGAGGCCCAGGGAAGAGCGTGAGCTGCTGCGTTCACCGCCCGCCAGCGTCCCCCCCCCCCCCGCTCCTGACGTGTCAACACTTAGCCGGTGGCAGCTGCGTCTGACCCCTGGCTGGACACTGGGGGCGGGCTCAGCACCAGAAAACGCACCGAGTGTCCTGAGGGATTTCATTGCTGTGGCCGCCTCCCTGCTCCCCTCCCCTCGCCAGGAGGTTGGCAGCGCAGAGTGGAGTCCGATCGGCATTCCGGGCTCGTGGTCCCCCCGCTGGGACGCTGCCGGTCCACATAAAGGGCAGGGATGCACCTGCCCGGCCATCTGTCACGGACGCAGGTTCCTGTGCGCCGTGTAAGTGTCAGTATCTGCCGTCCTGGTCCCCCTTGGAGGGCCTGTTCGAGTGGTTGGTGGAGATTCCGTGGCCCCCTGCCTGCCCTACCCTCCCAGGACCCGCGTGGAGTCTATGGGGAGGCGCTGCCCCACGCTAAAGGCGGCTCTGCGCACGCGGAGCTCACGAGAGTAACCCCACTCACTCATTCTAGTACCAGAAACAATTCACTTACAGATACAACAGGCACCAAAGCCAAACACAGTCGCTGCCAGGTAGAGGTTAGGGTGTGGGGTGGGTCAGAAATGAACCGAGTCATTACATCAGAAAGTTAACACTCCCAAGGGAAGCATGCCGGTGGCGAAGGAGAGCCTGACCCAGACTTGGTGGGGCGGGGAATGCTTCCCCTATGATTTGAGGGATGAGACAGCTCCTGTGAGGCTTGGGCAGGCCACACCGGCAATATGTGCAAAGGTCCTGTGGCAGAGGCAGCGCGGGGTCTCGAGGACCCCAGAACTAGCATGACTGTAGCAGGGGCTGTTGCAGGGTGACCGGAATGAAAACAAGCGGGCAGAGACCAGCACAGGCTGAGGGAGGTGCTTGCAAAGGATGCCCAAAGCCTCTCAGAGTCGGCTGAACTAGGACACCCCCCCTCCATAATCCACGCAGGATCAGCAGAGCTCTGCCCCAGGAAGGAAGGGCCGCCTGCCACTCAGCAGCCTCGAGCTGAGGGAGTGTCCTGAGTGGACGACACCCCTTTTGGGGGCCAATGTGAAGAGAGGGTCATAGTGTTTTCTGGCCATAAAAACGGCCCAGTGAACTGAGCTAGGCATCCGCCACTGTGACTTCAGAAGCATGTCCTCAAAATTTAGCCACAGAGTGGATCACAGGACCCCGAGCAGAAGGCCCCAGCACCCACTGCAGACACGTCTGCTTGGGACAAGAACGCCAAGAGCCAGGAACAGAAGGAGCGAAGGAAGAGGGAAAGACAAGGACTGTGGGCGAGGGTCCCTCCAGAGGGGACACACGAACCAGGGACACCGCGCAGGGAGGCGCCACGGGGGTGGGAAATGAGGTCGTCCCCACGGGACCTTAGGACCCACCCCACCCTGGTCCCGGGGCCCCCGAGGGGGCCTCTCATGGGTCATCCAACCAGCTTAAATAGCCTGCTGACTACGAGGCCACCTGGGGACCGTGACCACTGGCCTTGCCTGCGGAGGGCTGCCCGCAGAGCCACAAGGCAGACTGGTGGCGCCCGGGGCTGGGGGAGGAGGGCGGGAGTGGCCGCTAACGGGTGCAGGGTCTCTTTCGGGGCGGTAAAAAGCGTTGGAACTACTTAGAGGTGACGGCCACTCATCACCGTGACCATCCTGAGCATCACTGTTCACTGTGAAATGGCGAGATGTATGGTCTATGAGTTCTGTGTCAATGAAAACCAGCTCCTGGGGCTCCCTGAGTCCCCAGGTCCTGGCTGCGGGACTGCCATGGAGAAAGACCTCCCTAGAAGGGCCCGTCCTTCTGCCACAGAGGCCTGAGGACCAGCCCGAGGCATGTGGCCCTCGCCCACAGCCCTCCCCCTTCCTGGCCCCAGCTCTCACCGTCTCGGCCCCAGGCACAGACCAGGGTGCTCACGGGGGTGCCGGGGGCAGGAGTGCTGACCTCGTGGAGAACGGTGCACGGTGTCACAACTGCACACAAAGTGCAGACACCTGGGTCCCAAGTGAGGGGCAGGGAGGGCACTCGGGGGTGCAGGGACGCTTCCCGAAGGAGGCCACGTCTGAGCTCGAGCTCCAGAAGCTCACTGGCATCGCTGACTAAACAGACAGGAGTGAGCCGCGTCTGTCCGCGTGTGGGATGTCTGCACGACGCTGGGAGAGCTCAGGGCTCCAGGTGTTTCTGGAATTTCCTGGGAGTGTCACCGACCCACAGAATGTCCGCACCACAAAAACGAACTACTCCGGGCCCTCACCGTAATGCGAAGCGGCCTCCACGTGCCGGAAGACGGTTAATTATGTTTTAGAACGCATTCGTTTATTCGAGTGACCCCGCGAGCCCTACTGACCCCCTTACAAGATGCCCTTGTTCTGCACACGGGCCCCGGGCGCTTTTAGTGCTCCGTTAATCGACGCCCCGACACTCGGCGTGCCGCCTCTCTCATTTCCCCAGGATGGTGCAAAAACCTGGACGGCTCGTCCCTCCCCGGCCCCGGCCCCGCTGGCTCACAGCAGACGTGTGCGGCCACGCTCGCCCGGCTGATGCAGAAAACGCGCCGGTGAAAGGAAGCCCGCCACCCCTCCTCGAGAGGCCCCACGTTTAACCCTTTACCCTCATCCCTTTTAATTGCTCCTCCGTGGGAAGAGGGGGGCACGCCGGGAACCGCGGGCGAGGGGCGCGCGGTTCTGCCTCGTCTACGGCAGCGCCCGCCTGACATTTACAGAGAGGCCGTGGGCTGTGCCTCCACTGGAGAACTGCGTTGTGCTGATGAGACGGGGCCCTTTTGATTCTTCTCCTTGTTAGGTGAGCCGAGAGAGATCAAATGAGCCAGAGGCGAGCTCGTAGCTGGGACAGTGCTGAGGATAACTTCACCCGATAGAGTCGGCCTGCCTGCCTCCCTCCCTTCTCTCCTTCCCTCTGCCTACCCACCCACCCACCCACCCACCTACCCTTCCTTCCCTCCATACCTCCTCTATCTATCCATCCCACACTCACCGCACCTGTATGGTCAGGTGCTGGGGAGCCAGAGGAGGTCAGGGCAGCCTGGGGCCACAGGAACTTGGGGGGAAGATCAAGGTTGGAGAGGAGGTCGTGAGCGGGGGCCCTGGTGGGGGCCACTCTGTGTCGAGGGCCCCACGGACACCTCCTCTTCCGCCAATTCTCCCCAGCGAGCCCCCACCCCCCCACCCAGGGACCCCTGCCTCAGGGACGTGAGCTGAGGCTGCAGCTAAGGGCTCAGCGAGGACGGCCAAACAGTCACCCCCAGCCCCACTCGGGGCTCAGCTCCCACCACTTCCTCCAGGTGAAAGCCCTGCCCTACAGGTGTGGCACAGAGGTCAGCCGGCTGGATGCCCAGGGCTGTGCTCACCCCACCAGCCCCCCGGCCCCTGACAGAGGACCTCCTCCCTGCTGGCCGAACGCTCCAAGCACTGGGCCTTGGCACACAGGCTCCCCTTGCCCGCAACACCCTTCACCGCCACGTGAGCCTCCTCCAGGGAGTCTTCCCGGATTCATCTCAGCTGCTGACCCCTCTCTCTCGGAGCTTCATGCTCTCCAGTGGCTTCCCAGGGACAGAGGCCGTGCGATGTGAACCTGTCTGCCCCCACGGACGTCTTTAGAGTTGCTGGGGCACAGGGATAGTAAAAAGCAGAGGGATGTTTGGCGGGTTTTGTTAATGTGGGTCATGTATGTTGGCGGTGCCCAAGTGGGACCCCCGCTAAGAAGGGGCTGCCTCACAGGCCTCACGTCTGCCGCTGCCCCTGCGGCCTCCGAACGCACGGGGGCCTCACTGAAACCTCAGGCAACCGGGACCCTTGCATGTCCCTCCGGACTGTTTTCTGACCCGTGTTTTTAAACACAGACACGATGCTGCACATGCCCCTTCCTCCGTGGGGCCTTCCGCTCGACACGAGCCCACGACCACGGTGCACGGCAGAAGCGGGGTTCCTGTGTGTGGGGTGCAGGAGGCCGGGTCGTGGAACCTGTGTGTCCACCACTTGCAGTCCAGGAAGCCTGTGCCCCACCGGACTGACGCCCGGGAGCAATCGGCCTGCACGTGGCCACCCGCAGATGTGCCGGAACCTGTCGAGGGTGCCTCGGGGCCAGGACGGAGTCCGGGGACTCGCGGCCGGTCGTCTTGTCCTCTGCCACTGTCTTGCCCCGTCCAGATTCCCGAAGCAGCCACGTGTTCATGGAAATTGGAAAAGTGTCATTTGCAGCAAAGTGCGTGTGAACCTGCTGACCTTCTGCACAGCGGGTGCCCCGTGCCAAGCCCTGAACTGTGCGAGGGAGGAAGTGGGGAGACAGGCAGGGGGGCCCCCCGTGCAGATGGCTAGCGCACGTCACCCGGGAGGACATGTCCTGGACACGTGCGCTAGGCGTTCATGGGCTAGGTCGTGCCCCTCTCACTGCAGATGTCCTAGTGCCGGGAGTCCCCTGCTGCCCTCCACGATGCCACCTGCGACCTCACGAGCACCAGGAGAACCCACCCCTCGGAGGACACGTCCATGAGATGAGCACTGTTGGAATTTCGACAGGGCCTTTTGAACTTTAAATTGATGTGAGGGGCGCCTGGGTGGCTCAGTCGGTTGAGCGTCCGACTTCGGCTCAGGTCGTGATCTCATAGCTCGTGAGTTCGAGCCCCGCGTTGGGCTCTGTGCCGACCGCTCGGAGCCTGGACCCTGCTTCGGATTCTGTGCCTCCCTCTCTCTGCTCCTCCCCCAATCACACTTTGTCTCTCTCTCTCTGTCTCTCGCTCATTCTCTCTCTCTCTCAAATACAAACAGAAACGTTATTTAAAAACAGAAACTTTGAATTCACGTGCATTCAAACCAAGTGCGACCCTTCCTCCCTGGCCCTTGGCCGTCACAGCTGCAGGCCCCCAGCTGGGTGACGCTCGACCCCTGCACCTGCCGCCCCGTCTGGGCCGCCCGTCCTCCGTTCCATTTGTAGGGTTCCGACGAGAGCCGGAGCCTCCGCCTGCTCAGAAGACCCTAACCCTCCGCCGCAGACATGGGCCCCTCCGCCCTCCCGTCCCGTCTCCAAACCAGCAGCTGACAACGCAAAGCCGAGCTGATTCATTCTAAACTGGCTCTGCGCGTTATTCATGTCTGAGCGTGAAAAATAACAGCCAAGCTTCCTCCGGGCACAGAATGTGTCCAAGCCTCTGCCTCCAGCTTCGTAGGGGCAAGTGGGGTGCGTGCTCTCAGGGGTCCTGTGTGGGGCAAGCGTCTCCACCATCGGCCACCCGAGCTGCCCCACCTGTCCCCCTCCGTGCCGTCCGGGGTTCGGCCACCCAGGCGTGTTTCTCCCCGCAACACATACCACGTGTCTCCACGCCGTACGCGGGGATGCTCCCTCCCGCCCAGCCTTGGCCACGCTCCAAGTCCCCCCCCTTCCCCTGCAGCTTGTGGGGGGCTGTCCTTTGTGTCCCCACAGCTGGCCACCCTGCTTGCTTCGTCTGGCTCCGGCCACGGCCGCCAGCCTGCGAGCTCGGGCTGCTGGGCACAGGGCCTGCACTCCTCACGGCAACCTCCAGGGCCGTGGCGCCCAGCAGGTGCTTGAGAGATGCTGGGGGATAAATGCACAAATCCCATTTCCAGGAGCTTCGGAAATGAATATCTGATGAACTAAGGAGCCAGGGGGAGACACATCACAAGGTGCAGGAAGCCAGTCTGAACAGGCACCACGCCGTGTGACTCAGATTCCACGGCGTTCCGGAAGGGGCAAACTAAGGAGACCGTAAGCGGATCAGCGGTGGCCACGGCGGTGCGGAGGGCGGATTCGTGGCACTATGCACTTGTCCAAACCCATGGCAAGTACAACTTCAACCACGGGCTTCAGTTAACAATAACCCATCAACACCGCCTCACGCCCACTATAATGACACCCCCCACGAACGCGAGGTGTGAATCAGGGGGGACACTGTGCGGGGTCGGGGAGAGGGGCGGATGGGAACCCTCCGAGCTTTCTGCTCTATTTTCCCGTAAATCTAAAACTGCTTAAAAAAACCTATTAAAAATGGATATTCACTATCCATTAGACATACCTTCTCCAGAGAAAACACGCCATCTCAGAAATGTTAAAAATCCCATCTGGAAGCAAAACACTGGAGCCTCTCATGCCGTTTCATTTACGGCTGGTAACATAAAACCTGCCTCTCCCGCTGGGTTTCCTCGTAATGAATCGAACGCCATGCCCCAGCCATCACTGACTGTGTCTCTTCTAGGACATTCTTTCTGCCCGAGAAAAACCAGCCAAAGTGGCCACGCACGTGTGCCCTAGTCCGAGTGACCTGTGTCCTCCAGCATGCCCCCAGGCTCCATATTGCCCTCAAGGACTCTTGACGACCTTATTTCGTATTTCTGGTGCCATGTGAACTGGAGGCACTTTAGGGAGAGGCAGCAGGGTGTGCGTGCGGCCCTTGCGTGGGGACCCAGGGTGGGGGACCAGTCTCAGCACGGTCCTCAGCTCACGCACGGACAGCGAGTTCTCTAGGTCCGGGTACTAATTAACAGTCCTCTGTTCAAGAAAACAAAGGCGCAGGTGCGTTGGAGATGCCGAAATGGGGTGGCGGAGAAAGGTTCAAGGTCTCAGGGGGGTTATTTATGCCTCAGTGCTTTCCCGGGGAGCCGTCTGAGCTCCTCATTAGTACCTCGCACTGATGTCCCGTCAGAACGAGCGTGGAGACGTCTCCAGCAAGGCGGCCCTCCCACCCTCGCAGGGGCCTGAGCAGACCATGACGTCGGCCGGTCCCCCCAACCCCAGCCAAGCAGGGGACGCGACCAGGCCCCATTAAAACACGCTGCAGGAGGCCCCCCGGAGGACATCGACCTTAACGGCTATGACCGCTGGTGGCGCCCAGCCAGGCAGGAGGGCTGGGGACGGGTGTTCTGTCCAGCGAGGCCCAGGACCGTTGCATGGGCTCTGCCCAGGGTCACCGGAGGGAGGCAGGAGGGGCCGCTCGGTCCAAATCTCCACGTGCAGGGATGTGGGAGTCGTCCTAATGGCCCCAAATGTTGGGGGTGAGCTCCAGGAAATGGAGGTGCATCGAGAACCCGGGAGGGGTGGCTGTCCCCGTCTGGACCTCTGCTTTCTCGTCCAAGGTTCTGGGAGCCCATGTGGAGAAACAGCGGTGATGTTTTGACCATTAAGAAAAGAAGGGTATGTTTTATTGAACATGTGAAAGCAACGTTTCATGAACTGTCACGAAGGAACATTTTGTGAATATTCATTCGTTCGTTCATTCACTCACTCAGGTCCCTGCCAGGCGCCAGGAGCACGTGACCTCGCCGAACCCTCACAAACCCGTAATGAGTCCTGGGATTTTCTGTTTCACAGGAGTGAAGCTCAGAAACACAGAGGGTCACTGGACCCCGAGGTCCATGGCCAGTGAGTGGCAGGGCCGGGGCTGAGGGGGGCCCCCCGCTTTGCTGCTCGCCTGACCCCCAGCCACCAGGAGCGCCCCTTCCCTGTCCTTCCAAACGTGATGGCGGTCATTATAGCGTTAAGGCAGACACTGCTGCCTTCAGGAGGCGTCCGCTGGGCTGGGTGTCCTGGGACGTGTGGCACAGGCCGCCACAGCCCAGGCGGGGCTCGCCGGACAGCTTGGCCCCACCGACGGGAGCCCGGCACCCGGGGCCCACGCAGGCCTGCGGCTGCGAGAGGGGCGGGTTTGGGGCGCCCTGCACACCCCCTCTGGGTTTACGAGCGCCCTTGTGCAGGGCCGGGGGCTGGGCTCTTGTCACACACTGAATGCCACATGCGTGAGGTGGTGAGGAAGACCTGGAGCTGACAGCCAGGGCTCAGGGGAGCCAGGCCCGGGGGTGCCCTTCACAGCCAGGAAACAGGACCGACTATTTTTAGAACCGCCAGCCTCCCTCTCATTAGCACCTTCACATCAGGACGGAGCTAATGAAATCACTCGCCGCCGCTAAGGCCCAGGTAGAGAGATGGCCCTCTTTCCTGTCCCCAGAGGCCACCTCCCCCGCCCCAAGTCCTCTGTGCAGAGGAGGGAGCCCGCCAGAAGGGGCGCAATTCCCGATGACCTCCAGACCCGCTTTATAATTTTACTGCATTTCACCAAAAGGGCAGTTTGGGGCTGTGGGTTTTTTTTTTTTTTAATTAAAAAAAAAATTTTTAATGTTTATTTATTTGTGTGTGCGTGAGAGAGAGAGAGAGAGAGAGAGAGAGAGAGAGAGAGAGAGAAAGAGAGCAAGCATGAGCGGGGGAGGGGCAGAGACAGAGAGAGAGACAGAATCCGAAACAGGCTCCAGGCTCCGAGCTGTCAGCACAGAGCCTGACGCGAGGCTGGAACTCACGAACTGCAAGATCAGGACCCGAACCGAAGCTGGACGCTCAACCGACTGAGCCACCCAGGCGCCCCTGGGCCCTTGTAAACTAAAAACACACAAATAAACAAAACGTGCTTAACCCTCTGCCCTTGGCTGCAGACGTTCACACCAGGAGGAGAATTTAGAGGCACAAGGGAACCCTCCAGGTCCTGGCCCCACTGTGCACCGCACCAACCACACGCAGCCCCCGCGGCGTGGGATAAGGCCACTTGTTCGCCCTGTGATGTGTGGGACGCCGGACGTGTGCGTCAGGAAAGGCCACTGTGACTCAGAAAGCAGGCTGTGAGGCTGCAGGGGGGCAAGGGCGTCCGGATTTCGCAGGGGCGCGCCCTCCCTCCACCGCCAAGAGCTGGAAGCCGGAGGACTTCTCCCAGTGGCTCTCAGCTCACAAATCCTGAAGCCTCGGGGTTCTGAGCGGGGCCCCGACCGAGTCTGGGTGGGCCACGAGGGTCTGGGCTTCTCCGGGTGCCGGCCGCCGCACTCGCCCGGCACCTCCTGAGGTTGGGCTCGTCGGGGCAGAGTGTCACCGTGGCCCTGAGCTTCACCGGCCTGCTCCCTCTATAAATACAGCCGGGCCGCTGGCCAACCATTTTCCTAAAGTAAATAAAAAGGAACTCAGGAAAGGCAAACACGTTTCTCCCTTCTCTCAATCACGCAGACAGCCTAGACCTCCATCTCCATGTCCCGTGTCATCAGACCTTTGTGTCCCAGGGGTATTCACACCACGTGGGCTTTGACGCGCGTGGGGACCCCCTTGGGACGAGCACACCTTGGGGTGGCTGCAGGCCAAGGGCGGAAACATCTGGTCTGTCCCCCGTGCCCATGCCTTCCGCGGGGCTGGGCAGGCCTTCAGAAAAGTGCAGACTTGCTCTCAGGAGTCTCAGGGTGCAGGGGAGGGAGCCGACCACCTCCCCTCAGGCCCACAGATACACTGAAAATGGTGGCCTGTTAGGGGTTCCGTGGTGCCAGGTACCCGGAGAGCCCCAGAAGGGGGCTGATGTCCTCACGGAGGGGGAGCCTGGACGGGAAAGCAGGAACCAGTCCGACCTTGGGGCAGAGGGGGGCAGCCCCGTGGAGGCCAAGGGTCCACCTTGCCCTGGGCCCATCTGGGGCCCCACCAGGCCCTGGGGGTGTCATGAAGGGGTTCGTCAGAAAAAATGGGGCTCCTTCCAGGATGGGCCTCTGACCACACCTGGGGCTCTGCGAGTGACTGGGACTTGGGGACATGTTTACCAGGCTCATGACCAGAACTGCTCAGTGGTAAGGGCTGAATTGCCCCCCAACACGGACTCATGGAAGCATCCTCTTTGTCAGTCAAGGGTCACCCCAAAGAAGCAAAGAGCTCATGTAGCTCGTGGTCCTGATCCAAATCCTGTTTCTAAAGGAAGCAAAGGAAACCGCTGCACATTCTTTTTTTTTTTTGCCTTAAAAAAAAATATTTCTTTAAAGTAATCTCTACACCCAACGTGGGGCTGGAACTCAGGACCCCGAGATCAAGAGTCATATGCTCTACCGACTGAGCCAGCCGGGTGTCCGGCCACACACTATGTGTCACATCATTGTCCAAGGCAGGTCTGAGGAACATGGGCCCACGGCTAGTGGGGGAGGGGCAGGGACATAGTTTTGCATCTGTGACAGTGGTCACTCTGTGTCCGTCTGGGACATTTCCAGTGCAGGTTAGAGCAGGCGAGGGTCTGGGAAGTCCTGAAAGGCCAGGAGATCTGCATAATATGAGAGTTGGGGATTCAGGGTGCATCAGTCAGCAAGAGGCTCCGTTAAGCCGAAGTAACAAACATCTCCCAAATCACGTAACATGGGCCGTCTGGGAGGCCCTGGGCTGGGGAGTCCTCACTGGCTTTCAGGTCCCTCCCAGGAGGGACGAACCTTCTTCTGCTCCCATCGCCACAGCAAATCCTGCGGCCGACCCCCACGCCAAAGTCATGAGGGAGTGAGACCCTGCCATGTGTCCTGAGGACCGAAGAGCAATGCCATGTTGGTAATATTTAATGTGGACACAGCAAGGTTGGCAACGGCTGCTCGTGTGACCGTCAGCTTTGACTGTGGTGCCTGCCACGACACGGAGAGGCATGGCTACTCTTTCCAATAAAGAAAATGGCACTCGGGAAGATTAAGGCCCAAAGGAAGTCCTGCATCTAAAGAAACGATTTCAGTGGCTGCCTCCAGCTGCCTGCCACTCCATCCCAGCCAGGCGTCCGCGCCTGTACGTGGCTCTCAAAGGCCCTCCAGGCTTCTCTGCCTTTCCCGTTCCTTCTCCCACGTTAGCTGCATGTTTCCCGAAGGGGGAGGTTCTGGCATTTCTCCTTTTCTATCCTCGAGCAGCAGTGACATTTGTGCAGCGGTGACCCACACTGTCACACAGCCTGCTCCTCCGACAGGGGCCAGTCGGTAGCGATGGCCTTTAAGTCCCACTGCCTGGGGAGAGAGTCTTGCGCTGGGTGGGTCCCTGCCCATCTAAGCTCCACTTTGGTGACGTTGTCCTGGCACGAAAAACAGCCAGTTAACGAAGTCATTTTGGAGGTGATGGATCCTGGCCTCACACGGTCCTTGGCCCGATCCCCAGACCACATCTACGGTCCCTTACAGAGCAACACAGCAATTGCAGACCCTGTCCCTAAGGGAGCCCCGTGTGGAACGTCAGGCAAACGAAGAGTTTATCTCGAGGTAATTATCCCTTGTACAAGTTCGACACGAAATCTTGATAAAGGATTGTTGTGTAATATGGTGGTGAGGCAGCTCAACCGGCTGCATAAAAATTATATGACATTTTACTCCTGAGTGTAAATTAAAATTTGCAGAAAGGTCAATGAAGCAGGAGTGATATTTTTCAGACGATTTAGGCAACAAGAACGGAGGAGGCTGGAGGCGGAGGGGAACCCCACCCACCTGGCCAAGCCGACCCGGCCCAAACTCAGTCTGCGCCCAGCGGGCCTCGCTCCCTCTGGGCGCACGCTCCAAGATGGCCAAAGAGGGTTCCCGGACTTTCCCTGGAAAGAAACGACAGCCTTTGGACCAGACTCTTCTGGCTGCTGAGAGAAGAGAGATTTGTGCAGTCTGCCTCGCTGAGTCCCTACTGTGTGATCAGCACCTACTACGTGCATCACAGTGCAAGAGCATGCAGCACGCCGCCTTGCCAAGAGCTGAGGCCCGGGAGCCAGCAGGGCGAGCTGTGTGGCCTTGGAGAGCGTGCAGACGTCTCTGAGCATCGTATCTGACCCAGCGCCGGCACCCCACAACCACGTGGCTTGAGCCCGGGGCCCACGGTCAGATTTCTGGACCCTCTGCCACGAAGAGGTTGCCAAGCTAATGGTTACTCTCTTGGAGCCAGCTCTGCCCGGCAGGACGTTTGCCATGATTAAATGAGATAAATCGGGAGAACAAGCCCAGCACAAAGCCCGGCAGGCAGCCGGCTGCCTAGCCTGGAGACAACGGAAGCAAGTGGGGGGCGGGGATGTGGGGACTCACTGGGGGGGGGATGTGGGAGCACCTTCCAGCCCCCAGGGACCGCCCTGGCTCCTGGCCTCCTCCTCCTCCTCGGCGACACAGGGAAGTGAAAAGAAGACGCTGACTTTCACGATAACAAGACGCAAAGTGGCAACGTGGATGTTTAAACTGCAAGTAAGCAACGTCTTATCACCTTCCTTCCTTTTAACAAAAGCAAGGTGCTCCCCCACCAGACGTGTCTTTATCTCAAGAGTCAGGGCTGCAAAGTGTAACTTAATTTAAAAAACAATTATGAGCGAAACACAAGCTCCCAGGAATTATCCATTCTTCAGAAGGAAAGAACAAAGGCGTCCACAGAAAGCCACGAGCCCCTCTTGTCTTACAACATTAGCGCGGATGTTCACACGCACTTCAGGGACGAGAGAACCCCGACTCCCTGCACCTTCCCGTGGTTTCTCTTCTGGGGGACCGGAGAGGGCGGCTTCGTAGGTGTGCACGGTCTAAATACAGCTCTGTGCGGTTTGCATTCACAACGCTCAAGGCTTTGTGATTTAAAGCAGCAATTACATAGGGAAAGAAGATAAAGACTGGGAGAAATTATCTCTCTGCAAGGTTGGGAGGGAAGGAAGCGAAGGAAGGTTAATTCTTTGGTGAAATATTTCCAGTTTTTTCATGCAACCATTTTGCAATATCCCTAATGTTTTCGCACATTACATACTCTTCCGGGGGAATAACAGCTTGTGTTTTTGAAAGCAGGGAATAAACACCTCACAGGCGTCCGTGGCTGAGTCGGACCCCGGAACATTCTGCAGCCAGACTGCCCACCTTGGAGATGCACTTGTACATCCAGCCACCAAACAGTGGGGCTGAGTCTTTCTCTGTGTCGGTAACGAACAAAAACTGCCAAAGCTTAAACAAAAAATCTCTGATTAGAGCCCACCGAAGCTCACAATTACGCGCTGCTCTCAAATGCAAAGCCGTTGGCTGCAGGTAACGTCAGGGGGTTGGATACTGTTTTGGTCACTCGCTCCTGCCAGTGCCCCCCGTGAACACCGACGCGGCGGGGACGGTCCTCTCCGCACCAGGTTCCGAGGACTTAGAACCACTCGTGACTGCCGAGTGCCGTGTTTCCGTGGCTCAGGGCAGCCAAGTCCCCGGGGCGGCTGTCACTTCACCTGCTGGCCAGCACCCTGGGCATGGAGGTGTGTGAACGAGCAGGAGACGGCGTCCGTCATGGCGAATCACAAAGTCTGAGAGTTAGTCGCTGTTAACTGAGAGTTAACTGTTAGTCTGAGAGTTAGCATTCAGGGGACAACGGCCTCCAAGGCCAGAGTGTGGGTCCGAGTGTGGGGGCAGCAGGCCGTGTGGACTGACGGGCTTCACCAGGACTGTCCGCTGACCCCGGCAGCGGAGGGCACGCTGCTTGGCATTGCCACCCTTTGCACGAATGTGAACGCTCTGCTGGGGTCCTCGAATCTGGCTGTGCCCAGGGCAGGCTGCCGTGAGTGGCTAGGGGATGGGGCGTCCCACACGGCAGAGCAGGATGGGGGGCTGGTGAGGCAGCCGGGGCGCCGCCCCCAACACGGGGTCTGGGTGTGGCGGAGATGTGCCGCTTGCGACACTTGGTGTGACCCGAGTCCTGCCCTCCAACACCCAGAGGGGCCCCGTTTCACCGGCCCCGCCTTGTAGGAAAGAACAAGGACAAGACTGTGGCTTGGTCTTAGGGAAGGGGACACACGAGGGATCTGGGGAAGGTGTCCCTTTCCCCCTGCGCCCCAGACAGGGCGGCAGGACCTAGTGATTCTGCTCAGGCAGCACCTTCTTCTCTGTGACAGGTCAGTGGCCCCAGCTCTGAGAACCCCGCGAACGTCCAGGGGCAGGGACACGGGCCGTTCTGTCAGGTTGAGCACATGGACAGCATCAGTTTTGCGTGTGCATATTTTGTTTATTTGCCCAGATAGCGTAAAGATCGGGCACTTCTGAAATGTCGGGGTGAGAAAGGCTGGCTTCCGAGAAAACAACTCTGTTCAACCGACCCTGGCTGCATGGAAGCTTCTAGAGCCTTCTCTCAGCCTTCACTGCCCAGTCTCAAGTCCCAGGGCCGTCCCTGGTGAGTCAGGGACAGTTCTGCTATTTGTTCCCAGTGGCTCGTTAACATGAATACATACAACTTCTGGGGCGCCCAGGTGGCTCAGGCGGTGGAGCATCTGACTCTTGATATCGGCTCAGGTCATGATCTCACCTTTCACGAGATCGAGCCTCACGTCAGGTTCTGTGCTGACAGTGTGGAGCCAGCTTGGAATTCTCTCTCTCTCCCTCTCTCTCTGCCCCTCCCATGCTTGTTGTCTCTCTCAAAATAAATGACATTAAAAAAACCATGACTTCCTACCCATTCAAGAAGGAACTCTGGCCACAGCCAAGGGGCTCACTCTGTTGGCGGCCTGGAGACGGATGCCCCGGGCAGCTGGTGATGGGTCGTCCCTGGGAGTGGACGCTCCTGCAGAGCCAGGGATATGACGGCAGGATTTTTTTCCCCATACACGGATGTGTGACACAGGCTTTAGGCTGGTGAGGAGGGCGGGTGGGGAGAAGGGCGTGAGGAGTAGGGGCTGGGGAGCTTGCCAGACACGAGGCCAGACACCCTGCACATGACCCCGGCTGCCATCCCGCCCTGTCTGGGCTGCTCTGGGTCACTGCTGCCCTAGCCCGGGCCCGTGTGTGCCCCCAAGCACCCTCTCCCAGCACCCATCGCACCTCTCACCTACTCGCTGCCCTCCCACCAAGGCCAGGCAGACCCCCACCGTCCCCTGCCCCCCGGGCTCCAGGCTGATCCTCACTCCCCAAGGTCCAGGGTCCTTCTCAAACCTCAAGGCTCCCTCTCCTGCCCCTTGCCCTGTAGGTCCCTCGCCCTGAGACTAAGGTCGTACAGGCCACTCGGTCTCATCATCGGCCTCGCCCAGCCTCCCAGCCTGCTGTGCACCAAAGCCCCCTCCACCTTGTGCCTGCACCCCTGCAGCACCTCCTTTTGGCCTGCGGTGTCAGCCCTGTCTGGGTCTCATCCGCCCGCCCGCCCTCCGGTGCGCACCCCTCACTGTGGGGCAGGTGTCTCTGTCGCTCATCTCGGTGTGTAAGTATCCACCTTGAGCATCCAGGACGTTGGCACTGGCCGGTCCCCACGTGTCCAAGGCTGGCTGTCTCTTTCCCCGAAGGTGGGATGTCGCTTCTGCAGAGACGCCTCTCCTCATCCTCCCTGCCATACCTCGCTGCGCTTTCTGGCCCAGCACACACGGGCTTTACCCAGGGCTCCACAGACCTGAGGGACGGTGGCTTGTCTCCCTCCACGGGGGGGCAGAACCCCTCAAAGTGGTCCACGGGGACGTGGCAGATGTGACTCCGTGACATGTCCTGAGATGGGGCCCTCGCGGTAGTCACAAGGGTCCTACAAGGGGGAGGCAGGCGGTCAGAGCTGGAGGCTCTGAGAGGGGAGCAGGTCAGAGAGAGGCGGGCAGGGGCCGAGCTGTGCAGGGGCCTCCAGGAGCTGGACGAGGCCGCGCGAGGACGCTCCGCCAGAGCCTCCCTTGGGAGCCAGCTCTGCCCACACCTTGGCTGTGGCCTCATTGTGGACTTCTGACCTCAGGACTGTAAGGCAATACGTTTCTATTCTTTGAAGCCACTAAAATCGTGGCTCTTTGCTCCAGCAGCCCAGGACACCCCCTCCCTGAGGGTGGGCCTGCCCTCCGGCTCTCCTAGGACGGGGCCCAGCACGTGCTGAGCGAACGAATGGGTGTGAGCCACAGCGGGTCCCCGCGCTGGTTCCGCACAGGGCCCGCCACCCCCCTACTCAGGCTGCCACCTCAGCAGCCTGCCGGCCCCAGAGTGGGGGGCTGTTCGGTTCACTGGGCAAGGTCCCTGCTCATCGATTTGCATCGCTTTAATTACGGATTGCATAAATACATACTTGAAGCTTGCCACGAGGGGTGTTCTGCCACAGAGAGACGACTCAGAAGCAGCATGAAGACAGAGGGCCTGTTGTGGCTGCAGACTCACCGTGCTGTGTGGTTCATCCTCCAGAACCTTCCATCAAAGCTAAATGCCCTCATCATCGCTCCCTAGGACAGGGCGCCCTGAGAGCCCACGAGCCGCAACTTCTCCAGGATGCTGGGGCTCAGAGAGGCGAGCTCACTTGCCTGAGGCCGCACAGCCAGCTGGCAGCAGAGCCGTTTCTGGCTACCAATTTTTCTGGAAAGTTCTCTGGCTTGGTTATCACCAGTCTGGGCTGGGGGAACCCGCTGAGTGGAGGGGAGCCAGCCGAGAAGCTCCGAGGCCCAGCCAGCAACGCCTTCTGCATCCCCCAGCCCCTCCCCCACCAACAGGCAGCCAGCAGACAGGTGAAACCCGCCCCCTCGGCTATTGTCTCAAAGTTCTAAACTCGCGGCTGGTGGCAAACTTTTCACTAAATACACAGATGGTCCTGCCCGATCCTGTTAATGAAAATCTCTCACATGGCTACAAAAACAGACGTGATCATCTGTTTTCCAACATTTTGAAAAGAATCTACAGAGGTGTAAGGTGCTACACAAATGAGAATAATTAGCTTGTGCCATCTGTGAAAAAGAGGAAAGGAGAAGCCGCCCCTGCCTGCTGCGGCCCCTGTTTCTGGCTTTGTGGGCACGGAGAGCCGCCTCGGGGGTCCAGGGGCAACGGCGGCTCTGTCCACGGCGTTCTCGTGCTCTCGCTTCCCCGGGAAGCGCACGGTGGCCCGCCACCTCCCGGAGGCCCTGCTGGCCGGGGCCCAGGTCCACACGTTTGCTCACACGCTCCGGGCGGGAGGAGCAGGTGGTCTCTGGGCTCACTATCTGGGCAGCCGGCCACGTGGTCTGGTGCAGGGGTGGCGGGAGGCGGGGAGGCGGGGATCGGGGCCCTGGGGCTTCTCTGTAAACTCACTCCCGTGTCTACGCACTTGCTGGGCACCGACCACCAGGCAGGTGCGGTCCTGGGAGGGGTGCCAGCCCAGGCCCGTCTGTCCCGTGGAGCCTGCGTTCGTGGAGGGGGCAGGCCCTGAGCCGTCCAGTCCATCCGCTGAAAGACCAGCATTTTACTTTTTAACCAAATCTCCATCATGCACGGATACTTTTTAAAAATTTTTTTCTTTTTAATATTTGTTTATTTTTGAGAGAGAGAGGGAAAAAGAGAAAGAAAGAGAGAGCATGCAGGGGAGGGGCAGAGAGAGAGGGAGGCACAGAATCGGAAGCAGGCTGCAGGCTCCAGGCTCCGAGCTGTCAGCACAGAGCCCGACGCGGGGCTTGAACTCACGAACCGCGAGATCATGACCTGAGTCGAAGTGCGACGCTTAACCGACTGACCCAACCAGGCGCCCCAAATCCAATAATGTATTTAAAAACATATACCATGACTCAGTGGGTTTATCCCGCGTATGCGTGGCTGGCTCAACATTTGAAAATCAATGAATGTAACCCATCACCTCAACAGACTAACAAAGCAAAATCACAGGAAGACATCAACAGGTGCAGAAAAAGCATTTAGCAAAATCCAACACCCATTCATGATAACAAGTCTCAGGAAACTAGGAGTGGAGATTATATTCTCAACTTGATAAAGATTATCCACAGAAGCTGTAAAGCTAACATCACACTTAATGGTAAGAAACTCAGAACTTTCCTCCTCAGACCAGGACCAAGGCAGGGATGTCTCTTCTTGCCACTGCTTTTCAACAATACACGTGAGGTCCTTGCAAATGCAATAAGGCAAGAAAATGAAGCGAAAGATACACTGATTGGGAAGGAAGAAAGAAGACTGTCTTCGCAAAACTAGAAGAAGTGATTATGGCAAAGTTACAGGATACAAAGTTAATACACAAAACCTGATTGCTTTCCTATACACAAGGAACAAGTGGAATTTGAAATTAAAAACAGTACCATTGACATTAGCACCTCCCGAAGTGAAATACTTAAGTACAAATCTAACACAATACATTTCAGATCTGTACGAGGAGAACTCCCAAACTCTGATGAATGAAATCACAGAAGAACTACATAAGGTGGAGATAGTCCATGTTCATGGATAGGGAGGCTCAATATTGTCAGGATGTCGGTTCTTTGCAGCTTGATCTATAGATCCACTGCAGCCCCACTCAAAATCCCAGGAAGCTCCTCTGGGGATTTGCCCAAACTGATTCTAAAAAGTGTATATGGAAAGGAGGCAAAGGAGCCAGCATAACCACCACAGTATTAAAGAAGGACAAAGTCGGAGAGCTGATGCTACCTGACTACAGACTTGCTAGAAAGCTGCAGTAATCCAGACGGAGTGGACGGGCTCCCCTGGGCAGCAGCCAGTGCAAACCCCGCTGCCCACTCCCCAGGCCAGGGCCTGGGTCCATTACACAGCCAGCTTCAGTGCTGAGGCCCTCTCGTCCAGGCGTCCTTTTGCATGATGTCAGGGGTCACCGTAGTGGGAGTCAACAGGGCCAACATGTCCTTGAACTGAGATCAGGGCGTACGAGGTGATGGGGTAGGGGGACTGAGGAGCGTGGATGGGACCCCCAGAGGAGGCGTGAAGGCAAAAGGGAACCTCCTACCTCACCGGTCCCCAGGACTGCTGGCAGACACATCCTTGGTTGCCTTCTCTTGATTCTCCTGCCCCACTGTAGCAGTCAATCCTGCAATGGCGGCCACTTCTCCCACACTGAGTAGGACTGACCTGTGTAGCCACCAGGGATGTGGCAGAAATGAACACGTGGGACTTCTGAGGCTGGGCCATAAGCAGGCTGGGGCTTTCCTTCCGCTCTCTCTCTGGAGGCTATGTCTGGGGAACAGCAGCCATGTTGTGGGGATGCCCAAGCATCTGCCTGGAGTCCTGGAGGGAGTCCGCCTGGCAGGGAACGGAGCACCAGCCAGCCCCACTGCAAGTGGGTCCCAGAACCCCACCAAGCCCCTGGAGACCAGCTTGGCTACAACCACACGAGGCATCTTGAGCTGGAACCACCCAACTAAGCTGCTCGCAAGTTCATGAGCCGACGAACCACACGGTGATCAGCGTTCATTCACTCTTTTGGAAGCCACTGAGTTTGGAGGTGATTGGTTACTTTTGTTACGACACCACAGCACTACTCCACGGTCACTTCCCATGGAAAGGAGGAATGATTGCTGAGGAGGGGCCTTGTTGGGTCTGAGTAAGAGAGAGTAGGAAGCAGCCCCTCTACCTACTAGGGAAGGAGCTTTAATTCTCTGCTAAGGTGCTTGAAATACTCCATTCTGGGACCCTTTCTCCACCCAGACAGCACGCCGCCTGCCTCTGACCTGGGCCTCTGGGGCAGGTGGAATGGGTCTTGGCATCCCTGAGGACTGTGCTGTGGGCCTGGCATGCGGCAGGCAGCAAGGGAGCATCCGCAGAGCAGCCTGATGAGATGGCTTGACAAGCCCGGGCCTTATCCGAGACAGACAGCACCCGCCAGTAGAGTCTGGGGGAGCAATCAGCCCCCCGATATCACCCGCGACAGCCCCCGAGCCACAGTCCCACTGAAGCACATCCTCTTCTCAACTTCTCCCTGGAAATCACCTCTGTTTACGTCATTTCCATCTGTGTTTTGGAGAAAGTTGCCGGAGCTGGGTGTGGGGGTGCTGTGGGCACCATCGAAGACGTGGTGGGGGTCCTGGGGACAGATCTGGCTACTGTGACCCTCAGAGGAAGAAGGGGAGTGTCCCCAGGGACAAGCCAGGCAGAGAAGTGCAACCACCCCAGGCAGGCTCATCCTCCCTGCACCCCCACAACCAAGGCCAACCCCAGGCCTGACGTTAGGGTCTCCTGCAGCCTGACCCCGTTCTGGACTCCCAACGCGCCCCTTCACAGACCACCTTCCACTGGGTGCTCCATAATGCAGTGACCTGTCTCACCCACATCTCCACATTGCCAGCATTTGAACACAAGTGTAGCCACTGCTAAACGGAACTATCTGGAATCTTACAGTGGTGAGCAGACCCTGTGACTTGAGGTGATACCATTTCAGGTGTTATCCATCAAAAACAACTACTCCTGGGGGAATAATCCATCTGTTCTATCAACCATTAACATCTTAGTGAGAATTAGTTTGCCTGATGAAGGAAATCATCATTGTTATGCCTTCCTACCATGCACAAGCGTGGCATTCCAGAAAGGTTAGAACCTTCTATTATACACATGCCGTTTTCACTGGATTTACCTTTTCCCAGCTTCTGTGTACGTAAGAATTACATGTTTAACTTCCGACTCTCCCGTAGAAAAGAACCAGGGCAGGGACCACACCTGTTCATCTGCGGCTGCAGCCAGTATGCAGCCGTCAGGAGAACCTCTGCAGACGTGGGCCGGAGGAGCGAGCAGGAGGAGTGTTCCGGGCTCTGCTAATTCATCACTGTGACTTCCTCAGGGCGGCTGGCTGAAATGAAGACAGCGCTCGAGGAAGTCTTGGAAAAGACAAGAGAAGGTGGGGGAGGAGAACACGGCGCAGGGGGCTCAGCGCAGGGGGGGAGCTGTGTGCATGGGTGGAGGGTGGGGACCGTCGGGGCTCGGGTCTGGGGGTGGGTGCTGCTGAAGACAGGCCCAGACCCGTGTCCCGGGAGCCTGGTGGGGCCTGACCCCACGAACTACAGAGAGGAGCCCGGTCCCTGCCCACCCCCATGCCCCGGGATGCCCCCAGCTCTCAGGAACTGGGGGGCCCCGGGCAGTGTGCCCACAGACAGAGTGGCAGGAGCAGGTGTTGTGAGGGAAGGCCTCGGCTTTTCCAAGGGAGCTGCCAGAGAGGGAGAGGGCCTTCCCACTCCTGGAGGGCTGGCTGGGGGCCACCGTGGTCTAGGAGCAGGAAGGCCACAACGGTCCCTGAACCCGTCCTGGGGGTCTCTGGGAGCCCGGGGAGCTGACCAGGTCAGGCTGCCTTCTCCCCAGCCTTATCTGCAATCCGAGTTCTAGGGTTTCAAAGCAGAGGCAGGTGATCTCTTGGGGTCCTTTCCCAGGGCCGATACCCCCTATGTGCCTGAAGGAACACCCCAAGGGCAGCAGAAACACAGGAGAGCAGAACAGGTGCGCAGGAAACGCTGCCATGTCCCGAATGCGGCCGCAGAGCTGGGCACCATGGGCTTGGGCCGGGCCTGGGTTCTGCCGCCTGCGGGGGCCACCCTGGCACCCCAGGGGAGCCGCCCGAGCTCACGTCGCTGTCGGAGCGAGGCTAGGCTTCGGGCGGGCGTGGGCGTGAAGAAGGCTCCACAGACGCTGACGAGGAACGTGGGCCGCTATTTCTGGATCCTGCGTCTGTCTCCTCGGGAGGAAGCGCGCACAGCCTGGCCTCCTCTCCACGGGCCGGCGCTGCCGGACTCGCCGCCGGGCTCTTGGAGCCGCAGCGCGGATGTGCGCCAGGAAGGCCCCCTGCAGCCCTGCCAGACGGACGCCCAGAGAGGGGGCTGCCTTCCGCAAAGCCCCCAGCCCGGCACCCCGTGCGGCTGGACTCCATCCCGGCTCTGTCTGCTTGGTGGGTCCTAACCCCTCCCAGCACTGATCAGGATGTTACCGACCCCTGCCTCCGGGTCCCCCTTTTACGAGGCCACCTTTTCACGACCCATCAGGACAGGATGCTGTGAGTGACAGGCCCAGGGACGCCTGGGTGGCTCGGTCAGTTAAGCGTCCGACTCTCGATTTCGATTCAGGTCATGATCTCATGGTTTGTCCCTTCCCGATTTAATACTGTCCTATGGGGTGCCAGGCACATTCCAGCACGGCAGGAGCGCGCCGTGGCACGGGGCCGTGAGAGCTGCACGCGGCCCGCCGTCTGGGTTCCGATGGCCTCTCTCTTTGTAAAAGGTCAGGCCGGGCTCCCTTGACCACCATTGAGCATGTGGCTCCAGGGACTGTCTGAGGCCGAGGGCCGAGATTTCTCTCCGAGGCTGAGTCTCGCCATTAACATCCTTCCAGAAGCCCGTTCACTGAAGCTCACTGCTCAGGCCAAACCACAAGCGTGATGCACAGAGAAGTCAGCCTTGCGCTTTCCAAACGTCAGGAAGTGTGCGGTTTATGGGGGATCGGAGGGAGAATGTGTCCCCCGGCCGATTTGACTGTGGAAACCCAGCTTCCGGCTGGGCCTGTCTTTCTGTTCGTCCTTCCTCCCTCAGGGTCTGCCTGTGGCCCAACTTTCTCCGCTCCTGAGACACCTTCCCCCTCGTCACATCTGGAAAACCCGAGTCCACGTGTGTGGCTCTCCCACAAGCGAGGCCGCCTGTCGGAGCCTCCGCTGTGGCGCCCCGGCGGCGGGCAGGGTCTTTGGGTCCCTCGTGATGCCCCTGGAATGTGCGGAGCCTCCTCGGCCAGCGGCCCACCTGCCTGCCTCCTTCCAGAGCCGTCGGCGCCATTGACGTATCCGTTTCTGTGCTGGTACCATACCGTCCTGATGACTACAGCTTTGTGATACAGCTTCAAGTCCGGGGCTGTGATGCCTCCAGCTCTGGTTTCTTTTTCAGGATTGCTTTGGCTGTTCGGGGGTCTTTTCTGGTTCCGTACAAATTTTAGGATTGCTCGTTCTAGCTCTGTGGAGAATGGCGGTGGCTAAATGGGCAAGGGGCCCTGAGGAAGACGCTTGCTGGGATGAGCGCTGGGTGTTATACGCAGGGGCTGAATCGCTGGAATCTACTCCCGAAATCATTCTAGCACTAGATGCTAACTTGGACGTAAATTAAAAAAAAAAAAAAAAGCGGTCTGCCTGGCTCCCTGGACACTGGGCCTCCCCCCCTCCCCATCATCCCCAGCTGTGAGCGGGGGTGGGGCACTCGGGCACTGCCCAAGGGGGAGGGGACTCTCAGACCTCAGCTGGGGGTGGGGGTGGGGGCCATCCAGCGCCTTTAAGGGGAGGAGGCGACACTACGGGTTTACGAGGAGCTCTGAGCTCTGCACATCACGTCTGGGAAACCTGACACAATGAGGGTATTTGATTTGGCCGTTAGTGATGCGATTTTTCACTGTTGACACGTGTGTGCAGAAGAACCCGGCAAACCCCTTGCAAATGGAGCCTCCGGGCCGTTCTGCAGGCTTCTGCCTAATTTACAGCTTCACTGAAGCCTCTGCGGTCAGAGGGGACCAGATGCCGGCCTCTGAGCCTGGTCGGGGTGGACAGCCGGGCGACACCATTACTCCTGCTCTCCCCGTCCTGACCCGCGGAGGTTGGAGCAAGCCCCACGACGCTGTCTCCCGACGGAGGGTCCCTTTGAAGTGGCAGGAAAAGGACACGCCGTCGCTTCTATGAACGGCCACTGGCCACAGGCACCGAGATTGGTAGAGGTGGTGCCAGGGGACAGCTTCTGAGGGCCACAGTCCTTGCCTCGCCACAGGGTCAGCCCCGGGGTAGGATGCTTTTGCACACCTTAACCCAAATCTGAGGCCGGAGCTTCAGGGCTGAACGTTCGCCCCGCGGGGTGGGGTGAGCCTGGTCCTGCAGATGGCCGGTACCCACTATGTCCCCTGCTGGACTCCCTGGGGGCCGGATGACATTCTGTGCCTTTCAGGTAATTGGTTAACCCTCCTCCCCCCACGACCGTCTGCAGTGAGCTCAGGCCGGAGGCCGTCACAAGGATGAGAGCAAACATTTCCAAACGAAGCCACTTCCCAAAGCTTGCCAGCCCGTGTGGTTTACAGGGAGCTGGCAGGGACCCATGTGGCACTGAGGAGGGGACGAGACTTCAGGTGGCCGAGATGTGACCCAGGCAAAGGGGACGGAAACCCCAGGTGCTTAAGGGAGCTGGGAGCCCCGCACGCACTTCTGGGCTTAGCTACTAACTCATCGCGGGTCTTCTGGACCTATTGCAGAACTCCCCAAACGAGGGCTCACGGTCCAGATCCGAATTCTCACCCAGGGGTCACTGAGACCCCCCCAGGGGTGCCTGGCACTGTCTGGAGACACCTTCAGTTGTCACGCCGTGGGAGAAGAGCTACTGACTGGCATCTCGTGGGTGGAGGCCAGGAGGTTGCTCAACATCCTTCGACACCCAGGACAGGCCCTCGCCACGATCCATTGACTGGGCCACACGCCAGCAGTGCGGAGACTCGGAACCCCCTGTCTAGGCTGTAGATACTACATATTGGCCAGTTTCACATTTAAAAAAATCCAGATTTTTAGCTTGTCAGGAAGATTCAGGAGATCTGGCGACATACAGCCCTGTTTATGGCAGCGGTCGGCAGGAGGTCGCATCCACCCGGACGGCTGTGCGCTCACGGCCATGCCCGCTGCTGCCTGTCTCCTCGCTTGACCTCACGAGCCCCGAACCCGAGGCTGCTGACCCCACGTGCCCTCGCCTTGTGTTCAGCTCGGCTGTGTCTGAGGGCAAGTGGCTACCCTCGCGTGAGATGCGTCAGCCAGGCATCCAGGAAGGTTGGCCCGGCTCTGGGATGGACGGGCATCCCAGCTTTAACAGTGGCATCCCGTATGGCTGGTGGGCATGGTGGACACAGGGACCCTTCATTGCAAACCCCCCCAGGAGTGAGGAAGCCCCCACTGAGACTCCTGTTGGAAAGGAGATCGGATCTTGTAGACTTATCCCTCCTGGCACCTGTCCAGGCACGAAGGTGGCCACAGGGAGAAGCCGGGGCCCAGGGACACAGTTCAAACGCTTCTGACCCCATGAAAATTAATTTCAGCCACCGACTCCTGTTCCCAGCTGGTTAATTCTCTTGCTTCCAGCGGGCTGAGCTGGGAGGGCTCACAGCTTGGCTTTGCAGGAGGCTGGGGGGAAGGGCCCCGGACTCTAGCCTTGCCATCCAAGGGCCGTCTTTTCTCCCCACTCGTGGCGGAGGCTGGGCTTCCCCGAGCTCAGAGCGTGGCCGCCTGCCTGGCCGCTCCCAGAGGCAGCGCCACAGACATGCCACGGCTCCGCCCACATCTTCAACCTTTTCATTTTATTGGCAAAGTTTACTTGGGAGTTCTGAAAGGTCACAATTAATATTTCCAAATGAAAAATACAAGGTAAAGAGCTCTGAGTAAATACTGTTTAAACCCACAGCCAATCAGTGTGCTTAGAATCAAAACAAAGAGGATGAGACGAAGGGGAAGGGAGGCCATCGAGGACCCCACCTGCGGGAGGGAAGAAAGACACCCCCCCCAGAGCCTAGCGGAGCCCCGTCTGGGGTCCAGAGGGGATGCTCTCTCGAGGTGGACCGGATGGACGTGCCTGCCGTGCTCTCTGCAGGTTCATGGGGACCCCGGGAAGAGGCGGCGTGGACGGAGAGGACGTAGGGGCTTTGATTCCCACGCCCCAACCTCGCTCCTTCCCCACCAATTCGTGGGTGCGGACAGATGACACCTTTTCAGGATTAGGTTAGTTAGCACTCCGCACAGCCGCGTCATAGCGCACTGCCACCGCCCACCGCAGCCCCTCCTTTATGGGATTCCAGGCCACGGACGCCCCCAGTCGCGCTCAGACGGCAACCACGCCCATGCGTGCCACGTTCATCGTCTCGGTCAACACCGCTGCCACCTTGCATTTGGCCTACGTGCTTGGGTGTACGGTCTCCTCCAACCAGGAAGGACGCTCTGGTGTTGGGGTCCCTGCGTCTGCATGAAGGAGGGGCTCGTGCACAGGAAGGAGACAGGGGACCGAAGGCTGACGCGCTCAGCTTGCTCAGGGGGCCCTGCTTCTGATCATCAGCTTGGCCTCTGCAGCGTTTATGGCGCCCGAGGGCCCCGGCAGTTCTGTGAGCCCTCTGCGCCACGTGACTGTGAATTCGGCAGAAGGGGTGACCTCTACCGTGTTCGTGCTCTACCCCCAAACACGGCACCGCCACGGGACGAGGAATGTGACAAACACTGGTCTGCCGAGGGAGGACGCTGAACACCGTCCTCACGGAACACGCATACGCCTTCCCGTCCAGCACACATCTGTGGGACCCCCCTCCCTCACCACGGGGCAAGTGGGTGGTCGGGCACACCAGGCCCTGCTGGCTTTGTAGAAAAGTGACAGGCGTAGATGAAGAAATCTAAGTTTCTATCGAACACAACAGCAGATGAGTTGCAAAGTCCTTTGAATCGCTTTGCAAAAACCAACCCGCTAAGCCAGGCCCATACACCCTGCCCCTTTTCTACACCCTGTGCTGCCTGGGACTGGGTTTACAGAGCACTTGGGAACCCGCAGCTCACGTACGAGGTCGTTGTGATTTTAAGATGCACACTCAGAGAAATAAAAAGCATATATTATTAGCAGCCGTTCGGACTTGCTTTCGCTCCGACGGCCCTGAATCAAGGTCGCGATCAATTCCGCGGACACGAGAGCCGTGAGCCGCATCAGTGAGATGCCCGCAAGGACTCGCAGCAAAACACAAAATGCAGAAACACTCTCACCCGCGTTGGCTTCTTCGCCTGCACGGGGGAGGGTGGCCCTTGCTTGCTTTCCCTTTGCAAGGCAAGCTCCCGTGGGCTTCTGTCTGGAACATTCCTGGAGGACAGAGCCGTCCACGTGCCCCCTTCCTGCCCTGCTAGATGCAGAGCCCCCGCCTTGGGCTGTGATCCCGCAAGGGTTACAGGAAGGGAATCACAAGCCACGCTGATGTGCCGTCTTTGCGTGGTTCTCGGTAAAACCTACGTTTCCAGGATCGGTGCCCACAAGAAGGCCACGGGGACTTTGCGGGAAGCGGCAGACGATTACGTGCTCCGTGGCAAACTCTCAGATCAGTGACGTCCGGACAGAGCTGAAGGGACAGGAGATGACAATAACAAGGACCCTTTCTTCCCGCTGTCCGACTTGTGTCTGGCAGAATTTGCCTCGCTCGGTGAAGACGGGATTTCTCCAGGCTTCGCCGTGGCCCGGTGCCACCTTCTGGCCGTCCACTGACCGGCCAACCCGGGCTGGAGGAGTTTCTGTTTCGCCTGAGCAACACTCATTCCCTTGGGATAGAGTCAAGCTTGCAGCCCCGGAAAGCAGGTTCCTTCCAGGTTCACCGACATATTCCGCATCTGGAAAAGCCTCGCCAGGGGTGGCCTGTCTGCATCTGCCAGGACAAGGCAGCTCTGAGCAGGGCGATCCTTGGGTCGTGCAGGACCTGGGGTCCGTGTGCAGGAGGCCTGGCTTGTCTGTTCGCGCATTCTGCTTCCGTTCTGTTTGTCCAGCTGAGCACGGCCGGAACGCAGCCGCCACGTGGGACCGCCGGAGAGGGCCCCACGTCGGATTCTAGACCGACCTGCCGGTGGGCTGGAGCTTACTGGTTTGTCCGCACTCAGGCCTGAAACCACTCCCTCTGGGACAGCCACAGCGACGACACGCATCAGCTCCACGGACCCCTTTGTCACGGGCTGAGTTGGAGGAGGGTGGCCACCGGGGTCCTTCGTGAACACAGGGGTGGACGTGCCCAGAGGGAGCCTCGGGGAGAGCACTGTCTGCAGTTGGAGGACGGGCCGGAGCACGCGCCCCTCATGCCCTCAGAGGGAACCGACTCTGGGCCACAGCGGGACCTTGGACCTGCAGCCTCCAGAACCCAGACGGCGCAGTTCCGCTTAAGCCACTTGGGGTTCTTTGTTAGAGCAGACGCTTCCTCTGCCCAAGACGCTGGGTCTCCCTCCGGCCACAGCAAGACAAGGAGCGTGTGGCACGCATTCAGTGAGCGCCCGTGGCGCGGACACATGTGCTGCGCTGGGTCCAGGCACTACATCCACGGACGTGATGCCTGTGACCCCAGAAAGCGGAGCTCGCCCGGGCTGTGACGCTCTCATTCAACACGCGCGTGGCGGGACTGTCCGCGGGGCAGGTCCTGTGCCGGCTGACAGCACTGAGCCCTCGGGAGCTCACGTTCCAGCAAGGGGCTCGGCTGGCGGACAGGAGTCAGGACCTGGGTCCCCGATCCCCGCTGTCATTTCCAGCAACAGCTGACCCCAAGAGCCGAGGAGAAGCCCTGGGGCCAGACTGGGAGTGTATTCCAGCCTCAGGAAGAGCTCGGAGAGCGCACGTCCTACGGGGAATTAGGATCCTTGCGATAAAACTGCTTCCCTGCGGGTGCTGGGTGGTCTGGCCGGGGGCAGAGTGGGGCCCCACCCGTCTGTGGGTGGAAACGGGGGCACGCGCAGCCCTGCGACTCGGACACCTGGCCAGGCGGAGCCTGGTGCTCAGGTCTGGGGGGAGCTCAGGTTTAACACGGCCCTTGGTGCGGCCAGAAGAAGAAAAGCCTCTGTGACCTCTTGCCGAAAGGACACATCCTTCTCCCCAGGAAGGAGGGGGATGAGCGTCGGGCTCAGAACACTTGTCCCCCGGCAGGGGCTTTATCCCAAGGCCTCCCTCGTGCTGCCAACCTGTGCTGGCTCCTTCTGCAGGGAGAAGGTGCGAGCCGGCCCTTCCGGGGCGCGTTCGGCAACGGTGCTCGTCCTCTGGATGCGAGGATCTTGTGACTTCAGGAGAGACCCAGCAGGGAACCTCTCTGCAAGAGGAAGAGAAGTAAAAGCCCAGAAAGTAATTCTCAGGGCGGAGCTCAGCAGGAGCACCGGGTGATGGGATGGCTTCCCGTGGACTTGGTGCAGCAGCATCTCTGGGTCCCCGGCTCCGCCCCCTCGATGGCCTGGTGGCTGCGGGCGGGAGCCGCTGGGCGATGCGCGGACGGATGTTTCTTTCTCCCCCTAAGCACTGTAGTCAGTGAGAGCTGCCAGGCGAGCACACACGGCCCCCAGCTTCCACGTGGCCTTGTGGCCTAGGACGCCGTGCCCACGTGTCGGGCGTGGTTCTTCAGCACCCCCACCTCCACATGGTTCTGCTCTCAGAGCAAACACTGGCTGCAGAGAAGTCCAGGCAGTGGGCTGGTGGCGTGGGGACGTCGGCCTAAATGACCGACGCTGGGCTAGCAGCCTCTCCCTCGGGCCTCCTCAGGACCAGGACGGACGCCGTGGGACCTCCTGGGCGCCATCACGTGGGACAAGAAGGGCCGAGCATCCTCGATCTGTCCAGCTGAGGGGCTCCTCCTCGGGGCGGCACCTGGGGGCCAACTATGACCTCCTGTCCACTTTAGCCTCCCTCCCTCTGCCCCCACCCGCCCCCCATCGCTCCTGCCTGTTTACTCCAGCCTTTCCCCGCAGGAATTTCCACAGGCTTCCTGCCTGCTCCCACACGGCCTGCCTTCCGGAACCTTCTCTTCCACGCTAGTTTTCCAGCTCTGTGTTCACTGTGACGCCCAACGACGCGGTGACCTGCACTAAGCAAGTGGTGTCGGTGACTTGGGATCGAAAGCACCCCTTCACGAGGGGACAAAAGCGCCATGGAAGGCGGCCGTGTTATCCTAATTGGCTGCACGGGGCTTCTGAGTGGGGCGCGTGTCGCTTGTGGGCAGGCTGCGGCCAGACCCCCCCGCGGTGTGTGTGACCCACACACAGGCTGTGTGTGTGGGGCACCGTCAGCCTCCATGCCCCACCCCTCCCCGGGCCGGGCTGCACTGCCCTGCGCGGGGCGTGCGGTGCTCGGGGACGCCGGTCTCAGCCATGGTGGCGGGGCTTGGGCGCAAACACGTTATCCCCAGCAGGCATCTCCAGCCACGATGACCTTTACGCGAGGACGGCACGACCGGCCAACTAAACGGCAAAGAAGTTCAGAGCACCTGAAGGTCACCACGTGTTTCACAGTGAGGCTCTAATAAGTCATGCCCGTGGCCCAGGCTGCCATCTTCCTCCAGGTAAGGACCACGTCAACACGTGTTCCACGGTGGGGCGTGGTGGCCATTGTGCGTAATGCGAAGTGGCCCTGGAAACCTCCAGAAAAACCAAAAGAAAAAATTTTTACATAAACCGGACCACGCTAGAACAAACGCTGGAAACCTCAACTCTCCGTCTTCAGTCGTGCCTGCCAGAGCCGGGAGCAGAAGCTGGCCTGGCGGGGGTGTCAGCGCGGGCTCACCTGGCCTTGTGCTCGGCTCCCAGGGCAGCAGTGAGGGCCCCCGAGACACACGGGGGGAGTGCGCGCGGGGCTGAGGACGTCCAGACCCGCACCGCCCAGCACAGCAGCCACGGGCCACTTGTGATGTGGAGTGTAGCACCTGAATTGCCACATGTGGCTGAGGCCACGTCTTGGGCGGTGTGGCTCTAGACAACCCTGGTCATTTCACAGGAGGGAAACCGAGGCCGGGAGAGTGGCTGACTTGCACAAGGCCGCATAACCAGTCCACGGTGGGCCGGGCACCACCCGTGTCTCCCGGCGTGGTCTCGTGGCTCAGCTGCCCATCGCTGCCTCCCCAGGGAAGGTGCTCATTCGGCGAAAGAGAAAACGGACCTGGGCCCCGGGGAGGCGTGTCCCAGGCGGGTGGGCAGCAGGACCTCCCAGCCTGGGGCAGGGACGCAGCCTCGGACGTCCTGCGGGGACAGCGCAGGAGCTTAGTTTTCAGATGGTGGGTGGCAGGGTGCTGCGTGGGGTCCAGGACACAGGGAGGCTGCGACGGAAGCTCCTGCCAATGTTGGTGCCACCGGGCGTCCCATCCCTGGGGTGAGGCTCCCAGCCCCGACCCGGCTGTGAACCGGCGAACTGAGCTCTTCACCATCACACTGTGCACCCTCCCCTCCCGGCCCCAGGAACCACCTGGAAGCCTTCAGCCACATGCCAGTGAATCTGAAATCAGGTATCACCCTGCATTTCACTCCTGTGGTTCCTGTAACAGATGACCCCAACCCCGTGGTTTACCACAACAGGGATTCATTCTCCCGACCTCCGGGAGACCGGAATCCGGAATCCAGGCGGGGCAGGGCCGCACCCCTGCGGGGGGCCCCAGGGAGGTGGCTGCGGGGGCTCCTGGGCTCGGGGCTGCCTCCCTCCCTCTCTGCCTCCGTGCGCGTCTGCAGGAGTGCCGGGTGCACCTGGCTCCTACACCGGCGGAGTCACCCCAGGACCACGCTGTCTCCCGCGAGGCAGGCTCCCGTGGTCTCTGCAGGCTGGAGACCCGTGTGTGTCTACAGCTAATCCTCTCCCTGCCGGCGACCCCCGTGCCTGTGGCGCACAGTGCTAATTACTCTAAGTAGGTATTAGTTCTGTATCAACATTCCCAATCTGGAGGCGTGGCTTCCGAGCATTAGAATTCTGCTCTCAGAAAACACGGCTGTTTTGATCTTTCTACGCAGCCAGGCAGGAAAAACGCGGGCAGATTTTCTGCACCTATCCGAAGAAATCTATCTTTAACACCCTGCTTCATGCCATGTCAGTCTCTGAAGGCACGGGGGGGCCTGTTTCTGCTCCTCCGCGGTGCGGCGGATCTGAAAATATGACATTTCACTCCAGCTCCTGTCAGCACTACCCGCGGGTGTCGCTGTGCACGGCGGGGCCCTCTGACGGGGGCTCCCGTGCAGAGGAGAAAACCGCGGGCTAATGTCCTCTTTACAGCGTCTCGGGTGGGGGTGGCTCACGGTCTGCAAGGGACGCAGACGACTGGAGGCGCAGGCGGGGGGCTCCCCGGGGGGCACATCTCGGGGCTCCCCAGGGCGCTGCTCCGAGGGCCTCCGCCTGTGTCCCAGGGCTCCGGCTGAGTCCCTGCCCGGCAGCTCATCATCTCGGGGGGCCCTTGGTGCCCCCGAGGAGCACAGCTGGTGGAGAACATTCCCAGTCTCCGCTTTGAAATCCCAATTCACATTTCATCCGGCAAGGAGGATTCAAACGCGTGTACCGCCTCATCTCCCTCCAAGGGTCATCTTCGTATTTTTTACCTCGTCCTAAATAAGAACAGCGTTCTCCTCTGTGTCAAAGCTGGGGGGTGAACAGGCAGGCAGGCTTGACACAGAGCAAACACGTTTAGCTCCCCGCTGGAGGAGACAGCGAAAGCCAGCATTACAGTCCCCAAAAATGCGAAACAAATGAGGCCGCCCCTCACTCCTGCCATCACACCCGGCGAGTCTTTCCGACATCTTGCGGGTTCACAGAAGAATGTCGCCGTGGGTGTCGCGGAAGGGTTCTCAGTGGGAGGGTGACTTGGAGAAGCCGAGGCACTGCTGGCGTCTCGAGAACGGCAGCGGACCCCGCGTCCGCGTGCAGTTGGGGGACACCCGCCAGCGCGTGACTCCACCCGTGATCTGGAGGGCACCTCTGCCTGTCCGCCGGGTCCTAGGTGTGGCGGTACCGACACACAGGCAGAGCCGTTGCTCTAGAACATTCTAACTGGAGATACTGAAAATCCCAAGTAAAGAAACGACTGCATGCAGTCCCGGGGAGTGGCATGCTACAAGAGGATGCAGGTCTGTGGACAGACGTGGCAGGTGTGACGTGGCAGGTGGCCGGGCTGGGGGTTTGCCACGGGGCAGGTGCTCTGAGGGGCAGAGAAGGAAAGTGATAGAGGCCTTCACGCTCGAGGGACCTGGGGAGTTTGCGCGCGGCTTCTCGCCACCCTAGCGCCGTGACCCTTGCTCCAAGGGTCCCCAAGCAGCTTCATCAGGACACCCAGAGAGCTTCCCTGAGCGCGGGGCGAGCCCCCCGCTTTGGCTGCCCCCTCCTGCTCACCCTCTGGGCCTCTGGCGAGTTTCCCCCAGTGTCCAGCATGTGACAGGCAATCGATGAAATGTGGGAACACAAGAATGATGGGGTGACAGACCCTGGTGGCCTGTGTGACCTGCCTTCCCTGTGGGAAACCTCCCACGACACTCGGCTGAGCCAGCACAGGACTCGTCCATCTGGGAGCGACAGGTTAACAGCGGCTGGTCCATCGGGTGAAGGGTTAATAGAGTTCTTGGGGATCCCAAACCAGCCATTCAAAACCCCAACTGCCATTTCTCCTAGGCTCCATCCTGTGGCCGGCTGTCCTCGTGGGTCATTTTAATTGGATACCTGAAAAAAAAAATCCCTTCTCTCATAATTCTCCTGACACTATTAGCTTCAAGGCTTTCAGGAAAATGTGCTAACTTCTGACCAGCATCCCCAGAGGCATTTCTGAGGCCCCATCTAGCATTTGCAAGACAAAAGACAAAAAAAAAAGCAAAAACAACAAAAAAACCCCCACTCCCTTGCTCGTAGAAAATGGAGCATTAAAATAGAATCTAAATCCATTTTTCTGATCGATTGTTGCTGAAATGTGTGAAAGTGGCAGCAAATTGAGTCAACCGGAGCACAGGTGGGCTTTTGCGATGGTGCGCACTTGTTAGAAATGTGCCCCCTGCCCCAGCCCAGCCCGGCGCTCGGGGATTTGCTGGCGCGGGTGCGTATCTGAGAAAATTTCCCGGTGCAGTCAATAGATGTGTACTAGGGAACGAGGCGTAAAACACACCCACAGTGAGCAAATCTGTGTGATGGGGCACAGAGCATCTCCCCCTCTTCTGGCTTTTCTCTCAAGCCTAAAGGGAGATTAGTGTGAGGTCAGTCTATCTATTTAAAACGGATCCTTTCAGGAATATGTTGACCAGAAGGAAAAGAAAATGCCTTTGATGCTTCTGGAAATAAATAAATATTCCTCTGATGAACTCCTTGATTGAACCTGAGGACACAGGTGGTGCAAACAAATGTAAGAAGTTTCACAGACACGTGCACACACGGGCACATCCTTATCCCCCCGTGGCCCTCATGTTCCCTCATGCCTAGAAATTTCTTCGCACCGAGACAAGGTGGAGAATTTTCCTTTCTTGGCAGAAACAAAGGGGCTTATTTCTTTGCAGATTCTCATGCTACTTAGAAATGTTAGGAAGGCTGTAATGGATGCAAATTTATTTTAATGATTCAAGAATTTCTATATTCACACACACACACACACACACACACACACACACACACACACACACACTTCTCTTTCCTCTCTCTGACCTGGAGTGGTGGCAAAGCAGGCATTGGTGAGGGCAGAGGGCAGAGGGCAGAGGTGACGCTGCAGAGGGAGAAGAAGCCTGTGGGCCAGTCGGGACCTGGTCCCTTAAACCCCCCGCAGCCGATGCAGGTGGAGTCGTTCTTGGGAGGAGAGGGTCACTCAGGAAGTTCATCTCGGGGGAGGGAGGGCTGGATTCCGGAAAGCCCGAGAGGCGGGGCCTGCACTGTGCAGAGCCAGCGGGGAAGGCCCCGGGAACCGCGTCCACTCCCAGAATCTGGGCAAACGCTGCCCCTGGGTCCCGGCTGCTCCCTGAACCTCAGACCCTGGGAGACCCGCAGCCAATTCTCTGGTTTCTCCTGCCAGACCAGACCTGACCCCGGGGCTCGGGCCGCAGCCGTTCACCGCGGGAGCGGGGCCCTGGGGACGGGTGGCCCACGGTGGTGATGTTGCTGTTATTCTCTCTGTGCACAGGTGCACCCGGGAACCCTGCCAGGCTCAGGCCCCGAGGTCTGGAACAAGTATAGGGAGGTGCGATGGGCGCTCATTGAGACAGAGCGAGAGCCACTCAGAAAAACGGCTCAGGCATGTGGACGTGAGCAGCCGTAGTGGACGCAGTGGTCCCTCCTCGACCCTCCACTGTCCCCACCTCGGTCCCTGGGGCTGATGCCACATGCCGGGAACCACCCCCCGGCCAGCCCGATCACACACAGCAGCACCTCCTCCAGGAAGCCTCCCAGGAATCAGCCATTGCTGAGGCCCGGCCCCTGCACTGACCCATCCGCTCTCACGCTGCTCACGCAGCCACCGGCCGTCGTCCTCGTCCGGTGGGGTTAGCACCACACCCCGCTGCCCCGAGCAGCTGTGCGGGTCAGTCATGGCCCCCTGCACGTGGGCCACCACACGCGGGCTGGACTCGGGGAACACGGGGCGTGGGCGTCTGACCAGACACCCTGGGGAGAAGCTCGTGGCAGAGTATGTCCAGTCGGGTTTTAATTTCGAGAGAACGAACGCATCATCTTTATGTGTTTTTACCCTGTGCAAAAGGTGAGGTCTCCGAGGAATGTCACTTAACTCATGGTGATTCTACTAAGTGGTTAAGGTTACAGGGACCCTCCGCACTGATGGCACACAGGCTCAGGTCTGAACTTCTGTGCAGCAGAAAACGCAAGAGCAAGGACTCATTGATTCTTCGTGGAAGCCCATGGTCCTGTGGTCACTGCTAAGTTCTAGCTCACAATGGAGGCCCTTGGAAGGCATTTTGGGAGGAAGCAGAGCCGTGCAGTGGTTCGGTCGTGGGCCTGAAGCCCGGCAGTATGGGGCGGGGAGCAAATGAGAGGGAGAGAAGGGGCAGGGGGAGACAAGGAGGCTGGATGGAGAGGGAGGGAGGACAGGGAGGGGGAGACAGGGAGGCTGGATGGAGAGGGAGGGAGGACGGGGGGAGGGGGAGACAGGGAGGCTGGATGGAGAGGGAGGGAGGACGGGGGAGGGGGAGACAGGGAGGCTGGATGGAGAGGGAGGGAGGACAGAGAGGGGGGAGGGGGAGACAGGGAGGCTGGATGGAGAGGGAGGGAGGACAGGGAGGGGGAGACAGGGAGGCTGGATGGAGAGGGAGGGAGGACAGGGAGGGGGAGACAGGGAGGCTGGATGGAGAGGGAGGGAGGACGGGGGAGGGGGAGACAGGGAGGCTGGATGGAGAGGGAGGGAGGACAGGGAGGGGGAGACAGGGAGGCTGGATGGAGAGGGAGGGAGGACAGGGAGGGGGAGACAGGGAGGCTGGATGGAGAGGGAGGGAGGACAGGGAGGGGGGAGGGGGAGACAGGGAGGCTGGATGGAGAGGGAGGGAGGACAGGGAGGGGGAGACAGGGAGACTGGATGGAGAGGGAGGGAGGACAGGGAGGGGGAGACAGGGAGGCTGGATGGACAGGGAGGGAGGACAGGGAGAGGGGGAGGAGGGTCCAGTCAGCATAACTTGATTTGGTGACTATTTGCACGACAACACTTCACCTGGTACCAGTGGAGCCAATGCACAGAATAAGAATACTCCAGATCATGTCAACCCTACAGGTTAAAGCAATGGTCCAGCTTAGGAGAGGGCATCACAGCTCCCAGGACAGGTGCAGGGAGGGTGCAGGGTGGGAGGAGGGAAGGTACAGGGTGGGTGGAGATGGGTGCAGGGAGGGGGCATGGAGAGAGGAAGGAGGGTGCGGGGCCGGTACAGGGAGGGGGCCCCTGGGCTGCAGACCAGACCCCTGAGACTCGGGTCCACCTCAGAGGACCCTGGTCTATTGAATTTAAATATTATGTAAGCAAACTGTTAACAATATCATGACTAAAATAATAGCCACACTAACAAATGGGATTTGATTTCCTCCTAGGAAGGGACTTAACATTGAAAACAAGAGACAAAGACCCCCCACCCCAGGACCCAAAAGCCTCACACCCCTGGGGTCTCCAGGAGCGCCAGGTTCCCTCCCTGGAAAACACCTCTATGCTCTAGACACACGATAACCACAAGCCATGTTTCCATTTTTTAAAATAAATGCGCGCCCCATCAGGTGCTTACTGACGAGCAGGTGCTCCTGGAGATAAATGCTACCTGTCAGGACCTCCCTCCGATCAGACTGTGAGGGAGAAAGGGTTTCCAAGTCACTGACTTGGGAACTTAAGAAAGCTGAAGTGAGTTTGCCCCGAAGGAAGCCTTTGCCTCCTCTGTCCTCAAACCCATTTCTGAAGAGTTCTTCCTTGTGCTTAAACGGCTCCTGCCTCGGTCTGTAGAATCAGAGCAAACTCCCTGACGACAGGGCCGCCTGAGTCGCGAGGACGGGACGCAGGTGCCTCGGGGACGTTCGCCGCACCTGCGCACCTGGGGGTCACGCCCACGGTCCTCGTGGCACGAGGGCCGCCTCCACGTGCGCACCATCACCCTGGGTTTTGGGAGGAACTATCTTTAAGGACTCACATCCGCAGGGGAAGAGCAGGGGAACAGCCGCTGTCCGGTGAAGGGGCCGGGGGCAGGCAGGGGACCCCGTGTGTCCACCGTAGGGGCGGACCCTCTGAACAGGGGCTCCCGGGGAGGGCTTCGCCCCGCTGTGCGCTTGGGTCACAGGACGGTAGGACCAAGGGCGCCCTTGCTGGCGAGGGGGCAGAATGGCCGGCGGACCAGCTCTACGGAGCTTCAGGGTGACTCGAGGGGCGTAGGGAGTGAACCACCCCTTGGTGTGAGCACACACGCACTCACGCTCACGGACGGTCTCCGCCCTAAACCGTTGGAACCCACGCTCTGTCTGGGTCTGTTCCGGCTGCTAGAGCTAACATTTCAGGCTGTGTGGCCTGTTTCTTGCAACTCAGAGGTGACGCCTTCCCACTGGGTCCTCAGAGGACGGGGAGGGTGAGGGAGCTTTCTGGGGTCTCCTTCCACGGGGGCCCCGCTCTCAGGACCCCATCGCCTCCCAGGGTCCCCCTCCTAACACCGTCTCCCTGGGGGTTAGAATTCAGCATGCACCTTTCGGGGGGCGGGGGAATGCTGTCTAGAGTGAGCTGGCGGGCGTCCTGGGCCAAGCAGGCGTAGGACAGGGGGACACTTAGCCGGGGACGGGGCCACGGCTCTGCGGCAAACCGACCGCCATCAAATTCACCAACGGTTTGTGCAGATCCAGGACTTTCACAGAAATCCCGATTCTTTTAGGAAAAGCTGGCAAGACCTCCATTCTCTTGGCAGAAAAGTCTGCAAAATGATCGGTACAGACGCCACTGGGCTATTTTCACTGGGAAAAAAAAAAAAATCCCGCCACCTCGGCTAGTGCTAGAACGGATCTTATTTTTGCCTTCTGTATTTATCAGAATTTTCAAGAACTGCAAAATGTCCTCCGGTAAAGGAGGGAGAGGGGTCTGGAAGGGAGAGCCTTTCCTTCCTGAATGTTGCCACCCAGAATGTCAAAGGCATTTGGCAGGTCAAAGGCGCCAGGACGGTCAAAGGCGCCGTCCTGGAGGGATCCGTGGGCTGGTCTGTGCTGCCCGCGGTAACGTGTAGGTTCATGCACGGGGCACTTTCCGGTGGGTGGGGGAAGATATGGGACGAGGGTGTGGGACCCCTCTGAGGGCTGGGACCCTGGAACTCCGAGAGGTGCCCCAGGTGCCCAACGTCAGGACAGTGGAAGGGGCCCGAGGGCCAGCTGGCCTCATGCTAAGCGTGGAGAGCCCGAGCTAGGGAGGGAAGCAGACGATGTGCAGGGCACCATCAGGGCAGGTGCAGGGCTAAGGAGCGTCCTCTACAACGTGGAGATCTCTGGGGCCGACAGAGGGGGCCTAGTTTGCCAGGAGAGCTAACACGTCCTCAGGTTTCTCTCCGGGCAGGCAGGTGAGACGGGGTGGGGAGGGGGGTGGTATCCAGACTTGTCATTCAATCCCCATATTGCGCCAGCCAGAGATGGACCCCCGGTTCACCCACGGGGTGACCAAAGCTTTAACAGATGAGTAAGGGGAAGCAGGTTTGAAGCCGGGCCATATATGAATGGCTCTCAAGAAATGATAGAAGCTAAAAAATAGATTAAAACCCGTTGTACTGAGTGAAAGAAGCCAAGGATAACAGCCACGTGGCGGATGAGTCCGTTCATGTGAACCGTGCAGAGCGGGCGATGCCATGGGACAGAAAGACAGGGGGCATATTAGCGGTGGTCACATCCCCTTTTGGGGTGATGAAATGTCTTGTATAAAGTGTATTGTACGAAAAGGTCTGAGACCCTGCCCTCCCCACCCAGCTCCACCCCTGCACCACACACATCCTATCTGACCTACTTGATCCGCATGAGTAAGACAGGGAGGCTCAGAGCCACAGGCTCTGGGTCCGCTCTTCCCCTAACTAGAAAGTTCCATCAGGCAGAGCCCCGTGGCCATGTCCGTGGTGCCGCCTCCCTGGCCCCGCTTCTGGGCAATCCCCACCCTCACTGGCAGCATTCCTGACGGTATCCTTTTTTTCCCAAAGCCAGTGGTTTCATTCATTTGTTTCTTTGGTGGTTTCTGGAATGTTCTGTGCCCTCAGGGCAGGGCCTCCTCTAGATGAACTCTACATCCCTGCCGCCCAGTGGGTGCCAATCACCCTGGTTAAACAAATCCACAGACAGGGCCTGAAGTATAAACATCCTGCTCTGGCCCCCACCTCCCCAGAGGTCCACCACCAGGAAAAACCTGTCTCCTGTCTGTCTGTCTGTCTCCACTGTCGATGGCTGAAAACAGACAGGGCTTTAGATCAGGATGGTTCATGACCACAGGGCCTGGCTCAGAGCAAGAGGAGCTGGGACCACGTGATCAGTCTTCCCAAGACAGATTTACGGTGCGCAAGGAAATGCATTTAAATATTTGATCTGAAGATGAAATTTCATTCCGTAAAGCATGTGTTTCACTCCACCGGCAGCCGGTAAGCTACAAGCAAAGGTTCAGAACTGCTGGCCCATCTGCAGAGAAAGCCGACAGAGCTCATCGCGTGGGCCATCGTCCCGCCCGCTGGAAGGCAGGTGTCTGCCCCTCCCCAGCCGGCCCTCCCTCCTGAGGCACCTGCCCACTGGCTTTCCCCGGTGGGGTCCCAGGATGCGTGGGGAGAACCCCAAGAAAGCCAGCACACGCTGGTCATCACGGGGCCCGAGAGGAGATCTGCCAGGCCCGTCTTCTGTGTTGCGGAAACAGCGTCTGGAGCGGATTATTTCCTCTTATCCTGGAGTCCCCTCTGCTGTCCTAATATCTACTCCTTACCACTTTCAAAGACCGGGATTTTATAAGACAAACATATGGATCTCAAGATTTATCATATGCCTTCCACCACATAGACGTGGGAAATACAGCTGTGTGTACTTATTCATATTCTGAACATTTATTACGCGGCATATAAATTCACATAAACACATTCCGGGGAGAAAACAGCGTCAAAATCGTGTGAGGTGAGTCCAGCTGCCAGGCCTGAATGGCATGGTGACTTTGTATTTATTTTAATGGACTCTTGTCTGTCATTTCCAGCTTCATAAAAATACAGCCGATTTTTAGGAAACCAGCCAAGAGAGAACCATTCGCAATTTGTTCTTACGCATCTTTTCACCCGATGCATTTTCCTAAAGCAAGAGTAATGCTAGCTGAGTGAGCAGGCAATATACCTACTTGTAGTACGTTTGTTTATGGACATATTGCCTCACAGGTAAAAAAAGTTCCCACAACAAATGCCATAATCCTACACACTTGAGAGGAATACAGTGCTACACAGATTAGAATCATCTGGAATTTTGCAAGATGCCTCTCCACTAGACCAAAAATGTCAGGTGTTCCCTCGGGGGCTAAAATCCACACTTCTTTCAGCCATTGTTTTATCCTTAATGAAATTTTAACGCCTGATTCTCTCCTTTTCCTTCCATCCATTCAATCACTATCTATCCATCCATCCATCATGTATCCATCACACATCCATTCAATCACTATCTATCCATCCATCCATCATGTATCCATCACACATCCATTCAACATCCATCCATCCATCCATCCACCCACCCATCCCTCCATCCATCCACCACTATCCATCATGTATCCATCACACATCCATTCACCACCCATCCATCTATCCAACTATCTACCCATCCCTCCATCCATCCTTCTGTCCATCCATCCATCCATCCACCCACCCATCCACCCACCCATCCATCCACACATCCATCCATCCATCCAACCATCCATCATGTATCCATCACCCATCCATTCACCATCCATCCATCTATCCAACTATCTACCCATCCCTCCATCCGTCCCTCTGTCCATCCATCCATCCATCCATCCATCCATCCATCCATCCATCCACCCATCCACCCATCCACCCATCCATCCATCCAGCCACCTTCTTCTGCTCCCTGAAGGTAAGTGCTGTAAAGGTAGGAATGCCTGGCTGTAGATGCCCAGGAGTTGCATGTTTACTGGCAGTGCTGAAGCCACCAGTACTCTAGTAGCATCTCCGACGCACTGGACCACTTCCTGCCTCCCTATCCCCACTGTGCCTTTCATGCTCTGCTTTGAAACTGCCCTGATCCCTCATTTCTCCAGTGGGATTACACTGCATGATGTGGGATTTGCTGAGGAGATGCCTCGGGATTTGAATCGCACTGGGAACCCTGAAGTGACAGAGACCCAGGAGGGTCGGGTTGGCTCAGGGACGTGCTCAAACCGGGAAGGGCACAGAGTGGTGCCATCAAAGCACAGGGTTAGGGGCGTGACTGACACCTTTCCATTCTGTACCCTTTGACTCGCCTTTGTCTTGCTGGGGGCTCGGGCATCCTGGCTTTCCTGCCGCGTGGGGGCCTGTGGCTCAGAGAGCATTAGGGGTGGACCTGTTTGTGGCTGTCCTAATAATCTGGGCAGTCCCACACTGCTGCTGGTATGGTAAACACACCCCAACACAGAGTCTTATCCGGAGACGGCACTGGCCTAGGGCAGCCAGAGCAGAATGCACCGCCTTATACCTCAAGGCCACAGAGTCTGTGTCTCAAGTGGATGAAAACAGCCCCTGGAGAGAAGGTGAGTGCCAAGGAAGAAGCAGCTGTGGAGTCCCTGCTTCAGAGAGGGGGCCGACCGTGAACTTCTGGTGGTGGGAGGGGCCTGGATGCCCCGTTCGCATGGCCACCTGACCAGTGAACTGCACCACCCAGGATGGGACCAGTATCACATCAAGGGAACGTGACCTGAGTTTAGGTCCTCCTGATTTAGGAGCTCAGTGTGTCCCCAGACCGGCAGCAGCAGCATCTGTTGGTGGGAGTGGCGGAATCCACAGGCCCTACAGAAATGTCAACGTTCTGAACCCCCAAACCTGTAAATCTATCGCCATCCACGGCCAGAGGGACCTCGGGGATGTGGTTGGTTAAGGGTCTGGAGATGGTCCTGGAGTATCAGGATGGCCCAATGTCATCATAGGGTTCTTCCAGATGGAAGGAGGAGGTCAGAGTCAGAGAGATGGGCAGGTGCTGGCTTTGGAGGGGGAGGAAGGGCCAGGAGCCAAGGCATGCGGGGGCCTCTGGAAGCTGGGAGAGGCCAGAGCAGAGCCTCTAGAACGAACACGGCCCTGCCGACAGGCTGACCTCAGCCCCGTGAGACCCGCTGTGGACTCCTGACCTCCAGCACTGTAAGATGACGGCCTCTTAAGTCCCTGGTTTGTCATAGCAGCCACGGAAGGCTAACCCACTGGGGACTGTTTACAGGGAGAGTTCCCAGGCTCTACCTCAGACCTGCTAGATTGGAAACTGTAGGGACGGTGCCCCCAAATCTGTGTTCTAATGAGCCCCAGGGGCCCAGTGACCCTCATGCCCTTTCTCTGTCCCAGAACCCCACTGAGGCACGGCTGGCCAGATGGTTTCAGACAGGAACTCTGCCTCTCTCTCTCTCGTTTACCTATGGTTTGAGCCCCTGGGGTGGGTGGGTGCTGGTGGGGATTTGCAGGCCTGGTCCTCAGCCCCTCCATGCAGGGCACTGCAAACAGCTCACGGAGCTGGGGATGCTGAGTCGCCCCAAACAGCGTGACATGAAGGACCCCTGTCACGGGGGGTCACTGGTGGCTCACACAGGGACGTAGCCGTAGGCTTAATGAAGCATCACATTTTCTACTCCTGCCCCGATGCACCACATACACCCTGAAAAGACAAACTGTGAAGCACTGTGCCCGCTCCCTAACCAGGAAACCAAAGGTATCTTAACTCAGCAACCATTTGCAAACTCAGACACGGAGCTTGGTCCTGCGGGAGCTCCAAATGCACCCCTATGCCCAGCTGCAGAGGGCACCCCGACTTTCCATGTGCCCGGGAAGCTCTTTTTGGGGGTCTGCAAAGGCAACCACAGCCCTGTGCCTGGGCCTGACCTCTCCAGAAGGACTATGATTTCCTCCCGACCACTGGCTGGTGCCCCATTTTCTCACCGCCCCCCGGGAACGAGGGCCAGGGGGAATAACAGATTCCTTCAAATGTATACGCAGTTATACAGTTCCAAGAATTTTCGAATGCATTTTTGTCACCTTATGGGTGATTTAAGCCTTATTTTTATGCATGGCAAAAAATCTTAACAATTCACAAAGAGTATTTTGTAGGATTTGGACAAAAGAGAAAATTCATACTGAGCCCTGCAAAAAGCTCCTTAGCGGCGAAGTACTGTGTACAATTTGTAGGTAATTCACATCAAATTACGTCTCCAATTTGCCGGTGTGTGGTTGGAAGACGGGAGTGCGGGTGCACAGAGTCCTGAATGATGTTAGCGGGTCCACATCCTCTCCCTCTGGTCACACCGTCAAATCATCAGAAGTGGGGTCAGACACAGAGGGCAGGAGAAAGGTCACCGCCCCTACTCCTCGCTTCCCAGCAGACGAGGCCCCTCAGAAGTATCTGAATGTCTCCCGGGAGAGAGGTGACCTCCCCCCAGCTGGCCTTCGGAGGGTGCAGGATAGTGAGGAGCCAGAGACAGGGCAGGGGCCCCAGGGCCTTTGCTGGAAGTGTCGGTCACCCTTTGCGGGGCTGGGGGGGAGGATGGCCTCACCGGGGTGGTCTACGTCCTGCGATCCCCACCAGGGATGCACTGACCACTGTTTTAGAAATGAGACACTGACACCATTTCTGGTGCCCTGACCGTCACAGGCGTGAGCGGGCCTCGCGTGAGCTAGCGCTTCTCCATGCCTGCCCCCTCGGCCGCCTGCCCGTCCTCCCTCTCTGCCTTTCCTCCTGATTTCACGGCCTCTGCCTTCAGGGAGGCGATCTCCCCACACCGGGACCCGGGAGGTGGCTCCTGCGGGTGTTCCCTCCCATCCCTGGCCTTTGTCAGAGGAGGCCCTGACTTAGCTCAGGGCAGGACCGGGCACTGCCCTTGGCCTCACCAGGCCCCCACGTCTCCGGCAGAAGGAGGCCCCCAGCCCCGTCAGGTGCCCACGTCCCTCAGCCTGGCTCGTGCACACGCCTGCACCCAGCACCCCTGCAGCCCCTTGGTCCATCTTGCTGTCAGCCTGGCCAGGCCCACCGCCCTCCCTCAAAGTCCAGGTCAAGGTCTGGCTCTGGCTATGCCACCTGACATTCCGTGTGCCCAGGAGGGGCCATGACCGGCCTGTGATGGGGAGGCCACTCCTCCAGCCTCAGGCAGGGTAGGGGTGGCGGGGGCCTCCGGGGAGGTGGCACTGAGCTCCCTGGGGGCCAGCTCAGCGTGGTGCTCCACAGCCAGCGTGACACAGTGCTGTCACTTGCTCACTCTCGGGGGTGGCCCTCGAGGGCAGGGGTCCTGCTTCTGTTTCCCTCCTCCCTCCACCTCTCAGACGGGTACCGTGTGGTGCTCCAGCCAGGAGGGGGCTCCTCAGTGTCTTTCCTTCCCGCTCTTTTAGGGGCCCTACCCAGGGCCTCCCCCTGCTGTGCTTCCCTCCCGGCCACAGTATCAGCCTCCCCTGAGATCTGGATCTAAGTTGTTCAAACACCTGGGCTCTGCTCCCCGCAGGGGCCCCAGCAGCGTCTGTGAGGCACCCTCCCATCTGAGACATGCCGGGGACACACTTGGGGGGTGAAGAACGGTGTGTGGGTGGGGGGCGCCCCGAGGCGCAGAGCGGGCAGGAGTGAGAATCCAGCCCCTCCAGGGCAGGGTACAGCAGGAGCACAAGGCAGGGGGCCCTCCCCTTAGGAGTCTTCAAGGACGCGTGTTCAACCCACAGGACAAGAGTTACGGACGCCGTGTGCTTGCTCCCTTGGGCACCAGTGTGGGCTGAATGGTGTCCCCCAGATTCGAGTCTGTGTAGAGCCTCAGAATGTGACCTTCTTTGGAAATGGGACTTCGCAGGGTAGAATTAAGGTGGGGACAAACATGTGCTTGCACTGGGACACACCAGAGTGGCTCAGTCGGTTAAGCGGCCGACTCTTGATTTTGGCTCAGGTCATGATCTCACGGCTCGTGGGTTCGGGCCGCCATCAGGCTCTGGGCTGACAGCCCGGAGCCCTCTTGGGGTTCTTTCTCTCTCTGCCCCTCCCCACTCATGCTCTCTCTGTCTCTCAAAATAAATAAATAAACTCAGAATTAAAAAAGAAAAAAGACGGGCTCCCACAGGATTAGGGTGGGCCCTAAAACCAACGGCAGGTTGCTCACGGGAGACAGTAAGCCCACACAGGGCTACGGAGAAGAGGCCACACGGCGGTGGAGAAGGAATCGGTGGCATCCACGAGCTGAGGAACACAGAGGACCACTGGCCACCCCGGGAGGGGGGAGGGAGGCGCCGAGCGGACTCCCCCACAGAGCCCGCAAAGCAACCAGCCGCGCGGCACCTCGGTCCCAGACTTCCGGCCTCCAGAGCTGTGGCAGAAGAAACCTCTGTTGTGCAAGCGTCACATCTGCAGTCATCTGCACGGCAGCCCAGAAACTCCTACGGACCCCAGACAAGCGCCCGGCTGAGCAGCTGGCTTTTGTGGTTCCTGACGTCCAGGCGCCTGCTGGGCACACTTCGCTCCTGGGTGCTCACCTGTGTTGTTTATGGCTCCGGTATCTACTTACTTTTTTTTTTTTTTTAATTTTTTAATGTTTATTCATCTTTGAGAGATGGAGTGCAAGCATGGGAGGGGCAGAGAGAGAGAGACACACACACACACAGAATCGGAAGCAGGCTCCAGGTTCCAAGCTGTCAGCACAGAGCCCGACGCGGGGCTCGAACCCACGGACCACGAGATCATGACCTGAGCCAAAGTCGGACGCTCCGCCGACCAAGCCACCCAGGCGCCCTACTTACTTCTCATTTGAAGATTCTGAACTAATTAACCAGTTAACATCTTTAGAAAATACTGTGTCCGTCTGCCTGTCCGTCCATCTGTCGGTCCGTCGTCTTCCTCTGTCCTTAGGTGGTATTGAGCTAAGCCACTTCACTGAGATCTGGCCGGGAGGGGATCCGTCAGGAAAGGAGGGTCCCAACTAGCGAACGAGTCTGAAGCGTGAAGTCCTGTTGGTTTTTTTGGAAGTAGATGGTTTTATTTCTTTCGAGTCTGAGCGTTCACGCAGACGGGAGCATGTTAGCGAGGACCGCAGCGAACTGGGCTCGTCAAGCAGAGGCCGGGCTGGAAGCGTCCTAGTGAGGGGGCACCCGTGTTTCTCTCCGCGCTTCGTGTCCGTGTCGTGCATTTAGCACGTCTGCTGCCCGCCAGTGGCGGGCGGTGCCGCTACCGCTAACGTGTCTGATGCCGGTTGTCAGCCTCGGCAGGTTAAGTGCCGTCCCCGTAATTGAATCTCTCCCGGAAGTCGGCCCTCTTCCCCAGGCTCTGTGCCAGCGGCCTGATGGGCAGCCTGTCCCGCCCAGCAGCCGGGCCCCAGCACACCGAGGGAGTCCGCAGTCCACCCTGGGGACAGAGCCGTGGGTGTGATGTGCCCCGTCAATGCCCCTCCTGTCCCATGTCCCCCGGTCACCTGGTCCTGCTCTCCTCTTCCAACGGTGGGAGCTGGCACGAGGCTCCGCTCGGCTCCCGGGGGGCACAGGGGCACATTTGCTTGTCGTCTCAGGGTACGTGGAAGGATCTAGAACGCTGCCGGGCACGCTCCCTGCATCCCCTTAGAAGAACGGGCAGACTGCCGAGGACAGCGCAGCCCGAGCCTCCCAGCAGACCTTGGGGCTCAAGCGTCCTCTGCTTGCTCGTCTGCCCCCACCCCATGCCCTGCTCTGAAAGGGAGCCCATCCTGGGCGGGGGGAGCCCCAGGACCCCCACCATTTGTACTGCCCTCCCCACCCTCCTTCCACGCCTCTGTACACCCTCCTTCTCAGGTGACGGGGGATTCCCCGGCAGACTCGAGTCAGAATGAGCTCCGCCTCCTTTCAGGGCCACATTAGCCCACGGCCTGCTTCCCGAGCCGACCCCACGGCCCCGCTTCTCCATCTGAGTTCTTGTACCGAGACTGTCTTGTGGTCGGCGAACGGACCGCGGTGAGGTACAGCCCAGCACCCCTGACTCCGGGCGACATGAGCCACACCAGCACCCCTGTGCTCGAGGGAGCCGTCACCTGCGCCCACCCTGCCTGCACGGTACTGCGGCCTCCACCGTGTCCTGACACACGGGGGGCCGGTGCTTCCGGGCTCTGTGCGCGGGGAGGGCCAGGTGAGAGCCGGGCCAGCCCGGGTGTGCAGGCGGGTGGCATGCAAGGCACCGGCTCACGGTGGCACTGGGCCTGTCGTGAAGCGCTCTGATCTCAAACCCCGCGGGGCTCGGGCCTGTCCCCTCCCCCCCGAAGCGGGAGGGGGCCCGCTGCTGCCCGAACCTGTGTCAGAGCGGGCCCCTGGCCAGACCCCACACACAGCCCACGCGGCAGCCACGAGGATCCTGGCAAAGAGGCAGCAGGCCCCTCACGCTCAGACCCCTCACGGCCCCGCCTCTGCTCTTAGAGAGACCATCTCCGTCAGCAGCCAGTCAGCAACGTTTTCCACAAGGGGCTGCACGGTAAATCCTGGGCTTGGTGGGACGTACGGTCCCCTTTGGCCACTCCACTGGGTCAGCCAAGTGCGAAAGCAGACACAGGCAACATGTCAATGACGGGCGTGTGTCCCAAGAAAACTTCACTTACAAACACAGGCAGGGGCCCAGGTCTGGCTCCGGGACCCCAGTGCGCTGACCCGGGCCTAGGGTCCAGGGCCTCGCCGTCTGGTGAGACAGCCACCAGCCACGTGTGGCCACAGCGCCCGCGAAACCCGGACAGTGTTAACTGAGCTGAGCAGTCAGTGTAAAGCATTGGCATGAAAAGAGAGAACGAGGTTTCTCACGGATAAACTCTTCCGCTGACCACGTGTTGAAATGCTGGTCTGGGTACATCGGGTGGATGAAAATTCATTTCACTTGCTTATTTCTACTTTTTAAATGTAGCCCCTCGAAACTTAAAAACTTCAGAGGCAACCTGCCTGCACGGCTCTGGTTTGCTTCCAGTTCTGATGCCCCCGCCCCCAGGCCCCGAGGGGAGGGCTCGGCCCTGAGGATGGCTTCTCCTGTTCCCTGTGACTGTCACACGCTCCTCCCACGTGGAAACGCGTGTCTGCCCCGTGTCTCCAGCTTCCTCCTTGGCATCGCTCTCTTCAGCTCAGCTCACTCTTCTGGAAGGTGGCCGTGTGGCCGCCCACTGACCGGCACGGCTGCCCCGCCACTCTGGCCCCTTGTGCTACACACCTCCCTTCTGCGCCCTTCGGCTTCCGCGCGGTCCCCGAGCTCACATGTGTCTGTTCCCAGCTGACCCTGGACAGCCCGAGGGGGGGGACCCTGTGCCAGGCCCGGAAAGAACGCCTGAGGAATCTCTGTGGGACAGATTCAGAGTCTGCAGAGGGCAGCGCGAGAATCGGGCAGCGCTCACGTGCCCACCCGTGCCGGACGGTCCTTTCTGGGGGCTGGAGACACAGCTCTGTCCCTTTATCAAGCCCCAACGAGGTCTTCCTTTCGTTCCTACTACGATAAACGTTACATTCGGAGCATGGGATCTTTCGGCCCGTGCCATTTGGAAGGGGACCCTCACATGACACAGAACGTAAGCACCTTCACTTCTTGAAGGACATCCTCCCTGACCGCTGTCTCGTTCTGTCACATTGTCTGGAAGAGACACGAGACTTTGATTTCCCCCTCAGCAGCAAGGTAATTTGCGCATGTTATTTGCTCTGTGGGCATCTCCATAACCCGTTCGGAATTTATTTCATGATGTCTCTTGAAACCACTGTGGACCCAAGACACGCGGAATCAAACTAATGACCTCCGTGCGGATCGGCGGCCTCCCCCTCCCGCGAGAGGCTGGGGGAAGACGGGTAAATATTAAGGAGCAGGGTTCTTCTGGGCCCTGGCCACGTGTTCTCGAGACACAGAGGCCTTAACAGAGTTGCAGATGTTCGCATGCACTATGGGATCTGCCATTTCATCGGAGGCAGAATTGTCAAGCTCTGTAAGAGCCTCTTCTCTCCAGGTACATGGGGTAAAGAGACCCACGCGCTCAATCTCAGGTTTGCAAGGTGGCGTTCAGGGTCCCCCACCCCCCTTCACTGGGGAGTTTTAAAAGGATATGGTGGAAAGATAGCTGGAGAAAGGGAGGCCGGTTTTGAGCTGTCCTCCTTTCTGCAAGGTTAGAGACCCCATCTGGAGCTGCGGGCCCGTGGCTGACAGGCGCGGAGGCCCCGGGGCGGCCGTGATCAACCACATCGTCCACAGCATCGTCCTACAGTTGTCCGGGGCGGGCAGGGCTGCGTCCCCTCTGGACGCTCGGGAGGCGGCCTGCCTTCCTCGGCTCCTGGCCCCTCCCTCCATTTTCAAGGTCGGCAGCACGGCACCTGCCTCTCTGACCTCTGTCTCTTCTGCCTCTTTTCCCATCCAGACCCTCCTGCCCCCCCCACCCCCGTACAAGGACACGTGCGGTTGCATTTAGGGCTCACCCAGGTCATCCCAGTCACTCCCCCCTCAGCGTCCTTTGCTCACATCTGCAAAGTCCCCTTTACCATGTTAAGGTGACACTTCACAAATACTGGGGAGTGGGACGTGGATGTCTTTGAGGGCCGCCCTTCTGTTCCCCACGTGTGGCTTCTCAGACCTGAAGAGTCTGGGTGCCATATCGAGGTGTCCCAACAGGGAAGCCCGTTCGCTCTGCAAAGTGGAGGACGGTCACCTCCCCCTCTCTCAGAGCCCCCTGTGTTTCCCAAGCCCCTCCCTCCTCCTTCAGCACCGATGGCTGGCTGCAGGCTCACAAGGGCCCCACCACACCTGAGCTTCCTCATTTCCCTTCTCGGCTCCCCTGCAAGGGCTGCTGTGTCCAGCTGGAGAAGACGGCCAGCTTGGTGGGGTCACCGGGCACCGTCTCTGAGCCTACCGGATTCTCAGGGGGCTCTGCCATCTTCTGGCTTGTCCTCCACTGGATCCTCTCCAATTCCGCTCAAAAAATACTCCAGTCTTCACCACTGACCCCAAAGACCTGCTCTGGGCCACCCTCACCCTTGGCAGGTGGCCTTGCCGTTCACCTCCAGAGACCATCAGCTCTGAGCTTTCACCCCTCCCATAGTCTCATATGTTGCCTTGCCTATGGCTATTTTGAGCCATGACTCCTTTTTTCCACAGAGCCCCTACTGCAGTGGGCATGTACTAGATGCTGAAGTGACACCTGTGAAGACACTGTGCAGATATGTGTCACCCTCATGCAAAGTATAGATGCCTGACTGGGGACTGTGTCTGACTTGGAGAAGGGTGCATAAGGAATGGGCCTTGAATTCATCCTGGAATCCCAGTTCAGACACAGAGCACGGTACACATTCTTAGTACATACAGAGCACTTGGGAGGCTCTGGGATGGATATTCCACCCATCCTTCATCCATCCACCCAAGCCATATACCTATCCATCAATGTACCCATCATCCATCCATCCACTCATCCACCCACCTAACCAATCATCCACTACCTACCCATATACCTATCCATCAATCCACCCATCATCAATCTATCCATCCATCCATCCATCCATCCATCCATCCATCCATCATCCACTCATTCATCCACTGACCCACCTACCCAACCATTCATTCACTGATTCATTCATCCATGCATCATTCATCCAGCCACCACCCATCCACCCACACACCCATCCATCCATCCATCCATCATCCATCCATCCATCCATCCATCCATCCATCCATCCATCTGAGCCATATACCTATCCATTAATGTATCCATCATCCATCCATCCACCTATCCAACTCTCCACTACCACCCATATACCTATCCATCAATCTACCCATCATCAATCTATCCATCCATACATTCACTTACCCACCCATCCATCATCCACTCATGCATCCATTGACCCACCCACCCAACCATTCATTCATCCATCCATCCATCATCCAGCCAGCCACCACATATCCACCCACCCATCTATCCATTCACCCATCCATCCACCCGCCATGCATCCATCCATCCATCCATCCATCCATCCATCCATCCATCCATCCACTGTCCATCATCCACCCACCATCCATCCACCATCCACCCACCATCCATCCATCTATCCATCCACCCGCCATCCATCCATCCACACACCCACACACCGTCCATCATCCATCCATCATCCATTTACTAATCCATTAATCCATGTATTCATCCCTTCCTTAATTGAGTACTGACTGTGGGTCAGCATTTGATAAGTATACGTAATTCTTTAAGGGCAAGGACCACAGCTTAAACTTGGAACATCACAGGATTTTTAAGACTGGTCCATTTACTTCTGTCTAACCTTCCAGAGGCCCCTTGTTTGGTGGAGAGGGTCCCAGAGCTCAGTTGCTGTAAAACCCGCTTATAGGCCATTATCCTACTGACCCTCATCCCTTGTCCACTTTCTTTGTCCTCACTGACACCCTGGGTCCACCTATTGGGAGTGGCTGAGAAGTCCTGGGAATCCTGACAAGCCATGCAGTTTTGTTCTTCCTGAGTGGATCCAGCAGCCTCCAAGCACTAAAGCAACCGTTTCCTTGGATAAACGTTCCCCCACCTTCTAGCAACAGCGCCTTGTTGTGCAGGGAGTCACCCCTCCCTCTCCTGGTCCATTTCCGTGGTGGGAGTAACGGCCTCACCATAGCTCCAAAAGAGGGCACGTGATCCTGGTCCAACCCCACTGCCCACACGTTCACGGCCTGGGTCAGGGACGGACACACCACTGAGGCTGAGTCAATGACAGTCATTCCCAATATTTTCTTGGAAACACAGAGGGAAGGAGAAAGTCTGTCTCTTCATGCTGAAAACTTCCATCCTGATCTACAAAGATGGAGACCCGGAGGGCGGCAACCAGCCTGGGTGGGAACCTGCGTCGGGACAGAGGTAACCAAGAGAGAAGCACCACCGAACACACGTCCAGCCGCTCCTGCGGCCGGATCTGCCGATGTTGCTGCAGGAGCCACACTGTTTGTCAGGGTGCTTCAAGCTGTTTTGCCGCGTGCAGTCGAGCAGCCCTGCCTCCCGCCAGCGCCGTATTTCGGCCACGCGCTCCTATCGTTAGGTCCGTTCCTTCTAGAAAGGGTGTTGCTGCGGTGGGGTGGGCAGAGTCCCCCCGAGCCTTCCCACGCTGAGCGGCGCTGGCCTCTTGAGTGCACAAGCCTGGCTCAGGCCACTCCGCTCCCGCTGCTCAGGTGCACCGGCGGCCTTGCCGTGGTGGGGCCCGGAGCCCCTGTTCTGCAGCTAGAGCCGCGTCCTGCATGCATTTATACGCTTTATTTATACTAAGATGTCACAACCATCCTACAGCAGGCGCTGGTAAACACAGCTGCCAGAAATTATTTTCATTAAAGCCTTTTGTGGCTGAGGGGGAAGGAGAGAGGGAGAACACTCTTTGCCATGCAAAAGGAAGGCCATTTAATGGGAAAATGATCACTTTGGCTAGCAGCAGATTTGAATTCCGGGAAAGAGCTTTTCTCCGGGAACCTGAGGCACACGGGGTGACTTTCTGGTGGGGACTTGGGGCTTCTGCTCTGCACTTTCTCACTGCTCCTTGATTCCTCTGGGCTTGAGAAGAGGCGCCACAGCATAGGACACTCAAGTTCTACCCAATCTGTGTCCCAGCCTCCTGCTAGAGCCCTCAGTGGCTCCCCAGTGGCCTTGGAGTCAAACCGAAGTCTGCGCCATGGCCTCTAAGGCCGGCGGTGGCCTGTGGCTCAACTGTGATTCTTGCTGAATGTCTCCTGTCGTGGTGCCACCGGCCCCTCAGTGTGGGGACACGCCAAGCCTTGTCCTTCACTGGCCTCTGCACTCGCTGCACCTTCTGCAAGAGCCACCAGCACGGCAGGGATCCACACGACCGGCTGACTCTCTGGCCTCCAGCCACACGTCCTGGGGATGCCTGTCCTAGGGCTATGGGGGGGGGGACTTGTCTGTGCTCCTTACCTTGTTGCCTGAGAACATGGGCTCCATGAGGCAGGGCCTGTGGCCGGTGCATAATTAGCCCAGAACGAAGGAAGGGCCCGCCTGACGGTGTTGCCGGCTCTGGGGACCCAGGGGCGGCCCTGGACCTGGCAGGATAGGGCTCTTCCTGGAGCACCTACCCCGGCTTCCCAGCACGGCCTGCAGGGCAGGTGGGGGGAAGGGCTCGTGCGCAGTGCCGACGGGTCCGGGGGGGGGCTGCCGGTAGAAGGGACCCAGGTGTGCCGGTGGGCGACCCACATTCTAATTATGTGTTTTCCTCGAAGCCTTTACTTTCTCTCTGGAAGGAACCGCAATCGCAGCAGGCAGTTAGGGAGGGAAAAGTGGTCTCTTGAGGGCCAGCTTGGCCTGGGGACCAGTATCCTGCCTGGGGTATCCTGCCAGTATCGAGCCAGTGGGAGCCTCTCCGAAGCCCCGGGTTTTAACTGGGGCAGTGACACCTGCTTGACTGGGCCTCTCTGACCCCCACTCTTCTCCCCGCTGTGGTGGGGAGACCGCACACGGCCTCGGGGGACACTCCCCTGGACGCGGAGCCCTCAGTGTGCCGGCGGCCGGGGTACCCTGACATGATGCACATCACAGGACACGCGTATGCCGGTGTGAGCCCGGCCCCGTGACAACCTCCAGGGCAGGGGTGCACGTTCCACATGGTGCCTCTGCTTCCAGAAGCCGAAGGCCCTCCCTGCCTCCCATGGCCACTTTCTGAGGATCATGTACTTTTCTTTCCAGGCTAGTGCATCGTCCGCAGCTCCTGGGGCTTCCCGGGGCTGAACTCCACACGCCCGCACACACGTGTGCATGGCTGTCTGTCGACACTGGGACAGACACGCGCCTGCACGTCCACGGCCATTTGCACACTTGCACTGACAGCTGCTCTCCCTGCACACTCACACGCACGGCCCAGAAGTGAGGCTTCCCCAGGATGACAGCCAGCGGACAGCATCTTGAAGGACACGGGGCTTCCCCTCCCCCAGGGCTGGAGAACGTGAACACGGCAAGGACCCACCAGCCCAGGAACGCTGCTCCGGTCAGCACCTGTCTGGCACTAGAAGTTTCCCGTAAACCACCCGAGGCGATCAGCCGGCTGGTGCGCAAGTCAGAGGTGCTCCCGGTGCAGCCTCCGGAGAGCACACGGGTGCACGGCATCCCCCCCAGGCGGCGTCCCCCCTGCCCCCAGCCCTGCTCACCGCCAGGGTCTCCCTCCCGAGACACAGCTTCCTCCCACCCCCTTCCCACGCTCCTGCTCCTCACATGCCCTTTGAAGCACCTGCTTGGCCAGCAAATGTGTTTGGGACCCGGGGAGGTGAGGCCATGGGGCTGAGGGCAGGGGTGCGGGGACGTAGAGCCGGCCCAGAGTCTCGTGCGTCACCCTGACTGTGTCACCCCTGAGCCTGGGCACGTCAGGTGCTGTGGCGGCCACCCCTGCTCCATCGGAGCCGATGGGCATCTCAGCGGAACTCATGGGACCACGGCTCACACACCCCAAACGTGACAGGTTGTACGTCTGAGGACAGAAGAGTTCCTCGGGGCTCATGCGGCGAGACCCCTCCCCCGGGTGCGCTGGCTGCAGCCGCTGGTGCTCAGACAGTTGGCCCCCTCGGATGGATTCCAGGTCGGTCCGGGGAGTAGCCGCCAGCTCCCAGCCTCTGGTCCTCACCGGGGCACCGACTTCTGGGGACCGTGTGCCATCGCGACTGCCTTCTTTTTGGCCAAGGGCACCAAGAACAGCTTGGCTAGGAGGGCGGGAAGCTGGCCAGACAGCCGAGGTTAGGAGAGGGCTCCTGGCTCCTGTCTGCACAGTTCGGGAAAAGGCGCCTGGTTCGTAGGCCTGGCATCCACCTCGGACGGGCGGGCACGGCTCCCGTACTAACAAGACTCCCCAGCCCTTCTGCCGTCTCAGCCTCCGCCCTGACTTGCGCGAACCGGCCTTGCAGGGTGCCACCTCAGTACGCGGCCGCCGGGGACCCCTCACTGCCGTGTTCCCTGCTCCCCGCCATCAGCCGAGACCAAGTAGATGTTCAGACAGTCCAGGGGAGCGGGGCCGCGGTCCGCGTTGGGAGGACTGTGTAAACCTTGCCTGCAGCTGTCGCCAGCCTGCACATCAGATGCTCAAAGGTCAGGGATAAATGTGATGTTATGTGACCCGCGTGGACCATCAGAGAGCCCGGCTGCCCTCGGCTCCGCCCACACCTCATCAAAAACGAATACACAGGAAGCCGCCCGGGAGTGCCCGCTCCCTTCCTTGCAACCGTGAGGAACTGCTTGCGGATCTTTCCAGACCCCCTCAGCCCTTGGAACGCACACTTCACAGGAGCATTTGTCACTCGGTGAGCAGACCCAACAGGGATCCTGCACCGCAGAGGACGGGGAGGCAGAGCCTGGGGGAAGGGGCTCACCGTACGCGCACAGGCCAACACGCAACGTGAAATCGCCCTGGGCCGCTTGCGGACAGGCTTGTCGTTCAGACTCAGACCTGAAGACCCAGGCTGGTTTTTGGTCGGTTTTCCTTTAGCATCATCTAGCCGATCACGGATCAGATAGGCGCGGGCGCCATTTGGGGAGTGAGCATTCCCGCTCGGGCCCGGCCAGCGACCGTGTCAGAAACAGCTGCCCGATCACAGGCGGTGATGCTGGCACTTACTGGGCTTGGAATCCAAGCCCACCACAAGCCACTGGGATGGCTCCTGTCTTCTTCACGATGTGCGAGCAAGACATTGTCATCAGCCCAACAGAGCACATGCCCCTCAGGCGCTCACACGTGCCGATTCCAGCACTCGGACCCCGCCAGGACTACCCCGAATGCGTTCCACCCCCCGACAGACTTGGCGAACAGCCACCCACCTACGTCGGCGGCGTCTCTGCCTGGCGGTCCCCATCTCTTAGCAACCAGAGATTTGTATTTACTCAACCCCAGACTGATGGGCTGGCAGAAATAATTTCAATTATTGGGCTTGTTTTCTGGGGAGGAGTTCCGTTCACATATGATGGCGACTGTTAATTTCAAGAAACTTCATTTGACTCACGCTGCTGTGGTCTTCCGACCGAGCGCTGCAACAATGAGTCTTCATTGTGGAATGCAATACCCAATGTTGCAACAACAAAGATTCTGAGTTCACGGGTGTCTGCTGATCTCCTGGAAGGCAGTGCCCCCTGGAATGAAGGGACAGGAACCCGGATGTGGAGCTGAAAGCCTGGCCCCCGAGCAGATACCTTGTGGATCTCACGGGAAGATCCGAGGGAGATGCCCTTTCCTGTCTGTGCACCAGGGTTGATCTGGGCAGGTGTATTTCGGGGAGGGGTGTGCCAGTCAGATACAGGAAAAGCTACTCTCTGGTTTCCTGCCTGGTGTGGCTTGGGGTTCAGCCACTCTCCACCTACACTCGCTGGCTTGCTGAATCACCTGGGCCTGGCCCTCTGCATGTTTAACAAGGCAGCTGCATGTTTAACAGGCAGCTGCATGTTTAACAAGCTGGTTAAGGGAGACGTACAGACATGTGACATTCAGCCAGCACGGGGCGGCAGGTCAGCTCACCCTGTGGCTGTGGCCGGAGCTGTGGTCTCTGCCTCCCCGCTCCGTGCCCCGGCCTGATGGACCCCTGGCCGCTCTCATCCTGCTTTTGACTCACATCCAACGGGAATAAACACCTGGGATCAAGTCAGTGGCCCAAGTGCCTGCTGGATCAAGAGGCAAGAGGAACACAGCTCCGGGAGGGAAGGCAGACAGATGAAGGTCTCCCTAACGTGCGTCTGTGCAGCGAAGGCACCTCCATCGGGCAGAGGCCCCGTGCTGTGAGACTGGGAGAAACCACTGCTCGGGCTCCGGACGGGCCCCTGCCGGCTCCCCGTCATCCGTGCCAGTTCACCAGGTGGGCACCACACCAGCACTCTGTGTCCACTGTCCCGCCTTGTCTCGTGCATGGTGCGCCCCTGTGGTCTGTGCTCTGATAGGCCCGGTTCGCAGGTGAGGGCTGGCGATGCGGGGGACGGGGGCTCTGGGTCAGCAGTCACCCGGCAGAGCCCGGTCCCGGCTGTTAGGTCGGGAGGGGCCCCAAGGAGTCAAGGAGGAGCGTGTAGGGCTAAATTGCAAACTGGAGGCTCCAGGCGAGTGGGACTGGCCTCTCGGAAAAGGGGCTGGAGGGGAGGTCAGGGCCCCGTGGGCGGGGGGTGGGACCGCGGTATCTGGGCCTCCCTGGCATCAGTACCCCACCTTCCTGAGGCGGCGTCCTCCTGCCCTGGCCTTGGTGGAGGCGACACGGACCAGTGGGGCACAGGAAAGGGACAGTGTGTGGTCAGCAGTGAGGCAGGAGGGGGCGGGAGGGCCTAGGGTGGGAGTGATGTGTTTGCTCCTGGGTTCAGTGGCACACCAGCGCCCAGACGCTCAGCCGGGAGGGGTCCTCGCCTGACCCTCCCCCCCCTCCCCCCCGGGCCGTCAGCACGTCCTTCCAGCCTCACCATCTCCAGAGACACCAGCTATGTCCAGGCCACCACCGCCTCCGGCCTGGACGAAGGCCAGTCTCCCTGTTGGTCTCCCGGGGCGGCCAGGACAGCTCCCGACAAACATAAGCCTGGACGGGCACCAGACGCTTCCCCATTTGCGACACGTCCCCATAGTGACAGTTGGCCTGAGCCTCGTCTGCCTCTTCGGGCCGCACGTCCCCAGTTGTCTGGAGCCGCCCCTCCGGCTGGCCCGGTGGCCCCGCCTCTCAGGGTCTTAGTTCCCACGTGGCTCCTTCGTTAACTTTCGGGGCAATGTCACCTCCTTGGAGAGGCTGCTTCTGACCCCTGTGCTGGGAACCTCATTCCCCCCACGAGTTCACTCACTGTGTGCACCGTCGTGCCCTCCCTGGAGATAGAGCCGGCCACGCGGCATTCACCCATGCCTCATGGATGGAGGGTGGCCTCCAGTGTCCCTTTGTCCCGAGTACACACTTTAGTAGAGAACCCGCCGTGTGTCTGTCCATCTGTGCTGGCCTGTAGCAGTCAGTGTCACGTGAGCATGATTGGGGACAGGCTTCAACCGCAGGCTGGCTGGTGGCAGGCTTCCTGGAGGAGGAGGAGGATAGCAGGGCCCTGAAGGATGAGCAGAATCCCCAGCCAGGTGGGTGTTTCTGCCTGAACATGGGAGGCGGAGAGGAGGCCTGAGGGGCTGCACGAGCATGTGATCCGGGGTGGCCACTGGAGAAAGCTGACACGCCTGAATCACAACACTGTCCCCCTCCCTCTGCACAGTCACGTGGTGGATGAACGGACGTTCTGCACAGGGAACGGCACCCTGTTCCCCCCGCTCGTGCCCCCGCTAGGCCAGCCCTGGCCTGACTGTGCTCCCCTCCCTGTCGACCCTCCCCCAGGCCCCTCTGCGTGTGCACCTCTGTGTCACTTCACTGCGCTGGCTTCTGTCCCCAAGTCTTTGTGCAGCCCCAGCCCCAGTCGTCGGTCTCTCTTCCGAGCGTGAGGCCCACACTCGATGCTACAAATGTGGGCGACAGATTGTTTCATAATTAATTGAATAGCACCGCCTGGACGTTTTCAATCACCTGCTGACAACAGTTACTTTGTGCGGCTCCAGGACGCCGGCAGTGAGCTCTGGAAGGTTCCAGCACACACCTTAACCACCTGTCATTTCCACGCGCTCTAAACATGCAATTTGAATCAGGTCTGATTTGGAAGAACCGTGTCCACAGCCTCCCTGAAGGTGAGTGATGACAGTCGTAGGGTGGAAAGCACCAGTTAGGTTGGCAGACGCACAGCATGAAGCCTGCCCGTGTGACCTCCTCCCACGGACGGCATGTGGCACGGACGCCTGGGGCCGGAGAGTGCCCGTCACCCGTCCCGGGGCCGAGAGAGACTCACTAGGACGTGGTCCGCCTGACCCAGCAGGAGCCCCGCCTCCGTACTTTCCCGATGGCCCACAGAAACAGGGGTGGCCACAGAAGTTTCTGGAAAGGTTTCCTAACCCCTCAGACGGCTCAGCTTTTTCTACTGCCCTCAGCACTTCACCGTGCCAACACATCCAACGCCACCTGGGTGCCATTTTTCTTCAAACCGACCCACTTTATTATTGTCTACGCATACAGACACGTGACCCACGTGCGCACACACGTGTCTATACACGTGTGAATGTTTACACATCTGTGCACCCCCCACACCCCTCCTTTCCATCACTTCCCCCCCTTTCCACACCCCACCTTTCCATCACTTCCTTAAATCTCCCTTAGGTGGAAAACCAGTCTCATCACTTGCTATGAAAAACAGGCCATTTTAGAAAGAAGAGAATGTCATACTGTTCTGGCCAGAGGGGCTCGGAGGCAGGGCGGCGTGACGGTCACACACAGCAGCTCCGGGGACAGACGGCCTGGCTGAAATTCCACTCTGGAGATTTGCTGCTGTGTGACCTTGTGCAAGTTACTTAACCTGTCTGAGTCTTGGTTTCGTCGTCTGTAATGAAAAAAAAAAAAAAAACCCGGGACATCGAGTCCTGCAAATACATGGGTTTGTCCCCAAAGGACAGACAGTAAGGACATAAAAGTGTTGCTGATTATTTGAACTGCCCCCCTGATCATCTCCGGGCTGGAGCTCTGTGCCCGAGGCCGTCTTGAGAGGCGTCACGGGCACGTTTGTCAACTGGCATTTTCTCCTTGAGGTTGTCAGAACAGGCGGGAGAGCCTTAAACAGAAAGCATTTTCTTCCCGGCGTGATTTGGCTTTTTCACACAGTGTCCCTGTGCTGCTGTGCGCCCCGGAGTCCCCTCGGGTCCTTGCCCACTGGGGGGCCATCTGCCTGGAGCCTGAGGGCCGTGAGCTTCCTCGTGGGTCGGCGGGGGAGGTTCCAGAACTTCTGCCATTCTTGGAGCGCCTAGCAGTCAGCGCTCCCTGGACAGGGGCGGGCGGAGAAAGGCCCCTGCGCCTTGCCTTCCAGGCCCTGGTGCAGACGTGGGAGCGCACGATGGGGGGTTCTGCCTCCAGATGATAATTCTCGCAGGGGCTGGAGCTCCAGCTTCAGGAGCCCCTGTGTGACGTCACGTGAAACGAAACGCCCAACGGGGTGGCTGTTGCAGGTGGGAGGTTCCACGACCTCGCTGTCGTGGGGTATTTTTCCCTGGGAGCCCGGGCGCTCGGTCTACCCAGAGGGAGGGGACCCTTTGCCCCAGCCTGGGCACCAAGGCTGCCTGGGCACCAAGGCTGCCTGGCCAGAAGGCCAGGATACAAAGACAGCTCAAGACTTAAGTTTTTTTTTTTTTTTTTTTTTTTTTTTTTTTTTTTTTTTTGTTTAAGGTCTGTGACGGCTGCTTTTCATGCCTGCGTCCGGGGACCCCGCGGCAGGGTACGCGGAAGGAAACAAATTAAAACGGCTCGAACTGAGCAGGCGTCTCCTGAATGAAACATCAAAGCCAGCCCCGGGCGGGAGGCGGGTGCTGTTTTATTTATGGTGAGGCCCTATTTACAGACTCTGAGAACTTCCTCAGGCAGTGGGCGTCCTCTCTGCGCGAGCACCCGCCGTGCCCTGCACCGAGCCCTCCGGTGTTTCCACACCGGCAGAGGGTGGATGTAGCCGCCCCTCCCTGGACCTGCTCAAGCCCCCGTTGGATGGGCAGTCACCGCAGTGGCAGACTTGGGAGGGGGGTAAGACGGGAATGCTGAGCACCTCTAAGTACTTGGACATCCCTGGGTACTAAGCACCGAGCACCCTAGTGAAGGACATAGGCACCCTTAAGTAGTAAGTACTGAGCACCTATGCTAGTACTCAGGCACCCTAAGTACTAAGAACCACACACCTCTTCTAAGTACTCAGGCACCTCGAAGTGCTAAGTACAGATGGTCCCTGACCTACGACTGTTCAACTTACGATTTTTTGACTTTACGATGGTGCAAAAGCCATATGCATTCAGTAGAAACTACTCTGAAGTTTGACTTTGGATCTTTTTGCGGGTCAGTGCTATGCGATCTGATGGTTTCTCATGACGCCAGGCAGTGGCAGCTCCCAGTCAGCCACGTGACCAGGAGGGGGAGCGGCCCCCAGGGTACCTATGACCACCCTGCACCCAGACATCCCGTCTGCTTCTCACTCCAGGACGGTATTCAGTACGCTACACGTCAGCTCAGCACTTTATTATAACGTAGGCCTGGTGTGAGAGGGTCCTGCCCAGCCATGGGCTCAGCTCACACGAGTGTCCTTGCATGGGGAAGGCAGGCGGGGCTGAGCTCTGACGTGCGGGAGGCCAGGCGTATGCCTGCATTTTTGACTGGACGATATTTTCCACTTGGGACGGGTTTATCAGGACATCTCCCCATCGTGAGTCCGGGAAGATCTGTGCCCAGCATCTCTGTGAAGCTCTCAGGCTCCTGAGCAGACAGGTGGTCGGCAACCAGGCAGGCAGGACCCCGTTTCACCTCTGGGTGTGACTAATTGTCAGTGGCTGGCCCCGATCTCACTCCACGTGGCTCCGTGGGATGACCTTCCTTCCCCTTCGGACGTCTGTCCCCAGCTCCTGACGCGTGTGCGGACTCAGTCAACCGCCATCTGCCAGCATGGACCATAGCGGACTTAGGGTGAGGGTGGAGAATGGCCGGGGTCCTCCCGGGAGCTCTTGGTAGAAGACAGAGACAGGGCACACAGACACGGCTCTGCACCGAGCAAGACGGGGAACAGGGGGGCGCGGGAGAAGCAGGCTACGTGTGTGTGTGCTTGTGCATGTGTGTATGTGCCCGTGCGTGTGTGTCGTGGGGGGGCTGTTCATGGAAGAAAATTTCCTGGAGGTAAGTCCCAGGGAACCAGCTTGGCGAGATAGGTAGGGTGGGACCTTCCAGCATACCTGGGTTTATCAGATTCAGTCTTATTTTTAAGAAGTTTTAATTTTGAAATAATTGTAGATTCACAGGAAGTTGCAAAGACAGTAGAGAGAGGTCCCAAGGGCCATTCACCCAATTTCCTATAAGAGTTGATCTTAGGTAACAGCGGGACAGTAGCAGACAAATCAGATCTCTTACGTGGGAATGACTACGAGGTGTATATCCCCCCCTCGGTGCCTCGTCAAAGACCTGGCCTCTCGTAAGGGCTAAATCCGTGTCCTGTGAACAGCCTGCCAACGTCACACATGGTCAGTGCAGACGATTTCTGTGGCTGGGACATCTCTGCCATAACTTGCTACAAGATCACTATCACAGAAGGCTCCTGAGATCCCTTTCGAAATAGGAAATTGAGGGGCACCTGGGTGGCTCGTCGGTTAAGTGTCCAACTCTTGGTTTCAGCCCAGGTCATGATCTCACGGTTCATGGGTTCAAGCCTCATGTCGGGCTCTGTGCTGCCAGCTCAGAGCTTGGAGCCTGCTTCGGATTCTGTGTGTGTCTCTCTCTGCCCCTGCCCCACTCACGCTCTGTCTGTCTCTCAAAAATGAATAAATGTCAAAAAAAATTAAGGAAAGACTCTGTCTCTCTCAAATAAATAAACTTAAAAAAATAAATTGGAAATTGATTTGGGGGCACATGTGGGACCACACTCCGTGATGTAGATGATCCTTCTCTCCAGCTATTGAAAGAGAATTTCTTCCTAGACCCAACTCTAACATTCATGAAGGTATCACAGCACATCAGAAGCCAAGGTGATGTAAGGTCCCATGAAAGTGCGTCCTTTTGTCCTAAAACAGAACTTGGGTTTGTGTGGTGAATCTTTCTCTCCCTCTGGCTTGTGGGGCATGACGGTGTCCTTGCTCCCACACACCGAATGGAAAACACGAGGCTTGTGAAGTCAGGCGTTCCTGCCCAGCTGCCCTGGCCCCCCAGAGGTGGCTCCCTGACCCCTGGGCCAGCCTGGACCCGGCCACCGAACCCTGGCTGTCCCTCTCCTTGGCTCCCCCCCAGCCCCGTCTTCTCTTTGGCAGCGGTCTCATAAAAAACACTCTCAGAGTTTTTAAAATTTTTTTTTTCAACGTTTATTTATTTTTGGGACAGAGAGAGACAGAGCATGAACGGGGGAGGGGCAGAGAGAGAGGAAGACACAGAATCGGAAACAGGCTCCAGGCTCTGAGCCATCAGCCCAGAGCCTGACGCGGGGCTCGAACTCCCGGACCGTGAGATCGTGACCTGGCTGAAGTCGGACGCTTAACCGACTGCGGCACCCAGGCGCCCCATTCTCAGAGTTTTTAGAACTCACCTTCGGATTTTAGGAATCTGCTCTCAGGCAGTCTGAGGGGGACAGGACGGGGGGCCTACCAGGGCACTCACTGGTCTGGAGCGGGGTCACGAGGCCTTCCGGGCCCCGCACAGGGGCCTCCTGTGGTTGCCGCTGGCGAAAATCCAGGGGTTTTGTGAGACTGATTCTTAAATGTTGGCGACTAGTTAAAAAACCCAACTTTTCCAGGCAATCAAGAGTTACTGGTTGCTATTAATATTTTAAACAAAGGTTTCTCTTAAATCAGTCAAAACTGAGAACAATAAGGGACTTTATTTGCCCTTCATCGGTTCCTTCTCTGATCCGAGTCTCCGACCTACAAACCCTCTTCCTTTGCCGTGAAGAACTCGCCAGGCAGGCCTACTGCTGACAGGTTCTCCGGTTTTGTTCGAGAAATTCTTCAATTTTCTTCACTCTTCAAGGATCCTTGTGCTGGATACAGAATGCCGGGGGTGGATTTCTCTTTGAAACCTCCAGTGCTGGCCCGGTTCCTGAGGGGATGGCCACTGTGGCTCTCACCCCGTGCCTCTGTCCGGAAGGTGCGGACTTTCTCTCTACGGCTCTTCCGTCGCTCCTGATTCCTGTCCCAGGGCCCCGTCGGCACCTTCCTGGCTCGGCAGGTCCCACTCTGGGGCGCCACTCTGTCCCCGGGACTCTGCACGTGGAACCAGCACTCCAAGTGCCATGCCAGAAGCTTCTGCGTGTTACTGTGCTCACCCTTCACTTGGCAATGACAGTCACACGCTTGTCCTCAAAGCGACGCCAAGGCCAGCCACAGCCCCTGGGAACTTGTCACATGTGACACCTGCAGACTCAGAGGCCCGGCGCGGGTGGGCGGGTGTCTCTCCCCTCGACATGCCTGATGATCACACGGGGCGAGCCACAGATGGGCACATCGGCATGATCTTCATGGCATTCGGGTCTCCCACCAGCACGGATTTCACACTATTGATTTTTGGTCTATCTCAAATCCCACTCGGCGCCCCATTTCACTACGAGGTGAATGCTGTGTTTACATTATTAAGTGTTCTGCAAATATCTTCATTTTGAGACCCTCTCTCTGATCAATGTTCCTCAGCAAAACCCAGCGCGTCAAGTAACCAGCCCGAGACGAGGCGGAGAGGTCTTCCTGTGGTTCCCTCCCAGGAGTGGCTTCTGTTTTCTGTGACCTTGAACAAGTCACAGAGTCCCTGCCCTGCGTGTTCCTAATCTGGGGACCTGGAAACCACCTCGACCTGCACCTGGTCACAGGTGCTTGAGAAGAGCTTTTTGATAAACAAGAAGAAAGGTCCTAAAACGGTAGTGTGAGACAGGCACTCACGAGCCGCTTAAAAACGGTCTCGTGGGTGTGTGTTTATAGCCCCAACCCCCAGAAGCCACTGAAACGCACCCACGGGAAGTGCACCCACGGAGAACTTCCTTCTCATGGCTCAGGGCCTGCACGGGCACCGGCCTCGCGTTGGCAGCGCTGAGGTTGCGTTCACGCATCAAACACTCACACGGTCCGAGACAGAGACCGGAGGCCCTCCAGTCGGAGGCACGGACGCTCTCCCTACTCAGCCTGCTCGGATCCCCGCGGACAACTCGCAGGTGAGACACGGGCCCTGTCATCAGATCCACGCAGACGCAGTCAGGTCCTGCTTGGGCCTGAGAACATTCTAGGTGTTGGGGACGTGTCCCTGGTGGCCTCAGCCACGTGCTCAGGAGAGGGGCTGCGGGCTCCCAAAAACCTTGGAGGTCCAGGCTGGACAAACGTACCAGCGCCTAGGCCCAGCGCACGTGAGAGGAACCCGCTCCCCCAGCCTGCCCGTCACCCACGTCTGGCCTGGGGGTGACACCAGCAAGTTCTTCCTTCATCCACCTGCTCCCTCCCAACCTCCCAGACTCGTGTTCTCCGCTGCAGGGCTGAGCTCTGAGGGCTCATTCCTCCGGGCAGTCCGCCTTCTCATCTTCTGTGACTGCCCATGAGGGCTGAAGCCTCGCCCTCGTCTCTCCATGCTTCCACAGCAGGGTCACCTCGAGGCTGCGTCTTGCCACCCTCAACGCCTGGTGGCTCTTCACCAGCCGACGGCATTCACCTGGGCAGTGCCGTATACCCACTGTGTGCCGGGACTGAACCCGAGACTGAACCCACTGTGCGTCGAGACTGAGACCGCGTACCCACTGTGTGCCGGGACTGAGCCCGTGTACATGCTGTGTGCTTGGACTGAGCCAGTGTACCCACTATGTGCCAGGACTGAGCCTGAGACTGAACCCCCTGTGCGTTGAGACTGAGGCTGCGTACCCACTGTGTGCCAGGACTGAGCCTGTGTACCTGCTGTGTGCTGGGACTGAGCCAGCATACCCACTATATGCCAGGACTGAGCCAGCGTACCCACTGTGTGCTGGGACTGGACCCGAGGCTGAACCCGCTGTGCGTCGAGACTGAGGCTGCGTACCCACTGTGCACCAGGACTGAGCCCATGTACATGCTGTGTGCTGGGACTGAGCCAGCGTACCCACTATGTGCTGGGACTGAGCCAGCGTACCCACTGTGTGCTGGGACTGAACCCGAGGCTGAACCCCCTGTGCGTCGAGACTGAGGCCGCGTACCCACTGTGCACCGGGACTGAGTCCATGTACCTGCTGTGTGCTGGGACTGAGCCAGCGTACCCACTATGTGCCAGGACTGAGCCAGCGTACCCACTGTGTGCTGGGACTGAACCCGAGGCTGAACCCACTGTGCGTTGAGACTGAGACTGCGTACCCACTGTGTGCCAGGACTGAGCCCGTGTACCTGCTGTGTGCTGGGACTGAGCCAGTGTACCCACCGTGTGCCAAGACTGAGGCCACGTACCCACTGTGTTCCGGGACTGAACCTGAGACTGAACCCCTTGTGTGTCGAGACTGAGACTGCGTACCCACTGTGTGCCAGGACTGAGCCTGTGTACCTGCTGTGTGCTGGGACTGAGCCAGCGTACCCACTATGTGCCAGGACTGAGCCCGAGACTGAACCCACTGTGCGTCGAGACTGAGACTGAGTACCCACTGTGTGCCAGGACTGAGCCAGCGTACCCACTGTGTGCTGGGACTGAACCCGAGGCTCAACCCCCTGTGCGTCGAGACTGAGGCCGCGTACCCGCTGTGCGCCAGGACTGAGCCCGTGTACCTGTTTTGCTGGGACTGAACTGGGGTGTGGGCCCCAGGGACCCGGGCTCCCTGTCGGGCGAGGCGCTCCGGTGTCTAGGACGAAGCCTGGCGCCTGAACTAGTGAGTGCACGAATGAATGAGCACATGTGACCTGCCTTCGGAGCCGACGCACTAGTGGAAAGGCCGTGATCTGCTTGGCTAGGGCGTCCCCATCTGCCAAAGCTGGGCCGGCGGGACGTGGCCTCTCCTCCCCAGAGAGGGGGACGAGCCCCTGGTCAGAGGAGCCGGGCCGGGCCTGGAACAGCGGCCGTGTCTCTGAACTGGATCCCATCTGCCATTGCATCCTCCAAAAGGCCAAACAAAAGAGGTGTGCGTGCGTGCATGCTTCTAAAACCGGTCACACGTATACATTTCTTCTGCTGGGGAAGTAACGCATCTATTAAGAAATGAAGGGCACATCCAGCTGTAAAACAGACCAACCCCAGGAAGGAGCCTCAGGCGTATTTTCACATTTGCTTCCAACCTTCCTCTGCGTTCATGCACATGTAAGAACCTGCACGGGTCCGTATGCACACGGCTTCGACCAACTACAGATACAACATACGGAATAAAAGTGACAGTCCCTCCTGGTGTCCCTGTCCCCTGCCTCCCCCCCACCCCCACCGCCATCTTTCCCAAGGAGGCGGGGGGCGTATCTCTACACGGACCACGGCTGGGACAGCACCCCCCGTGGTGTGACCACCACTCTGCACGTCCAGAGCCCCGTCCTCCGTGTGTGATGGCCACTCTCTCAAGGTTCACCAAATGGTGAGATTGTGCTCCCCCAAACTGCACATACTGCTTTTGGTCTAACCTAATTTCACACCGTTTCACGGCATTTCACTCTTTTGTAAACATTTTCAGTGTTATTAATGCCAAATGAACCTGAGAAATGGATTAAGACACATCCAGGGGCAGCTGGGTGGCTCAGTCGGTTAAGCATCCGACTTCGGCTCAGGTCATGATCTCACAGCTCGTGAGTTCGAGCCCCGCGTCGGGCTCTGTGCTGACAGCTCAGAACCTGGAGCCTGTTCGGATTCTGTGCCTCCCTCTCTCTCTATCCCTCCCCTGCTTGCACTCTCTCTCTCTCTCTCTCTCTCTCAAAAAAAAAAAAATAAACATTACAAAAAATTAAAAAAAAAAACAGAAATGGAATGGAGCGCCTGGGTGGCTCAGTCGGTTAAGCATCAGAGTTCGGCTCAGGTTGTTCATGGGTTCGAGCCCCACGTTGGGCTCTGTGCTGACAGCTCAGAGTCTGGAGCCTGCTTCGGATTCTGTGTCTCCCTCTCTCTCTGTGCCCTGCCTCCTCCCCTCACCCCCCTGCTCACGCACTCTCTCTCTCTCAAAATAATAAACATGAATAAAATAAAAAAATCTTAAAAAGACCCATCCAATAAGTAAAATGAAATAAATTATAAAACTCAAAGTGAAAACATAAAACAATATTGCATATGGATGTTTTGTTAAAAATTTACACTGTTTCCCATACAATGTAAATACACAACTAATGAACAATTAAAGTTTCTTTTAAATTCTTGACACTTTCTCTGGCATAATTATAGGAAATAGAATTTTTTTTTCCCAAATGAAAAATCACCCCACGAATTAATGTCCCAAGCATCACCCTGGGGGCCACAATCAGGTAAAACTGTATTTCAAGGTTTTATGAATTTGAATGGATTTTGGATTTTTCCCAAATGCTAATGGTGGGGAAGCATATAGCGAACGTTTTTCTGAAGGATAATACAGCAGTATTTAATAAAAGCAGTACAGGTGGCCCCCCACCCCCATCACGACCTGATAACTCTGTTGTTTGACAGCGTATCCTAAGTAGTAAGCAAATGCAAAAATGATGAAGCGTGCTCATTACCATGCGGTTTACAACTCTGAAAATCGGAAGTGACCCAAACGTCAGTCCTAAGTGCTGGTTAAATCACGGTCTCCCCATAATTGTGGAGTTACTCACTTAAAATGATGTAATTTACAACAGGGAGGGACGTGCGTGGTTTTGTAAGTAACCAGGCACCCTGCCCTTGACTGAGGGCAGCACGATCCCGCTGTGGTGAACGAGTCCGTCCACCGTGTGCACAGGTGTGAACAGGAGCGTGCGCGGCGGGACCGTGTGAACTAGCATGGAATTCTGTGCGGATACTGAGGTTCTGGAGTTTGCTTTCCTGCATTTTGTACTGTTTTCTACCACGAAGGTGTATCGTGTACCTCGAAAAGGTTGATGAGTTGGTGACGTCGATTCGAACCCCGTCCTGTCCAGCCCCCTTTCCCTCCTTCCCATGACTACAGCTCTGGTCCCAGGCAGGGACGTCCTGGAAGGGCATCCCGGAGGACCAGCTGCTGTCTTTGCCCCCCAGAGCCCACCGCTCCTCCTTATGGGGGGGTCTCCTCTCTCCGCACGGCGTCCTCTAGGCAGCAGGAGCTGCCTAGAGCTTCGGTAGAGCTATCGTGGTAGCCGTGCATAGAAATCAGTATGAGGACCATTTAAGAACATCATCATGTGGACAAACAACGTGTGGATGTGTTCATTAAAACCCTTGCCGATGTCTGAATGAAATGCATTTCACACCAGTGAGGGAGGCTTAGCTAATTGTTAGGTCTCGGAAAAACTAACAAAGTCCTACCGATTTCTGGATTAGCAGCACTGAAGACCTGTAATTATTATTACCTTTGAGTATGGAAATAAATCACTTAAAATACAGTACAAGTACACCATATAAGTGCTCATATGTCGATGCTAAAAGATAGTTTTTCTAAAGGTGAGAACTTGTCTTATTCAAAACTATATCCTGTTGCTTAGTACAGAGCCTGACGTACGGTAGACGCTCGGTAAGTATTTTTGGGGGGGTGAAAAGATGACATTTAATCATAGGTAAGAAACACAGCATTCATTCGGCAAGTGTATATTGTATATATTGGCCGCTGAGTGTGTGCAAGGCGTCCTGGTGAGCGTGAGGAATTCAGCTTGAGCCAAACAGTCCCCATCCTCGTGTGGCGCACACACTCCTGGGGAAATTCGTCTTGAATAAGTGTATAATTACAGAACAGGAAAGGGCATGGAGAGAGAAGGACCAGGCTGCAGGAGAATAATGGATGGGGGGGGGGTCTCATCCCCACTGAGGTGATGGGGCAAGGCTCTCAGAGGAGGTGAGCTCCCCAAAGCTAGGAGAGGACCTTTCCAGGTGAGGGACAGTGGCACTCGAGCAGCAAGAAGCTCTAGACTCTGAGGCTGGAGAGCACATGGCCCCGGGACACCAGGGAAGGTCTCCTGAGGCCCAGACGCGGGGCCCCAGTGGGAACGTAGCCCCAAGCGCAGAGGTCAGCGGCTGCCTGCCGACAGGGGGTCCGGGGGCCACGCCGAAGAGTTCTGATCATGCTGCGTGTGGCAGAGCCTGTGACGGGTTCTAAGCAAAGCAGCAGGGGGACCACCTCCTCTGGGACGAGTGGGCCCAAAGACCTGTGGCCGTTACCACCTTGAGTCTGGAGACAAACCCTGGGACTCTGCTGACCCAGCACAGACAAGGAAGGAAACCGTCCCCCGCGGAGAGCTTCATGGGCGCAACTCAAAGAGCTTCCCCCCGATGCTGTGTGCCCTCCCTCAGCCCCACCGGCCGTCGCTCGGCATGTGGGGGATGAGGCCACCAAGCCAAGGTCCTCAGTCATCCAGGTGTCAAGGCTCCAGGCGTAACAACAAGCGAGTCCGAAGCCAAGGGAGCGTCCAGGGAACAAGGGATCACAGCGGCTGCTTACGGCCTGCGTGCCTTCCCCGCAAACAAATCACAGACCCAGGCGCCTCCTTCGAGTGACCCTACATGTCGTTTCCAGATATCCAGTCTCCCCGTGTCGACAGCGAGGCCCCCGTTCAGAGGCACTGGCGGGAGCTGAAACCTGAGCCCTTCCTGGCAGGTGCCAAGCCGGCACGTCGCCTCTGCCGGCAGGAAGCAAAGCTTTGTCATGAATGCCGAACTCCCGGGTTCCTGGTTCCACTGCCGCAGAAAGTGTCAGCTCTTCACCTCCAAGAGAGGTTTTGTGACAACTTGCACACTGGGACCTGGATGTACAACTTCTAGAATCTCAAAAATGAGTTCAATGAAGCGGCATGTGGGAGGAAGATTTTTACACAAGAAGTTAGAAAGGGAGCCGAAAATACAGAATGAAGTCTAGGCTGCACACCTCGCCTACAGGGCCGCGTCTCGGCCTCACCTCCCACCCGCCCCTGACCTTGGGCTCCGGCCGCGAGACGGAACGGCCAGTGCAACAGGTGAGCGCACGTGTCCGGTGGACTCTGCCAACCGCCAGTCTCGGGGACAGAAGGCTGCAGGTCCCAATGGCAGACAGACGTGTGTGAGCAGGGGGGCTACCTGGGGCGGGACCAGCCACGTCTGCGACTCTGGTTACGATGGGGCCGTCCTGGGGGGGGAGGCGGGTTCCACACCCCAGTGTGAGCTCCTTCCGGGAAGACCCCTGAGTGGTAACACATGAACAGCAAATACGGGTCCGGCAATTACGGGGCAGGCAGGATGCAAGCACTTCGCACGTGAACTCGCCGGCCCTTCCCAACTCGTACGATCCCTCTTTGACACAGGTAGGAGCTGAGACACCAGTGCTGTGACCTTGGACCCTGGGAGCGTGGCCTGTAGCTACCTTTCTACAGGTGCTACAGGGGCCCTGCCCCTGGTTCCCTAGTTGTAAAGGGAAAATGAGATACTCGCCCGAATGGAGACTAAAGAAGGACTGGAAAACATGGGCTTCTAGCAGCCCCCACGACACCCCTGCCTGGTGGGCGTCACCCTGTCTCTACCCTACAGACCAGGGAGCAGAGCGTCGGTGCTGGGATTCGAATGCAGGTCTGCCAGCCCGGGGGCCCGGGTCCTCAGGTTAGTGCCACATCGTGTCTGCAGAGGAGGGTCCTGTTATCACAGTGCCACCAGAGCAGGCTGTGACAATGCAGAGTGGTGGGCGGCCTGCTGACCCTGCTCCTCCCGCCCAGCGCCCATGGTGGGGGGGGGGGCAGCACCTCCGTTCTGAAAGCCCACTCCTGCTCCCACACTGTCAGAAAGACCCAGATAATGAACAAGCACGTGGAACGTATCATCTCCCCTCTGTGCCACGTGAGCCGCTCAGCTAACAGGTGGTGTGGAGGTGGCCGGCGTTTCCCGTCCTTGTGTCCTCAGAAGGGATTACGGCGTCGGCTGGAGCCTGCAGAGCCTCGGCCGCCGTGAACGCAGGCTAATCGGGGTGCTTGTCCTCTGTACCCTGGTGGCCACCAACAGGCTTCCTGCTGCCCAACCTGTGCCCCTCCCGTGCACGCCCAGCAGGTGGCAGGGCCAGCACCCTCTGCGGGGGAGCTCCAGCGAAGCCCAGTGGGTGGTGCGGCCGAGCCAGTGACGGGGACATCCCCGGTTTCCCGTTTAACGGTGCACCAGGGCACTCGCCGCGGTTCTGGCCACATGGCCGAGGTGTCCTGAGCGAAAGCCTCTCCAGGAACAACAGGCGGGGGGGGGGGGGGGCGCTGGTGGCAGATTCCCCATGAAGCCCCGAGCAACGCCAGGCGCTGTGTGCGTGCGTGCATGCGTGTGGATGTCCGCACACACAGATGTGTGTGCATGGGTGTGCGTGTGCACGGGTTAAATGCCTCCACTCTGTCCCATTGAGGTAAGGAAACAGAGTGTGCCCTTCTGGCATTTGACAGTTTATTCACTTAGCAAATCACCCCTCGCACTTGACTTTTCACAGTACCGGGTGAGTCATGTTTTCGGAGCCCTTGCTCTGCTGACACAGTGGATTTGGAATAAATATTTTGTGCCGGAGAAGAGAAACTGTATTAGGGCTCAGCACAAGGACGTGGGTCGGCTGGGTGACCAAGGTGCCACTTGAAGCCAAGGGCACTACCAGGGCTGCTCTGGTGGTTCAGGATTTCGTCACATGTGGAATCGAACCCGGGCGCTGCACCCCAAGGCTGAGCCGGACCAGCAGGGAGTTTATCGGGGCCCCTGCTTACAGGGGAGACACCTGCTCGGGGACATATACCGGGGCTCTGCCGGAACTGGATGAAGCCCCTCCCTCCCCACCCACCCCAGGGGACGGCAAGGGCAGGCTGGGCCGCAGCTGGAGTGTCATCCGCTCTCCCTCTCAGTCTCTCCGTGCCCAGTTTTGCATCGTCGCCTAGGACAACAGGATGCTGCGGGAACTCATGGGAGGTCACACCACGTGGGAGTCCTCATTTCCCAGGTTCCTCCAGTCACAGACACTTTCGCAGCCACACCCGCAGTTTTGAGCCGGCATGAGTTAATACGCATTCCAGCGATTCAGAACCAGAGAACGTTCTAGCATCATGTGTAAGGCTGGATATACCTTGAAATCTGTAGAAACGCATTTCTTCCTTAATTTAATTCACGGCCCTTGGCTGAAGCGCTGTTGCAGAATTTTATGATGCTCTGGGCCTTGGCGAACCCAGGGAGACCTGCCCAGGGACAGGCGGCGGCTGGCTCCCCGACCTTGCTGGGGCGGAGTAGGGAGGGGCCTCGCAGGGTGGGGACACCGAGGCTGGGCACACGCCTGCCGCCCTTGCCTGTGCGCACGTAGCGAGTGAACGGGCTCAGATGCCACCCCATTCCTCCGCTAGCCCCACGGCGAGACGCGGACAGACTGGGCGACTCTGCCTGCGGGCACAGCCGGGTGAGCCCAGGGGGGCCTGGTGCCCACGCCTGCACCCGTCAAGTACAGCCCGGCCCGCCGCATGGTGGCCTCACGGGATGGCCCGGCCATGGTGTGCAGACGCCTGACCAGGGCCCCACACGGGATGCTGAGTCCCTGCAGGCTGGCTGGACACACATACCCGGAGGGCCCTGTGGCCCGGGGACCCGAACGATCAGGGGGTTCAATCCCATCCGGGGCCAGGTGGGGTTGCATCAGCGTGAGGACGACCCTGCCTTAGGTGACGGTTTCTCGAATGAGCCAACTTCTCGGCGCAAACACTGCAAGTGTGCTGGGCCCTCTGGGGTCCTGAAAAGGAAGAAGATACAATCTGACCCGCCCAGGGGCGACGACACGGCCGCGGGAGGAGGCCCGGCGCTGGGAAGGCCTGCCATAGAACAGAGCTCCTCTGCCCAGCTTTGCCAGGACGGCCAAGCCAGCCTGGCAGCATTGCTTGAGAGGGAGAAAGAGGTACCCGTGCCATAAATAACAACCAGAAAGCACCAGTCACAAAATGGGAAAAAGCCAGAAATCCCCCCACAGCCACGGGTGGTGGGTTCCAGTGGGGCTCTGCCCTTCCCTGCCCCCGCGTCAAGCCGCCCTCATTCTCAGGCGTCCCTTCTGATCCCGAAGAAGTCCCTGACCCCATGCAGGGCCTCGGACACAGAGAAGAGGCAGGCCTCCTGCTACGGCCTGCGCCCCGGGCATTTCTCTGGTCCTGACATCACGCCCGGGGCAAGAGGAGGGGCCTGGACCGCGGGTGCAGAGCTAGGACAGCCACGGGTGGGGGTTGGTCACCAACAACCTTCCTGTGGACACGGAAACACAGCCCAGATGCGCTGCTGACCGCTCTGCCCGGCACCCAGCCTGGACGGTCGCTTGTGTCCCCCACGTCGGAGCTGAGCCTCACAGCCCCAAGGGGTTGTTGGTAGAAAGGGACCGAGAGTCACCCAGACACAGACCAACAGCGCAGCGCAAACTCCCACGTCGCTTCGAACATTAATCAGTGCCTCATGTTTAATTAATCTTTGCTGAGTTTGCTGAGTGATGAAAGTAGAATTTTCCATCGGTAGGAACAACACGTATGTATTCAGGGCCCTTCTATAATTCTCTGCCAGAGAATTTCTGCCAACTCTTAAAGATCCATCTCCAATCTCCCCCTCTCTTTAATTTTTTTAAGTTTTATTTTAGAGAGAGAGAGGGTGGGAGAGAAAAGCAAAGGAAGAGAGAGAATCTTTAAAAAAATTTTTTTTTAATGTTTGTTTATTTTTGGGACAGAGAGAGACAGAGCATGAATGGGGGAGGGTCAGAGAGGGGGAGACACAGAATCCGAAACAGGCTTCAGGCTCTGAGCTGTCAGCACAGAGCCCGACGTGGGGCCCGAACTCACGGACCGCAAGATCGTGACCTGAGCCGAAGTCGGACGCTTAACCGACTGCGCCACCCAGGCGCCCCGAGAGAGAGAATCTTAAGTAGGTCCCACAGTCAGCGTGGAGCCTGACTCAGGGCTCGGTCCCAAGACTTGAGCTGAAATCCAGAGTTGGACGCTCAACTGACTGAGCCACCCAGGTGCCCCATCCAACGCCACCCCCACCCCCACCCCCACTTTTTTTTAATGTTTATTTTTGAGAGAGACAGACCCTGAGTGGGGACGGGCGGAGAGAGAGGGAGACACAGAATCCGAAGCAGGCTCCAGGCTGAGCTGTCAGCACAGAGCCCAACGCGGGGCTCAAACTCACGAACCGTGATATCATGACCTGAGCCGAAGTCGGATGCTTAACCGACTGAGCCCCCCAGGCGCCCCAAACCCTCCCATTCTCGATGCCTCTCGCCTCCTCCCCATGGGGCGTGACCGGGACTCACAGGTAGAGACTTACTTTCATCTTTCGGCCATAGCAGCACCCCTGTGTTATACTGGCCAATACACCTGTCTACACTCACAGACAGGCCCCCTGGATGGTGACAGGTCTGCCCCACCAGTCAGGTCCGCCCCCAGTAAACACCCGGCTGACCGCATACTTGTCTTCTGAGTTGTATCTGCACCTGCCCAGGGCACGCTCCCACGCCACGCCCAGAGGCAGGCCCCCATGCACCCTGGACGGAAGCAGGGCCACGTGGGTCACGGGCGCTCGGCCACAGACACACACACGAAGCCACTCTTGGTGCCCTCGACGAGCTGGTGTAAACTCTTCCGTGCAGGAAGGCTGACCTGGCTGCACTGTCTGAGCGTCACAAAAACCCAGCAGAGCAAACGACGTTGAGCACACGGCTTCCTTCAGCTAGAGAGAGATCTTGCTATTTTCTCTGGGATTCTCTCTCTGGATGTACCACTAAACATCAAAGCGGCAAAGTTTCACGAGGAAGTGCCATCTCTGGCCTTCTTCCTCCCATCAGCTCTCCCCAGTGGACCATCCATGGAGAGAACACAATAAGACGGCCTATAAGAAAGTAATCGCTTCAAAACAGAACAGAAGGCAACGGTGACAAAACAGAGCTGCGTCTGGGTCCAGCCTCTGCCAAAACAGTTCCGAGGTGACAAAGATGGGCATTTTCACTGCCAGAGAGCCAGACCGTTCTCTGTTCACGATGGTATTCTCAATGGAAAAAAAGGACATAAAGTAATTGGCCAGCTGACCTGAAGTCCACCAAGAAATAAAGACGCGGCTCACAGCCCTGAGAGTTACTGAAGCTCGTGCCTTCAGCCCTGCGTTCAGAATATAAATTGCCAGGGGAGACGGAGATGGATCTTTCCGGAAAACAGCCCTTCTTCCTTTTAGAACTTTGCGGGGTCGTGACCCATTTGTGGACAAGCACAACCTTGATTTACCCTGGACTCCCAACCGCCATGTGAAAGCCCAGCACTGATCGGGGTGACCTATCGCCCAATGCCTCTCTCATGACCTTCAAGGAGGTCATGTGTTGAAATTACTATCGTGAACGGTTTCTATTTCAGGTGGAGAAGAGCGGGCGTGGTAGGAACAGTGAGTGAGCACACGACGGGAACGACAGGGCAGCAACGCGATCAGAGAAAGACGTCGATCAATTCAATGGCACTTGCCACGCTGAACGGCCGAGCTCGGGGAGGGGGGAAGCCCGACGCTGGCCCCCTCCGGAGCACGACAGAGGGGGATGCTCTGGGAGGCGGGCGAGAACCGTGGGCACTTAACCACACTGACCATAATTGCACTGATTACCACAATTGAAGCGGGTCAGGTACCTGCATTAGAAACTCATGCTCCCCGAGCATTTTCAGTTTAGTGCCTGGCACGAGCTTCAGACGGCTGCCAAATACCGTAGAACATCACCTATCCTGGCCAGACACGTTTTCCAGGTGGACGCAGCTGTTTTCCTTGTCACCGTCATTCATTCGTGATTGCGCTCGTTCATTCGTTCCCGCGGCGGTAGGGACAGCGGCTGGTGTTTGACGAACACCGTGCCGTGAGCTGTGCTCCGCACGAGAGGCCATCCTACTGCCATGGCAATGCCACGGGGCGCTTCCTGTCTCATGAACGTGACGCCTCTCTACGCGTCCCCCCGTCCTTCAGCCAACACCGTGGGAGCTACCAGGAGCCCTTCTCCCCGGACAGCCCGCATCACCCCTGGCACCCCTCTCTGGCTCTCCATCACCACTTCCCTTCCAAACGCCCTCAAAGCTCAAACACTTCGTCATCTCACGGGCCCCAGTGGTTCCCCTGGCTTCTCACGCCAGGCCCCCCCGCCATATGCAAACCCACCGGGTGCTCCACAGAATTCAAGGCTTCCTGTGTGCACGGACGCACTCTCCTTAGAAAGCGTATCACAGACCGTGGGTCCTCACCGTGTAGTGGGGAGTAAATATTCGGCACAGCACCGGGCACTGTGAGGTCAGCAGGCAGTCTGCACACCAACACCCTATACGGGAGGCTTGACCTTTCTATTCATCCGTGGGGGACACTGTTCTCTCCTCATGTCTCTGGCTGCCTTGCAAATCCCCCAGCCTTGAGCCTCTGGTGGGACCCCCTCCCCTGTCCTTCCACCCATCCATCCCTACGTTCACGGTCTTTCTCCTTGCTCCACGGAGAGCTCCACGAGAGCGCCACGGAAGGGTCTTTGAGGCCATCAGTGATTAAGACTCATGCAACCTCCATGGGTTCCTCTCTGTAACTGTGCCCTCCTGAAGGCTCTGGGTCTACCCAGCACACGCACCCAGACACCTTCTGCCCTGTCACCTGACTTCCAGTCCACTTTCCAAGAAGCCAGAGACACCCCACTCCCAGCTGGGACACAGTAAGCTGTCTTCTGGAAGTTTCTGGAACCTTGATGCTCTCACACCCATCTGAGGTCAGGCCTCCATGTGCCAACTTTCTGAGTGAAACCTCTTCGGGTTTTTTTTTTTTTTTTTTTTTTTTGCTGCACTTGACCGTGCGTCTTGAAGATCCTACTCAAATACTCAAATGCTGGCTACTAAGACAGCCATGCAGGGAGATGAGGAAGTTAGGGGAAAACCAAACACGACTGCCGCTGGCAGGGGGAGGCTGGCCCCCACGGGATGGAGGCAAGAGCTGCTGATGGGCACGTTCCAGAACTGTCTTCATAACCCAGCGAGCGGCGAGCTGAGTGGTTGGACAGCACTGTTACTTGGGCAACCGAGCCGCACATACACGGAGCCAGCCAAGTCTGCGCGACCACGCTCCCATCGCCAAGTTGGCCTGTGAGCTCGGGCGCCTGGCTGGGAGGGCGATGGCGGGTCCGCGGTGAGCAGAGAGGGTGTGGCCAGAGCTGAAGCCACCCCACTGACAGCCTGAGAAACGATCCTCTCTCTGGCCCCCCCGCGTTTTCACGTGCCCTGTGGCCCCGAGGACTTACCAGAGGATAAACCAGAGAAGCGCCTTACGGAGCCTTCCTAACTGTGCAAAGCAAACTTGATCCAGAATCCGTTTCAATGGCGAGCCTCAGAGGAAGCCAGGAAAGGCACGGACGGAGTGGGCCTGGAATTATAAACGGGTGGCAGAGTCCGGATCCTCAGCAGGACTCCCAGCTCCGAGGTGGGAAGGCTGTTCTGGCCAGACTTACAGAAACCAGTTTTAAGGGAAAAAACAAGCAAACAAAACTCTCCACGGTTCACACAGGGAAAACCAGACCTAACTGAAGCCAGATCCGCTGACGCTCGGCCCGAGACGGCATTCTTGACATGTACACGTTACAGGGGATTCAGGGTCAGCGAGGGACACGGCGGGGAGTTCGGAGACTCGGAGAAACCGTGAAGTGGACCACGCACTCCCGGGTTTTACAGCCCCAAATCCGGAGGGGACTAGTCCCCCAGGGTCCGCCCCGTGTCCCCGGGCACAGGGCAGCCGACTTCTGCAACAGCGCAGGTCTCGTCAACGCGCAGGTTATTCTTATAAAGCCACAGACGCCTTGAGCTGGAGAACAAGGCTAATGTTGTACAAGGCTGGCATGAGGGTGGGAAGGAGAAGGACGAGAAAACGAGGACAGGAAGACAAGTCCACACACAGCTGCGAGGGGGCAGGGTCTGAGTCACCACAAACCACTGAGAGCCAGGGCCGGGGAACCTCCGGGGACAGCCCAGCAGGGGCTTCCCCCGGGGACGAATCAGAGGCCGTGTGCCCGCCACCCGCACGGCCCGCGTCAGCCCTGGGACGGAGCTGAGGCCCTGAGCTGAGCGGGAGCCCCCGGAACGGTCCAAGACCGGAGTCGAGATGAAGCTTGCGTTTCAGCTGGCAAAGGAGCAAACTAATTTTTCAAACTAAGATCCTCCTTTAAAACCCCCTGCACTTGCCTTGTTAACGTAACAAGAGTCCTAGCAAATCTCTCTTAAAAGGAAACTTTCTCGCTTATTCCCGATGCTTGGAGTCAAATTCTCCTAGATTAAACAGAACTCTACTTACTGCCTTTTCGCTAAGGTTCTGACTTCCCCACGTTTAATTTTGGGGTTTCCGGGGGCCGTTTCTTACTTAGGGGACACACAACGCGAGGTCTAAAGAGAAGTGTGCAGGCGGAGTCTGAACGCCTGCAGAGTCCACAACCACCAGCACAAGCTCTGCGAGGGGCCGCCGAGCTCCTCGTACTGGGAACAGACAGGGCAAGACTCACGAGAGACCCGGGGGTGCACGCCCACGGGCGAGAACGCAGCGCTGACCAGCGGGGACGGTGGGGGTCTCGTGGGCACGTCGGCCGCGCCGGGTCCGCTGACGGGAGCAGAGGGCTCCAGAGGGGGCTTCTCAGAGTCGAGCCACCTGGGAGCACCCCCGAATGCAGATTCCCCGCGAAGCAGGCACCACGTGCTATGGAACTTGGAAGCGGTTTCTTCCCCACACAGGGTCCGTCCCAGGTGCCAAAGCGCGGGTGGACATCGATGCAAATGCCTGAACACCGTCACTACGGGAGAACCACGGGCGAGGGGCTGTCTTACGTGTCTGCTCATCCCCAGTCCCTGGCTGAGGGTCTCACACACAGCGGGTGTACAAGACAGAACCGCCCGAAGGAGCCGTCAGAGGTCCTTCTCACTACTTCCTGTGGCTTGAATGTCACCTCCTCAGGGAGGGCTTCCGGGCTCTCCTGACCTCTGCCCCTCTCCCATTCCTGCTCACTTCCTTCTTAGCCCTGTCAGCCTCACTGTGGGGCTCATGTGCCTGCCGCCCCACGGGCATGGATGGGTGAGAACGACCAGTTCGGTGCTGTAGCCCCAACACCCGGCTCAATGCCCACCTGCTGCGGGAGCAGGCAGTGTTTTCTAAGAGAAATATAGGGCTTAGTTTTCCAGCCACTGCCACCCACTCGTGCTTTAGCTGGGCTTCCAGGAGTACTCGGACCCGGCCACAGAACTGGGATCCAGAAGTGGGTTCTTGCCCATGCTAACCGGAGATCCTGGGAAGCGTCGTGGGGTCTCGAGGAATTTTAAATCAGAAAATAAACTTGTTTCCGGCCAAATGTGAATCCTCGCGCACGGAGATGGGAGAGCATTAAGGCCCCATTAAGGCTAATGCCAAACGGAGGGCTTTGGGACCCACAGGCGGACACCCCGAGGTGTCAGCGGGGGCGTCTTCAGGGACGTGAGGATCCCCTCGAGGGCCAACACGAATCCACACCCACCCTGACCGCATGGAGTTTCCCGTCTATGGATCCAGGTTGCCCAGTACTTTCCCTTCAATGTCAGCTCTGCTCACGGCGAGTCTGGAGCACAGCGGCTGGGTGGGCGGGCGTCCGGGCAAAGTGTCCAAGTTCCAACCTGCTTGGTGTACCGGTCACGGCCGCGATGCCCAAGCACATTAGGAGAACCCAGGGCACACCGCACCAGTGCTGAGGTGTGACTGTGGCCAGCGGGGGCTGGAGAAAGTTCCGGGCTGGGGTTGGTGGCCAGGGTTCTCCAGGGTCTGTGGTCAATCCACCTCCAGAGCTCAGCTCTGGGGCGATGTCCCAGGGCTGGGGCTGCCCCCTTCTAGGCCTCTGGGGGCACCAGGAACTTTGCCAGAGCCTCTCACCCGCCTCAGAGCCCATATCCCTGATTCCGTGTCCCTGATTCCATGCCAGGGCAACCACTGGTGCCCCTGACCCTTACCCCCTGCCTCCGTCTGCCCAATAAGAGAGGCAGCGTCCCATCTAAAGACCCGAGGCCATCTAACAGAGAAGCTCGGGGGGCCCACTTGGCTGTGATGAGGAAGGGGACTCGGGGACACAGCACCTTCGCTGGGCAGGGCCTGGGGGGTGGGCAGTGTGGCAGATTTTGTCAAGGCTGCGGCCCCCCGGTGCTCCCCCACGGCTCCTGCGGCCACCTCCAGTGATCATTATTAACAGGGCTCCCTGTAATTGGAAGATAAACCTTCCAAGTTCATAGCTGTCTCAAATTCATCTTTAACTTAAAAAGAAACATCAATAATTAAAGCCAACCGCATGTGCTGCGGCAGCACGTGTGGGGGACAGATAAAGACCCGCCAAGCCTTTGATTATGGCTCCTTCTGCCTCAGGGGATTTAGACCCTGGAGTCCCAGCTCTGAATTATTTGTTTTAATTTCATTTCTGGCATCGGTGAGTGCCGAGAGCCTCCTCTTTCCTGTGCCCCCGGCGGCTGCTGGGAGGGACTCGGGCCAGAGGTCAGAGCCTCGGTCAGGCCGGGTGGCCGCAGCCAGAGGGTTCGTCACCTCTTGGTGGCCGCTGCTGTCCCGCTTCCCACGCTCCTGGGTACCGCACGTCTGCAAAGGAGCCCCGTGCCCCAGCGTCTGCAGAGAAGCCGTTGGGGCCCCGAGGGACTCTGCCCACTGGGTCAGGAGCAGAGGCGCCCCAGACGGAGCCCCGACTCGTCTGTGAGATGCCTGAGCTGAGAAGCGCACGCAGGTGCACGCTCATTAAGCATTTATCAAGCCCCACTGTATGCAGTGCACCACCAGAGACAAGGCTGGGAGATGAAGGAAATCCCGCCACCCTGCCCTGCCGGACCAAGAGGGGAGCAGGGCCCCGCCGTCCGCTCAGCGGATGCCGTTACGGGCCAGCACCGAGGGTCAGGGCGCCTCTCCCAGCGTGCTCACTTGCCCCTGTGCTGTCACGCGTGAGTGTGCTCAGTGTGGGGGTGGGGCCGGCCCTGCTGCCCCACGGACGGCTTCTCCTGTACGTGAGGACTGGCCAGGCCCCAGGCAGGAGCACTCGCTGGAACTTTCCACCCGTAGCGAGCGCCACGACGCAGGAATTCCTGAAGGCCGCCTGATGTGTGGACGCACCCAGGCCTGATGTCCCAGGGAAGGCAGAACGCAGATGAGCCTGTCCCCAGGGCTCCCTGGTTGGGGGCGGGGCCCAATCTGGAGCGCATCAGGGGCCCAAAACCTGCGGCATTTTCCGCCTGACGCGTGGTCAGGGGTCACGGGCAGAGGGCACAGAGAGGGGCTGGGGGGCTGTGGGAGGGTCCTCGGCAGTATGGGAAGGAAGTCAGCCCCCCAGGGCTAGTGCCACGAGTCCCTGAACTACACACCAGCTGAGGACCATGGAAGGGTCCGGAAAATTCCCAGTGACTTTGTGCTGCATGAGGAGGGGGGACTGAGACTCCTGGGTGGGGGGGGGGTGAGGAGAAGCCTGGGAGGCTGTGGGCCTAAAGGTGCCATGAGGGGAGAGGCGGGTCCACTGGGGGGGGCACCGATGGAAAAGGGAGAAAACTAGAATATCTGCTCCCCACCCGCTCCCCGGCCGGCGGGGCTGCCCCCCCACTGGCTCCAAGAGCTGCTGTCCACACCTCTGTGTGACCACAGACACCTGGCTGCAAGCGTGGGCTCTGTGGCCGACAGCCTGGGTGTTCCCCAAAGGCCACCACCCACAGATGACCTTCACGGGGTGGTGGCCCTCACGGATGTCAGCTTTCCCACTTGTAAAAAAACAAAGACAGCCGCAGGCGCCTGGTGCTCACGGGGTTGGGCATCCAATCCTTGATCTCGGCTCAGGGCACGATCTCACGGTTCATGGGTTCAACCCCCACGCTGGGCTCTGTGCTGGTGGTATGGAGCCTGCTTGGGATTCTCTCTCCCCCTCCCCTGCTCTCTCTCTTTCTCAAAATAAATAAACATTAAAAAACACACAATAAAGAAAGATGGACATTATCTACCAATAGTTCTCCTCCACAGGGGAGATTCTGTCCCAGGAACATGTGGCAATGTCTGGGTACATTTGTGGTGTCACAGCTGGGAGAGGGTATAACTGGAATTTGGTGGGTGGAGGAGGGGAGGCTGTTGAACGCGCCCCCCCCCCCACCCCCCATACTGCACTGTGCCCAGGGCAGCCCACAGCTGTCAACGGTCCCCGGGCCGGAGGCCTCAGTGTTCCCCGAGGACCAGCACACCTGCTCACAGCACCAAGTCAGCGGGACCAGAGGGGGCCCAGCAGGTGCACGGGGCACAGGAACGACCCCACACCTTGGGCTCAGGGACACAGTGCACAGGAGCCATCATCAGCCTACAGAGAGACGACCACCACGGCCACGCTTACAGGGGTCACGGCCCTGCTGTCCCCCTGGCGCGCATCCTGAGGGAGGCAGTCACCCCCAGACCACAGAGGCAGCCACTCTGAAGCTCTGTGACTGCCGGGCCAATGGGTGGGGGAAAGCGGCCCCGCTCCCTTCTCTGCTCCCGCCCTGGGGGCCGAGGACTTGGCTCTCACCCTTGTCTGAGATACACTTGCCTCTGAGCAGTCATGCCGCCCCCCAAACCCTCTCCTCCTCACGTCATCAGGGGCTGTGTCAGCCTTGGCCCTTGCTGTGGGACGCTTTCCTCTCTGCTCCTCAGGCCACTCAGGCCTCAGTGACCTTCCAGAATGTTCACCACTCTCAGCGCACTCCGGCATCAATCCAATCTCATCTGAAGTGCTCTGTAGGGGTTTACCGGGCTCCCCAAGGACCCACTCGAATTCCTGATGAACTCCTGGATGAAGAGCCCTCGTCGCCCCCCACCCCCACCTCAGCGAGCAGCGTATCCTTGGAACGGAGTCTGGGGCGAGAGGGAGGGGAGGCTCCCGGCCAGGGCAACGGCATCGCCCCGGCACCCCTGCACCACACCATGGACTCTGCCCCTCGGCACCCAGGTGGGCATCTGTCTCAGTGTCTCAGGGCAGTCGCAGACCTGATGCCCCAGGATCCCTGGAGGCTAAAGAAACAAGTGGGCAGAGCAGGGGACGCCCTGCTGGGACGGGGCAGCATCCGCGTCACCTGCGAGATGTGGGCTCGAGGGGCCCAGGCACGCCACAAACCTTGTGTGACGGAGGCGGGGTGGAAGGAGGTGGGGAGGCAGGGAGCAGGAAGGAGGGGGTGCTGATAATTAATAAGGAAACCTCTGGGATCCTAAGAAGGAACCAGAATCCCAGAGCCCGGGCAAATCTCGAAACGGGGTCCAGACAGGACGTTCAAGTAACAAGACGTTACCCCTTCCCTGGGACTGGATCTGAAGCCAGCTCCCACAGGAGCAGGAGGTGGCACGGGGGGCTGTGGGACGCTTCGAAGTCTTTGTCTAGATCGACTTCTCTTTTTAAAATTCGCTGCAGCAAATGAGGCAGTGTCGAACGGACGCCGGCAAGAGGAGGCAGGGAAAGGGAGTCGTCACAAAGCAGCAGAGGTTGGGAGGCACTGGACAGACCCGGGCGCACAGTCGGGTTCTCCAGCCCAGAACATTCCCCCAGGTGTGCACCACCCTGAGAGGACACAGCCCTGTCACGGGTGCCGTGACTGGCATCTTGGCAGAGTCGGTCCCCCTCCCTAACCGTGAGGGGCCGCCGCGTGGTTAGGCATCTCTTAGGAGCCGCTGACCCTCTGCCCGAAGCAACGAGCCTATCCGAACTGCTTTCCCCTGAGGTGTCCAGTTCTGCCCACCGGTGCCGAGTCCCCCTGTGTGAGCCGCTGTAGGGGTGCAGTGACTTCTCTCCCCGCGGGGTCGTGAAGACGATTCAGAATCTGACTTCAAGGTTATCACCCACCCGTCCAGGAAGAGAGGTTTGCAAACGGCGTGTTTTTCTACTCATTTCCCGGCCTGCATTTAATTTTTCTGAACTGTTTTTCTTTTTTTAAAAATTAAAAAAAAAATGTGTATTTATTACTGAGAGACAGAGACAGAGCATGAGCATGGGAGGGGCAGAATCTGAAGCAGGCTCCAGGCTCTGAGCTGTCAGCACAGAGCCTGACGCGGGGCTGGAACTCACAAACCGTGAGATCATGAACCCAGCCGAACTCGGACGCTTAACCGACTGAGCCCCCCAGGCGCCCCTAATTTTTCTGAACTTTTAAATTTTTCTTCAAGTGCCCTTAAAAGAATTCAGGATGCTCTGAAAATACCTGACTCCCTATAGTTCTACACACAGGATAAGGGCAACGGGTTGCACATTCTTTCCCACTCTCTTAATGACAGCAACCAAACCCTCTATGGTTCACAGAGCCACCTGGGGAGGGGGGCGGGGCTAGCTTGGAGTCCCCTCCTTCCTGACCACACAGGGGATAGTCCAGCTCGCGAAGAACTGGAATGGCAGAGCTCTCAGCCAATCAGAATGGAGGGGCGTGGCCAGACACCTGCAAACCCCGGGAGCATGGGTCCCGGGGTTCCGCCTCCCCAGAGAGAGGGCGCTTCCCCGGTTCCGTCACTGAGTGTTCAACCACGTGCACACGCCTCCAGAAAGCCTCTGTCCCCCTTCACTTTCCACACCTACGTGCTGACTTTGGGGACACGAGGGTTTCTCCTTCCCGTTAGTGAAACTCACCTATGTGGTGCTCGCACCTGCACACACGCTCTGCTCGTGAGCCCAGGTCGAATGTCAGTGATGCTCTCATGTCAAAGCAAAACAAAGAAACCATGAAGAGTGCACTGAGTGAAGACAGCTGGCATCTTCCAACCGCGATGGGCTGGAAAGGGAGCAGTTTTTCTCCTCTGCTCCGACCTCTCCATTTAAAATTGAACCCCTCCCTGACCCACGCTACTTCCCACAGCCCTGCTTCCCTGATACCCTAAGGTTTACTGATTGTGTCCAGCCCTCCCACCTCTACAATGGCCACTTCCCAAGGGGAGGGATCATCGGCTCCTTCTATCTCCTGCCCCCCCCCCCCCCAACAAGCTGCCACATGGCAAGTGCTCAAAACACAAGCTGAACGAAGGAATGCCCCTCAGGGTGCAGAGGCTCTGCAAGACCATCCTGCCCCCAGACAGCGTGTCACCGGGCAGGGAATGGTTGACCCATGCGTAGCAGGTGCACAAACACGTCACAGTGCTTTCTGGCCAACCAAGCACATTCACGCACACAGTCCTCTGAATCCTCTCTACAAGGTGGGGACAGACATCAGGACCATGCGACTTAGGATCAGAAAACTTGGGGCCAAGACACGGCTCAGCCCTGGGACCACACAGGTCACGAGTCTCCTCAGAGGTGGGGGTGATGATCCGGAAGCCTCCCTACTCCGGGGAGGCTCACGAGGCACTCTGCAGTCTGTGACATCATCTGTTCTGAGGTACAAAGGCCCTGAGCCTCTCAACAGTGTCTGCCTCTGTGGCCAAGTCTAAAAAAAAAAAAAAATCCCCGAAAAGCAAACAAAATCCTTGTTTTTTTCCTCTTTAAAATGATGTTGTTTTCACTGCTTTCAGATTTGTTTTCGTTGATCTGCTGATACTTGGTTCTCACAATGAGTAGATGATCATTATTTCTGACCTTAATATAGCCTTGTGTTTCTCATGCTTCCTCCTCCCACACGGTCTTTTGGAACAAACTATCACACAGGCTGCTCAAAACTGTGGACGCCTCACACACAAATCCTTAATAAAGATGCCAAGTTGGTTCAGCAAATGTCAGAGATTTCTGATGTCATGGGGGAGGAAAAAGTTCTCATTAAATATTTGAAAGTGGAATGAATGTATTAATTAAATACTCAGAGAAACGCGATCTTGTTCAAAATGGTCCTTCCCTCCCCACCACGGAGGGAGCAGAACATCACCACACCACCCGCGCCCGGTGTAGACGCTTGGGGGTCCTGGGCACCGTCACAGGAATCCTGACAGAGGCTCTGGGCGCCACTCAGGAGAGACACGCCCCCTGGCCCCGCCCCCGTGGGTCCCCTGCCACCCTCAAAAGGCAACGTGAGCGGCCCGGGAAGGCCTCCACGACTCAGGAACAAAAGCTCCCTCAACGTGGGTTCTGAGCCTCACGGCTGATTTACGATTACAGGGAGCGGGACTCAACTCGTCCACTCGGTCGTCGTGTGGCCCTGGCCACCGGGTCGACCCCCTGGGCCTCCTCAGACGTGCGGGCTTGGCTCGCCCCCATCTTGCAGATGAGGAAATGCATCCCCAGGAAGAACAGGCCGTGTCCCAGGGACACCGAGGAGGAGGCGAGGAGTCCGGGTGTGAGCCCTGGCCGTCCGCGCTGCGGTGGGGATGCCTCGGCGCCGGTCCCCCCGGGCTGGGTTTCTCCCAAGAGGGCGCAGGTGTCTCCGTCTCTGCTCAGATGCTGCGTGCGTGTTGTTTCCTGTTTGCAAAAATAACCTTATGCTCAGTGACTTGTTCAAACAGCACTTACTGTTGATGGCTGGTCCCCAGGGCCACACAGTGACAGGCCAGGGCCTCTGTAAAGATCAGCGCTGATGCACTCTCAACAAATGACGCGGATGCCTGGCCGCTGGGGGTGCCCCTCGGATGGCGGAAGTAGGGCGCAACCGCCTTGTTTTAGGTGTTTGCTTTGTTCTAAACCTGCTTCCATTGAGGTATTTCTGCAAGTTCTCACGGAGGCGTGGTCTGAACCAAGAAGACACAGGTGAACCCGTGTCTGCCCCACTATCTGCCCCACAAGGGGGCTCCACCTGGGACAGGAGCACAAAATGGCCAGGTTTCTCCACGGCGGCGGCCGCAGAACACAGCTGCTGCCTGCTGACCGCAGGACATCCCCAGCGTCCCACTGCCCGCAGGACCACGTGGGCTCAGAGAGACATGCTCCCACTGATCCCCACGTCGACTCGGCGAGGGGCTGCTCTCACCTCCATCTTGCAGACGGAGAAACCGAGTCTCAGAAGGATGTTCACTCCCCTCCCCAGGGCCACCCAGCGGGCGCACCGTAGGCTCAGAGTCCATTTCACCCCGAGTCCGAGCTCTGACCTCGTCCTCCCCGCCCCTGCACTGTCATCACCTCGCGTGACGGTTGGCGTCAAAGGCTTCCCCAGGCTGTTTGACTGATTTCCTGAGCCACGCGCTGTGGTCCAGGTTCATCATGCAGGTTCATCCCAGGGGTTCACTGTGACAGCTTCCTGGGCCGAGGGGCACCGGCCCTGACGAACCCCACCCCCGCTGCTCGGCCCCTCGTTTCTCCGACTTGCGGCATCTGTGCAAGCAGCCGAGCCGACCGTCATGTCTGGGGCCCGTGTGTGAGGCTGAGCAGGACCCACGCCTGAGACCGGTGGTTGCAGAACATGTTTTCCTTCCTGGCTGGGGGGGGCGGGGCGTGGAGCTTTGATGGGAAGCCGGTTTCAGTAATTGCTAGTTTAAACACTTAACCTATTTTTATTTTTAAATTAAACACCTGTGTGTATTAGGGATCTTTAGACAGAAGCACACACATTTCATTTCAAAGTGGGTTTTCATCTGTGGCAAATTCAATAAAATATGAAATTAACAAATGTAAATAATATCAACAGTCCAAATTAAATATCAAAGCCATCTTGTACCTCGGTGACTAAATGCTACTTCCAAAACAAAGTCCCTGAACTATCAACCACCCTTACCAGTGCGACGCCCAGCTGTTGGGCGCTCCGCACTGGAATGATGTTTCCCCACGCGGCCGCCGGCGTGTACGAGCCGGGGGAGGGCCGGGATGGAACCCCGTTTGACAGATGCGGGCGTCAACAACTTTGTTACTCTGATTGACTGCATGGTATTTTAGGCAAATTAACCTGTCCAAAAAAATTCTTTATTACTGCGCTCATGCACAGATGGAAATATGAACTTGACAATTCTGGGTACCAGCTTAGCAATTAACCGAAATGTTTCAATAGACTAATGAACTTTCATTCGAGGCATGTTCCCTGTCAGCAGAGGAGACAGGCTGTTGTCTGGGCAGGAGCTGCGGAATGTCAAACAGAGCCCAGAAACCACGCTCGGCACAGAGGGGCAGGCGGGGCAAGTGCAGGAGGACCTGATGGGTAGGAGGTTCCGGAAGGCCCGGGAACCGAGCACCCCAGCCTGGGATGTGGTCCTTTCGAGAGTTCCTTTATCATGTTCCAACTCCACCTGATGGTTGGGTTTTCTACAGAAACCTAGGTTCACGATGCTGACCTTTGATGGAAGAATGTGGATGGCGCCATTTTAAGAAACGCACAAGAGCAAATATTAACAGTATGGCTGCAAAACAGGAACAGAAGCTAAGGATTCCTTGAACTCTTGCAAACAAGTACATTTACAGATGTGATGGAGTGACCACCCTGAGCTGGGATGAACCCAGGGACGCAGGGAATGAACCCTCCTCTGGGGGACAAGGGCCTCCCACCAGCACATGGTTGGGGAAACAGGGTGAGGTTCCTGTTTGCTAAATCAGGACGGCACACCCAGGAAGGTGCTTTAATTCTGTATCTGGTCCTCATTACAACACTTAAGGCCACTCTCTGCAAACAGATAAACAAACACCTCTCTCCAGGGGGCCTAACAGAAAAGGAAAGAAGTTGGTATCAATGAAATGGACTAAAATTAAAATAACTTAAACATTTTGTTAACGAATTATGGAACACGTTGGTAAATAGCAACCTCATCTGTAGTCTTCTAGCTCTACTTTGTGTGTGTACAAATCTTCAACAGGTAAATCTGTGATAGATGCTGTATATGTGTTGAAGATTTGTACATCTGTCTATCATCTACCTATCCATCCATCCATCTGTCCGTCCATCCATCTATGTATCCATCCATCCACCCACCCACCTATCCCCGTATTCATGTATTCATCCATCTGTCATCTACCTATCTATCATCTATCCATCCATCCGTCCATCCATCTGTCTGTCCATCCGTCTATCTATCCATCCATCCATCCACCCACCCATGTATCCGTCCATCTCTCTATCCATCCGTCTGTCCATCCATTCACCCATCCGTCCATCTATCCGTCCGTCCATCCATCCATCACCCACCCACGTATCTATCATCTATCTATCTATCTATCTATCTATCTATCTATCTATCTATCCATCCGTCATCCATCTATCTATCCATCCATCCACACATCCATCCATCCACCCATCCATTCTAATGTGATCATGGCACAAAGCACTACATGCCCAAGCCCATGAGGATGCTCTCCCTCTTGAGTATGCCCTCTTGACCCTACCTCTGAGTTGACTCAGCCACGAGGAAGCCCAGGAAAACACACACTGACAGCAGCTGGGATTCCCAGCCTGTCCCCTCTAGGATTCTGGGCTAGAGATGCCACCACCTGCAGTCTCCCTTCTACAGGCATCTCCCAGAAGCTCAGGGGCTGATGTGCCCCACTTGGGAGCTGCCAGCAGGCTCCCCAGCAGCCACACCCCAGCACCTCACTGCCTGCTGTCATCCAGCACCTACAGCAGTGTCCTCCCTGGACACAGTCCTTGAGTGTCACTTGTTCTCCCTTGCCTGTGTGACATCAATGCCCTCGCAACATGCCCGAGCGCCTTCCCATCCTGTGCACACTTGCAAACTCACGTGCAAGATTCCACCCTGTGCACCAATGCCCCAGTTGTGACACAGGTCGCAAATAGTGGACATGTTCACGGTAAAGACTAAAACCTGATGTGGGACTCTACGCCCTCTGAGATTCAAAGAGCCCCCGCAGGCTTCACAAGGATACCACCATGTTCTGGGGACCAGGGCAGAGTGCCACCCGAGTAGGTGTGAAGCATGCTCCGGGACTGACAGTGAGTCGTCAGCATTCGGTAGAGCTTTTGCTCTGGGGTGAACCCAGAGTTACAATCATCATTTTGTTTTTAGAGACAGTTTTGGTAACGAAAAATAGCTTCGGGTTTGTACAAAAATAGATTGTACAAGCTGGACACAACTTCAAGAAAGCATTTACTTGACAGATACCGTCCTACTTTGGGAGAGTTCAAAGGCTACAGCAGGGAGTACGGCAGCCAGGGAGGTGCTGGGGGGGATGTGGAGGGGGAGGGAAAGGGGATCCTGGGGGGGTCCATTCTTGTCCCACGAGTGATGCTGTGGGTTAACCAGTACACATCTCCCCTCCTGCTCGGCAACAGCGCGAAGGCACAGACGTTTGTGTGCAGAAGTGTCAGTGACCACGCCTCACACACGCTCGGCTAGGCCTGCTGGTTTGAGCCCACCATAAGCCGGGGAGGGGCCACGGTGTGCACTTGCTACTCAGAAAGAAGAAGGCGTGTGAATCTGATCCCCCACCCTAGCCTGTGCCGTCCTCTGTTGAGTTAGCCCCACCCCTGCCTGGGTGATGTGTGTGCGCTCCGAGCCCAGACCTCCGGGATGTAGGGAGGCTGGCGTGCTATCTGGTCCCCTGGTCTCTGTCCCCTCCCTGCAGTTCACCACGTGCCCTCAAGCCTCAGTCTTCAGGACAGAATGGACAATTTGCCCCAGTGGTGCCGGTCTAGTTGGGGCAACAGCAACTGCCCAGCGCCCAGGATGCTCCCAGCACCCAGGATGCTCCCAGCTGCCCTGCCCCGGCCCTCCGCTGCAGCCAGCACCTCCCGCCACCCGCCCTAAAGCCCCCTCCGTCCCAGGTGGACATTCCATTGCATGAGTGGGGCACGAGTGCCCCGGGACGAAGGTGGGTCACCACACGTGTGGGGAGGGAGCCCCTTCCGGGAGTTGCTAAGGCACACAGTGTGCACGGGTACAGACACACCCACCCTGGGTCACAGCAGTGGGAAACCGCAGTCCCCACTGGAGAGGTGGCAGGGCGGGATGACACCATCCAAGCCCTGAAGCCTCGTCTCAGGGCGGCTGGTGGGCTTGGTTTGAAGAAAATGAAGAAGCAGATAGGTGTTAAGTCCTGAAGTTCACCTTCTCTGCTCTTGAGAAACGTAACCGTTTGCTAGTTCTGAGTCGCAGGTGGGGGGTTATCCAGCCTGCAGATGGCGGGAGGGCTCTGATGCACACACGGACCTCCCCCTGAAATGCCTTCACCTTCCTCCTTCTGTCCGCTCAGCCACTGGACACGGTCTCTTCCCTGCCCTCCGGCAGCTTCCCGAGGCCCACTGTGCCCCAAAGACAGGGAGGCATGTGGAGGATGCACAGTGGGGTCCCCACCCGCTCCGGATGCATGGTTTAGGCCGTCACAGAGGTGGGTTTCGGGTCTGGGTCTTTGTGCAGAGGCCCCCGAAAGGTCAGCCCCTCAACGGAGCACACTCCGGGCTGCGGGCGAGGACCACATGATCACCGCGGTTTTGGTCGCAAACACGCCGCGGCAGAACAGCAGGGGGAAGGAGCCCCCCGCGGGTCTGCACAGACGCCACCGGCTGCTCTCTCTGCAACAGGGACATTTCTCTCATGTAACCTGCACACCCGCGTGCTGCTTTCTCTTACGCCGGAGGAAAACAGAGTTAAATACGCCTGATGACCATCTGGCCACCCCACCCCAAACCCCCGCAAGGTGCGTTTCTTCTGGGGAGATCCGAGAGCGGAAGCCTCTCTCCTGTTACACGGTCCCTCCTCCAGCCTGGTTCGTACTGGGGTTCCAAGACTCGCCCAAAGACAGGTGTGCCCGACTCCACGACACCGAGGGAGCGAAGACGTGGGCTCACAGATGAAGTGTCCCACCCCTCGCCCGCCCAGCTGGCTCAAAGGCAGGGTGGGGCACATGGCTACCTCCTCGTCCCACCTGATGAAAGGCTGCAAGTGACCAGCTGTCATTTTGGGGATGTTGAAGCCAGGGGGGCTGCCCTCTCCTCCCAACCCATTACCTTCCCCATCAGAGATGACCGTGCAGACCCTTGGTGGCCAGGGAGGAAGTTCGTGGGCTCCGTGGCCTCTCTTGCCCTAGCTTTTCCTAGTTTTAGATTCGGCCCTCCACCTACTGGCTCAAGCCCATACGGCTAGAGGGTCCTCATCTGTACAGCAGGGTTGGTATGAGTCCCCACCCGAAAGACTAGCAGGGCAGTGTGTGTGGGGCCGTGGCCACGGGGCAGTGTGGGCAGTGTGTGCAGGGCTGTGGCCGTGGGGCAGTGTGTGGTGTGCTCCCTTCCTCCCAGGTGGATGTGCACCAGAGACCAGGTCTGCACGGGTTCTCAAGAACTCCAATTCATCTGGAGAAGGGGGGGGGATTACCATGGAAACCGTGATACCAGCAGAAGAACTTACACAACCTGGTGAACTGTCCCTGTCTGCAATTGCCCTCGCCAGCGGCCTACATCTAGAAATGCAAGATTCAGTTGGCCCTGTTTTCGTACATGCTGGTTTTTACAGAAATTGTTAATTCTGCTCTCTCTGTCAAATCCTTCCATTAATAAATAATTATGAGGTCTGTTGGGAAACACAGAGCTAGCTGGGCCCAGATACATACGTTTTCCTTAAGACAGTACAAAGAGAGAAGAGAAAAATGCCAAACCGTGAATCGTCAGAGTCAACAGGCAGAGTACGTAACACCAAGTTTCCAACCACCCGCTCTCTGTTAATTTATTTTTCTCTACCTGTTATTAAGGCCAAAAACTTGAAAGTTCGTAACTAACTTACACGGGATCACTTTGAGGTTTAACTGATTACAAATGTTTTTCATTATGGGAAGCTCAAGTTGTTCACTCAAAAAAAAAAAAATCCAACAACAAAAACTCACATGAACTATAAGCCTACGTTTCAAGGGCATAAATTCCAACACAGCTAGAAACGCAATCTTGCCGTGAGGGATGGCCGCCGGTGCAACTTCTGGTCTTCTCTGGGCGGGCAGAGTCCACCGTTCTCCCGCCATGGGTGTCGTGCCCACGAGGGGCTGCCGTGGCTCCTGCAGAAGGGCTGGGCCGGGGGCGGGATTGCGCCACGAGCTCCTTCACCGACATGTGAGGGAGTAGGGGTTCGGCTCTGGTCACCCACAGAAACAAGAGGTACTCATTTTCCCGGTGCTCTTTGCTCACATCCTCTGGGGTGTTTTCTCTGGCACCGACCAGTTCTCAGATTCTCCGACACCCGGGTGTCCACCAGCTGGGCCAAGGACACCAACCACATGGAGTTGGTGCAGGCCCCACGGGTTAGGGGCTCAGTCCCACGAGACTGCGCCCACTTCAGACACCAGTCACCAGTCCTGGGTCGTCTCTGCCCTCCCTGCATGCCACCCCCACCCCCGTCCCCCAGCCCCGTACTTCTCATTGGCTGGGGTTTCCCACGATCCCCTCCTCGGGCTCAATAATTTGCCAGAATGGCTCACAGAACTCGGGAGAACAGTCAGTTCACTTATGTTTATGGTTTATTATAATGGACAGAACTCGGGAACAGCCAGATGGAAGCTATGTGTGGGGTGAGGCTTCCTCGCCCTCCCTGGGTGCACGGTTGTCCAGCACCTCCTGTGCTCACAGCCCGGAAGCTCCCAGAATCTCACCGTCCAAGAGGGTTTATAGAGTTCCATCTCTAGCCCCATCATCTCCTCTTCCCGGAGGTGGGCAGGTGGGGCTGAAAGTTCCAGTCCTGCAGTCACCACATTGTTCTGGTGACCAGCAGCATCCCAGGCTGCTGGGGGACCCAGGGGACCTCACTAGCTCAGGGGGGTGGCAGAGGCTCACGATGGGTAAGGGACACACAGGAAATTCCTGTCACACAGGAAATTTCAAGAGCGTTAGAGGAGCCCTGTGCCAGGAAACAGGGACAAAGACCAGATACATTTCTTACTGTACTGCCCATCCCTTCCGGCCGCCTCAGCTGCCTCCACCTCCCTGCACGTCCCGACTCTGCAGGCTGAACAGCTGCACGGGAGGCTTGGTCACCTTGGCAATCACAGGGACCCCAGAACAGGCACACGCTTAAGCCGCGGCGCATCTGGAAAAGCAAGCACCAGCAACTGCCGTGGGGAAACAAACAAGCTCCTGAAACCGCTAATCTGAGCTTCAAGGATGTTGGAAACAAACATCTTGTACAGAGAGCACAAGGCTGCAGAGTCCGCTGCTCCCCGGAGCCCGCTGACCGCCAGCCCCAGGATGAGGCCCAAGATACACAGAGAGAAAGGGATGAAGGCAGACGCAGACGCCCCTCGTACAAGCTTTCCTCTCCTTCATTTAATCTCCTGGAGTTAATTATTTCCCTGGGGGTTTAGGTATCCGGCTCACTAGATTTATTTTCTTTTGAAGCCCTTTCTCCCAGACTTTCTTTTTAGTATCACATCCTGGATTCTGCTCAGAGAAGGACAGTTTATAAATGACTATTACCAACACCAATGTGGAGGTGATGAAAAGCAATGTGTGTTTAACACGGAGGCAAGCGTGTTTCTAGGGAAATATTAAGGGGTGAGAACACTGCCACGTGGCGCTGGAGGTTGGTGGCACTGGAGGTTGCTCCCGCTGGCTGACACATGCAAACGGGTGTCTGGTCGGATCCGTCACGAAGGAGGAGGTCTGCCCCACTTCTAGATGAGCTGCTCTGGAATAAAGCCTCCGGCTTGCTCTGCCTGGAGGGCAGTACTGGCTCCCTCTGCAGGCGCGTGTGCTTTCTGAAGCAGCGGGGTGGAGACAGGGGAGACAGAAAGAAGGAAAACCCCATTTCTTTCCCCAAGGAAGCACTGGGAGCTGAAGTGAGATGATACAGAGATGTGAGAAGCCCCTTTCCCTGGGCCAGCAGGACTGGGAGCCACACCCTTACTCGCCCTCCTGGAGGTGTGACGGGCTGTTTCCAGGTCATTTTCCGCTCTACACACAACACAGAGATAGAGGTAAAGCTCCTGGAGAACCGAGTTCTCTGCAGTAGCAATTAGGCAGAAAAGATGGCCCAGGGCCAGAGACTGAGGGGGAGGAGTGAGGCTCCAGAAACAGACCCATGTGGGTATAGTCCCTACCTCACACCAAATGCGAAAGCAGAGTTCTCACAAGTTACAGAGCTCTGTGAAACATGTAAAGCCACAGCATTAATGGAAAATGTAGGGGGCTGTTAGTGATTTGGAGGTAGCGGGGGATTCCTTACATAAGACCCAAGAGTCTAAACCATGGCATGAGAATGAAGGATTTCCCTTCCACTAAGTCTGTAACTGACAGAGTCAACCAACGAGTGCCCGCTTGGAGACATCTCACTTTGCAAAATCAACAATGGGTATGATATCCCAAAAAACCTTTGAAAAACCACAAGAAAAAGTCAGGAAAATATATATATTTTTTAAAGACTGCAAAGGATATGTGTGGGCAGAATTCACGGGCGAGGTAACTCCAATGGCACTGAGGTATGTGAAAAGATGCGAATTCAGGAAAATGCTCAACAAAGCACAAAGAAGCCAACTTTAAGCCCGCTGGATTCGAGAACACAAGAGGTACCCAGCATGCCCACTGGTTTGCTTATTCCACATCCTGTTTGAACAGTAATCATTAAGAAAGACAAAACGACACGTCATCCCTGTGAAGGCTCGATGCCACTGACGTTAAGTATGTTTGCCTGCCCCAGACGCATGCCCTGAAGCCCGAGAAAGGAAGCCGGCCTGGGATTCAGGCTGGACACGGCTCTTGGTGTTCAGCACTGCCCTGAGACATGTGCGGCACAGCCTGGCCCCACAGGAGCATCTTCATGGAGGGGCCACGGCGCAAATGCCACAGTGGTGGCCTGCGAGGAACGTGGACATCTGCTCTCTGAAGCAGGGGGTCATGCCTGTATCCCAGTTTGGTTGGGGGCATGACGACTTCATTGGCTAGTACTTCCAGTAGTAATCCTGGGACCTGCTGACCACACCCAGCAGCCACAGAACGATGATGATTAAGGGAACATGTTGGACCAGTGACTGGGAGAGCAGCTCATCTGGCACCCAGGTCTGCAGAATCAACTCTCCGAATAAAATAGGGGGAAGTGAGGAAAGCTTCAATGGACCATGTCAGTGGCTGGGTCGAACATTCCTAGACCACAAAGCAAAACTGTGAGCATAAAAGGCAAAGAACAATGTGCTCCAGAGTCAGGCCACAGCTCCAGTGCTGGGTGGGAGGGCGGGGGTTCTCCAGACAGGAGTCCAGAGACCCTGGCTCCAGGCCGGGGGCTCTGTCCAGGGTGCTGCTGGCTCCAGGCCGGGGGCTCTGTCCAGGGTGCTGCTGGCTCCAGGCCGGGGACTCTGTCCAGGGTGCTGCTGGCTCCAGGCCGGGGACTCTGTCCAGGGTGCTGTCCGTGACCACTGACCAGGGTTCATGGCAGCCCCATCTGGATGATCAAAGAGCCAGCATATTGGCCAGGGAGGGTGCCCCATGGGTTGTGTCCACTGACAGGCTTTCTCTGTTCTCAAAATGACAGCTGCAACTTCCCATTTGACAGAAGCCACTGGGTAAATTTACTGTTAGCACTTTCCAGACATGATCAAGACACCGCCCTGTCAACACACATGGCTTAAAAATAAACCTGCCCTCACCCAAATTGTGTGTGCTTGTGGGATTGAGCATCCAGTGTTCTAGAAAGCTGAACATATCTGGGCTGGATGCCTGCAGCCCAGGACCCGGCCAGAACATAGCACCTCACACTCCGGGGGTGGGGGGTGGGGGTGGACTGGGCCAGTGTGGGGGCAGGGGGACAGAGAGGTGCAGGGGGACAAGGCTCATTTTTGGGAAACTCAGTTTCAAGGTGGAGCTCAAAAACTTGCAAGGGAGGAAGACTTCCCTGAATGAGGAGCAGTAGGAGGGAAGGAAGGAAGGAGCAGGTGTCGATCCGGGTCTGGAGTTGACAGAGGGAGAGAGACCCAGCACGTCAGACCCAGGACAGAACCAGCCAGACTATGGTCTCCGAGGGGAGATGAAAACTCGGCCAGGGGCTGCCTGGGTTCGAGGGCAACCTGTCCAGGTGAGGAGAACCCTGACCCCAGAGAGGGCCCATATGCTGATGTTCCCGTACCTCTAGCCTCACAGAGGATGACAGGAGTCCACGTGCCAGAAAAAGCCCTTTGAAAAAAGTCACACATTTCCGCTTGATATTATTACGTTAGCACCGACTTCATGGTTGCCAACCATTTGGTGTGTTCGCCCCCTTTTTCGCTCTGCTGGGCTAGGTTTTATGTCCATTTTTAAAAAGTCCACAAGAAAAATAATTTATGAGAAAATCATAAATAATGGGTGTGGGCCATCAAATGTGTTTTCAAAATAGAGCTTTTTCTTCTTAAATGGAATCAAAAAGCTTTTTGGATTAAAAAAAAAATCTTTTCGCATTCCAGAAGGTCATGGTATTACTTAGCGCTTTTACGAAAGGAAAAAAAAAAAAGCAAACAAACATTAAAAAGAAAACTATCTCAGTTCATGCATCCGGGGCCCAGGAGAAAATTCCACCTTTATATATGTGTGTATTAAAAACCCATTTGGCCCTCACTTGAGGGGTGTGTTTGTTTTCCATCACGCTCGTATATTTAGCCGAGCATCTGGGTTTCAGTTCATGCGGTGGAGGCAGATTCAAACAGCAACGGCGTTAAGACAAGACCGCGAAGGTTAACAGACCAGGAAATGGACAAATCACTGCTGTGGCCGCGCTAGGTTTGTGGCTCCACCTGGTCCTGGTCCCGCCTCACGTGAGACCTCTGGCCCAGTTTCCGGTGGACCAGTTAGTAGTTTCTGGACGCTGTGGCCCCCACAGAATCACAGCTGGGACCCTCAAGGCAATTTGGGGATGATGGCATCGGGCGTGCCCTCTTTCCCACGCAGCTCTTCAAATAAGGTCACCCAGGGTCACTCAACTGCAGTCCATTAGAAATCCATTTCTCTCCCTTCATGACGCATGGGGCACAGGCATGACACTGGACACGTGCACGTGCGACGGGAGAGGAGGGGAAGCCCTCGGAGACAGCAGGCCCTCCCGCTCCTCGGTGCATCACGTCTCCTCCTCAGTAACAACCGTGAAGATACATAGGACACTCAAAGGAGCAGAGACCCCTCAGCAAACACCCAGGACAGGATGCCTGTGAACTCCGTGAGCCGTGGAGGGAGAGCGTCAGGCTTTGCAAGAGGAGGTGAGCTCGGTGGAGAGGCTCGGATCCTGACTCAGACTTTTCCTGCTGTGTGACTCTGGGGGAATTGCTCAGTGTCTCTGTGTCACAGCCCCGCACAGGGTTGCTGAGGCAGAGCGCAGGCCGAGTAGCCACTCTCCACCCTCCATCTGCCCTGTGGTTGCATCACCTAGGCTTGTTTCTTTGTCTGTCAAGTGTCTGTGCAGGACCCTCACAGGGAGCCACCACGTGGACGGGCTCTGGGCAAGGGAGGGCCATGCAGAGCTTTGGCAGTGCGTTGGATGTGAGGCTGGCCTCAGCCATCGGGGTCTCAGCTTTGGCTGGGGCGGGGGATGGGGCCATTCCTACCTTGCACATAGTGGCACTGGCCTCAGCGGGTTCCAATCGGCCCTCCTGTCCTGGTGCCAGCCCCCCTCCCCTAGCAAGAGGTGCGTTTGGTCCCAGACATGGTTCATCCTGGACGGCAGATCATGCCCAAGTCCTCGGCAGCACTGGCTCCCTCCCCTCCCCTGCACTTGCTGCTTCGTCTCCACAGAGTGGGGCGTGTGTTTTCACCTCCTGTGCTGACTCCCTCTGTACAGGGATCGTCAAGCTGGTACAACGATGCTTTATCTGTGTGCAAAAGCTGCATCCTGTGTGCAGAACCTGCCAGGTAATAGGTTCTAATGGCATCCTGCTGTTCCATGGGGCAGAGAAGTAAGGAGAAGGCAGCTGGGAGAGAGGTGTGCACATGTGTGTGCGTGTGTGCATCACTGTGCATGTGTCTATGTGTGTTCGTGTGTGCATGCATGGGTGGATGTGCGTGTGTGCACTGTGCATCTGTGTATGTGTTTGTGTGTGCATGTGTTCGTGTGTGCATGCATGGGTGCATGTATGTGTGCACTGTGCATGTGTGTATGTGTTCGTGTGTGCACGCATGGATGCATGTGTGTGCACACTGTGCATGTGTGTGTTCGTGTGTGCATGCATGGATGCATGTGTGTGCACACTGTGTGTATGTATTTGTGTGTGCAAGCATGGGTGCACATGTATGTGTGCACTGTGCACGTGTGTATGTGTTCTTGTGTGCATGCATGGGAATGCACATGTGTGTGTGCGTGTGGGACAGAGGGAGGGAGAGAGACAGAGAGAGGGAAGGAGAGGAGGAGCACACAGGAAGACAGGGACAAAGACGGAGAATTAACAACACCGAACACCATCCAGGTGGCAGCAGAGGTTTGTGCCTTGCTTTGTGGAGCGGCCTTTGTGACCTGAGCCCCAGGGGCCTCCATCAAAAGCTGAATTTGCTCAGTAGCCAGCGCCTGGCTGCCTACCCATGCCCAGTGGCGGGCAGGACTCATTACTTCCAATAACAGTAACTCAAGCTCATCACCTGACCTGAAGGCTGACATCTTCCCGACCGTGTGGAATTGCATTTCACGGAGAAGTGCAAATAGGCAGGCACGCCCCGGCCTTCCACACGGTTCACACCAGAATTTCTAGCACAAAGCACTCTGGAACCTCACTCGGAACCGACAGGCCCGAGCCCGGCTCCGATTCACAGAAGTGGGGGTGCTGGGGAGCAGGACCTGCCCTGCCAGGGCCAGACCTCTCTCTTCAACTGCCCATTTTCCCCCAAATTACCCAAGGACCCCTTGTGTATTTCCATTTCTCCCCAAGTGATGCCCAGAGCAACGCTCGCCAGGAACTTGGTAATTAGGCCATTACTGCAAGCTGCTGGATTGAGAAGCAGCACATTTGTGAAATGCCTCATCTAGAAAAATGGTAGTAAAGAACGCACATGTGTGCGCTGGGGGGGGGGTGGGGGGCGCACACGCGCTCTCAAGTTCGCGCACTGTGGCTCCTCCCCCGCCACATGTACCCCAGGGCAGGGGGACGCTATTTCTACGGGACCCGAAGGCTGGCGATGCTGCACGAGAACCGTCACCGCTCCCGGCTGGCCTCTGGCCTGGGAGCGTGTCCACAGGAGAGGCCACAAAAGCACTTCTTCAGCTGCCAAACGTTCCCCATCCCGGATCCTGTGCTCTCCCCAGTTACTTAGGCTGCGTCGACGTCCAGGAAGGCTCATTAGGCACCAAGAGGAGCTGCTGCCGCCTGGGGAGACGCTACCATTAAGTATGCATCGCATCCTCCACGCAGGGGCCTCTCTCCGAGTCTCAGGATGCTGCCTCCCGGCCCTAAACATGCTGTGTTCTTGGCTTCAGACACAGAGGGCATTGGGAAGACAAGACATCAGCACAGGGCCTGGGAGTTAATTCTGTCTAAACATACAGTCTAGAATGTGCAGGTGCGGGGGTGGGGGGGGGGAGGGGCGCAATGGGACGTGTCCTGTCGGTTGTGGCTGGGTTTTAGGAAAGATTCTGACGTGTGTGTGCACATACGCATATGCACGTGCGCACTGCACGCCCACAGGGATATATGAACACGTCCCGGGGCTTATTATGGGCCCAGTCCTTTTCCCGTGTTGTCTGTGGTCTGATTCAAGCGTCCAGGCAGTTAGGGAGCTGAGTTCTTCACTTCTCCCTCTGGAGAAGTCAGCAGGCCTCCTGGCCCAGCTCAAATGTCCCCTGGACATTTGGGAAGTCTCATGGCGTCCTCTGCACCTTGCACTCAGAACTGCTCTGGGGGCATGGGGACACAGAGGGATCGTAGAGGGGAGAGGGAGGACAAACCCTGGGGGGGGGCGTGGCCTCCTTGGGGAGGGGCTGGGGGACGGGATTTCTTGGAGGGAGGGGTGGGAGGTGGGACCTCCTGGGGGGAGGGAGCTGGTGGTTGGGACTTCTTGGGGGTAGGCGGTAGGACCTCCTGGGGGAGGGGCTGGAAGACGGGACCTCCTGGGGCAGAGGGGCGGAGGGGCTGAGGGGATGGGAACTTCTGGGGGGAGGAACTGGGAAGGACTTTCAGCTTGCAGTCCTTGGAGGCTCCCCCTTGTGTCCCTGCAGACACACGTGTTCCCAGGACGGCCCTGCCACCTCTTTGGTGCACGGCTGGCTTCTCTTGGCTCTTGCAACACCTGCCTCGGGGTTCTCCATATCCAACCGTGCCTCCCTCTCCGTGGGCTTCCTCGCCCAGGTCTGGGCGTGGCCATTCCCTCGGGTGACCTCACAGAGGGACCATCGGGAGTGGCGTGGGGCCTGGGGCTGCCCCACTCCAGGACTCTCTGCCCCTTTCTGTGGCTTGATTTTTTTCCCTGGCGCTCTTCACCACCGGATGGAAACACTTCTGCGGCTGCCCGTGGTTTCCTCTTCTCTCAGTGCTCAATCCCAGACCCGTGGAATCAGGGGCTTGCCTGTCCCATTCAAGGTCACATCCAGTGCCTGGCAGGGTCTCAGGCACAGGAGGGCTCAGACAGTTCTCTGTTGCCTCAAAGAACGAAGAGGTGGATAGACCACACCGAGCTTTTAATTTATCTGTCCTTCACACCAGACAGAACTTCCCAGGAGCCCCACTGGGCACTTCTGGTCCCTGGTAACCACACAACCTGTGGTGAAAAATGGTTGGTCCGTCCAGAGCTTCCCTAGTGTCCATGCCCGTGGATCACCTGGGATGTGCGAGACCAGGGCGGGGCCCCGGAGTCTGCATTCCCAACAGGCCCCAGCTGCTGCTAAATCTGGGAACTGTACTTGGGCCTTGAAGGCTAACATGTGCTGTTAAGTCAGTGAGCCCGAAGGGTCGGTGGGGGCCCCAGCAGCTCTCTGCACAAATGCCCACCATGCCGGGCACAGTTTACCATCTGAACGCCGCCCCTGGCCCACCTCTGCACCCCAAATTTTCTGAATAAATGACCGTATGAACGACACAGAGAATGGGGTACTGCGCACCTCGGGGGACTTTCATGTTAAAGCACGGGAACGAATCTCCCCTCCCCTCCTTCCTGCTCACCCGGAACGTCCATGAACACTGAAGCTTGCAAAGTCCAAAGGGTGGCTTCTGTTATCATTGTTGTTCATACTACTCAGTTCTTTTTTTGCTAGACCCCTTCCCCTGAGCATCTGTCCTGCCTGTCTGTCCATCCTCTGTCCGAGCCCAGGACCCAAGGTTCCGGGCTTCCTTCTGAGGACCCTGACATCCGCCCAGAGCGAGCTGCTTCCGGACAAGCGGGAACATCCATTTTCCACTGGGGATGGATCAGAGGTCTGTCTCTTGCTGCACAGGGGTCGTGCTTGAAAGGCGGCGAGGAGAAACCCTGTGATCCAACCAGTGCTTTAGCGTGTCAGTGATGCCACTGGCCGCGTCCACAGCAACCTGCTTCTCCACTAACCGGGAGGACTGCGGTCAGATGGCACCGGGAGTCACAGCCGTGATCCGGGCCCAAGGTTGTCAGGCGTGTTTACTCAGAAGCACCCCGTGTGGGCCGGGTGGCCGGGCCTGTGCCGTCTGCCTGCCGGGGAGCCTCGTTCTGGGGAGACGAGGTGAGGTGGGACAGGCAGATGTCCTGCCACTGTCCCTCCCATGACGTGCTCTTGTATCTAGTATTTAAGAAAGAGCTTTCTCGACAACTGTGTTTCCAGCCCAGGTTATGTGGCTGCTGTGGGCTTAGCGTGCGCCGGGGCCACGCCGCTGAACTTGGGTGTAGGCTCACCGAAAGGTGGGGGCGTCTGTCTCCTGCAAAGACTCAGTGGCCGTGAGTGGGACACCGGCAACACACCGGCATAAATCAGCTGCTGCCGGCGAGGTGCTCCGCTGTCTGCTTTCAGCCCCGCCCCTGGCTTGGCTGGCTTTGTCGCGGGGACAGGCGTGGAGGGGGTGCCTGGGGAGGCACAGGGAGGCAGGCAGCAGCGGGGGTGCCTCTGAACAGGCCACAGGAAGGGCACAGCCGAGGTGCTTCCCCTTCTGCACCGTTAGCGCTGGCCGGGTGCCAGGCCACACGCCCCGGAGGTGCGTCAGGAGGGCGAGACAGAGATCAGGGCCGCGTCAGGGCTGTGCAGGTACCGGGGCAGCAGGGCAGAGGGGGTCGGGAGACCTGCCTTGAGGAGGGACAAAGAAGCAAGGTGTTGAAGGTCAGCATCGGCTCACTGGAGAGCAAGCAAGCGGGGCTGAAAGAAAAAAAGCCCAGGACGTTATGCTGACTAACGGCTGAAGCTGGCCAAGTGCTTCTTCGGGGGGAACACCACGCCGGGGGCTTCCTGGCATTTGTGTGGCGGATTCTCACTGCAGCTCAGTGGTTCCCGTGACAGAGACAGGGGGACGGAGGCTCGGCCCCGGCCCCGCAGCGAAGAGGCAGAAGATCTCTGCCTGGCACCAGAGTCCTTCCTGCCCCAAGACACGCTGAGCCTTTGCAGTGTGGAGGCTGGCATCCAGGCACTGCCCGTCAAACCTGTCAGCTGCCTGCACCCCAACATCCTTCCCCAAAATTAAACGCCGTAGCGCCTGTGGTTTCGCGCAACTCCTGCCTCTCACCGCGCCCTCTGCTGTGCATGTCGGCTGCGCGTCCCCGGGCCTGGGCTGAATTCTACATCTTGTCCAATCGTTTTCTTTGTGACATTCTGGGAGCCAGCCGGTTCTGAGAAGCATCTTGGCCCAGTCAGACAGTCTGTTCACACAGAAAGCATTCTTAAATTATAATAAACCCTTCACGCTTTCCCCGTCATTAAAACGGTGTACCTGTCACTTCGACTCAGGAACCGGTGGCATCTCCTCGGAAAGGCTGCTTCTCTATCCTGTGGCTAAGACTCCTTCCTTTCTTTATTTTTGAAGCCAGAGCACAGCAGTGCAAGACTGCTCCTGTGTTATGCATGGTGAACTGAAGCAGGTTTCTGCTTCAACCAGGATCAGGGAGAGGAAGTGTCATCGACAGAAAAGGAGGAGAGTGGGGGTGAGAGGGAGAGACAGAGCGCCTTTAGGAGCAAGACAAGCACAGAGAAGTTTCTAGATGCTTCTCCACTGCCATATTTGTCACCAGGATGGGGCGCACGTTCACAGAAGTCTTGCAGGGACACGCGGTCAGTAGTCATGCCCCGTGTGTCCTGTGGGCGCCTGGGTGAGGCTGCACCCCCGGTTTCCAGAAGCCCCTGCCCGCGTGGGGGTGGAGGGGGCTGCAGGCTCTGGTCGTTTCCCAGTTAACACAGTGCAGCTCTCCACGGAAGAATCAGGAGGGGAGGCCTTTCAAAAGCACTCATCAAACACCTGTGGGGTGCACAGGGCAGGGCACTGATGCATTTACTCAAACGGTGGTCTGCACAGCACCGGAGAGAAGGGCAGAGCCCAGGGCCCGGCGGATATGCCCGCCCTCTGCCCCCTCTGCAGCCCGCGGGGCCCCCCAAGAGAAAGGGAAGCCACAGCTCCACACGCAGCACCTCGGGCCCCTCACCGGGCACATGAGGCTTCCCCGGCCTTCCTCCAGCAGCCCCTGCCCCGGGCTCAGGAAGCGGCATCACCTCACGCTCCTGCTGGAGCTGGGGGACATCCGAATACCCAACTCCGAAGTCTGTGGCTACTGCCGGGCGAGAACCCGGCGTAAGTGACGGCACGGGCCGCTAAGGTCCCCCCTCCCTGGAAACACCTCAGCTCTTCCAACAGAAGACAGGAGCGAAGCTGGTCTTCGCACAGTACCTCTGAGGGCGCCAGGGGGTGGGTCACACTGGCCCGGAGGGTGGGTGCAAACAGAAAGAGAGGGGCTTCAGGTGATGCCACGCTGAACATGTCGGCACGGTCACGTCAGCTGAAGCGGACACGGGGACACTGGGGCATCCCTCAGCTTCTCCTGTCCCCAGCCGCCTCTGAACATGTGCTCAGTGGCCCCAAGATGCTTCGTAGCCTTTCCTGACGGCAACAGATGCTGGAACCACAGGTGCAGGGTCCCCCAGGAACAGCTGGCGCCAGGAGCTGGTATTAGCTGGTGACCCCAGAACCAATCCACCCAGCCGGGAAGGTGCTGGCCACGGACAACCAGCTCAGGCCACTTTGCATCGGCGGTCATTGCGGGCCGGCACAGGACCCCCAGGGAACCAAGTACACATTGGGGCGAGTGGGCAAGAAATGCAGAAATGCGCCCAGATGTTCTGAGCTCCCCAGCCCCCTGCTCAGAGCAGCTCCTGTGCACCCGAGTCACGGATGTACAGACCCCACCCCAGGCTACGTGAAACCGAAGGCAGGGGCCAGCTGGGAGCCCCATGTCCTCCTGACCCAGGTTTCCACGTGAAAGCCCTTCTCACCCCACTGCCCAGTGGCTGCAGGGGCCATCCCACCCTTCGTGGCCACTCAGCTCACCCCTTCCCCTCCGAGGGGGTACGGGTCCAGCAGAAGGGAGATACGGAGGCTTCAGACAGGAGGCAGCCCGAGGTGGGAGGAGTGGGGTCCTGGGGTGGGACAGTCTTAGGGGTGCATGACCTCCAGAGGGGCTCCTGAGGGGACGGTGCCACATGTCAGTCATGCGGCCACAAGGGGAGCCACGTGGCACAGCCCGTGATTCCCCATGGCACACCGCGGTTGAAGACCATCCGAAAGAGCATTGTGTCAGCGCCCCTGGGAGATCCAGCATTTCCTGGCCCACCGCCGGGTCTTGTTACTTAACACGCTAATGAAAACACGCTTCTACGTCACAGATTTTTTTTCACGTTTCGATAACTACCTGCCAGTGTGATCGCTGGCCTTGTGATGCTGGCCTCAGGTTTTGCATGTGAAGGCACGGCTCTGCTGGGGGGAGAGGCACAGGCTGCACTAGCCGTCCAACAGGGTCAAGGGCAGAAAACGGCCTCAGAGCGAGAGGCGCCGAGGCCGGAGAGCGTTGGCAATGCGGGTGGTGGGGGGCTGGGAGGGGGAAGCCTGGGTGGCCCCACGGAGAGTCACCGTCCCCATCCACAGTGTCATTCTGCGTCACTATTACTAAGCAGGGAGGTCCTGGCACCTGCTCCATCCAGGTGACAACTGCGTCCCCAAACCCTGACCAGAGCTGGTGCTCGAGGCCCAAGAAATGTTTGTGACTTTAATGCTCTCAAGTTAAATGTTAAATGACTTTAATTAAATGTTAGCCACTGTTTTTATCACAGCAGCACTATTATGCTCTCTCCTCCTCCACCCACCCCCTTCCCTGCTGACACTTGGGCAGAGTCGATCGATCAGCCCTCCTTCCCTTGATGAGACCCCGCCCGCAGCTCCTGAGACCGGTCGCTTCAACCTGCACCTCCCCGCACACCCCTCCTCTCTTCAGGCCAGGGGTCGGGGCATAGGTGTCAGGCACCGTTGTAGTGAAGCACCCCCCCACCCCCACCCCGCCTCCAGGGCCGCATGAGCGCAGCACGTGCCCTGGACAAGCACCGAGCGCGCTCTGCCCCCGGCTCCTGGGAAGCCCGCTCTCACGTGTCAGCACACAACCCTCTCTTTGCTTGTGGTGCTGGGAAGTAGTCCCAGGGAGCAAAAAAACCAAAAAAAAAAAAAAAAAAAAAAAACCAAAAAACATCATAGGGGCTGAGGTCAAAACTACTTTGTCCCGGTGCTTAATGCCATCTGTTCCCCAGAGACTGCCCAGCGCCACCCACTCAGACCTTCCCGTGCACACTGCAGGATTCGTTTGCTCTGGGGCTGAACTCTGTAATGGAGAGGCCATGGGCTCCCGGAGGACCATTCCCCTGCAAGCTCACACATTCCGGTCGGGAGCGCATGGCCTCTCCTTGCCCTGGGCCAGTGGAGATTGGATTTTTATGGGCAGACGTTATATGGGGGAGGGTTTTATGGGAAGCCATTATGGGGACATTCATAACAACCAAGCCCACGGTCGACTTCTCAAGTCAGAGGCTGGGCCAGGTCCTCGCACGTTCAATCTTTCTCACCAACGCGCTCCTCAAACGCAGTCCCCAGAGTTAATCCACATGGCGTGGTTTTGCTGTGTATAATACACCACGTAGGTTGGACGGACAGGGACGTCTTTGACATCTAAATGAGCCCCCGCGTCTTCCATTCTCCACGGTGCCTCTTCTAATGTTTTTAAACACTAAAGAAGAACCGACAGAAACATCTTCCTGAGAAAGAAAGGCTAACTCTCGGGTGGCCCCCATCATTTGCTCTACGGGAGACGCAAAGGAGGACTGGAGTTCCCACCACTCGGCAGGGTCACCATGGAACCCCTTTATCCCTCCTAGAGGCTTCTCTGTGGGGAAGGGGATCTGGACTCAATGCAGGCAGTGTGAGAAGCCTTGGGAAAGGCAGCCCGGCACACACTCAATGTGAGCGCACCTGCTCGGGGAACCTCCTGGGGCTTTAAGGAGACCCAACACTGGGGTCTGGGCTGAGGCTACCCCTGAAGGCCGCCCCAAGTCTTGTCCTTCCCATGTGCATGGCGTGGAGGGCGGGCGAGCTTGTGGCACACAGCTGGGGGCACACCCGGATGGACGCTGGCACCAGGGTCAGTGAATGCAGGAATGCTTTAAGGTTGATCATGACGTCGGGTCTAGGTGTGGCCAAGGTTTAGGGTGGTGGGCGGGCTCTCCCTGGAGAGGCAGGTGGGGCTCCAGCATCTCTCTCACACACCACCCCCCGTGCTCTGTGCTGCATCCGTGCTGTTCCAGGCCAGAGCGGCCGTAGGTGTGGGCTCCCTCCTCGCCACCATGCGGGGCACAGAAAGAAAATACCTGCACATGATGTATCTGATAAGGGATGTGTATCTAGAATGTACAAAGAATTCTTAGAATCCAATAAGAAAAGATAAATAACCCAATTAAAACAGGGCCAAGGACTTGAATAGATATTTCTGCAAAGAAGAGAACCAAATGGCCACTAAGCACAAGAAAAGATGCTCACTGTCCTTAGTCATTATGGACCCATCCCGAGCAAAGCAAATCAAAACCCGAGATACTATTCATACCTGTGAGGAATGGGTATGGTCATAATAACAATAAAAAACCCAGAAAATAACAAGTGTTGGTGACTGTGTGGAAGAGTTAGAACGCTCCTATGTCCCTAGTGGGCTATAAAATGGTGCAGCTGCTTTGGAGAATATTTGGCAGTTCTTTGAAATGTTACACACGGAGTTGCCATACATGCTAGCAATTTCACTCCCAGGTATCTACCCGCAAGAACTGAAAATGTATGCCCACACAAACACTTTGTACACGAATGTTCCTAATAGCACTACTCATAGTAGCCAAAAAATGGGAGCAACCTAAATGCTCATCCCCGGAATGGATTGGCAGGATGGGATATATTCGTTCTGAATGGCTGTGTAACAAACGACCAGAAACTTATGGTTCTGTAGGTCAGAAGTCTGAACCAGGTCAGCAGATTCCTCATGGAGGCTCCAGGGGAGAATGTTTCCTTGCTTTCCCAGCTTCTAGGGGTCACCTGTGTCCATTAGCTCGTGGCCCTACATCCCTCTGGCCTCTGCTTCCAATGTCCTATTTCTCTCTCTGACTCTGACCTTCAGCTTCCTTCTTATATGAGGACACCTGTGGTTACACTGGACCCACCTGGCTAGTCCCAGATAATCTCCCCATCTCAAGGTCCTCACTTGAATCTCATCTCTAAAGTCCCTTTCACCATGTAAGGTGACATAGACACAGCTCTAGGTGTTAGGCCGTGGACCTCACAGGGGGCCGTTATTCTGTTTACTACCCATCCAATGAGTGTACAATGAAATACTCTTCTTCAGTAAAAAAACAATGAAGTATGGACACACTCTTCAATGCACATGGACCTTGACAACAGTATGCTAACTGAAAGAAGCCAATCACAAAAGACCACATATTTTATGATTCTATTTACATAAGACATCCAGACTAGGCAAATATACAGAGACAGAAAATATACTGGTGGTTGTGTAGAGCGTGTGTGTGTGTGTGTGTGTGTGTGTGTGTGTGTGGTGTGTGAACGGGCAGTGAGACGGTGGTTAGAAGGAGGATGGGCAGTGGCTGCTAACAGGTGTGGGGTCTGCTTTGGGGTGATCAAAAGGTTCTGAAGTTATATTGATGATGATTGCCCAACTCTGCATACACCAAAAACTGAATTTTACATTTTGAAAAGGTAAATTTTTTGGTATGTGAATTTTATTATAACAAAGCTGACAAAAAAGAGGTTATTTGTCTTTTTCACCATGATGCCTTTGCACTGATGGTAGAATGGTGGATGCCATGGCAAAACCCAGGCTAGGGGCTCCAAACAGTAATTGGCACTCAGTATGTTCTTCATCACCGAGTCTTTACCGGGGTGGGGGGGGGGGGCGGTGGATCATTTCACTAAAGAATGTCCTGGATGAAACAGACCAGCAGAAATTAGTTTTGTTAAATCTTGACTCAAACACATTCCTTTCCATTATTCAGTGAGATGAATGGGGAAGCAGAGGTGAAGGACATACCAAAGTGTGGTGGGTCAAGGTGCAAAGCACTTGTGTGACTTTTGAGTTACAAGCTGAACTAGCCACTCTTCTTGCAGAAAATTATTTTTACTTAAAAGAACAACTGACAGACAAACCATAGTTAGTCACATTTGAATGTTTGGCAGACATTTGCTTGGAAATTAACAAAGTGAGTCTGTCACTTCAAGGAAAACAACTGACAATATTTATTGCCAATGATAAAATTAGAGCTTTCAAGCAAAAATGAGAGTTTTGGAAAACTGGTGTCTGCCATTGTGAGCCTGAACAGCTTCCCGGCAATTAAATATTTTTCTCATGATACTGATGGTAATATTAATGAGTGAATTTTTAAAAATATTACAAGATGGAAGATATGAGAACTCAGAAAACCAACAATTTCAGAAGACTGAATCCATGTAATCCATGGATTTTGTAATCCATGATGTTACAAAATTATGCATGCCTTAGAGATCCATTCAAAGTACAAGATAAAACAAAGTAGGAAAAGTAGTGTGATGGTTTTAGCTTCCATATTGTAGCTAAGCTTTAGGAAACTAACACTTGTTAACTTTTGGTGTAATATCAAAGAAAAGAACCCATCGTTATCTGAAAAGGGCATTAAAATACCTCTCCTTTTCCATTTACATATCTACGGGAAGCTGCTGGGTTTTTTTTTTTCCCCAACCCAAACAACATACCACAACAGAGTGGATACAGAAGCCAGACATTAAAGAGATTTGCAAAAATGTAAAATACTGCCACTTTTCTCACTAAAATGGTTTTGTTTTTCACAAAATGTGGTGAGTTTTCATAAAATACACTGTTTATGTTAGCATATATGTGGTTTATTCTATGTTTAAAAAATTTTTTTCATGTTTATTTAGATGGGAAGGGGCAGAGAGAGGGAGACACAGAATCCGAAGCAGGCTCCAGGCTCCGAGCTGTCAGCACAGAGTCTGACACAGGGCTTGAACCCACAAACCGCAAGATCATGACCTGAGCTGAAGTCGGATGCTTAACTGACTGAGCCACCCAGGCACCTCTATTCTTCTTACCTTTAAATGAATTAATTAATAACTATTTTTCAAATGTCTTAGTCTTAATGTCTACTATGGTAAATACCAAAAAATGTCACCTGTATGCAAAAGGTCTTTGGGCCTTCAACAATTTTTAAGACTATAAAGGAGCCCAGAGAACATGATGCTGGGGAGGCGGTGGCATGTCCTGCGGGATGTCAGCAGAGACGGAGCCAAGCAGGAAAGAGTAGAAGGAGAGCCTCCGGAGCACTGGGCTGAGGAGATGGGCTGCCAGCCAAACAGGGAGGTCAGCGTGGGCCTCAGAGGGAGTGCTGTGGCCTGAAGCATGTCCCTCAAATCTGTATGTTAAAGCCCCGACCTCCAGCACACAGGACATGACTGTGTTTGGAAACGGGCCCTTTACAGAGGTGATTAAGGTTAAATGAAGTCATATGAGTCAGCCCTAGTCCAAATGACTGGTGTCCTCATAAGAAGCAGGTATTAGGACACAGGTACACACACACACAGAAGGATGACCACGTGAGGACACAGGGAGAAGATGGCTGTCTATATGCCAAGGAGAGGGGCCAGGAGGAACCAACATGCCCACACCTTGATCTTGGACTTCCAGACTCCTGACCATGAGAGAACTCACCTCTGTCATTTAAGAACCCCATCTGTTAAGGGGACCTGAGCAGAGTGATATGGGGAGAGTCACAGAGTGTTCAAAGGGACTGAAGAAGTTAAGCAGGTAGATAGGAGGAGGAAAGGTGTCTCAAGCGCTGGGAACAGTGAAGGCAAAGACCCTAACATGGGAACAGCACATGTGACTAAGCTCCAGAGAGGCGGGTGGAACAGAGTGATGGCAAGAGCAGGGGGCAGAGTATGAGGTGAGTGGGAGCCGCTATGAAGACCACACTCTGCTTTGAGTTAAATGTGGACCCTCTGCATGACTGGAGCTGACCAGTGAGGTAACCTGGCTTGAGCTTTGGTAGGATCCCTCAGTCTGCCATGCTGGGCAAGGACCAGGGTCAGCAAACTTCAGCATGCCCACCACCATCTGATTTTGTAAAGTTTTATTGGAACTCAGCCACACCATTCATTTACATGTTTTCTGTGGGTGCTTCACACTCCAATGGCAGACCTGAGCAGCTGCAACAGAGTCTTATGGGCACCAAAGCTGAATATGTTTATTATGGGCCTTTGATGGGACAAGTCTGCTGATCTCTGGTATTGACCATGGGGATGAGTGTGGAGTCTGGGAGATCTGTCAGAAGATGATTTTATCCCTCATGCATAGCGTGCTAAGAACTGCTTTTTGGGGAGTGACCGCAGCAAAGTGGTAGAATAGGAAGCCCCTGATCCTTCTTTTCCTATGGTGACAATGACTTTACAACAGTACACAGATAAATCTCCTTTGAGAAAAATCCAAACACCAGTAGGGTAAGAGGTTCTTGCATCCCAGATGAGCCAAGAAGTACTACATCAAAAGTGGTAGGACAATTCATGGTATTTATTCTTCACAATCCTTCCCCTAGCACAGAGCGATGTGATGGAAAGAAAACTGCCAACTCCTGGGTTGGGAGGGAGAAGAAGAATGGCACGTAATTCAAGATTCTGAGTTTGGGGTGTATGTGTGGCCGAGAGAATGGTTTTTGTCTTCCCTGAATCTAAACGCTGACATGTATGGGAGCCAGGTTGGAAGGCACCGAGAAGAAAAGAGATCCCAAGGCAGTCTGGCACCAGAGAGGCTTAAGTGCTACAGACAGAATGTGGGGGGGGGGGGGCGCGTGCTGAGTAGAAATAGACAAACCTCAACTAGGAAATTACATATCGCAGCCCAGAGAAGATGCCCTCCCAGAAAAGGCTTGAGAGGCCTCCAGAATCTCTCTAGCAACCTACACTGGTGAAAGTCTTCTATGTACTAAACCAGATTGTAAAGACTGAGGAAGGTGTTTTTTTTCTCCAAATGCTGAAGTCCCAACGAATGATAACAAAATAAACAACAGAGGGAGGGAGGGAGAGAGAGAGAGAGAGAGAGAGAGAAATGTGGCCCAATAAAAGGAACAAGTTAAATCTCAGAAAATTAGCCTTAAAGAACTGAAAATATATAAATTACCAAACAATGCAAGAAAAAAAAACCCATTGTTATCAAAAATAGTCAACGAAGCAGAAGATAGCACAGAAGAACAACTAAATGGAAGCAGGAAAATGATGCGTGAGTAAAATGAAATATCAACAAAGAGACAAAAACAGGGAAGAAACAAACAGAAATTCTGGAGCTGAAGAATATGATAACCAAACTGGAAAATTCAATGGAGGAGTTCAGCATCAAACTTGAGAAGGACAGAAGAAAGAGTCAGTGAACTTAAAGACAGGGCATATTCAAAACTATCAACCAGGAGAATGGAAACAAAGCAGAATGCAGAAAAGTGAAGAAACCCAAAAAACTTGACACCATCAAGTGGACGATGACTTATGAGAGCCCCAGGAGGAGAAGCAAGAGGGAAAGCGGTTAGAGAGCTGATCTGAAGAGACAGTGGCTGAAAATTGTGAGGGGAGAAATGGACAGGCAAATTCAAGAAACTTAAAGAACTCCAACTAGGACGAATCCTGAAGACCCCTACACTGAGGCACATTGTAATCAAACTCAAAAGCCACAAAGAATCTTGAAAGTAGCAAGAGAAAAGTGACTTGTTGCCTACAAGGGAGCTCCCATAAGATTACCAGTGATTTCTCCGCAGAAACCTTGCAGACTGGAAGGGAGGGGTGTGATATATGCGAAGTGATAAAGGAAAGAACCTGCCAGTTTAATCAAGAAAACTGTTATCTGGCGAAACTGTCCTTCAAATATGAAGGAAAAACTAAGACTTTCTCAGACAAAATTAAGACTTTAGCAGATAAACAAAAGCTGAGGGAGTTCATCCCCACTGCAAGAAACACTAAAGGGAGTCTTTCCAATTAAAATAAAAAGATACAGTGATACAAATTCACACGAAAATACAAAACTACCTGGTAACGGTGCATGTATAGACAAATGAAAAAACCCACATACTGGAACGTAGGAGCACAATTCTAGCATATTATTAAAAAAAAACGAAAGCATACAAGGTAACTATAAATCTATGTCAATGGGCGTGCAATATTGAAAAGGGCAATTTGTGCCATGGTCACATAAATTGGGGGGTAGAGATGTAAAAGAGCTTTTATATGCGGCTGAACTGTTACACTCTTATCAGTTTAAATTAGATTGTTACAACTTTGTGTTGTTTTATGCAATTGAGATAGTAACCACAACGAAAACACCTATAGAATGAACCAACAGGCAAAGAAGGCGGCAATTTAAGCAGGCCACTACAAAAACTGGGCGCACGGGTGTCTCAGGTCCTATGTGAGTCTCCTAGGGACGGCATGCAGCTGGATTCTGGTGTTTTCTCTGGTTTTACTCACTCAGCCCATCTGTGTGTTCTCCCTGGGGAGTTCCCACCTGATGTGGCTACTGAAGGGGAAGGACTGATTAGCGCCACTTTGTGAACTGTTTTCTGAACACCTTGGAGCTTTTTTGTCTCTCCTTTCCTCCCTTGCTGCCTTCTTTTGTGTTTTCCTGATTTTTCTGTAGTGACACATCCTTAGCGAGGCCAAGAATAAAATGAGAAAAGACTCACATAACTAAAATTAGAAGTGGGAGGGGGCGTTACCACTCATGTCGCAGGATTGAAAAGGATAGTGAGAGAACATGGTGAACAGCAAAGCGGATTACCTGGAGGAAATGAGTGTCTTCCTAGAAACGGCCAACCTACCGAAGCTGAATCACGAAGAGATCTTACAAGGCTCCGAACCGACCCATGACTAGTAAGCAGAAATGTACTCAGGAGCGAGGCGGACCCCCGGCGCCGGCCCGAGGATCCCACTTGAACGCCGCCTTCTTCGAGCTGTTACTCTGACAGAGGAATGATCCCTCATTTCCCAGAGAAGGGCTGTGGGCACAGGTCTGTGCTCAGTCAGAAGGTATCACGTGATGCCAGCCTCCTCCAGGAGCCGGCTGCTGCCGACGGCCCTGTGCTGTCTGGACGCACGCGCAGCAGTGAGGGGAGATCAAGTTTAGTGTGCTCCTCTCAGGGACTAGGTCTCCAGGCTGCAAGATCCGTCCTTCCAGAACATTCCCTGCTCTGACACCACCAGGGCCACCTGCTGCTAAGAGAATGACGCGATGGCTGCCCTCACTCTGACCCCGGGTTCTGGCCAGCGTGGGGTACTTGCTGTCCCCTCCTGGCCTGCCCCCTTCAGCCCCTGAATTATAAGTGTTGGCTCAGACTCAGTTCCCCATGGAGCTCCAGGGAGTCTACATGTGTAGCTTCCTGCCTCTGCCCCCTCCCCCCCAGCCACCCTCTCCCTTGGTCGCACCCCATCTCCCCCCCTCCCCCTGCAGCCCTGCTCTCTGGCTCCCACCTTCTGCCATAGAGAGAGTTCTCACTTCCTGGGTTTCCAGCCAGCTCCCTATTGGCACCCATGGGCTCTGTCTGGTTCTTTCTGCTCCTGGAACTGGCCCCCTGCCTACGTCAGTCCTCCCTCCAGGCTGTTTTCCTGGACGTGGAATGCTTTTTGCTTTGCGAAAGCCTCCCCTTCCTTCTGGTCTCAAATTCAATGCTGCTTCCCGTGGGTGCCTCCCCAGGACGGTCACCCCTTCGTCACGCCCTCCTTGCACTAATTTTCCCTGGAGTTTGTCGAGTGGAGCCATTTGCTGAACAACCATCACAAGCTGCAGATTTGGGGAAAGGCAGGGAGCCACAGCAGAGTCCCGTACTGTGACCACCCCCTCCCCCCCCAGCACCAGCCCAGCAGCACAGGAAGACCCCACGTGGCCAACTGCTCTGATGGATTCTTCAGTGAGCAAGTGCTGGGTGCCAGGCAACGCCCTGGGGATAGGAGACACAGCACACCCTCTTGCGGAAGGAGGGGCCAACCGCAAACACACAGGGTCGTCTAAACCTTCAGATCGTGCTGGGCAACACGAGACAGAGCAGGCTGCCCCAGAGCAGGCTGGGGCAGGGGAGGGGGCACCCCCAGGACACAGCCCGGGGGCCCGGAGAGGACTCCAGCTTTTATCCTCAGCAGAGGGAGATGCCGTGGAACCCTGGTCAGAGCTGGGCTTTCCGAGCGGACACCCTGCCCCACCTGCTCTGATGCGCACAGATGTGGACACACGTCACGTGGGAGCAGGGCCACAGACGCGGCCGGGTGGAAAGGCAGAGGGGAACAGGGTCCCGGAAGGGCTGGGAGCAGGTCCGCTGAGTGTGTGAGTGTGGAAGGGTAAGTGAGGGACAGTCCCCCCAGAGCAGAAGGGCCGTGTCCCTGGGACTCTGGAGGACGCTGTCCAGGAGCACTTCTGTGTTCAGCAGGGGCAGGGCAGACCTCGACGTTGGGGCGTCACAGAGCCGTGACCGGCCTCATTCCTCAGACTGGGGCCTGGAGACCCTGAGACCCCCAGCCGTCAGGCCTCGGACAGGCTCAGCACACACGGATTTGTTTAAAATGCCACATTTTTAAAGACAAAATACCGGAGACGTATCCCAACAACGTGACAGGACACCATCCGGACGGCGGATGGCGTGTTAACCAGAGTCTGCCCCTGACTCCGGCCCACTGAGCGGAATGTGGAACACGCTTCCCCGGCCCCTCCCCCATATATTAACGTGAACAGAGTCCCTTAGGTAAACGGTGGAGGGGCCGCCCCGAGTCGGCGTGGGTCCGAACGACCGCGGCTGCTGACGCTGAGGAGCCTCTCCTCGGGGTGTGAGTGGAGGTCCCTCGTCCTTCTGCCTGCACCCTCCTGCCCCGGGTGCTGGAAGGCCTGTGGGAACCACCCGCACTCCCCTGCCCATGGGCCGCACCCCTCCTGCCATCACACACAAAGCCAACCTAAACCAGCCTGCAGGACACCCCGCTCGGGACCACCTTCTGGCCTCCATGTTCACCGTCATGTCTGCCCACGTCCTTGAACAGCGGCCGGCCTCCCCACTCCCCCCTAATCCCCCCACACCAGTGTCCCGCAGCAGCCAGATGACCACAGTCACCAAAACCATCAGATCACCAAATTAAGTGTGCTCAAAGCCCCCACGCCTGTGCCTCACCCCGCTGTCCTCTGTCCATGGAGCCCACCGAGCTCCCGCCCGCCCCACTGCACCTGCCTCTCCCCTGCCTGACGCCCGCGTTCTCAGCCCGCACGACCAGCTCTCCCACCTGTAGGAATGTCTGGCCTCCCCTTCAGGGAGCGCTGTTCACCCCACTGGCCGTCTCAGCTCCCGGGAGCCCTCGGTGCCGTGGACCGAAGTTCCTGTTCGTGGAGCTGGCTGGCCCGTGGCCCACTTCTCTCCCCCAAAGTTCTGGAGTCCCCAGGGCTGGAAGTTCTGTCTTTCCACTTGACCCCTGAATTCTTATGATCTAGCACTTGACCTGGCATCCCACAGACAGCTGTGAAAGAACAAAGTAAGTTCTGGATCATTCTGGTGGGCTCACCTCTGTTCCTGTACATTACCTACTGAATTACATACGCCGCAGGCATATTGTCACCAAGAGAAATTTCCCAGCAGCAAAAAAAGAATCTGAGAGTATCTACATTGGAAACAGTTCAACGAACAGGATGAAAGGAGGCCAGCTACATACGTCCCTTCCCCGAACATTTGAAAACTCAGATGAAGAAATCACTTTGGATTCTTAAATCCAACTTGAACCTCTTTGTTTTAACGTCCCTTGCTGCTTGGGCAGGAGGCTTTGTTCCTAAGACACGATTCGAGTCTTCTGTACGCCTCCCTGTGAGTACAGGTAACTCCAGGAAGCCTGTTCGGCAAAAGTTGATCGGAAATCAGAGATTACGTTTCCCTTTATGTTATGCACACATTTAAAGTCATGAAGGAAAATTCTAAGCAAATAAATCATGTTTTACAAATTACTAATACCCAAGGAACAGATTAAGATGTGCAATGAAATTACGTTCAAGTCTCAGACGTACCGGTACACACACATCTCTGATCTATTGTCAAACGCTCGAAATAAAACAATTATAGATGTTCGCGTATATTCATCTTCTCCTGTGTTTTCAGAGCCGAATGCCAAGAGTCTGCTCGGAGCCGCACAAAAGATAAAACAGGACGAGGTCTCAGCCCTCGGGGCGCACAATCAAAGTGAGACAGATAAAACAATTCAGACATGAAATACATCAGCTGAAAAGCCTGTTAAAATTTATGAGGTGCAAGGTTTTGTTGGCTTTTCCAGGGAAAGGCAGACCCGTGAGGGGAGCCGAATGATGGAAAGCCGCCGTGGACCAGGGTGATGCAGGGGAGGGCCTAGCGAGAGACGCCGGGCGCCTGGGGCCGTGGCAGAGAAAGGGCGCTGGGCCAGCGTGCGGGGCGGCCCGTGTCTGGAAGAGCAGGGACCCCAGGACAGAGCGGATGACTCAGTTTCCCCGTGGGGAACGCGCCTCGCTCAGATTTATACACAGAGGCACTTGTACCTGGAACTGGCCGCTCCACGCTGAGTTCACGCTCTCCGCTTTTCGTGTCCCCTCCGCGGGGCCTGAGTACAGGCTGGTGCTCCGCGTGGGTGCAAATGAACAGGGAAACAGCCTGCTGCCTGGCCCCTCAGCCTCACTCTCTGCCCAGACTCTGCTTCTGGAGTTCCCGATCGTGGGGCCTGAGACCAAGGCGGCCGTAGGAAGAGGTCTGTCCTCCTCCCAACGGGTCAGCGTTAACGAGTTTAGACCATCTCCGAGAGCCACCTAAAAGTCTGGAGTTTTCCCAGTTTCCTGGGTCAGCATCTCCCCCGACTGTGGCTGCAATTAATAGGAATGAAAGGCAGCACTTGCAGAACGGCCACGGCTCGCACGACGCGTGGCAAAGCGCTTCCCCGTGCGTGCCCCGGAAGGATGCCCGGCGCGTACCGCCGTGGACAAGCAAGTTCTGCGTGACAGCAGCACTTGGGTTTCTAAAATGGAAAACAAATCTGCACACTTTCACGTGTGTCTGTACCTGTACAGGAAAGCGAGCACACGAGACTGAAAACGCCGGCCGACTCCAGGAGCAATCGATCGCGGGTTGGGTGGGTGTGTGGCGGGGCTTGTGGGTTGCTCAACAATGAGAAATCACTCATGTGTTACTTGTGCAATTAAAAACGAATTTAAAACAATAAATATCAATGAAAGCAGCTGCTTTCTGCGGCTTAATCTTCCTTCAGAAAAGGCGCTGAGCACCAGGTGGGCGGTGAGGCTGGGTCTCCCACGCCGGGCCCTGCTGGCCGGGGGATCACAGAACCACCGCCCCCGCTGGCCCCCTCCCCCCCCCCCCCCCCCCCCCCCCCCCCCCGCTCTCTGCCAGCACTCACTTCTGACCAAGGGCTCGATGGGAAGACGGGAGCCCTCTTCCCACGTCTCAGAGTCAGTGTTATCTTGGTTAAACTGACTTGGAAATCAATACAAAACTCCAGCAGAGGAAGCACTGTGCCCAGCGGGGCAGGCCGTCCCCGGGCCTCTGCAGGCGGGGATGTGAGCAGGAATGAAAGGGGCAGAGTTAGGTGCACCTGCCGGGGCTCTGCCCGGTCGTTTGGTGCCCCCACTTCAGGCTGCCTGGCCTCCCTCACCTTCCTGGAGGATTGCTCACTCTGCCCTCGTCGGGGGACCTGCGTCCAGGTCTCCCCAGGGGCGCCTCTCCTCCCTGTCCCCCCCTCCGCTCTCTCCCAATCTCAGTCTTCCTTCAGCAATCAGATGAAGACCCCTGATGCCCAGAAGCTGAGAAGCCATGTCTACCTTCTCCAGTCCCCGTGGACACCCCTCCCTGCACCTCCTTCCTTGGTCGTGGGGCACGTGGAACGGAGGGAGAGTGGATTCTCCCTCCTGCACTCGAGTTCCTCGGGGATGCCTGCTTTGTCCACTCTTATCCCTAGGGTTATTAGCACACAGTAGGCACTCAGGTCTGCTCAACAAATAAACTAATTACCGCAGCACAGCAGATGATTTTAGAAGTAGTATTTAATCGCTTTGTGTGTTTCTTGTCTCCCATAACCTGGTGAGTTTCCCAGTGGTGGGGTGGTGGGGGACGGAACATGACCTGTGGTCCCAGGCAGCCTGGGTTCAGATTCCGGCGCTGCCACTCACTGGCTGGGCAACCCTGGAAAAGTCACTCCGACTTCCCATGCCCCTGGTTCCCTATCTCAGAAGGAAGATGCTTCATAGGGTTCATCTGTGAGCATCAAGCACATTCACGTGTGGGAAGGGCTTTGGATTGTGCCAAGGGACCCATCAGTTCTGAAGAGTGTTCGCTGTAGTCTTCATCACCATCAATGCCATCATCAACATCGGCATCGTCACCGTCTTCCTCATCACCATCATCACCATCACCAACATTATCACCATCATCACCATCACCATCATCACCATTATCATCATCAACATCTCTAATGTTCCACCAAGTTCCAGAAGGATCCCACAGTTGATCTTCAATAAAATCCTATTGAGTTGAATTTGACCAAACAATCAGAAAGACAAAACTTCCTCTGAATATGAAAACTGAAAATTAAGGAGGAAGCGATACCTAAGTAACGTACACTTTGCAAAATATAAATGACCTCGTATCAAAAAAGAAGCCGGCACCAAAACGAGACCCTGAAAAACAGAGGTGATTTGGCTGCTGGGTTTATCATTGAGACGACAGAGAAAGAAGAAGTGGAGGGAAGGCAAGGGCAAGGGGTCTTTCTGCAAGGCCAAAGGCGAGCCTGCTAAAGGCACTCAGACCCGCGATCTGGGCCTCAGCTGCCCCACACAGCATTGGCTCGGGCAGACGGTGTTTTCCAGCAGAATCATTTTGTTGGAATGTTTCAGAGCAGACCCGTGGCTGGGTTCCAGCCCTGCTGCTTACCACACCGGTCACCCTGGGCCAAGATTCCCGAGCTCCGGGCCGTTTTCCTTATCTGAGCCATGCAGGCAGAGCAGTGGAGGGAGCCCAGTGCCGGCACGTGACGAGCTCTCAGCACTGGGACGGCTGTCCGCAGGTGAGGGAGGGGACAGAGGGTGCTCAGAGGTGACCCCCCAGGGAGACACCATCACTCCTTCCAGGGAAGCTCCGGGCTCACTCAGTGTTCTTCTCACCAAATCTCACGGTGACCCAAGGGCAGGCGAGTGCGAGAGCCGGAGGCCGGGACATAGCACCTCTGTGCCATTTGCCTTGGGACGCGGGGCCGTCTGGGGGCACGGCGGCCTGTACGGGCTCTGGGTCACTGCTGCCACTGTCTTGGGGTTGTGTTCCCAAACCCATTCCCGCAGCCCCTGTCCCGATCCAAGAGGCCCACCTCTGCCCCCACACACATTCCCACAGGCATCTGTCTGGCTTAGCCCACGTTTCACTACTGTCTTAGTGAAAATCTACGAGTGCGTCTGTTCAAACGCAACACCTCACCACCTTCCCCTTACAGTGGCCAGGCCACGTGCTATCGCCGGAGACAGAACCACAGGTGACATAGGACCTGTCACTCCCCCCGAGTGGCCATTCTAGCAGGAGAAACAGACTATATCAATCTGCTAACAGGCCAGACAATTAGTGTGAGAAGAGCCTGGGACAAAATGGATGGTGTGACGGGGCCGGGGTAGGCCAGCGGGCATTCCAGCCTAGACCTGCAGGGTCTGGTGCAGCTTGGGTGCCCGGAGCCCAGGACAGAACATTCCAGGCCCCGGGAAGCCTAGCTAGAGGGCTGGCTGAAGCTGGACCATTTAGAGCCCTGACAAAGAGTTCACGGCTTTATACTGGGAGCACGGAGGACGCTGCTGGGAGGGCTGAAGCAGGGGCATGTTGTGAGCTGGTGCATATTTAAAAGGTCGCTCTATTATTCTGAAGGCCTCTGTGGTCATATGGTCATTCTGTGCTGCATGTGGGGCTGGGAAAACGAGGAGGGGGTGGACGCGTAAGGTGGGCATCACGGCAAGGAGGGGTCGGGCTACCGGGGAGGCAGAACCCCTCGAAAACCAATTCTCGTCTGCTCGTGTTGTTTGAGCGGAGGCTGTGGGTGCAGGCACCAGACCGGAAACGTGATGTGAGCATAAGGCCAGAGGGTTAGGCCTGTGGGAGGGAGCGGCCCTGCGTCAGGCGAACCGCCCTGATTTGGACAGTAAAGTGCCAGGAGGGTCCGGGGGTCCCTGGGGGGGCGGGTGTGGCCACGTTCCACTCGGGTATTTTTAAGGAGCCCCAGAGCGTGCAAGACAGAGCCTGTACATGGGCAGATGTTTAAAGAAAGGAAAGCGGATGCGAACAGCAGCCCCAGAGTTGATGCTGGCTGCAGGAAGGTTCTAGAATACGTCACTGGCCAGATGGGATGGCCCAGAATGGAGACGCGTTTGTTTGAAAAGAAAAATACTACACCATTCTACATACTTTTTGTTCCTGTGAGATGTTTCCACCGACCTCCCCAGAGTCCCTGGAGACCAGAGTCCCGCAGGTGTGTGGGTTGGAAGCTGCCGCGTTAACATAAATGTCATGGGAGAAGGTCTGCGCCCCCAAGTGACCCCCCGTACATGCAGACGTGCCCACAAGGGTCTTCCCCAGAGGGGCCTCAGCGTTTTTTTTTTTAAGTTTACGCATTTATTTTTAGATAGAGAGGGAGCACAGTGGGAGAGAGGCAGAGAGAGAGGGGGAGAGAGAACCCCGAGCAGGCTCCATACTGTCAGCACAGAGCCCGATGTGGGGCTCAAACCCACCAACCGTGAGATCACGACCCGAGTGGAAATCAGGAGTCTGACGCTTAACTGACTGAGCCACCCAGGCGCTCCTGGTCTCAGCTTTTCATCCTGAGATCAGGAAGGCCCACAGAAAGGTTATCAGAGGGATGGTAACGAGTCCAACATGATTCCCAAGGTAAGGAGTCACTGAAGCTCCATGTCTCCTGCCCCAAGCTCGTTCCCCTGTCCTGCCAGGGTGCCCACGGGCCCAGCCTCCCAGCAGATGTCCACGGTGCTGCTGAACCCTGGGCAGACGCTCTACAGGGCAGGGCGGGGCAGGAATGAGGTCCGGACGGGGCACCTGCTGACTACTGCCCTGGGAAAGCGGACGTGCCCTGTCCTGATTTTCCAGGGAACAGGTATCATTTGTCACATGAGAGGCACCCTTCCCTCTTTGCAGGGATTTTTTTTTTTTGCAGCAGGTGCGGTGGCCCACGCGCCCGTCACTCGGGTGCCACGCCTACTCATGAAGCGGTAATAACGCATGCAGGGTTTTTTTGTTTGTTTGTTTTTTTAATAGCATTTGCCTTGACTTCATACAGATTCCTTTCTTGCCGACATAAGAGTGCGTAAATCAAGGCCTTTACCCTGGGTCGTGTTCTAGCCCAAAAGGGTACGCTCCAGCAAATCAGCTTCTTTCTAGCTGATAACGCCGCCGCGAGCACAGAAATTGCGGGATGAACGTCAAGAGCACAGATGCTCATTTCGCAGTTTTCTTTATAATGAAAGTGCATGCAATTTAATTAGCCATTTTATTTTACCAAAAAAAAAAAAAAAAAAAAGTACATTTTGGCTCTAAGAGCTTCTGAAGGTCTCCTAACGAGGAGGGACGCTTGCATTCAGGACGAGCCGCCAGCCTCACACTCCAAGTTTCCACGCGAAGGCAGACGCCACCAGCTCGGCACCGAGGTCGGCAGCCCGGCCCGGCCGGCATCTCCGGGGGCCTGAGCTCTGCCTCGGGCGCCCCGGGGAGGAGGGTGTGGGGAGTAGGCCACACGCAGGGGACCTCGCACCTCTGGAAGGGTGGACCTTACCACGTGATCCGGGAGACAAGGGGAGGCAATGCCCGGTGCAGCTGGCCAGCCGTGGGTCCTCCCGGTGGGTCCGGTGGCCCGGGGCGGGGGTCCCGTAAGCATGAGCCTGAGGCCAGAAGGAGCGTGCTTTTCTCGTTTTGTGGCCTCACACCCCCTCTGGGAAGCCCCCACCCCCATTCTCAGGTGTGGGGTTTGAGCAGGAAAGACCCCCGTGTGGTTGGGCGGGGGGCTCAGACTGGTTCAGGGACCGGGCTCAGGCCTGGTCGGGGGATTCGGGGAAAGAGAAGCAGCTGCTGGAGGTGTCGTCCTGTCGTCCCCTGTGTGGGCGGGACCACCACCTGCCCGGGGACAGGTGTGTGGAACCCCAAACCGAGGACCGGAAACCCACTGTAACGGGGAGGGTGAGGGAGACCGTGTCTGGTGACATCACCTATTGTGCACGGACCTTGGGTTTGGTCTTGTGTCCCTCACACCGCAGACTTCCAGCTGCACGGCAAGTGCGAGCAGGGTGTGCGGCGAGAGGGGTCCCCGCAGGACCCTGGGACGGCCGGCACCGCCTCCTCGGGTCCTGGGCTGTGGTGGCAGGTCCAGAGCCACAGAAACGTCCCACCCTCGATGGGCTACCGTTGGCTCACTGCGCAAAGTTCAACCAGTGGGAAGCGCGCACGTCCCCGGGCAGTTTGCATGAATTTACAGGGAGAGCCCGCGGCTACACCCGGTGCGCTCTCAGAATGCTGTAGCACAGAGAGCGACTCACAAAGCCCAGCCTCAGATCACGTAGAAAACCCGGATCTGTTCGCTTTCGCGCAGCGCCCACATTCACCCCGCCCGGACCGGCGCCCGGGACAGTGGGGACACAGTGTCTGTCTGGGGACGGGACCTCGGTCCTCCCCTGCGTGGGGTGTTCCATGTGGGGCGTCAGACTGGGCGTCGCTGGGCGGAGGGGCCGGGATGCGGAGGGAGGACCGGGGTCGCCGGGCTGGACAGGACGCCCCACGGTCCAGAGGGGCCCGTGCAGGGGGAGGCCGTGGGAGCACAAGAGCCGGCAGGGAGAGAGGCTGGAGGGAGGAAGGGAAATTACAGGGGAGGAGACGGGAGAGGAAGGAGGGCCTGCTTTGCAGGCTCCCAGCTTCGCCTCAGGCTAGCTTGCTGCTAAGATGATACAGGGAGGGAAGACAGTGATCAGAAATGTTAATTATGTCAGGACGCAGGCCTCCTCTAGAGCAACTTCTCCTTCTCCCGGGGGCCGCCCAGAGCCACCACCGGGAAGGTTTAATCAACCACGGTGGGCGCCTCCTCCCACCCACGTTGTAGGCTTCCCGAACCCGCTAGAACAATAGAACAATAGGCTGCTTTTTGGAAGGCCGCCTGCCGATTCTGTCCGCCCTCCCTGGGGACCCAGACCCCAGGCCCGTGGCTGCGTCCTAGGAGGCGAGAGTCCTCTCAGCTCCTGTAGACGACGGTAAAGTATTTTCCCGGCACAGGTCCGTCCACACCCAGGACACGGGTGTGGACGGCACAGGTAATGGTGTGCACCTGCTTCTCACGGCATCCACTGCATTTTCCGTGATGACTTTTAATTTCCTACCTCACTTTATGGCTCTTGCAATGATGTCCTTGTCTGGCATTAAAAGTAAATACACCTCAGGGTGCCTGGGTGGCTCAGTCGGTTAAGCGTCCGACTTCAGCTCAGGTCATGATCTCACGGTGCGTGGGTTCGAGCCCCGCGTCGGGCTCTGTGCGGACAGCTCGGAGCCTGGAGCCTGCTTTGGATTCTGTGTCTCCCTCTCCCTCTGCCTCTCCCCTGCTCACACTCTGTCTCCGTCTCAAAATAAATAAACATTAACAAAAAAAATACACCTCCCAAGACCTAGAGTCCCCAGGCTTAACGAAGTTCATTGTGGATGCACACTTTCAAGCTTCCAGAGGGAGTGCTGAGGGGCACCCTTGCTTCTACAGAGAAGTGGGTCCCCTCCGCACAAGCCGTCCTGTGCAGCCGGTCCTGGGGAGGCCCATGGCCAGCGGGGTTCTCCTGGGTGCCGATGCTGGCTGCACTCCCCCGGCAGGGACGGATTAGTGATGCCTGCCTCAGGTGGGGGCTGGGGAGACGGCTTCCCCACTCGCAGCTCTGTCCAGGAGCCCGGCTGGTCCGCAGGAAGTAGGGAAGCCCAGAATGGGGGATTATGGTGGATGGCTGATGCGTTCTGGGCTCAGTACTGTCAGCACCGAGGGGTTCTTTATTCTCTCCCGACCCTGACCTGCCAGCTATGAACACTATCAGCCAGAAGAAGGACTGGGGTGGACAGAGTTAACACCACGGGCACACGACCCAGTGAGGACGAATCTGAGGCACTGTCTTGTGGGAAGAAGCTGTGCTCTATGCCCACATACACACACAAAATAAAAGCCAAAGTAAAACCCACACCGAGGAGCCCAGCTCCCTGCGCAGCTTTGGTAGAGAGCCCGCACCCACCCGCCCTGGGCTGGGACCCACCAATCCTGGGGGTCCGCCTTTTATCTTGTCTCCCACTGTCGCTTCTCCTTCTGCCCTCCCTCCCTTTCCAGTCCTGACGGTGCTCCTAACACGGGCACCAATTCTCAGAGCCAAAACCCCTCACCAGAAGGGCGGGTCGCCCAGGGGTGGTGGCCCCCACCTGTCCTCCCAGCCCTGCCCCACGCCACCCCCCCACCCCTGCCCCACCTCTTTGCGGGAGTAAATCCCATTCCTTCCTGAGATCTCAGGTCAGGAGCCCCCAGGGACGCGTGTACCAGTCTCCCGTTGGGGTCACTTCCTTTACCATATGCTCTACGGGAATCAGCAAACGCTTCCTGTAAAGGGCCAGACCGTACAGCGGGGCACGCGGTCACTATGGCAATCGCTCCACTGTTGTCCTGTGAAGGCAGCTTAGCCAATGAGACCTGCACAAAACAGGCAGAGGAGCGTGATGTGCAGACCCCCTGCTCTGTAAAATCCATGGGGCTCTCTTCCTTCATTCCAACATCTTATTAATGGCACAGTCTCTCACAAACAGATTTAAACTCCATGAGAACAAATTCATGTCTTTCTACCACCATTACAGTCCATCTGATAAATGCTGGTGCCATGTGGCCCTGAGCCTGGCACTAGAGCAGTGTGCAACCCAGAAGCATGTATCCTGGTTAACACTACCAGGGAAAACCTTTCTCCTTCGTCCTCTACTTAAAACTTGGGGATATGTAGCCTTGAATTGATCACTGCCAGCTTGCTTCCATGAGGGGAGAGCCTGACTGAAAGGAGCCAACCTGGAGGTGGGGGACATAATCATGAGGACCGCTTCAGCCCCTGGATCAAGCCGTACCTGAAGCCGTCCCCAGGATTTCTCTGTTATACTTAAGATTTTGTGCCAGCCATTTGAGTTGAGTGTGGCCACTTGAAATGGAAAGAGCCCTAAATGAAGAACTTGATGAGTAAAACACAGATCTCTGACCCCACTTCAATGCTTTTCCAGTGCCTCATTTTTTAACTTGTAGAACTCTCCATGAGCTCATTATTACGTTACAAGCCGCGAAGGTTGTCCCTACTCTATCCTGAGAAGATCTTTGCCCAACAAACTCTCCGCCATGTTAGTTTATCCCTCGCTGGAAGGCTGCCCAGGGCGTTTAACTAGCTACTGTTCGGGCATATGGCAGTTGACGCATCTATAAGAATCCTGGACTTGGTCCAAGGCCTTTATGGGTGAGGCCAGAGCCCACAGAGAAGAGCATACAATCTAGTTCTAGAACAGGGATGTGAATACACCCCTCCAGGGAACAGCTGGGCTTTCATTCACAGATTCCTGGCCCCGGGAAAAATGAATGAGACTTTCTCACCTGACCAGAATTTACCGCTTCTCTTGTCTGGTTCAATGACTGGAGCTCTCGGAAATGCTTTTTTTTGTTTTTTCACTTAAACTGAAAATTATTTTTCTCTCTAATTAAATAAGATGCACAGATTTCGGTGGCATTCTCAACTGGGAAGAAAGGCAGGAGAAGGGAAGGAGGGGGCGGTGGGGCCAGGCTGAACGCGACAGCGTGAACTGTGTATAAAATTTATCTCCCGGCAGCGATTTACCGGCTGTGGCTGCCGCTCCCGATGTGCTCCGTGGTTTCCCCCATTACATTAAAATACCTCCATCCATTTTCATTTCATTTGCTCCTCGGGGCTCACGCGCCTTCTCCCCAGCACATCCTCGCGTGCAGAAAGGCAGGCACACGCGTTTGCCGACTCAGAGGGTGAGCGCACAAGATCCCCACTGAAAATATTGACCTTGGCGTGGTTACAAGTGAGGAGATGCTCTTTTGAATCTACCGTGTGGGCTGGGCTCCTGCCACGAGGAGCAGGGAAGGCACCTTCGCGGCCGCTGCCAGGGCTCCGAGCCCGCGGGCGGCTGGCACGGGGCACCGGGCTGGTGAGAGGCGGATCCTGGAGCGCGGGCCCAGGGCGGTGGTGCTAACGGGCTGCGGGTCCAGCTGTAGCCGGCCGGCTCCCCGGGCCCCCTGACCCGTCAGGAGCTGCGGCAATTAAAGCCACGCCTGCTGCTTCTGCAGAGCGAGGGCGAGGCGGGGAGGCGGGCAGAGCAGCCGCGGGGAGGGGACGGGCTCCTGGCAGTGCGCGAGATGCTATCGGCACACAGCCTTCCCTCCCATCTGTGCGGGATGTGAGTTCCCCGAGATTGTGTCTGTGTGCAGTTTACCTACGTGCACAGCCGTGGTTGTGCTGTGAGGGGGCCTCTGCCTTACGAGGGCCCGGAACACACAGGCGGCTGCCGCTCCCCCTTTGCTAGTAACACAGGAATCGCGCTAACGGCAGCGAACGAACGTGGGGCGTGCGGAGGGCTGGCTCCCGGCTGCCGGCTGCCGACTTGGGCTCATGCCGCTCAGCGAACACCAGCGGCCGGGGGGCCCCTTGAACGGTGCGCGCCAGAGGCTCCCTGCCTGGCCGTGGGGGTGCTCACCGCTGCTCACAGCGCCCGGGGCCCCACCCACCTGGCTCCGCATCTGTGATACGAGGGCCTGCGGGGTCGGGCTCGCATCCCGAGGACCCCTCGAGTGTGCCCACACGCTCGCCAGACCGAAGCCCCGGCCCTCCTCAGTGGTGTCGGGTCCAGCAGCAGCGATGATCTTCCTCTCCCAGAAGTGCCACGCCAGGGGACATGTCTTTGCACAGGGGTCTCCAGATGCTCAAACTGTTTTTGGTTTCTGAAAGGAGCCAATCCCAAGGCAAATGGCAAAATGAGTCACGAGCACCGCCTGGGGCCAGGGGCTGCAGCGACGGGGACTTTTCACCCCTCCTCTGGGAGGCTAACGGGTGACGCTCCGTGGGCTCCTCTCTGGTGGTTTCTTGCTTCCCGGGGCCCAGGGCTCAGCTGGAACCAGAAACCCTCCCCTGGACCAGCTCACTCTCCCTGATTCTGCACAACGTCAGGACCCGCAAAGGGCTCCCCCAGCGTGCTGTCTGCCCTGCCTGCCGACCTTCCTTCTTCCTCGGGGCTCTTTAGAAGGTGGTACCCCAGGCAGCGGCCCTCCATCCTCACCGTGTTTAACTGCATGGGACTGTTGTGCTAACCGACGCGCACTGGTCTTCTAGCACCTTCTCACTGTGCAAAACTGGAACTCGGTGTCCACCGGGCACTCCCATCCCACCTCCCAGGGACTGGCACCCCGTCTATTCTCTATCGCTGTGGTTTGGGCTCCTCCGGGGACCTCGGACGAGTGGAATCACACGGTATTTGTCCTTCGATGTCTGGCTTATCTCGCTGAGCATAACATGAGCAAGGTTCACGTGTGTCGCAGCCCCTATCAGAATCCCCTAACTTTTTAAGGCCGGGTAATACCACGTCGCGTGAAAACACCACACTTGGTCGATCTACTCGGTGGCCGACGGAGGAGCACTGTCCATTTCTCTGCGAGGGATTTTCACCAGACCCACCCTTCTGGTTCACACGTGGTTTAGGCTCGATCTTCCCCGAGCTCCCGTTCGTGTCATGCACAGAAATGACTGCTCTTGGCTGTGTGATGCGGACGAGGGACATACGCAGCCTTTACAGCTAAGAGCTGCCCCCCCCCCCCCAGGCATCGTGAGTGAGAGGGGAGGGGCAGCACCCGCCAGGAACCGGCCTTGAGCGGATGGATGCTTCCAACGGAGGCGGGCAGGACCTGGGGAGCCTCCTGCCCAGGGAGTGGGGGACAGGCTCACTCGGCCGCCCCTTCCGCCACAGCCCTCAGGCCGGGTCAGCGGCACCCATCCAGCCCAGGTGCCCATTCCCAGGTGTGCCCCGGAGGTGAGCCAGGTGCCCGCTCCCAGGTACCTGCTCACTCATTCCCACGACAGCAATGCTAACACACGCTCCCATCTGAGAGGCTCAGCGTTACTCCACGTGGAGGAAACCCGCAGATTTACCACTGCCCGCCGTCCCCTTTACCTCTGGGAACTTGACTGTTTAATTCCAGGAGGGGCACTGCGTCTGCCCTGGGCCTGCCTTCGATGCCTTTCTGGATCGCTCCGAAGGTCTCAAAGGTGAGTGTGCTTGCAGGGGGCTGCACACGGAAGGACGTGCGCTGTGCTCAACGGGCCTAAGGGGTGAAGAGTCCCCAGACTGTGTGCACATTTGGAACCTCAGAACGTGACTGGGGTAAGGGTCTTTGCAGAGGGACTTGAACCAAGGATCTCAGGACGAGGTTGCCTGGATCAGAAAGGCCCTAAACCCAACGTCCGGAAAGTGGAGATCTGGAGACAGACATGGGCGCCCTCCTCCGAGGCCACTGGGGACAGGTGGCCACGCAAGGTGGGGGAATGGGACGCAGAAGTCGGGGGCAGAAGGAACGTCACCTTGGGCAGGTAGGGGGGCTGTGGAAAGAGCTGAGCTCGGTCCCCAGCAGGTCGGGCTGCATGCAGGACCCGCATCGTCTTGACAGGTGCTGAACCTGCCTGGCTTCAGCTTCACATCTGCCCGATGCTACGGCTGCAAAGTGCCTTAGACGGAGGTCATTATGGGGCAAGAGCACACGATTCCATGGCGCCGGGTTGCCTGGGACACAGCTGGGGCTCGGCTAGTGCACTGCCATCGCTCCCCGAAGGAGGGGGCTTCAGGAAGCACTGCATTTGCACTCAGGCGGGGGCGGCCTGGGCTGGGAACCACGGACATCCAGGTTCGTGGCAGCGAGACCGGGCCACGGTTACTCGACCCGTCAGGGCAGGGAGAGGACCTGTTTCGCGGGACGGATGTGAGGATGGAGTGTGGTGGCGCCCCTAAGGCCCCAGAGCAGACCCTCCGGCCTGCCCCGCTGTGCCCGAAACGCAGAGAGCAACCAGGAGCGGATGTGTCCTAAGCGCTGACGGCAAGATCCGGGACAAGGCAGGGAGAGGCAGGAGGTACCGGCTGGAGCCTGGAATCTGCAGACTTGCCCCCTGTGGCCTTCCGCGCCCACGGGGACCCCCTTCCTACAGCGTGCCAAGGAACCGAAAGCTGACCCGTAACTCCACAAGCGTCTGCGTTTTGAATACGGCTGCTTCCCTGGAAGGAGCAAGGGGGCGTCGGGGGTAAAAACAGCTCCACGAGGCCACTAGACAGTGCCAGCCTTGGGTGCCCACAAGGTCACGCCCAGATGTCGCAGGTCAGGAGAGGCTGTGCCTGGGGCAAGGGAGGCACGGCTCTCACCAAAGCAGACTGGGCCTGGCCACCCCAGGGAAGGCATCTCCGCTCGGAGCCGAGATGCCCACGCGTGGAGTTACGGCATCGGGCCACGGGGATTCGGCGACTGGGGTCCTGCCGGGAGAGTGCTATCTCGTCAGAGCCTGCATCGGCCACTGTGTGATAACTCGCTCTGCCGCAATTTACATACAAAGACAGCTTATTTAACTTTTTAAATTAAAGCTTAAAAGCCCTTAATTAAAATAATAAATCACGGAACCATTCCCATGGCAAGGTGGGAGTAGCTGGGTGGATTCTAGATTCCTCTCATCAACCACGCAAGGTCTGGATCGCAGCATCATGTGGCCACTCTCCCCGCCCTGCAGCCTGGACCCCGAGTGCTGATCCGAGCTCAGGTCCCGCCGGGATGCCCCTGCTACACAGGGCGCACGTGGCCGGCTCCCCTCTGCCCCTCCGGGTTTCTCGGACAGCCACTGTCCTGATAGTCAAGAAGCCCCAGGACACTGCCCACGGCCAGGCACACCCAGTCTCTCTCCCCCGGCAGCCGGTGGGCCAGCACCTCGGGAGACGGCATTGCCACCACCCTGGTCCCGGCCACTTGCCAGAAAGAGGGAGCTTCAGCAGCCAGAACCCGGAGAAGGGCTGATTCTGGAGCACGGGGAAGGCAGGGTAAGCGTTTGTGGGGTTCTGTGTGTCTGCCCCTCTCTGCCCGCCCACGTGATGGGAGCAGGATCCACACAGGGCGGGCTGCAAACTCTGAAGCACGATTCACCTCTGCTGTCCTCGTGGCAGAGACGATGAGGACAGTCTGCTGTGCTCCAAGACCATTTTGTTTGTAAGAACAGACAGCAGGGCAGGTCTGGCTCCCGGGCCGCAGCCAGTGGGCAGAGCCCGTCAGGATAAGGTGCACCTGCCCACCATTCGGTTTCGTGGGAAACACCCAAGGAACGGACCCCCTTCCGCAATTCTGCTGCACACAGGACACGGGGGGATGGGGGTGTGTGTGGGCACCGGAGCCTGGAGCTCTGGGTTTGCACCCCTCTAGCTGTGTGGCCCGGGGCAATTGCACACCTGAGCTGTGACTTAGCTTCTCGGCTGTAAGATGTGGGGCTGCGGAGGGGACCCCAGCGGGCTAAGCCCAGGGGAGCGCTTAGCATAGCTTCAGCTCAATCCCCACCGTACAGGAGTGGTTTACGTACCGTCTCCGGGTCCTTCGCTCTGGTGTCACAGTACACACGGGGGATCAGGATGGGAAGGGAATTGGTACGATTCCCCATAGGTACTGTGACACCAGAGACAGAGAATTATTCGCTGATGAGTCCGAACGCACCCAGGGTCTCAGGGCAGAGGAACAACTGTGTCTGGAAGCAAAGGACAGTATGAGTCTTGAAATGCTCGGATACTTCCAGCGACTAACCCCTCGGGGATCTGGGGAAGGGGATGGACAAGTGCCCACAAGTCCCACGGTCCCACAGGTGGCTGGCCTTGCCGTCCCCACCTTCCAAACCAGAAAGTTAAAGCACAGAAGCAGTAGGACCGGCTAGCCAGGGGTGGGCAGCAGCGTGGACCCAGGCAGCGGGGGCCACCCCTTCTGGACGGACGACATCTAGAAACATCCACGGAACAACTTTTACTACAACGGTTACATGCACTTACACATTTAAAAAAATGCCTGCATTGATTAAGCGTTGCTCCCAAAATACTGTATTTTTTTAAAAAAGGCACCCGCTCTTAAAATTTTGTTTTTAGGGGGCGCCTGGGTGGCGCAGTCGGTTAAGCGTCCGACTTCAGCCAGGTCACGATCTCGCGGTCCGTGAGTTCGAGCCCCGCGTCAGGCTCTGGGCTGATGGCTCAGGGCCTGGAGCCTGTTTCCGATGCTGTGTCTCCCTCTCTCTCTGCCCCTCCCCCGTTCATGCTCTGTCTCTCTCTGTCCCAAAAATAAATAAGCGTTGAAAAAAAAAATTAAAATTTTGTTTTTAGTTTACTTATTTTGAGAGAAAGACAGAGAGAGCGAGTGGGGGAGGGGTAGAGAGAAACAGAGAGAGAATCCCAAGCAGGCTCTGCACTGTCGCCGGGGAGCCCAGGACGGGGCTCAAACCTACAAATTACAAGATCATGACCTGAGCCAAAACCAAGAGTCGATGCCTAACCGACTGAGTCCCCCCCCAGGCGCCTCAGGCACCTGTCCTTTAAACCTGTTATCCCAGACTTGGAAAAGCACCCAGGGGAGAAGGGGCCCTGTCTGCTGTGTGGATGCCCGTGGGCTCCCAGGCTGCAGCCACATGGAGGTCTTCTGCCGTCTGGGTGATGGGGTCACAAGCACACGGTGTGTGGGGCCGGGCACCTCTTCCCTCAGGCACCGCCGGGGGCTCGGCTGCCAACAGGTGACGGCAGTGCAGGTGAGTCAGGCTGGGAAGCCAGTCAGAAGACGCCACCAGACGACAGGTGCGCTGGTTCAGATGTGCGGGCCCGAGGGTCTCTCCCGGGCGGGCCAGCGTCTGCCCACCAGCACTGCTCTGGCAGGCGGGAGGATCCCGGGAGGCCAGCTACGCCGCCCACGCACGGCACGGATGACTACGGGGATCCTTAACTGTCCCGTGGGACAGCGACCACACCCCCTCCCCCCTCACACATGCTCCCTCGTGCCGGTGACACACAGGGGTCCTCCCTCCTCTCAGCTCAGGCTGTCAGCGTCCCAGCGCACAACCATGTTTTGTTTCCCTCTTTCCAGGCTGCCCAACAGGGAGAAGAGGATTTAATCTTTAAAGCCACTTAGCACAGCTGGTGACTCATCAGTGAGGGGACTTGAGGCTGGGCCAGCTGGCAGCTGACACACCCATCCAGGCTGCGGCCACCCCCTCCGCGGGTCCCCCCGCCCCGTCCCCACGCACCCCCGCCCTCTTCATGGGGACTCCCGTCCTCTCCACGGGTCCCCCACCCCGTCCACAGGGACCCCCACCCTCTCCACTGGGACCATCACCTTCTCCACAGGGGTCTCCGCTCCCCCCATGGGGACCCCCACCTTCTCCACGGGGACTGCTGCCTTCTTCCCCGCCCCCGTGGGGACCCTCCCACCCCCTTCATGGGGATCCCTGCCAGCAGGAGACCCTAGAGGTTAGAGGACCGCTGCTGTGTGTGTGACAGGGAACCTCTATGGGGTGCAGGTCAGTATGAGTTTGTCTAACCACCTTTACATAGTCAATACTGACTCCAGCTTTCTTCATGGTGGTCTTCCTTCTTTGTGCCTCAGTTTCCTCATTTGTGAAAGGGGAACAGTAATAGTATCTGCCTCCCAGGTGAGGTGAGGATTTGATGAGTTAATGCCACTTGTAGAATCATGAAAGACATTCAGTGCCGGCTGGCAATGACCTTTCATTATGAGGGAGTGTTGACACCTGGTGAGGGAAGCGGGAGGGGGGGTGTGACTCTGGTCCTGTGGCCATGGCACGCTCAGGGCTCCCCAGCGCACAAACGACGCAGGACCTTCATTCACTTGGCACACGTTCACGGACCACCTACCACACTGTGCACGGCACGGAGGGTGGAACAGACCAATCCCGGGGTTACAGCAATGAGGCCTCAGGGGACGGTCGTCCGGTCACAGAGCATACAGTGCCGGCTTCTGTGCCTTCGGCCTCAGAGCAAGAGGGAGGGTCTAAGGGGGAATCTGATTCCCACACTCTGTCCCCCCCCAGGGCCCTGTTTGCACTGAAAGTGGGTACGGGGAACAGAAATCGGGCTTCGGGAGCAAGGCATGGCCAGTGTGACCATATCTGAGAGATGGTCCTGGATTCGAGTCAACTCTTCTCAGGGACACGATTCCTGGCGGGAGTTACTGAGCATCCCTGTGAATCCTGGACACCGCGGAGAACCGGGTAATCTTACGCCAAAAACCACCACCAGCTAGACGGAGTGAGAGAGATTCCGTTTCGTTATTAGCCGATCATCACAGGTGGCCTGAGTATGCTATTACCACACTGGTAAAATTCTGTTCCGAATTTCACAAAAACCAAAATTCCAACCTGGAAACATAACTGTTCTCATCGAACCGGCAATTTCCGAACAAGCCCCGACCCACTCCAAGAGCCACTTTATGGTCACGGCTTGAAATCTGGTTGGAATTACCTTGATAATAATACAGCCATTCGTTTAGCAATGGTGCACCACGCAGCTAATGGATCTCGGAGGCCTAATTTCTAGAATCCGGTGCCGCACCGTTATCGTACGGCGGGAATTAGCGACGCTTCGCCAGAACGGAACGGCCCGAGTTTGTCTCTGCGTGATTAAAACACAGGTAGTCGCGCATTAGTGTTGTTAACAAGACCGTCCATTCCAGCCGGGTGATCCGTCCAGGAAGGGCAATCCCCAAGAGCTCAGCGCTTCCCGCTACCTGGAAATCCACGCGTGTCCAGACGTGGGGAGGCTCGATCTGGAATAAGTCTCTACGTGGCGGCTGTCTGGCCCACGAATCCCCGCGAATGTGCCCTCTCCTGTGCTCCTGTGAGCTGTCGAGAAGCTCACCTCCAGCACCGAGCCGAAGTCTAGCGTAAGCAGGGCGCGGTCGCGGAGCACGTGAGCCTTGCGTGACCCAGGGCCGTCGTGCTGAAGTCACACAGGACTAAGGGGCTCGTATTCCAAACGTGGAACGGTAGCCCTTGAGCTGCATCAGACCGCCGCCCGGCCTGGGGGAAGGGGTCACGCCCACTTGCGAGCTGCTGTCCCCGGCTGCCTCTGTGCCACAGGCCTGAAGTGCTTCCTGTCCGGCCCCTTTCAGAAAACATGCCTCGTCCCCTGTCTCAGACCGCAGACCCCCCCCCCCCCCCCCCCCCCCCCCCCCAGGGAGAGCTGCCTGGTGAAGGCAGAGCCAGGAAGGAAGGAGGGAAGGGCCTTCGCCGGCCCATCCGCTTGCCCTGTGAAGGCACAACTGTGACTTTTACGGATATTAGCTCACGGAGGGTGTCCGCTCACCCGTGAACACGACACCCAGAGACAGCCAACAGGAAGGTTGAGATTTGATAAAAATTCTCACCAACTCATCAAAGGACGACCTTACATTTGGAAAGACCCAGAAATAAGTTTCGATTAATGGAAAATCAGTTTCCAGTGACATTTCTGTTCATCAGGCCCCAAATTGAGGCAGAGGGCATGAGGAGGGTGTGGCTGCCTGGTCGGGCCGGCCGCGACTCCCCCCCCCCCCCGCCCCCGCACCGCTGCTCCGCGTCTGTGACCCCCGGCCGGCCGCGTGGAGCCACCACCCACCGTCCCGGGGCCGACGCACCCGAGGCGCGTGCAACCACGAAGACCGGTGCTCTGATGGGCAAGCTGCAGACTGCTTGCTCTCAGAGGGGGTGCTACCCACACGCGGGCCTGTCAGATGGCGGCAATGCCGCGTGCCGGACCAGGGGGCTCCCACGCCCGTTTGCTCGCAGTCGTGGCTCAGCTGAGAGAACATTCAAGTTCACGCTTGGACTCCGGCCGTTTCGCTGTAGGGGCCCTGCTCGTATCGAACAGAAGTCTGTGGGAGGAGTGCCCAGGTGCACCGGTGGTGATGACGACAATCTCCGCACGGAGGACCGCATCACACCCTGCCGCCCAGAGCCTCTCTCCAGGGCACCTTTCTTCCCCATCCTAAAAACATTTGGGTGATTCTCCACCTCTTTCTGGATCCTGCTGTCACAGGAACCTCTAAGAGACCAGGGCTGGCATCTGCCCAGATCTTTCTACACGTATTTATGGAAGAGACCCAGATTTCAAAGACTCAGTGATCCCCAATTACACGTTCTTGACCCCAAAGCTCAAGCCATCCCTGGTGAGCCGCTGTGGCCCCCCGTCGAAAAGAGAGGGAGGAACATGCACTTCCCTCCGGGCAGGGGGGCCGGGGCGAACCCACCGCGGGCGCGACATCCGAGCGAGGGAGCGGGGGCCGCACGCAGAGCCACAGGCAGGAAGAGACACAGGCTGTGTCCCTCTCTAATACCATTTGTAATGTGTAATCAATCTTTACGGGCTGTCCCCACGGGGAAGGGATAATGGAATCAACTCACCACACAACCGCAAGCCATGTGCATCCCGTTAAAAATGGGATTGCATCACATTTCCTGGAGCGGTACTGACGATTCCTTGAGGTGGGTGGGAATTGTTTCTAAAAACGAACGCTCTGTGTGATTTAAAGAAACCTAATATGATAAAGGGATGTGCCCTGCCACTCTAACGAGCCCATAACTCATCGTGCGGGTCCAATCCATCCCAAACGGCATGGCCGTTTATGTGGAGTTTTTGAATAAAGGGTGTGATTTTGTGATTCATCACATCAAACCCGCTTAAGTCTCTGCACAAATGGCTCCAGAGGTGAACGTAATAGAAAGGTGGAGAGTGACAGGCTGCTGCCCCTCCAGGTGTGGGGCGGGTGCGGGCCCCGGAGGACCAGCCGAGCCGCCAGGGCGTCTGTTCCAGCCAGCAGCAGGGGCTCGTGCTGCCGGAGGTCACCGGGCAGGGGTGCGCCCAGCTACCTGCCCCAGGACCCGCGGCCAGGAGGGCGAGGCTCGCGTCACGTGCCCCATCGCTCTGGCTCCTACGGAAGACAAAGCAGACTCAAGGCCCCGAGTTCCTCACCCCGTGAAACATACGTACAGCTTCGTGGACTGACCTCCATTCATACTCATGGAGTCACTCGCCTGGGGACTGCCTGGGGCTGGGGAAGCAGAGGAAGGAGCTGCTCACAATGTGCTCCGTGAGAGCACCACCCCCATGCACGTGCCCTGTGCACACACACATGCACACACACACACACACACACGTCAGGCCCATGGTGGCTCCTCTGCTCTGCTGGGGGGCAGGTGCAGGACGGGTGGCAGCTTCCAAGCCTCCCGCTTTCCCGGCAGTCGCGGGGGGAAGCTGGTTGGTCACCTGTTACCAGCCGGGGCTGGGTTCTTGCAAAATTCCCTGTTGTTTTTTGGTTGAGGACCCCTCCCCCCCTTCCGATGGCTGACCTCCGCACAGAAAGGTTCCTTCTGGGTCCATTTGACTTTAGGGGCAAGTCAGGACTGACTGGCAGTGGTGATGAGCACTGAGGTGCTGCCCTGTGGCTCCGTGTTCCTCACCACGCCATGCCCGTGTGACAGGGGTCACAGGACAGCTCATCCACTGGCCGCCATGGAAGGCGGGTGTCCAGCCAAGATGTGTATCTGAAGGAGATACAGGTCGGGGCTTCGTCCCGAGTAAACAGAGGACACCAGAAACGGGCAGGGGTGTGGTCTGGGGACAGACCCCAGTCTCTCCTGAAGGCCAAGCGGATACAGAGGATTCCATTCCTGGGACCCAAACGGAGATGGGCCGGGCTGCTCCGAGCGACGGACAGGGGAGAGCCCACCCTTGTGCTGGGGAGGGGACCCCTGGCCTGGGCGCGTGCAGGGGCGGCTTCAAAGACACAAGGCAACTGACCCCCCCACCTGGCTGCCCCGGGACGGGGTTCCCTACAAGCCGTGTCCGAGCCTGGCACTCATCTCGGAGGAACGCGTCTTGGGCCCCGGCCGCCAGCACTGGATGCACGTGACCACACGGTGTGATATGGCACCGGCAGCTCAGCATGGGGAGCTGTGGCGAGGAGGGGGAGAGAATGTGAAAAATTCAGTCTCCGCCACAGTGGTTACAACGGAAAGGGAGGCGACACCAAGTGCCAGCGACGCTGTGGAGCAAGCAGGACGTGGATGGCGCTTGAGAACGTCCCCCCTGGAGCCTGAGCGCGTCAGCCTCTGGGGAAGGGGTGCTTGTTACAGATGAGGGGCCGGGGCTCAGACAGGCTAGGCCACCCGCCCAGAATCACGCAGCAAATACGCAGAAAAGCCGTGACGTGAAGGTCCTCAGTGAACCAAGAGAGACCCGTGTGCGCCCTCCGTGTCCCCCTAACACCATCCAGATGCCAGGGACGCGGACGACGTCTTTCCAGTGAGAAGGACGAAGGCGGGAATCAAAAGGCTGCCTTAAAATACACGATGGAAGTTCTGGATTTATAAGTTTGGGAAGAAATCAAGCTGCAGTCAGTGTCTCCCTGGGAGCCTGCTGCACCGCCCCCCCCCCCCACTTCCTTCAAAGCACTGTAGCATTTTTGAAAAAGAATTGCCCACGTTTGCATTTCCAAAGGTTTTCAAAGAGCACTCCTCGAGCTGGGAGCTGGTTCTTGGAGGGACTCCAGGAAGACGCCTGTGGTTTCAGAGAGCCTTCCTGACTCCTTTCCAGCCACCCAAGGCTGGAGATCCCCTGCCTGTGGTGATGGGACAGGTGGGAGGGGTGCCGGGGCCCCGTCTGTCACCGACCGCCCTGCCCGCTGGCTCAGCCTTGGGGTCCCAAACATGTTTTTCAAGACGGAAGGGAAACGACTTCCCATCGGGACGCTGGAAAGCAGGGAAGGACAGAGCTCATCTCTGAGCTGAGATGTCTCTGCAGAGTCGGGATCCGGCATAACCGAGGATGCTGCCTGGACCACATCTGTGGGCCTCGCTCTGGCCCCCAAATCTCCATCCCGCCACTGTGACCCCACGAAACGAGGCACGCAGCACCCTCCCGAGGTTTCAGCCCCGTGCTCTTACCAAAGAGCCGTCTCTTCCCGCCAGGTTGAGGATGCTATTCCAACCACCTGCCACTGGTTCTCCTCACCACCTCCTCATTGTGATGCTTCTCCCCAGAACAGGCTTCATGGGGTAAATCTTGCAGTCGGGCTGTGGAATCAGAAGGCACTAACTCTGCCCTTTGAATTGCTTAAAAACAGGCGCAACTTATTTGCTATACCGTAAGAATTTATTTTTTTTCCACCCTAAGAATTTAAATTTATGTAATCACGCTTTAATTTTTTAAATAGACGTTTCAAGCCACTAAAATGGAACCAATCCAAATAAAATGATGCCCCAAGACGTTGGCCTGGCAGTTAAAACAAATTAAATTTGAAAACATCCTAGAGCAGGTGACGGGGTGGGAATGATGTCAACATCTTAGGCAAACACCTTCGCCCCTCTTCTGGGGTCTACCGTTTCTCCTCCTCAGCCCAGAGCCTCGGCCTGTGGCCCTCCGGGAGCCCCCCACACCCAGTCCTCACGCCGTACCTCTGGCCGTCCACCCAGTGCACACCTGTCTCCCACCATTTTCTAACTTTACACGGGAGATCCGACCTGGCCTCCTCAGAAAATACGACTTTTCCACAAAACAAACGGTCTGTGAACCTGGCCAGAACAAAGCTGATCTGGGTCCCCTCCCCACGCCGGCCACGTCGGGGAGAGGAGCCCATCCAACCCCAGCCGGGTACCAGGTGCAAATCCGGGTGGGGGCCTTCGGGTCCGACCACCGTTTTCTGGCCAGCAAACCAGAGAAACAAAGCAAGGGAAACCCACAGGTCAGCAGACCGGCCCGTAAGCATCCGCAAGGGGCTGAGACAGGAGAGACGCGAACTGGATGCTCTTTTGTTCCCACTGGGCCCCCTCTGGGCTCATCCTGTCTTGTCAGGGAGGGAGGGGGCAGTGCCCGGTGCCCCTCGTGTCGGCCCCCCTGCGTCTGAAGTCCAGCCGAGCAACAAGTTACCCAGGAGAGCTGAGTGTGACCTTCGAGGGGCCACGGTTTCTGGGTGCCAGCGTCGGGCCCGGGGCCCCTCACCCCGCCAAAGCCCAGCTGTTAACCGCAGTCTGGCCGGTCTCCTGCCAGTCTCGTTTGCAGATGCAATTCACCCACAAGCTGCATTCAAAGCCTTCGTCCTGTGTCCTGCATCTTCCCCGAGCGGCCCAGAGACGCCACTCTGCCAGCGCTGACACAGCCCCCCAGCCACACTCCAACAGCTTCCCTCCACGGCCACTGCCATCAGCCTGTGATACGGTTCTCGCTGCTCACCTGGCCGCGTGGGCCCGGCCACAGGCTCCTTGAGGGGCGGCCGTCCTTGCTGTCTGCAGGCGCGTGAGCTGGGGTGCTCCTCTCACCTCCAGCGGCCTCTTCATCCGTGATGGCGGCCCCAGGACGCAGACACAGAGGGGCTGTCCAACCCCAGGCCCCACGGCCGACACACACAGCCACACCGTGTCCACTGGGTACATGCAGCGTGCGAGGAACTAACAGAATTCGGGCTGTCGGCGCTGGGGGTTCAGGATCTGGGGCGTCCCTCACCTACCCTGGCAGGGTCAGGGCTTGGGGCGGCAAGCACGTCTGTCCTGCCATGTCTGTGGCCAGGAGCCTCGGAGACGCCCGCCCACAGGTGTCCGTGCAGTGAATCCACGAAACAGTAAATGACGACACGTCGAAGCTAGGATGTGTGTGTGGGGGGGGGCAGTGGGGTGGGGGGACAGCTGGTTTCCCAGCAGCATCGCAGCAGGTGCCCGTCTGCCGTCCCCCAGACCCGCCCCATCCGCCCCGTGTGCCCTGAGCCAGGACTGGGAAACGCCCGGCTCCGAGCTTCGGGGTGCGTCTCCGGCCCCCGAGCGCTCCCTGAGGGATGCCCGGCCAGCCCTCCCATGGCACCTCTTCCTGCAGGGGCGCCTCCTCCGGAGAGGAAAGGCCTGGGTCCCGTGGTGGATTCATCATCGGAGTTTCAGTCTTCTCGACAGGCCGACTTGTCACATCCAGGACGGGTCTCCAGGCGGCATGCAAATCTCTCCCCCAGCTCGGCTTGCACACAGTTGGCGTCCTCGCTCTTGGAGCCAAGAGGAACACACCGCCACCCATTAGACTCCAGTGGGAAACATCACCCACGAAAGGAGGGGACCCGGAGCCCTCTACGGAACCACCGAGCGGGTACGGGCCGAGACTGGAAAATGCCGCACACGCGGCAGGTCACGTGTGCCGGCAGCACTGGGAGGCCGAGGGCTCTGGCATCTGGGCAGTGAGGGCTGATGGGAAAGGAGTTCGCACCGTGACTGCGCAAAGCAAACCCTGGTCGCCAGCTGGGTCTTTCCGGAAAGCGGGGGCGGGGGAAAGCGTGGCCCCAGGAAGCCGGGGTGGGGAGTCCGCATGGCGGTCGTCATCCCTCCCGTGCCGTGCCCGTGACAGACCAACGCCCGTGACCCCGAGGCGAGAGGACACTCGCTGGGACCGGTTGTCACAGTTTAGGACACTTCGGCAGCGTTCTGAAATGTTCATTGGCCTTTCGTGGAATTTACCGCCACTTCCCAAATGTACACTTTTTGGACACGGCCTCACTTTTCGCATTTTAAAGGTAATTTTCAACGTAACTTAAGGGAGAACTGCTTGGCCTTTCAGAAAGGCTGCGTTTGTCCCCAGGGTGGTCGGCAAAGTGTGAGGCTCACGGGGGCGGGGCCTTCCACCTGGTGGCCCCGGGTGCCGCCCGCCAGGACGGGCCCTCGGAGGTGGGGGCCCTGTGTCCCCCAAGCCCACCCACGCACAAATCATTTCCTAAGGGCCCCGCCTCGCTCACCTGCAGGTTTAATTCCTTCTTCACGTAAACGTGACTTTACCCAGCGAGCGTATTTGCCAAATTCCAAGATCCCAGTACTAAGTCCTTCCCTAAATGTGAAGCTCGGTTTTATAATTAATAAAAACTCTCCTTCCTCAAGAGCAGGGAGACTGACCAGCTCCTGCGGGTGAGCTGTCGGGGAGTAGGGAAGACGGCCCATGGCCCACGCCTCAACCACCCAGGCTGCACTCCAGTGTCCAAAACGTTCCCACACTGGCATCTGCCCAGAACTGGTCAGAGTTCAGTCGGGTACCGGCCGAGAGGAGCTCGACAGTCTGGGGTCCCAGGGCCAGCCTGTCCCCACTGAGTCCCGTGAGTCCCAGCACCATGAACACAGAGAGACACTGTGCCGCCCATCACACCTCCTGCCTGGATGGACACGCATCCCACATGCTTCCCTGCGGGGATCCGATGCCCTGTTTCCCAGACGGTGGCAGAGTGCTCACGGGGCCCACAGCAGAAGGCGGCACACGCCCCCTGTCCCGGCAGGCCGGCCAACAGCAGCCTTTCTCTTCTGGGGGGCTATGGACACCTGGGGCTGGGTCCCTCTCTGCTGGGGACACGGGGCAGCGTCCCCCCGGGGGGAGGTCCCACCGTCTGCAGAGACGCAGGCCAGCTAGTGGGTCTTGGAGGAAGAGGCCACCTTGACAACGTGGCACCTGCCACATTCTTTTTAGCTCAGCTGAAACGGCTTCTTGCTGGCGACACAAAGAACCCAGGTCAGAATCTCAGCAGCTTCCAGAACACCTTCCAGAATGCCGAGGGGGCGAAGGTTACTGGAAAGCTGTTCCGTCAGCAGCTCCAGCCAGATAAACAGATTTCTAGCCGCCCCCTCCCCCCAACCCGCCCCCCGGGGCAGCGTTAGGGCAAGGAAGGTACCAACCCTGTCAAATAAACGTTACAAAAGGCCCATTTACCCTTGCAGAGTCACTTGTAACGGGCACCATTCAGGAGGGGGGCCGCAGCTGCGGTCTGGGAGTGGACGCCTCAGCCCCTCTAGTGTGACCACACCCGACCATGGCCACACCACGTCACGTCTCAGCACCAACACGCCCAGGTGCGCCATCCGCGTTTTGCTTTTGACACATTCTCATAACCAAAGTTAGAAAGAAAATATTGCTCAGTTTGGCAATGTCGTAAGTGACAAACGAAACCTATTACGGCTGAGAAATTAGCAGAGCTAAGTGACATTTGCGAATTTAGCAACAGTTTTATTGCTCGACCAAACTTTTACTAACAAAAGAAACTGTCGCTTCTCCAAATCACGGGCACCTGGAAGATGGTTTCTGGAGTCCGTCAGAAGCATCTGAGGGGCCCCTGCCAGGTGCTGATGAGTATCCTGGAACCCCCAGTGCACACCCTTCCTGATGCCAGAGCTGTTTACCAAAAGGAACAGAAAAGCCCTTTTAAGATGTTGTGCTTACATAATACCCCTCATGTGTTTCCAAAAATCCACATGGTTGGCGGTTGGTGAGGGCTTTTTTTCCTCTTATGCCAACATGGAAAATTCCCCAATATTGTGCAAAATATGAATTTTCCATGAAAAGGATTGTTACTTGCGTGATCATGGAAAATAATACTTTGGAGCCTCATAACTAACTGTATCGTAAAGAGGGTACCTACTGCAAATTAAAGCAATGAGATAATTAACTTCACGCTCCTCCGTCTGGCAAATGTGTAATGTCTCAAAAGCGCTGGGGGTGGAGGGAAGGACTCTCCCACCACGGCTGGGACGGCAGGCTGGAACGGCCTTTCTGGAGAGTAAGCGAGCGACAGCACGGGAATTAAAAACACCACTAACTGCCCTCTGATGCACAAATCCGGGTTCTTCCGGAGTCACACACGATGCTCTGCGTCACCACACTGTTCGTAATGACACAGAGTCAGAACCGGCTTCCGTCAGTCAGGACGGGGTGTGTTTTGCCGCACTAACAACCAGCCCACAGACCTCAGGACCTTAACCCCAAACGATTCCATTTCCAGCTGGGGCAGCCCTCCGACCGGCTGCCCTGTGGGTGTTGGCTCGGCGTCCCAAGCTGCTTTGAGTTGATGAATTGCCATATGGGAAAGGGCCCCGAATGGTCTCACGTGGGCGGCTGGATGTTTTGACATTTGGTGGGACACACCATTGCCACTCAGATTCCATCGCCCAAAGCGAGCAGCGTGGCCACACCTGATCTAAGGGGCACCCCCGCCAGGCGCCCCGCAGGGGAGCAGAGGTGGGAAACTGGGGAGAAGCAGCCACGGCCCTGCACCCCACCTCCCCGGGAGAGTGGGTGGGCAGCGGCTAAAGGGCACTGGGTTACTACGTGCCAACGAAGAGAGATCTCCAAACAATAGGACGTAAAACAGGTCCCCTTCTAGTACGACGCGGCACGGTCCCATTCACACACTTTTTAGATAAGTCTGTGCAAAATTAGCATGGCTTCTGTACCGTACGTCATGGAGAACAGAGAAGGTACAAAAACACGGATGGAGAGACGCCACAGGCAAAAGTGTTGCTTCTGGTAAAGAAGGAGATGTCACTTATCGCGTAGTGATCTTCTTTCCGTAGAAGTCTATTAACGTCTGCTAATTCTGGATGGCGGCCACCCCAGTGTTTACTAGGTCACGGGCACTTTTCAGTGCTTTATGGAGTTTTTTAAAGATACAAAACTGGGGGCACCTGGGTGGCCGGTCGATGGAGCATCCTACTCTTGACTTTGGCTCAGGTCATGATCTCATCGTTTGTGGGATCGAGCCCCGAGTCAGGCTCTGTGCTGACAGCATGGAGCCTGCTTGGGATTCTCTCTCCCCCTCTCTCTCTCTGCCCCTCTCTTGTTCACACGCATACACACTCTCTCTCTCTCTCAGAAAAATAAAAATGAAAATAAATAAAGATACAAAAAGTAGGCAGTCCGTGCACTGAAAAGAGGAACGCACCCCATACGGTGGCACGCAAGTGAAGGAACAGCAGAGAGCGATGGCGGCCAGGACCCTCCGATGCTGGTGAGTCCCCGACGGCTCGGTCGCTGGTCTGAGCGGTGGCCTCTCGGGCCCAGCTTTCCTCCCAGTGCTCCATTGATACACATTCAGTGCACGTTAACTCACTCGCACGAGGTATCGACTCCACTGCTATGGCAGCAGATGATGGAGAATTCCACATTTTGATTAATAACCTGAACAAATACATACAGAATTCATGATGACTGCAGTGTTTAATTATTTTCTGGAGAGGGTGGGAAAGACATTAAGTTTCCCTGAGACACCTTCCGGGCACACGGGGAAAATGGCAGTGAATACGCTATTTTAGGCAGCAACGGGGAACCGTCAAATTTGTCCTCCCACCCATCCTTCCGCTTTTGACAGTCTGTGATGAACACATTGAGAGAGAAACCCGAGGGTGTGCCGAGCCGGTGTGCCGAGCCGGTGTGCCGAGCCTCAGCGCCGGGGAGGGCTGGCGGGGGGTTCCAACTGCACACACCTTTGTGCCATGACCGCCTTAGTGGAACGGGTCAGGGTCAACCGCGTCACAGGAAGCCGCCAAATTCTAGTGCTGCCGAGGGAATCAGGGTTCCTAACGCTACCTCCGGCCAGCCTTGAAGACGCCTAAATAAGCCGGCACCCAGCCGTACCACACGATTCCATCGAGGTTCTGGAAAACACCCCAGAGTCAGACACAGGAGTGGGAAGCACCTACTGAGAGCTGTGGCGGCTCTGAGCTCATCTGTCATTACGGGGGACTTGTGAGGTCCTGCTGCCCGTTCCCCTTGTTACAGCCACAGCACCCAGCACTTGGGAGGGTGCACTGAGCACCGCCTGATATGAGCTTGTGAAGACTGAAAGCCCAGGACCAGAAGCTGACATTATGTGTCCCAAAGCACATTCTCCTGTCTCACCCATCACAGGGGTGGGAATTTTCCGTGATTAGATATCAACATCTGGGGTATTCGTTCTTCTGTGCTGTTCTTTTTTGTTTTAAATGTTTATTTTGATACATATATATGTCTATATCTATATCTATATCTATATCTATATCTATATCTATATCTATATCTATATAGAAAGAAAGCATGAGCAGGGGAGGGGCAGACAGAGAGGGAGACACAGAATCCGAAGCAGGCTCCAGGCTCTGAGCTGTCAGCACAGAGCCTGACATGGGGCTCAAACTCATCAATTGCGAGATCATGACCTGAGCCGAAGTCGGATGCTTAACTGACTTAGCCACCCAGGTGTCCATCACCTTTTTAAAAAATTTTTTTAAAAATATGTATTTATTTTTGGGAGAGACAGAGAGAGACAGAGCACGAGCAGGGGAGGGGCAGAGAGAGAGAAAGACAGAATCCGAAGCAGGCTCCAGGCTCCGAGCTGTCAGTACAGAGCCCGACGCGGGGCTCGAACCCACGAACCGTGAGATCATGACCTGAGCTGAAGTCGGACGCTCAACCCACTGAGCCCCCAGGCGCCTCCTATATTCTGTTTCAAACGTGGCTCTCGGTGGTTTTGTGACTGTTTCTTGGTGCTTCCCAATTTCCAGAGCACAAGCACCGTATTAACTGGCATTTTTTGCTGGGTTTTACACATCTTTTCATAGAACTCTTTGCCTTTCAATAAAGTCAATTGCTTAAATGTGCTACCACATGCAGGATCTTTCTAACTGCGGTTTCTAAAGCTGGATAAGCAATATGTCGCTGTTCATTCGTGTTCCGCCCACTTCCTGAGCACCTGCCCCGTGAGGCCATGTTTGAGGCGCCAGCACGGCAGGGGTGCCAGACCCACACACGTGTGTCAGCTTGGCCTCTGAGGTCCCGCTCGGTCTGTTACCTGCCGTTCCTCTGTCCTCACATCCTCATCTGACCACAAGCCCTTCGGTCTCCCATCCTGGCTGAGGTTGCTGGGCAGCAGGGGAGGAAAGGGAGGGGAGGAAACGGCAGGGGACGTGCTGAGCCTGTGGCTGCTCTCCGGGTGCCGTTCCCCTTGGCCCCCCAGGGCACAGACGGCCCCCCCCCCCCGTCCCTGGAAGGAGGTGTGGCACGGGAGCAGGTCCGGCCAATGGGATGTGTGCAGAGGAGACTGTGGCTGGGAGCAGGTGTGGTCTGCTCCCTCCTGTGGGACAATCACAGGCACAGGTGACAGGGGGTGGGGGCTGTGGGATGGAACCCACCGAGAACCAGGAGCCAACTCAAGACCGACAGTGGCCTGGGATAGTTTTCTGCACTTCTGGGCGGAATTGTGTCCCCCCCAGATTCACGTGTTGGAGCCGTGACCCCCAGCCCCTCAGAAAGTGACCGCACTTGGAGACAGAGTCTTTAAGGAGGTGATTATGTTAATGGGGTCATGGGGTGGCCCTGATCCAATAGGACTGGGGTCCTCACAAGAGGAGGAGATGGGGACACAGAGGAAGACCATGTGAGGACAGGGGAGAGGACGACATCTACATGCTCAGGAGGGAAGCCCCTGGAGGAACCCACCCATGACACCTGATCCTGGACCCCCAACCTCCTGATCGCAAGAGAGAAAACTGGGCTGTGCCCGGTGCCCGGATACCTGGCCCGGCAGCCACCAAGGCCCACGTGGGGAGTGAGCTGCGGCATGGAGCTTGGACGTGGGGAGAAAGGCGAGCGGCAGACACGGGGAAGGAGGTGGCGGGCGTTTGCAGGGCCTGGGGTGCAGGGCTCAGGAGCCCGGACTGCATCCCGCCTGGGGGGGCTGTGGCACGGAGATCAGGACCCTTCCCTGGTCCTCCCCGCACCCCAACAGCATTTGGACGGGAGCAAGCTTCACGACGTCGAGGGCCAAGCACCCCGTGCCCAGGCAGGAAGCCGAAGCATCACGGCCCTCGGCATGGGGCAAGTTCACGGCCTCTTGTGGGCCAGACCCTGTGTTCCAGGCCAGCCCAGCCCGGAGCCCCCGCTCAGCAAATACATGCTGGGTCAATGAGAAGTGGTGTGTCTGCACGGGGGGCTGCCCCCAGTCACGGTTTGACCCAGGCCTGGTGAGTCACTCGTGGTGGATATCAGGGCAACTGCAGTCCTTGTCAGGGCGTGCCAATGCAGCGGGGGAGAGCCTTTGGTTCCCTGCACACAGGCAGACAGGGGTCGTGTTCACTCTCCCGGCGACGGGCTGGGGCTGACCCGGTGCCCCGAGGACGGCAGGAGGAGCCAGCGACCCAGAGATCCTAGCTGGCCTGGGTGCACCACGCGCAGGGGTCCTGCCTGAGGGGCACAGACAGGGGTGCCCTGGGGGTGAGCTGTCTCCCTGGCTCCCAGGAGGTCAAGGCTACTGAGAACCAAGAGGGCAAGAGGGAGAAGGGATGGGGCCAGAGCTGGGCTGGGCCGGGTTTGGCCTCCAGGTTGGAGCTCGGACTATTAATTCTATCTTTTCATATCCATGCAGAACAAAACTCTGTCTGTGAAAACACCTCTCAATTCGATTGCTCGGGGGCCTCCCCGGAGGCGGCTGGGTGCACTTGGAGGGTGTCGTCCTCCCAGACGAGCAGGCACGGCCGTAGGTTGGCGGGGGTGAAGGTAACGAGACTAAACCCTCTGCCAGAGAAAAGACTGCTCCAACAAGAGATCCGAAGGAAAATTTGCAGAAGAGCACGGTACCCACCGGATGCCTTGATACATGGATGTGCCAGTTCTCCCGACACATGGGCCCCGGGGTTTATCTTGGCCCACTTGGCCCCCCCCCCCCACCCCCGCTGACATGGTCCCCGCAGCCCTCAGCTGGGTGCCCAGCTGAGGGCTGCCTTTGTGTCCGTGACTGTGGCCAGCGAGTTCAGTCTTCAGAGCAAAGCAGTGAGGGGCGCGACCCCAAAAGACCTGGTGGCGGTGACTGGGGCGCAGACGCTGGCTCCGAAGGGCTGGTAAGAACAGGCAGGTCTGACAAAAACTCTGCCCCTTTCATGGCCCCGCGATGTCCGCGTCGCTCGCGGGGACGTTCTCCCCGAGTTCAAGTCCAGGGCTGCCCGGCTTCCACCCGGTGAGGCCCTGTTTCATCCTTTGCTTTGACAGGCCGGGCTCACTGTTCCCCACGAGGCTCTGGCTTTTGAGTTTCCGTGCAGAAGAGAGGGGTCTGTGGATACACGGGGGGGACGCCTCACAGAGGGGAGGGCGCGTGGCTGTGCAAAGCCCATCGGCCTCTGCTCCCCTCAATTCTGGAGAATTCTCTGTTGCTCCAGCCTTCCCTCCTCGGGCTGGCTGGCTCTGCTTAGCAGCGTCCCTGACGTCCACCCACGCGGTGCCGGGGGACCCTCCCAGGTGCTGCAAGTGTCTGCATGTGCGGGTACGACACACACCTACAATCACCCGCACGTATACACAGAAGTTTGCGGTTGGGTATTTTAATGACGCTGGTACTTGTTTTTTAATGGCGTTCACCAAGGAGGTCTGGTGTTTCCCTACTGCACTTAGGCACAGGCCTCGGGGAGGCAGGAGGAGACAGTATTTGAGGGGCGAGGGCCAGTCCTGATTTTTGTGGACCGTCAATGCACATGAGCCCTTCCTCCCCTGTGGGAGCCGCCCTGTCCGTGAAGCCGTGTCCTGGCCTCAGGACAGTCACCCCCACCCCTACCGGAGGAGGGCCCCGTGCTGCGGGGGGAGGGGCGGCGCTGTGGCTGTGGGGGTCCTGTCCCCGGGGAGGCTACATCCCTTGAGTGAATGAATGAAGACTGGCACCAATGCTGCCCTGAGCAGGACTCCCCTCGGGTCCAGTTCTAGCTCTGGCCGGTCTGGTGGTCTGCACCTGTGGGGAGCCCCGGCCGCTTGCTGAGACACGGCTGTGATTTTCCAAGCTCGTGTGGGATGCAAGGTTGCTGTATCTTCTCTCAACAGAATAAGGAGAAAGTGGGAGCGTTCACTGGGGGGGGGGGGGGGTCCTTTGAGGCAGAAATACCCTGATCCTTCAGGATGTGGCTCAAAGTCCTGGCAGGGATCAGCCTGCTTCCCAGCCTTGAACCCACGGAGGGGCAGGGGTTCTCTGACCAGCAGCAGGTGCAAGGGAAGTTCAAGTGGCCATGTGCAGGGCTCCCAGGAACTCCTTCTCAAGTGCCCCAAGCACTTCACCTGGGCCCACTCAGTCGCAGCTGAGGTCTGTGCACCGGGCCGGTGCTCAGAAGGGCTTCATAATGTGTTCACCGCTCTCTGTCACTGTCCTGAAATTCTCAACTCTTTGTGAACAAGGGACTCTGCGTTTTAGTTTGCACTGGGCCCCACAAACTATGTCACTAGTTTCAGACTTTCCTCACATATAATTTATTCCTACAACATTTTACTTAAAAGTTTTTTTGGACAACTATGCATTGATCTTTTTTCTAAGCCTGATATCACGCCCATTAGTTTAAATCCAGTTCTGTCTTCTCTGTATCAGCAGAGATGAGCAAATGCACCTGTGGTCCTGTTTCATGGGCCCGTGGATTCAGTTTGTATACATGAGGTCGAGCCATGTGGGCCCCTCCAGGGGTGTCCCCGTGGCCAGCGCCCCCACCTGACTCTGCTTACTTCTCTACAGGTTGCTGGGGATCCAGGTGAGTCGACCGGACCCATTTCTTTTTTTTTTTTTTTTTTTTTTAAATTTTTTTTTCAACGTTTATTTATTTTTGGGACAGAGAGAGACAGAGCATGAACGGGGGAGGGGCAGAGAGAGAGGGAGACACAGAATCGGAAACAGGCTCCAGGCTCTGAGCCATCAGCCCAGAGCCTGACGCGGGGCTCGAACTCACAGACCGTGAGATCGTGACCTGGCTGAAGTCGGACGCTTAACCGACTGCGCCACCCAGGCGCTCCTCGACCGGACCCATTTCTTGTCTAACTGGCACTAATTTGCCACTCACGTCAGTAAACCGTTAGATCATGCTTCTGAGCCTCAGCTTCCTCATCTGTGAAATGGGAATAATTATAACCGCCCAGCCTGGGTCACAAGGTTTCTGGGAGATCAACTAGGGTTGGGGCTTAAGCAGTGTGAGTGATGGATGACCCTTCCTTGGAGGAAATTCTCAGACTTGAAGGGCAGAAGCTCTGTGTGTATATGGCTGTGGTTGTCGGCATCCAAGGGGCGGATGGGATTCATGTCTTCGATTGGCCAACTTCTGGATGAATCCGGGATAAATGCTCCCTTCCTGCCACGGCCACGGTGGAGGCTGCCACATGTGTCCTCTACGGTATTTCGACGACAGAGGCTAGAAAAAGGCCCAAGTGTAGGGAAGGACCTCAAAAGCAGCAGAGCCTGATCAGTGTGGAAGCACAGGGCTGTTTCCCCAGCTCCAGACCCCAAGCCCAACCGAACAACAGCCTTGGGGGCTCCCCTCGCTCTCCTGCAGACAGATGGCCAGGAGCTTGGCGGGGTGCCTGGCCTTGGGGTAAGTCTGAGAGCCTGCTGTTTGCTATTTACCAGCTTTTAAACAACCGTATTAACATAGAACGCATATGCCAAAACACACACATGGTCATAGAAACCAAGCAAGCAAACACAATTTTCTCCCTGCCTCTCCCGTGGGCCACGGTCCAGCCCCACGTGGTTTTCATTCGGCCCCTTTCGTTCCCAGATCTACAGCAAAGTCCCTTAGTGCCCCTGTCTGTACAAGATGCAAGTGGAAAATGAGAAAAAAAAAAATGGAACAATCTCACTAATATTTTAAGCCACAAAGTAATATTTCTATAGCAGAGTGCAAATAGAATTTTACATAATGCACAGAATAAATGCCTCTGAAAATCAATATTTCCAGCTGGATGTACAAATTAAATGATGATATTCAAGTGCAAGATTAAAACAATGATTTAAGATAGAAATTGAGTTATATTATCTCATGCCTGCCTACTGCTGAATATGTTAATAGAACAAATTTGTTAGCATTCAGTCAATTTATCTCCCTAAACAGGAGGAGGTGGGGATTCCTGTCTGAAAAGCAAAAAGCATGGGGAGAAACACCTCCCAGAGTACATTCTGGAGAAAATACTGCCCAACCAGAGGCTTATTTGGGAATTGGGAGGCCGGATGTGGCTTGTCCTCCCCTGTCAGGGAGACTCGGGGTTAATTTTCCAGAAGCATCCTTGGTTCCATTCCTGCAGGTCCAAAGGCCTCGTGAGGCTCCTGCCTCTCCACTAATGCGGAGGGTAATTAGGCCTGGCACATTCGAGGTCTGCAGGGCCCACGCTCCCCACAGTTAACACCCACGGTCACGTCCTCACCCTATTTATTCCCTTTGAAGAGTGGGAGCTGGCTCCGGCCCCTCGGGATGTCTGCTCAATAATGCAGCAGGAGGCACAGCGTTAATGGTCCCTGCACACGAGGCATCGCTAATTGCAGAGAAAGGCGGCAGAAACGAGGGAGCGGCCAGGAGCCCCCCCGCCTGGCGTCGGCCCTCTCAGGTCCCTAGGTCTTCTAACACCTGCGGGACAACGGGCCACTTAGTCGGGGCACAGCTTGCCAAGCTGTCCATGCTGCAGGGTCCTGGCACTCTTGGCGATGACGTTGCTGATGACGGCTGAAGCAGCAGGCATACCTGCTCAACCCAGGCCCCCCGTGACCGGCAGCCCCCGGTGTGGGCTTCCTCCCCCCACAGCAGCCTCAGGCAGCGCTGGCCCCAGAGCTGCTCTAGGTCGCCGCGGACCTCGTGTTCTTCAGCTCTTTGCTGCCATGGGGCCTTCTTCCTCCTTAAAACTCCCTTCCCCTTGAGCTCAGTGACAGAGGGTCCCCACTCATCCCCCTGCTGTCTGACCACTCCTCCTTGGAGCTTCTCCTCTTCCGCAGCTGCCGGCTCTCCACAATCTCCAGGGTCCTCACCCTGGGGCTGTCTTTCCCTCGCCCCACCTTGCCTGGGTGGCCTTCCTTGTGGAAGAAGTTACGTGGAAGCTGTGAGAAGGAACTTGGTTCTGCTGCACCAGGAGAACCTGGGTGAGAACAGGGCGCAGCCCCAGCCGGCACCTGGCTTCACTAACAGAACACCACCACGGGAGCAAACTGCACTGGCATTCCCACGAGCACCGCGCTATGGGACCCTGTGTCCCCAGAGCCTTGACAATGACAGCAAACTTTTGGATTTCAATAGATTGGCAAGCGTGGCCCTCTGGTTTGCTTTAAACGGACTGCAGGTCTTTCTAGAGATGAGTTGCATTTGACACGAGGTTGGGGTAAGTCTGAGGTTTAGGGACCCACTGTAATTCCTGGCTCAGACTCCGTGCATCTAGCTTGGTGTTTGCTCTCATGTTGGTCAGGGCTCAAGGGCCCCTCAGGACAACTTATGGAGCATCCCTTATGTGTTAAGTCCCAGGAAGAGCAGAGAAAGCGGCACATGGTTTAGTCGGGGCACCATCCTTCCTGGAGTGGTGGTGGTGGTGGTGGAGGGGGGGGACAGAGAGAAAAGCCCACCGTGCTGTGGCGCTGGTGGAATTGGATTGCCCGTGTGGAACCTTCCACGGGGTCTGGGCTCTGTGAACCGTCCGAGGGGGCAGAGGGTTTTCTGTGACAGGGGATCAGAGTTGGCGAAGTGTCTTCGTTTTGCTCACACACATTTTTATCAGCATCTCCTCCCCGGATGGCAGCAAGCCTCAGGACCAGCGGCAGGTGACACTTCTGAGAATCCATCTGATGTTTTTATGGCTGAAGATCCCAGCCAGGGGCCGAAATCCCCTCAAGTTCCCACACTTGAGCAGCGAGGAAGATAAGACCAAACTTTTAAATCCTGGATAATCCTCACTTTACTAATAAGCAGTTTTTATCTAAATCCTGCATTTAAAATTGTGCTTTCCCAACTGATGCTGGTAAAATCAAGTTCCCACATCCAATTTCCAGTCTGCACTCAGAAAGCGCTAACCCCTCCAAAGGCTTGTTGCCGTGCCTCCTCTCAAACAGATCCTTGGTCCCCATGAGCTGGGACTCAGCCAGTGCCGCCTCCACTGTCCACATGCCTAGAAGAACCATGAGGTCCCTCAGTTTCTTGTGGATGGAATTCACTCTTGTCCTCCCACCATGACCCCACCCTCAAGGACGGCCCATGAATCCCTTTTAAAAAACCTATTTAATTTAATTCCGAAAATATTTTTTACAGCACACACCGTTGTGTGCCAGACGCTTAGGTCTTTAATATTGATTCTTTCATCCCTGTTAAAACATCAAGGTAGATCCTTTGCCAGACCCATTTTACAGAATGGGAAAGTGAAGCAAGGAGGCGGCCACCGAGATGGTCAGTTTGGGAACCTGAACTCAGACACAGCAGTCTGGGTCAGGGTCTTCCTATGTAGCAGCTGTGGGTAGTGAATCCCAATGATGTTAAGATAGGTCGGTCCTATTTCTTCCTTGACCCACACAGGTGGGGTTCTAGAAACGCACCTTGAGAGTGACTATGTGCCAGCCCGGTGCTGTCCACCAAGGGAGGTGCTGAATATCTGTCTGAAAGATGGAGCTGCTCCAATGTCATTCAAAGGCAAATTCAGCACCCCTCGGAGGACAGCACCAGGCCAGCGCTGAAGGATCCAAAAGAAGAAAAAGTTGCAAGATGCTTCCACTGTCACTACCTGTTAGATCAAGCTGAGTCTTGTTCTTAGCCCAGGCGCATACGCTCCTGGGCTCTGCCTTCCGGATATGGTGGAACAGATCTGACTATTTCATGACATTAGACACTCCCAGTGCATTTTCTTCCCATCCAAAAGCATCCTCGTTGCCAGTCTGTTTTCAGAGAGGCTCCCCGCCTTCCCCTTGATCGTTCTTGCTGTCTTGCTTTGGCTCTTGTCCAGTCTTCAAAGATCTTTCTGGAGATGCCAGGGCAAAAGGACTGCTTTGCCGGTTCCCAGCTGTGTGGGTTCCAGTCAGTAAATGGCTGTGCCCGCCACCGCACGGACGGTGTTCACTCAGCTCTACTCCACCCGCCATGGGCAGCTTTAATCAGCACAAGAAGACCCCAGATGCTGTCAGAATGAGATTCAAAGAAAAGGGCCACCTTGGGGGCAACTTCCACAGCAGCTAACGACGAAAAATGACGCTATGAACATATTCCACCCAGCAAACATTTCTTCTACTGAAAGAATCTAGAATAAGAACAAGAAGTTCTGAAAGTAAGCTACAAATTATCAAGGAATCATGCTATAGATTTCCTGTAGATGGATCCCATGTCATGTTATAACACATTTGTATGAGATTATAAAAACCAATATTCACCCCGGGATTGCGCAATAAATAGAATTTATTAAAGTACTTGTGAAATGCCTCCAGTGAGAAATTCATCTTTGATCCAGATTTTAATAAGGATTATATAATCATAATGAGACTGTAATAAAACAGCATTACCTGAATAATCCATTTTATTACCAATTTTATTATGAGTTCTCATTTATTACAATTCACTGGATATTTAAAGCATATGTAAATGATGTGGTATAAAATATATGAAGAACCAGAATTATGGTATGTGTCTATGTAAATTTATCTTCCTGATATCTAAGAGCTCCAGACTTCCAAAGATTATATAATCAGAAAGGCTCTCAACAAAAGGTTAAAAATGTGGCTTTGGGTCTCAGGAATCAAATATGAATGCCTCACCATGGAAATGGCCATTCCATCCCACAGATATGAAATCCAAAGTCTGCAGGATTAAATCTTTATTAGGAGCAGAATACTCTAGCTAACAGATACTGAAAACGTCACCAGAAAACTCCTTTTACTTTACTCCTGCATTATAAGTGTAATATGTGGACATATGTAATCTTCAATAACCAAGATCAAGATCATGCATTTGTAAAAACAAAACAAATCAAAAAACAAGGCCAACACCAACTCCCTTTCCGGAAACAAGGAGACTAGGGTAAACGACACCTGCCTTGCCCACATCACATGTCCCGACTGCATCCTGGCTTTGACTGTCTACATAACCTGCCTTCCATCTCTCGATCTCCTGGCTCTGGCCTCCTCTTCTCTCCCACATTTAGGAGAGAACTCCTCCTTAGCTCCTCCTGCCCTCCCTGATCCTTGCTTTTTGGGTGTGCCCTGTTCCCAGCTAATCAATAAAACCCTTAAGAAAGGGGCAACTCCAGCCTCCATCCACTGTGTCCAACTCCCAGAATAACACCCCGGAGGCTGCCAGCATGCCTGATGGCCCAGAGAGGCGTCATCCCTCTCTCCAAAATCCAAGGTGCCACAAAGCAAAAGCAAGATGGCGACGGAACACGTTTGCTGAGCCGGTTCTAGTGAGTAGCTAACGATGCTCTTCTGCCTTGTTCCACGCCCATGATAAAATGCCACGTCCTACTGATGCGGCCCTCAAGTGTCCAGCACACAGAACGGAATGCCTTCTGTAAGAGAGGGAGCCAGGAACCACGGTGATATATCCTCAGAGCTCTCACTCACTGGAGACAACGGGGCCAGGAGTCTCTCCCTGTTCTTTCACAGACACACGCAGAGCACCACGGGGATGCTGGGACAGGAGAGGAGACACGCAGATGTCACAGTGCCTCTCCACTCACTGCACACATGCGCCTGTCCTCCGGGAAGGGAAGAACGGATCCCCGCCTGAAAAGCTCTGATTCCTCTTCTGTGAGGACGGAAGGACGTCAAGGATGTGGAACTAGACAGAATGTACACAGTCACGGTGTGCCCCAGAGGCCTGCCTGCAACATGGGGCCTAGAGTTCATTATAAGGTTTCACAGACTCTAAAAGTCTTTGCGAGGGTAGAGCTCATGTTAGTGTTCTTGCCACAGTCACAGGCACACAAAACAACCACAAAGGGACAGAGGGAAGCTTTTGGAGGTGAAGGACATTCACGTCACGATGGATATCGTGACGAAGGTAACACGAGTGTGTACACATGGGCCAGAACTGAGCAGACCACACATTAATTGCGTGCAGCTGTCTTTGCACCGATTGCACAGTAAGGCTCCGGGGTGGGGGGGGGGGAGTCAAGATCCTGTGCTTTCAAAAGTCGACTCGGGAGGGGCACTAGGGGGGCATCTGCGTGCTGGGCACGTGGTTGTCACTCCCGTGAAAATTCAGAGAGATGTACAGTTTGTCTGCGTTTCTGTTCGTACGTTGTCCTTTCCGCCGAGTCTGAGAAAATGAGCAGAGGGCTCCGAAATTTGGAAACACTGTCAAGGGCGAAGAGCCCCCCCCGAGTGCCCAGGGGGCCCCCCACACTGTGGCTGTGGCCTCAGTGGCAGGCACTTGACAATCAAACTTGAGTCAATTTTCAAAGAGCTTTCTGGAAGAACATAATTAGATTAGAACATTACATTTGTTAATTTTTCAGTTGCTCATTAAAATTGACACGTCATTTGATTTTGACAGAAACCTTTTTATCTTGATGTAAAGCTGTAGGCATTTTTTTTAAAAAAATAAAGCTATATTTAGGAAGTTCTGAAATACGACAACCACAATCATGAAATCGAACCGCTCTCTCCATCACTCACATCCGAGAATCACAAAATAAATCATCTTGCCCTCATAACATCGGAAAAGAAAAACAAACAGGGCTGCAGCCTTTATTTAAACTTTTGCAGAGATGAGTCCGTTACGGGGCGGGGGCGGGGGCACGTTCCTGACTCAGGGGAGCCGTTCAGGGTGCCAATGGTTAAGCCTGCTCCGCAGACGAGTGCCGGGGAATTCAGACCACAGGACGTGGGTTCTAGAACGGTCTTTGCTTTCTGTGTCACAACACGGCCCTGCTAGGCCCTCCCTAACACGGAAGCTGAGAGAAGAAAAAGATCCTCCTGCCTGTGTTCAGTGAGGATTCCTGACGAGTCGGAGCAGAACCACCAGGGTCAGCAACTTCCAGAAAGAGGGGGTGGGTGGTAGGAGGCACGGAAGCCTTTGGGGAGAGGCAGGCATGGGTCCAGTCCCCCCTCCCACAGATGAGCCACGTGCTCATGGACCTTCTGGTCCCGCATCAATAAAGTGGGAGTAATAAAAGCACTAACCTTGTGGCAAAGCCAGGAAGCTGACCACCAACGCAGGTGCCTGTCCATGGGAACAGGTGGCTCCTGGGGAGCAGATGCCCAAGGGGGGAGGCTTTCACCCGAGCGGTGCCTTGGGACTCCCCACTGCGTGTGTGAGGGGGACAGATGTGCCTTCCCTCGTCTCTCGCAAGCCCGCTGCCAGGTGGACGGGGCTCCCAGGACTCAGAGACACTGGAGGCTGACACAGGGTTCTTCATCTCTGAGCGAGGGTGGGACACCTGCAGTGGTCTGTGACTCAGAGCGAGAAAGGGACGTGTGGAGACCCCGGGAACCACGGAGGCCACAGCGCAGAGAAGGTGAGATGCGGGTCTGGCCATCGCATGGAGCCAAGCACAGAGCACAAATGTTTGTTTCCTCCCTCGTTCTTCCTTCTAAGCAAGTCGCCAGCTCCTGCACAGGGAGAGGCTTTAGCTGAAGCCTGCGGACCCTTGCGATGTATCCTCGGTACGTCCCCGAGGAGCCGGCTGGGGGTGGCCAGATCCTGGCGTTCGGGGCCGCACGCCAGCCCGGGATGCACCAGGCGAGCCCGAATGGGGCAAAGGAAGCAAGCCCTCCACCCTTCTCACTCCCACGAAACTCCCTAAATCTCCCACGAAAGCTCGGCCCAAAACGCAGCTGCGGCCGCCCCACCCCGCCCCCCAAACGTCTGCTGTTCCAGTTTGGTCTCCAGTCACTGGAAACTTCCAACTGCGTTAAATTACACGGGAGATGGCTGAGCAAATGGGCACAGGATGAAACCAGGGAATTCACCCCCTGTGAGGTCTGTCCAAGGTACCACTTGAGCTTTACGACGACAGAGCTATCATTCAGAGACTGACACGCCCTAAGTCACTTCTGACCCGGAATAAAAGGATGAAAAGCTGGCTCTGAAAGCAGCCTTGTCATTTCAACGCACATTTCAACGTTCCCATTAGAAAGAAGGATTTTTTGTTTGTTTGGTTTTTACGAAGGATGCCGAGGGTGGAGAGGATAAGGAGAGGCAGTCGCTTCGTGTGCAAGATTCTGGTTTCTCTTTGTTAAAGAATAGACTGGACAATCTGTTTACAGATACTCCTGTAACAGAATGCTCTATGAATATGGCTTTTTTAATTTTAATTTTGAAGTTATTTGTGACTCACAGCAGTTGCAAGATCAGTGCAGAGTCCCTGAGGATTCCTCCCCCAGACTCCCTGCGGGCAGCACCTTACAGAACCCACGTCCCGGACTGCGAGTGGGGATGCGACGTCGGCATGATGCTGGGGACACGGCGCAGCCCTCGTTCAGTCAACACCGTTTCACACACGCTCTTTTAGACCTTGCTGTGAACGTATTCCTCCACCGGCAGGCGTGCAAGGTGGGGACACGGCTCTTCCCAGTGACACTCCAACCCCAGCAGCGTCAACAGAAGCAGCACAGCGACCACAAGGAGCTACTGGATGTGTGTTTTCTCCGCAGCTGTAATAAACGTGCTCAGAGTGGCGGGAGGGGTGTTTAGAGACGGGCTGGTGCGCGGTCGCTGGGCTCTGGGGAAGTCCCAGTCTCCTCAGTGCAGGGCACATGATGCCCCATGCTGTCACTCAGGAGGGACAGACGGAACGCCCCTAGCACGGCGGATCCACGCAGCCCCCTAGCGCCAGCCTCCCAGGGACTGTCCCCTACGGCAGGGCCCGGGAGACGCTCAGGGAAGCCGATAGCACCTTCTCACTAAACTGCTCAGCTGCACGGATCCCCAGCCTTTCCGGCCTCCGCACCCTGCTTCTCAGAGCTTTGTCTTTTTGAGGCAAGGAGCCGCCTACGGGAATGCTGCCCACTTCGGGGGTGTGGGTGGGAAGAAAAGCTCTCCCAAACTTAAAACTTTGGTGCTAGTTCTGGAAAACCAGTAAAACCGCGCAATCCACAAACGGTAACCGGGATCCCGCTGCACTTGCTGACCCTGTGCACAGTGGTCTTTGCCTGCTGTCCTCTGCCCTCCAGGTCTCAGCAGCTCCGCTGGCCGCAGGGGTTCCGTAGGGGTCTTTCTGGGCTCTGAGCGAGGCAGACGCCCGTCCCTGCCTGGGCCTTCAGCCTCTGAACACAGTTCACCATCTGGAATGGAGCGATTCCACACCTTGCAGGATCTGACAAAGATCCTGCCAGCAGACTTCTGTGTGTGTGTGTGTGTGTACACCTTGTGCACGTGTGAGTGCACCATGTGTGCATCTGTGCGAGTGAATGTGTGTGGAGCACGTATGTGCTCATGCGTGCACACCGCACGCACCTTTGTGTGCAGGTCCGCGTACAGACACGTGCATGCATTTATGCGTACTAGCGCACACGCGTGTGAGCACAACGTATGCACGTATGTGTATGCATACCAGTATGCACGTGTGTGAGTGCACTCTGTGTGTGGGCATGTGCGTGTCCACAACCCTTTGCACCAGAGTTCTGGAGACGCTCTCGGGTCGACCTGCTCTTGTAAGGTGGACAAGTCGGGTGCACATAAAACCGATGCCCCCCTCCCTCTGGCCCAGGGCCCTAAGGTGGGAATTCTTGGTGCCGCTGTCATCACTCAGAGTGCGGAATGGAAGGTCGAGTCTCCATCAGCTGTACTTAGGCTCTGAGAAGTTCCTGCCGCACCAGTAAACATCTCTGAGCTTCCCTGGGACTGTGCATGGGACACACCTCCTTGCGCAGGGCTGCAGCACCGGGAGAGAGGGCTCTTTCTGCCCCCGGGGCCTCCACCTGAAGGAAGTGCCCTTGCCTCAGGTCCCGCCTCTCAGGGGGCATTTCAATTAAAATGGCTAAAAGTCACCCCCCACCCCCACCCCAGGCACAAGAAGCAGAGGAGAAGGCTGAGCTCACCAGAGCTGAGAGCTCAAGGTCTGGGCCCCGGGGCCTGTACAGCTTCTTCCTGAACGGAGGAGGGGCCGGTGGGGGCGGGGAGCTGGCAGACAAACCTCCGAGAAGCAAGCAAGTTCTAGATGTTGCTCCTCGGACGCTGGAACTTTTGGAAAATGAAGGCTTGCAGGGACCGGGGCGTTGTCCCTGCCCCTGGGACCACCAGCCCTGTTTCCCCCGCTGAAAACGGGGGTGGCCATCAAGGGTCATAAGGGGCAGGGGGCGGGAGCTGACATGAAGATCCAGGTGACAGCCGCTGCTCCAACCCAAGGATGTGGGTCCTGCGGACGCTGTGCCTGCTTCCCGGACGTGCGTGCGGCGCCTTCCTATGGACGGGTCAGATGCTTCACAGCCATGCTGCCCCTTCATGAACCGTTCTCACCCGGGGACGGTTTGTCCAGCCCGCTCGCACCCCAGGGGTGCTGGGCAGTCATGTCCGGGGACATTTCTGGATGTCACAACCACGGGGGCTGCTCCTGCATCGGGCAGGCAGAGCCCCGGACGCTGCATCCTACAACGCATGGTCCACCGCAAAGATGCTCAGCTCCAATGTCGGCGATGCCCGGGCGAGAAATGCTGACCTATGCCTTCTGTCTCAGACTCTCCTGTGCAAAGATTTCTTAAAAAAATTTTTTTTAACATTTATTTTTGAGAGAGAGAGAGAGAGAGAGAGAGAGAGAGCATGAGCAGGGGAGGGGCAGAGAGAGAGGGAGACAGAATCTGAAGCAGGCTCCAGGCTCCGAGCTGTTAACATGGCGGAGCCTGACGCGGGGCTTGAACCCACAAACGGCAAGATCATGACCTGAGCTGAAGTAGGCCGCTCAACCGACGGAGCCACCCAGGAGCCCCATCTATGCAAAGATGTCTTATCATTACAGCTTCTCACAAAAAATTCCTATTGCAAAACTTTTAGAAATGTATATTTTTTGAGTCGTGGAGGTGGGAGGGTCATAGGAAAGAAGGAAAACAATGAACACGTGTTTCACCTCAAATATTTCTTATTACAATAGGAATCCAATTTCTTTTCAGTTTTTTTTTCATTTCTGAAACAGGGAGGGGTATAGACTATATTTTTCCCCCTTATTTTCTCCCCACGTTTTTTAATAGGCACCCACAAACCCACTGTGACCCAGCTGCGTTTCTCTCCCCTCCTGCCCCCACAAAAGGGTGGGATTTAATTAATTTCTCAATGTGCTTTCTTGTTCCAATTCAAGTTCAATTAGTTGGATGAAATGACATAATGGGTATGAAACAGCTCCGAGAAGAGTGTAAGGCCCGACACACACAGAAAGTGTCATCACCGAAACCATGGAAAACAATTTGTCCCCATTGTAATTATGTGGCATTTGCACAGGTAAGTAACAACAGCCCGCGTGTTCGTACAACGCCTCAGACTTCGCGGACGCCTTGTGTGCGTGGAGAGAGGAGCAGCGAGTGGTACGCAGCCCTGCAGCCCTCCAGAGGCACCATGTCTCAAAATGCTTCCCCGTCAGCAGGGAGACTGAGTGCAACGAATCAAGCACCGTCCCCTCTCTCCGTGAGAAAATCCAAGCACAGTGGCTGGGGTCGTCCTGACACGTGTTCATCGGTGACAATCAGGTATCAATGCTTCCCCCCAACGCTAACCATCTTCAATTTTATTTTTTAAAATGTTTATGTATGTATTTTGAGAGAGAGAGAGCGAGCGAGCGAGCAGGGGAGGGGCAGAGGCAGAGGGAGAGAGAGAATCTCAAGCAGGCTCCACACTGTCAGCCCAGAGCCCAACACAGAGCTCAAAACTCACGAACCGTGAGATCACGACCTGGGCTGAAATCAAGAGTCGGAAGCTCAACTGACTGAGCCCCCCGGGGGCCCCTGATTTTACTTCCGGCACGAAGGTTCCCAGTGACGAAAGGAACCCGCTGCTCACCGGTGACCAGAGTGCTCGGACGCTGTCTCTTCCCCCAGTGGATGGCAGAACCTTGCCCGTCCTGAACGCCAGGTGACGGGTGGCCTTGGGGCCCGAGGTGGGGGGGCAACTGCTCTGCACGCGTCCCCCCCCAGGGTCCCCACAGCCTGCCTGACCAGAGGGGGAAAATGAATCAATTAATAAAAGCAAATTACCTTTTACCAAGTTAAATAAAAGCTAATATAAATGAAACACTGCGTGTGTGGCAGATTTATACGCGCTATAACCGTTCCATTCCAGGATGGAAACGTTTTAATGTGATATTAAAAAAGATCAAATTAAACTTTAATGCACGCAACCCTTGGTGTCAGAAGCGGCAAGACGCCTCTCTCACGTTTGCACGGAGCCCACGGACCGCGGGTCCACTCGCATCAACTTTCCAGAGTTGGGGAGGGGTGTCTGGCCTGCAGCCCAGCGCACCTGCTACCTCCTCCCCCAGTCTGGGAGCAGAGACCCCAGGTCTGCCCCAGCGCCCCGTTACTGGTACACGAGGGCTCAGGTGGGGACGGGAGGTGGCACTGAGGCGGAGCTCGGCCAGAGCTCAAGGAGGACTGCAGGGGACGCAGGTAAACGGGCAGGGAGCACGCATGCTGAGGAGCAGGACAGGCTCTCCCAGCAGGAGACCCCGGCTGGCATTCGGGGGGAAAGGCCCGGAACCCCTTCCACTCCTGAGACTCAGGTCAAATCCCCCCACAGGCCCGGGAAGCCCACCGCGCACCGCAAAACACAGGCCTTGGCGCTCTTTCGGGAAAAGGATCACAACTGACGAACTGTCCTCGAACCAGTGGTACCAAGATCTGTGCTCCCCCTTCCCAGGAAGACAAACTTCCCGGATGCTCGAGGGGCCACAGTGCTGCAATGTTCCCGCTGGAGAAGGTCCGGCCCGGCTCTGGGCGGCTCCGCGTGGCTCTCTGGGACCTGGGCGGGGTCAGCCCAGCAAAGCCGCGTCTAGTGGGTAGAGATGCCGTTAAGGTCTGGGCTCAGGAACTAGGTTCTCCCGGTTCGCGTCCTGGCCCCCCGAGACCTGGTGACTTTGCCTGCTGAGTGTGCCTCATGTCCCCGCTCTGTGACACGGGAAGGTACCCGTTTTCTCAGAAGCCCACCGGAGATCAATGAGTGAGTGCACGCCACATGCTCGCCGACACCGCTCACAGGGACGCGTCTGCCAGAAACTCCACTCGGACAGTCTCAGGACAAGGAGCCGCAGGGGGCTGATGCCCCGCGCGTCTTCGCTGTCCCGCGGACTCACGGTCTCTTCCTCCCCGAGTGCGGATCCTGAGAGACGCATCTGGTCATGCTTTAGACAGCCCCGGTTGTTTTCCGGTCGGGTGGGGGTACCGAGGACACGCAGATGGGCCAGGCTGTCCTTGTCCTGCAGGAACGCAGCCGGGCAGGACGTGCGGGCACACGCGGGTGGTCCCCGCACACACGGTGCTGACCGCAGAGCGCAGGGAACGAGCCCGACTCCGCTGGATCGCAAGTCCTTCCCGGCGACAAGCACTGTGAGGGCACCATCCTGAAAAGCGTCGGTGAGGGTCACGTTTAATTCCCGATGGCGGCACCGGCCCTTCTCTGCCCCGAGAGATCCGCCCGCGTCGCCAGCACGGTGTCCGCCCCACGCGCCGCGCGAGGCCGTGTGGGAGCTGTGCCCTCGCGGATCCTTGCTGACCCCCAGCCCACGTGAGCACTTCATTACCCTCCTCATTTTCATGCCACAGTTTGGGTGATCATAATCCTATTTTCCCAACGAGGCTGAAAGCTCTTTCAAGTCAACGAGTTCGAACACGCACAACAGCAGAGTCACTAAGCCTTCGGGATCCGGGGCCGGGAGGCCCGCTGGTGCATTCTGTCTCAAGGCTCAGCTCCTGGGCCGGAGAAGGCGGCAAAGATCCGCGTCCCCCCCCAGGGCCACTCAGAGGATCGAAGAAGGAAACGCAGGTCGAACACCAATCTCTCGGTGCCTGACCCACGGGAAGGGCCCTGCCGACCGGTCAACTTTACCAGGAGGAGTGGGGACGGGCGGCATATGCGTGGTGCCCATTCCCCGCTGGGCGTCGTCCTGAGCGCTTCGCCTCGAGGTGTCTACGCGGAAGGAGCCGTTATTGCCTCCGTGTCGCAGCCGAGGACACTGAGCCCAGAGAGGTGAGCTAACTTCCTGAGGCCACACAGACAGCAAGGGACGGACGTGTGGGCTCTGGAGCCAGGCTCCTAACCCTCACTGGGGGCTGATCCCACCCAACCGCCCCAGCAGACACCCCACTCTACAGATGGGAAGAGTGAGACCAGGCGGTCGTGTCTCCACTGACGTGGGCATTTCTGTGGGTGACTGCCACCCGCCAGCTCCTGGCAGGACTACGGAGAAGATCCTTGGCAGAAATGTGTGGCTGGACTGGTGGACGTGCACGCGCGTCTTGAGACCCAATGGTGTAAAACTGTGCCGCGTGGGTCTCTGCTGTCAGGGTCGCAGGATCTCACAGAATGGATGTGGATCTTCCAGGGAAAGGTGGCGGGCGGCACAGCCAGCTGCTGGGCAGGTGGGGCAGGCGCTGCTGGTGTGCGTCAGGGGCCTCTAAAACAGGAGCCGCGAAGCCGTTCGGAGGCGCCTGCTCAAGGGGCGTGAGCACAGCTGGGACCGGCCGCATCAGCTCCTGGGTCAAAGAGGCGCCTGCAAAGAATGGCCATCAGCCTGCTGTGACCTGCACGTCTTCCAGCAGCAGCCGCTGGACTGTTGGCCAGGGGAGTGGAATCAAAGCTCCGGAGGCTAGAAACAGGGGCGGGAGTGCCCAGAGGCAACGGCTTCGTGTCCAGACTGGAGGCATCCCATTTCCCCAAGAGTCACGAAGTGTTAGGAGGGGTGAGGTCAGCTTTCGAAGCAGAGAAAGGTGCCATCCTATGACAGTCCCAGATGCCACTAAACGTGAAGCCCTGTCCGCTAAGGAATGTGAGAGAAAGTCCAAGAGCCCAGAATCTTGCAGGGGAAACCTCCAGTCCAGCATCACACCTGCGGGGTGATGCCCACACTCAGCCACTTCAGGAAGGTCCAGTGGGAGGCAGTGGGGTTCTAGGAGCAAGTGTGCCATGAATGGGTGGATGGTTGGATGGATGGATGGATGGATGGATGGATGGCCCCATTATAATGAATGACGGGTGAACGTGGATGAATGGATACATAGGTGGGTGGACAGGTGGCCGGATGGTCCCATCAAACATAGAATCTAGCTCTGTCCAGATTCCAGTCTGTCCTTCAAGGGTACTTTTCCTATTGGGGGAGCAGAATTAGCAGAGGGAGTGGTTAGGGACAGTTCTCTGCACCTCAGACCGCTCTGATATAATAACACCAGCCACGTGGCTGGCTGTGGAGGCTCCATGGGCTTCCTGGGCTTGGGAACTAGGGATGGTCAATAAAGGGACGATGGTGGTCTGAGCACCTGCCCGGTGCCTGGGACACGTGAGTGAAGAATGAGCACTAGACGCTCGGAGTGACAATCGTTACTTCTTGGAACCCAAAGGCCATATCTGTTGGTCCCTGAGTGAACAGGTGACAGGTGACATGGGCCATGCCCTCCTGGTGATGGAGAGGCACCTCAGGCCCCCATCACTGGGGGGCCTGGCCACAGGAAGCCCCACCCTTGAAGCTGTGGTGGCCACGCCTGTGCATTCATGGGGAGGAGACCCAGAAAGGTGCCCAGGCTTTCAACTCTGCACAGACCAGAACTGAAGACATATGGAACAGGACTGTCCTGAGCCACGACGGTGGACACGCGGCTGGCAGCACGATGCTCAGGACCAGACACAGGGAGGGTCCTGTTTGAGCGCTTTGCTTTCATGGTCTTGTCTGTTCCATTCCCCCCACAGTCCTATGGGGGGGCATGTTCATTACCCGAGCTCTGTAGTCCAGGGGGCTTAGCCACTTGCCACGTTCCAAGGTCAGGAGTGGCAAAGGAGTGAATCACTGTGGAGGCTCGTCCCCCTCCCGTGGGCTGCAAATAGGCAGCTCTGGGAAACTGTGTGCAGGCTTCTGCCAACACCGGGCACACACCTGCGCCAGGCCCCAGCTGTCCCAGCAGGTGTGCGGGCACAGAAACACACCAACGCCCACGCCCACGGATGGCCGTGGCAGCCCTACCTCCTGACCCTGGAAATCTCCCCAGCGCCGTCAGCAGGTGGAGGGAAAAATGATCCTGTCTCTTTCTGCAGGGGACAAGCAAATGCACAGCGGACTGGCTACGACACACAGGACACCGCCGATGGACTCAAAACCCCACGTCCCGCTAAAGGATCGAGCCACAAAAGATCCCGCGTACCTCAAGTTCGGAGTCAGGCAAACTAGTCCAGAGGGTTGGGCTTGGGCATCTGGTTACCCTTCGGGCATGGGAAGGTAGCCCTGAGAGAGCTTCCCAGGGGGGTGGGAGATACACGTGATTGGCTCCACGTCCCGGCTGCACTGGGGTCTCGTTTGTGAAAAGTCATCCGGCCGCGTGCTTATCATTCATGAATTTTTTAGGGCGGTGTATCCCAATACGTTGAAGAAGTCCTGAATTACACCAATAGGACTTGCTGTAGGTGTTGACAGGGTGACCAGCCTTGTGCCCAGGACGGGGAGGCAGGCACGCCCAGGGCAAACTTCTAAGGAGGAGCTGGGCGTGAGTGCGGCACTCACTCTTGGGGACCTGGGAACGGGGCCCAGGTGGGAAGACGGAGGTTTGACGTTCCATCCGAGGCCGCGTCGGGCCCTGTGCCGTCACCATCCATCCAGCTGTTTTGCTTTAAAACAGCCCAGCCGCCGGGGCGCCTGGGTGGCTCAGTCGGTTGAGCATCCGACTTTGGCTCAGGTCATGATCTCGCGGTTTGTGGGTTCAAGTCCCGCGTGGGGCTCTGTGCTGACGGCTCAGAGCCTGGACCCTGTTTTGGATTCTGTGTCTCCCTCTCTCTCTCTGCCTCTCCCCCCGCTCACACTGTGTCTGTCTCTCAAAAATGAATGTTAAAAAAAAATTAAAAAAAAAAAAAAAAAAACAGCCCAGCTGCCGAGTCGTGTGCCAAATGACCTTGTAAACTATTTTCCGTGATGCCGGGACTCAGGGACACGCTGGGGGCAGATGCCCTTCCAGGGTGGCGAGAATATAGATCCTGCCTGCCAAGTGTGGTGCAGCATAGCCACTGTGCCTCGGTTTCCCCACCTGTAAAGTAGAGGCTGTTAGCGTACCTCCGGGGAGTCCAAGAGACTAGGGGCAGGACGTGATGCCCAGGTCGTGTCTGACGTGGGCTCCACAAATGACAGGTGTTGTCCTGGGGAGCGAGGGCGGTGGCAGAGAAGGGGTGGAGCGCTGAACGGGCTGCTTGGTCAGAGCAGGATGTGTGGGTCTGCGGGCCTGTCCCTGTTGCACTGAGGGCCCGGGGCTGCGGGAAGAGGAGGCCGGAGTCCACTGCCCAGCACAGGGCCTGGCAGGCTGGCCGGGAGAGTGGGGACAGCATCCGGGCAAGAGAGCAGCTCTCGGAGGCATCACGTCAGGGAGGGCCAGGGGCCCGGCTGGCAGAGAAAGGAACTCTGGGTCTCGCCCGGGAGCAGGTGGGAGGTGCACGGGGTGGCGTCTCTGTGAAAACTGGACAAGCCAGAGGGGGCGAGGGGAAGGGAGGGAGGCTGTTCGATTAGCCTTCCGAGAGGACGAATACGTCCGAGGCCATGATTTTGTCTGCATCTATCACTGTGCGCGGTGCTCTCTGTTCCCGGCTGTGGTTCAAAGAGAGGTAGGGCCCCTCAGCGGGAGGACGGCAGTGTGGCGCGGAACCTGGGATCTGCTGCGCGTCTGTTCCTGGGATCTCCATGCAGAGTGACGCTCCGTGTGATGGCAGCCACAGCTCAATCACGTCCTCAGGAAGGACACCTGGGACGGAGCAGGGACCCCCCCCCCCAACTCCTGACAGACAGCGTGTGCAGCTCGAAGAGAGGCCTTGTGAGGAGGGTCCCACCTGCTGGAAAAGCATAATCTAACTGGCTGGCTGTGTGGGGGCGGCCAGGGGGCTCCGTGGGCCTTCGTGCGTCCCGAGTCCTTCTGTGCTGACCCTGCAGGCTTGAGGTGGGGGTCCCAGGCCTTGCCATGAGAAGTGATCGCCCTGGACCCAGGATGGGGACAGCAGGCTGGGCCACCTGAGATTTTAAACCTTTTCATTGGTTGCTGGATGTAAAACTAAGCAAATTCCACATTGAACAAAACCTCCTTTTTCTGTCACCCGAACACGATTCTGAACCCTGTGCTGTGCCTGACACTTTGAGGGAAGCGTGGGGACAATGGTGTCTTGATTCCAGGGGTAGGGTGGGGCCCAGGGTGTCCACCGGCCCCCTGTCCCCAAGGCTCAAGGCCACGCAGTGGCCAAGGCAAGTTGTTCTGAGGCCTCCACAGGACCTGGCCCTTCCCACCAGCCCACAGCGGCCGCCTGTGGCCTCTCGTCCCCACGTCCAGAAAACAGCATATTTACGACCATCTAAATCCTCTGGGCCACAATATTCCAGACCTGCTCTTGAGATGATGAATATCTGGGCCAAAATTCCATCTGTGTTTCCCGAGGCAAAATAAATCTATCACTCTTAATTCGGCGAGGCTCATGTCAATATATCACCAGTCAACCTCGGGCCCAGGAAATATGTGGCTTCAGTAAACGTCTGGTCACTCAATTAATGCCCTTGCCCCTGCTTGGACGGAAGCAGATGGAGCCTAGGAGGGCACAGGGGTGAGCAGGAAGGGGACAGCCATCTTATACCGGGGACGGCTGCTTCTGAGCAGCAGGGGCCTCATCCCAGCTGTATAGATGCCCACCGGTGCCGTTCTCAGAGCCCGCCTGGGGCCAGCTCCCAGGATCTGCCTTCTGCCTGGAGGGAGCCCACATCTAGGGAAGATTCATGCAGGAGGTCTGGACAACAGTCACTGGGATTCAAATGACACGTGAGCCCTGAAAGAAGCGGCAAGAGCTGATCGGAGATTCAGCTAGATGTGCGTGGGCAGAGGGGAGGGGGAGGTAATCAAGTATGGCTTCCTGGAGGAGGTGACATTCGAAGTGAGCTTTGAAGGGAGATGTGAGTGACAGGTGCTGGGGACAGGAAGGCAGGAGGTGGGACAGAGGGTGTAGGAGGCACCGGGGAGAGAAGGGGGGGTGGGGAGGGGGAAGGGCTGAGCGCTGGCCCCCGTGGTGTCACGTCTCGCACTTGAGAGGTAAGGACATCCTATTGCCATTCACAGATGCTGATAGACAGCAAGTTTTTCACGCACAGCTGGTATCTCAGGATGTTATGGAGCAAGCATCATATTTTGGGGGTAAGAAAGGAGGGAGAGAGAGAAGGGGCGGGGGGATTTTTCCATATGGTGAAGGTTCTCATTAAAATCAATTGTAAACTTTGCTAATGGCTGGGTTAACATCATTTGGAAATCATTGTAAATATCAGCTGCATCTATATTCAGCATTTGAAATTTCCTTATTGAAAGCCTGGGTAGCTTTGTGTGCGGTTTTCAGTGGAGCGTTATTCATTTAAAGTTGTTTGAAAATCCGATCAGAAAGATCTTCAACCCAGAAATTTAGTGATTTGAAATATGCTGTCTTCTATACTCTCGGGTGCTCCTTTTGAGGGGTGTTCAGAAAGAGGACAACTCCAGGAGTGGTATATGGGGTGCATGCGGGGTTTCCGGACGGGTCTGGACCTTGTGCTCCGTGAGGCTCTGATCTGTCCTTGGGGATCCTGATTGAAGGCACGAGGGGCTGGTTCAGAGGGTTTGCAGGGACGCTGAGTTTCACCTCCATCAAAGGGGGGGGACGGGACACTTACTACCTGAATGTCCTGATCTGCCAGGTGGGCTGGTGAGTCCCTTCTGGAGAGACAGGTCTGTCCCCCATAGGTCCCACTGCTGCCTGGTGTGAAGGCTGGCCACGCTGGTGCTACTCCCCATCATTGCCACGTGATCGGATACCCACCGCTGAATATCTGGGGGATTACGGCAATGCTAGAAACGCGTGTCCTAAGCTATTTTCGGGAAGGTGGGTTCTAAGAGTGCGAGGCGGCCGAAGATACCGACGGGTGGCGCATGTTATCGAGTGAGCTAGAAGTTTCCACCGTCTGGGACGATCACCGACCTACACTGTGGCTGGCGGGTGGGTGTACATCCGAATCGCCTGGGGGGCACAGAGACTCCCCGCCCTGGTCCACACCGCCAGCTGCAGTTTTCTGAGGCAGGGCCTGGAAATCCACATTTGGGGACCCCGGACCTAGATGACATCCTGTATTTTCTTCCATTCCCCTCCCTCCGTCTATTTCCATGCCTTTACTGGGATTCTGCACTGACACACTAAGTGGTGAAGCTCGGGTGTTCTTTTTCTTTTTTCCATGGATACACTGTAGAGTAATATCTGGAAAATTCCTACATGCCTGATAAGATGCTCACAGAGAATGAGTTCCTTTTATCTGCTCTCGAGAACTGCCACGTGTGCCCGCTGGGATGCTGAAATTCACAAAGACACCCTTCGCCGGCACTCATTTATTCTTGTTCCTACCCGTCCAGAGTCTGCAATCAGGCCCACTGTGTTTGCTGACGCAGAGGTGAGGTCTCCGGTTTCTAAGGACGGCGAAGCACTAAATCAGAGCCAGACTCTGCCCCGCGGCCTGGCCGCGGGCCGTCACGGTCTGCTCGGCGGAGGCCAGTGCTCTCTCGCGTCTACGATCACCGGGCCGCACCTCTTTCGTGCTCCCTCCATGGTGGCTGGGCTTGTGCGTGCGTGTGTGCATGTGAGAGCTCGGAAGGCCCCGTGGGCTTTTACGGCCAGGCCCGCCAAAGAGATTCTCGAACGCAGGGAGAAATGAGCCCCGATCACTTAAATTGACCATCCTCTGCTCCGAGCTGCTGCCCATTTGCAGTTTGAATAATAAGCTTCCGCGCATCTCGGGCCCGCAGAACGGCAGGTAAAATGGCTGAGTCCGTGAAAACATACATCGCGGAGCCTGCCTCCTCTCATGACCCAGTTCTGCCAGTGCTGGAAACGGAGACCAAAAGTAGGTCATCAGAAGGAGAGGACGTGGGTGAGGGGGAGAGCATTTCATGAGCAATCGCTGAAAAACGCTCCGGTGTCGGCTTCGCGAGAGTAACGCAACCCCGGGGCCCTGTTTTCAAGACACGTCGGCTCCTCAATTAGCAGGAAGTGCTGTGCCCCCATCCTGAGCCCTCGCGTGCGGTGCCGCAGAGCCCAGGTCAGCTGCGCCTGCGGTGGCTCCGGGACGCTCATGGTCCTCCCACACGGCGCTCCAGCCTCCCTTGAGTGGGCGCCAGCTCCTCGCCCGCCAGCGTGCAGGGACTCAGCTGCACGAGCACCGACTGGCCGGATGTGGCCGAGGACCAGCTCCCAACAGGTGAGGGCGGCTTCTCCAGGCCCGGGTCTCTGCCTTGGAGCATCAAGACCCCACAGCGGGGGCCCCTCAGGCTGCGTGGGGCGTGAGGGGTGTGCAACACCGAATCCATTTGTGAGCTCACTTCCACTTTCAGGAGGAGGTGATGTTCTCCCAGAAGGCATTTACTTACATACGGATCTCCCTATTGGTGGACTGATCGGCCACATGGTCTTTAGAGACGCGGGGACGATGCTGTGTTCCCACAACAAGAAGGGGAAACAGGATACGAACTTGTACCCCCCACGTGGTTTCCCCCGGCGAACCCGGGGGCACAGAGATGGCAGAATATACCAGAATATTGCACTGGCCATAGTTTTGCTCCAGTGGTAGAAGCGGGTGTTCTAATTGATCTTGTTTACGAGTTTTTAAAACGGCCTTTGAAGTTTAGGAAAATTTTGCATTTACAGAAAAGTTGCAAAGACGGGACAGAGAGGCCCCCCCCCCCCCCCCCCCCGCACCTCACTGTGGCGCCTGCCGCTGTTATCACAGCAAGCAGATGGTGACCCACGGTTACAAACTGAAGTCTGTTCACTATTCATTTTTTTAACTTTTTAAATGTTTATTACTTTTGAGAGAGAGAGTGCAAGCAGGGGAGGGGCAGAGAGAGAGGAAGACAGAATCCGAAGCAGGCTCCAGGCTCTGAGCCGTCAGCACAGAGCCCAATGCGGGGCTCGAACTCACGAGCTGTGAGATCATGACCTGAGCCAAGGTCGGACACTCACCCGACCGAGCCCCCCGGGTGCCCCAAGTCTGTTCACTATTCTGACACCCTTGGGACCCCGCCCAGGACCCCACACGACACTTAATCCTCATGTCTCCTTGGGATCCACAGGGCTGGGCTGTCACAGTTTCTCAGACTTGCCTTGTTTTGGGTGACCTTGGCAATTTGAGAATCGTGGCCACACGTTTGCAGGCTGTGCTGTTTTCTGTGAGCGCATCGTTTCTTTTTCTTCGAGTGGAAGCTTGTCTCTGAGGCACAGCGAAGGCTGCCTGTGCTGATGGCTGTTCTTCAAACTTCCTCCCGGAAAGCACGGAACTGCTCGGAGGCGCTGCCCTGCTAAGCCCCCGGGCACCGTCCCCGTGGTCTCACAAGCTCGCTGAAACCCTTCTCCTCCATTTGGATTCCTGGCTTCAAATAAGAACTAAAAATAAACCAAATCTACTTACAAAATAGATGTTGAGTGAGCTAATTTAACAGCGCATTATCTGAAGACGGTTATTATAATCAAGATGGCTCTGCGTTGTTCTACAATCTCCTAATTAGATGTGGTACCAAAAGCTATTCTGGCTTTTAGAAAAATTACCTTTGGGGAAAATGCCTGTATTTATAAACGTCTGTGTATGTGTGTGTATATATATTTATTTTTAGTTGTTGCATCTGACTTAAGAAACTATATTCTACTGAAAAACTCACACAACATGTTGCAAACTCACTCAGGCAGATAAGAAAACCCAACACCCTCGCAATGGGGTGCGTGTCAATGAAGCCGCGTCGTAGGGAAACTGCGTGGTTACAGGACAGAGTCGTGGTTACGGGTGACCTCGTGTCTGCGTGGTCGGACCTCGACGTTCTCTGCGTGTCCGGGGCTTTCTGGACACCGGTCGCCCTGCACCGGTTCCGCCCGAGTGAGAAGAGAGGCCCCCGATGGGTGGACGGGGGGACGGACGGATGGACATTCCTCACCCCGGGGACGCCGGGCAGGTGGTCGGTCGTGGGCCGCCCGCATCGCCACACGCGGGTCTGCCTTGTACCTGTGCCCTTCCTTTCCCAAACCCTGCAGGCAGGTGCGTCTCCTTCCCCGCGAGCCATACACATGTTCCCGGATTAACGCTTTGATTGGCCAAGTCGCGGAGCAGAAAGATGGAGGGTGTGTCCTCCAGGGGGAAGGAAGGAGTCACGTGGACACGTTTAAGGCCTTGGCAGTTTTCCGCCACATTCCCTTCACTCAAAACACCCCCGCAGGCCCGCCGCGCTCCAGAACCCGGCCGGCAGTGGTAGGAAGCGTGGGGCGGAAAGAGCCCTGCTACCCAGGGACTTCACTCTTCCCGCATTCGGAGGACCCGGAGGCAAAGGCACAGGTGCGGCGGTGACGGCGTGTTGGGAAGGACGGAGAGGGGCCGCGAGCTGTTTCTCGCTTGCACCACGTGTGAGCTGCCTGGCCCCTCCGGGCCTCAGTTTCCCCATCTGCAAAGAGGGCTCCTCCACTGAAGGTGCAGGTTCCTCACTCAGGATTCCGGAAAAGACTCACGTCCGGGACAGCACGTCACACGCCGCTTGCTCCCTCCCACAGTCGATTTGGACACTCAGCACCGAACGGAAGTCGTTCTCTCTTGGTTCTTATTCGCATTCAGGACGCTGATGGGGAGGGAGCAGGGAGCCCCACAGCCCGACCTGCGGTGGGTCTTTGACACTCCACCCTCATCTGTCCCCGACCCCCCATGCGGATGCCGCGTCCGGTTCTCTGTGCATGATTCTTTCCCGACACGTCACTTGCTCGTAGGGAATACGTTAACAACGAATGGAAAGGACAGACAGGGGAGCCCGTGTGGGGCCGCGGAGTGAGCAGCAGTCCCGCCATGTGCGAGCAGGCAGACGCGGAGCCCGGCCCCCCTGTGGCCCCCGACACCCCGGCCCGTGGGAGGGAAGATACACTCACATGCTGTTCCTTCCATCTCGCTGTTCTCGCGACAGCTACTTAGCACCTATCCTGTACAGGCTGGATGCCAGGGTTGTGACTCAGGCAACAGCCCCGTCCCGGCCCCCAGCCCCATTAGCACTGACCCTCGAGAGCCACGAACAAGTCAGAGTCAGCTGCCCAGACCCAAAGTCCGCGTTGGGCTCCTCCGGCCGTGGGGTTACCTTCTGTCCCTAGGGTCACAGGAACAAAGGCAGAAAGTGAGTCACGCCTGAGTTCCTGGCTCCCGGGACCATGGACTGGATCCCAGAGCTGCTCCCTGCAGGGACAGTGCACTTCCGGTGAGCCAGGGGACACGGGGCCAGTTCCCGCATGTTCAGGACCGGCTTAGAGCCTCCCTCCCCCCGCCAGCCCGCCACCAGTCAGGGCGACAGCGGCCCCCGCCCCTTCCTGCCCAAATTCACCTCTTTCTCACCCTCACCTTGCGGCAGCCACTGGGACGCCCCCCACACCTCACATCACAGACCTTCCTTCCAGACGTGAATGAAAGCAGGCGCGAACTTAAGAGTAATTTCCTCAAGAAATATAGCCTCAAGCCCTACATCTTCAGCAAAACGTTGCCAGTGAAGCCGTGAGTGCTGTGTTCTGGAACAGGAGCACTGTCCCCGCTCCGCGCTCTGAGTGCCCGCCCTGTGCATCTCTCCCTCCTTAAACCAGACGCGTCTCCCAAATCCAGGCCTCGGTGGACCTGGAAAGCACTGAGCAGGCACCGTGCGGGGCTGAGCGGGGGCGTGTGCTTCCCTCCCGCTGACTCTGGGCCCATATCAAGGACCACGTTGCCACACACGGCCATCAGGAAAGGAGCCATGTCACCGTGTTTCAGATCAGTCAGATTTACACATGACAAGGACACCTGGCTGCATCGTCCACGGCTCCCGGCACGCAGATGAGCGCCTGCAGCCCGGGCCCCTGCCCCCCCATGCGTCTGCCCGGGGAAGACCAGGCCCAGAAGCCCTGCACAGGCGGGTCAGGATGGCTCATCACCAGGTGCTGTGTGGTCCTGAATAGCTGCCCAGCCTCTCTGGGCCTCAGTTTCCCCATCTGCAGACAGCACGCAGGAACCACACAGACCTCCCAGAGTCGAGGCACTGAGCGCCAAGCCCCAGGGACTCCAGAGCGCCTCCAGACAGCTGTAAGTAGTGAGGTCCCCGTTCCAAGGACAGCAGTGCCCTGATCCAGGGCGGGACACGAGGCCACAGGGAGCTGGACGCATCCACCCCAGAGCCCAGGGCAAGGAAGGGGGATTTCCGTAAAAAGCACGCTGCCAGCCCTGGCGTCCTCGGTGGGACCGCGGTATCTCCCTGCGGCACGAGCCAAAGACACATGAGAATAAGTGGCGATACTCAGAGGGAAGTGGCAGGGTTGGGTCCATTTTCCACAGACCTACCTGACCTGTTGAATCACATCAAGCAGATGATACGGAAGAAATTTCCCACTTTGTTCAGGATGTGGGTAGTTGGACCCTCGACTCAATCCCCCCACGGTCAAATGCCACATCGGGACTCCAGGTAAAGCGTGACCTATGCCCTCATATGACCCGTGACCTTTGTCCTTCTACAGATGTGGGGCGAGTCCCGCCGACACGGAGCCTGCACATCACAGTCCGGCGTTCACAATCCCGCGAACGTGCTCACCCGAGGAAACATCCGGGCCGCGTCTTCAAGACAGCTTTTACATTCACTTTTACTGGAATCATTCTTTAGGACCTTTTGTCCTGTTTCTTTCATCCTCTTTTAAAAGAAAGTCCCTCACATTCACAATTAGGCCTGCACCCTGGGCCCGCCGGCTGCCCACGCTCCGTGAGATCTCCGGCCATGCCCTCCTCCTGGGTCCGCGATGGGCCCCTTCTCCCCAGAGGTCCTACCCCCGACCGTGCGTCCCATTTCTCAGGCTGGTTACTCCACTCACAACCAACACCCCAGGCCGCTGCGGCCCGGTCCAGCCTTTCCCTGTGCTTCCCAGGGCGCGTACCCCCCCGCGGCGACCCCAGGTTCTCCCTGGGATCCAATCAAGCCACTGCTGGAATGTTCATTCGGACAAATCATCTTTGGCCTACACGACATCGGTGAGTTGGAGTCTACTGTTATTCCCACTGTTTTATTAAGTGAAATGGCCAAACAACCACACAAAACCTGGGTCTTTTGTCTAGAAATGTTCCGAATATTGTCTGAAAGGAACTAACTTCCGTAGAAGTCTTTTCCACCGGGAACAAAAAGGAAGGAAGAATGTTTCCGGCTCATGATGTCGCATTTCCCTGCACTTGCTGGACGCCAGGAAGCTCACAGCCAAACGTGAGGCTCCCCGTAGCACTCAGGAAGACGTTCCCAGCACGCAGGACTGCGCGAGCTCGGACAACGACAACCGTCACCTGTGGTGTGTTTCTACTTTGCGCTTGGCCTTGACCTCTTCCCCACTGCTGACACCCCCGCACGACGCGGGGTGGGTATGGACACAGGTCACCACAGGTGCGGGAGTGCCCATTGCCCGGCTTCGCTCTTTTCTTTCTAAAAACAGTAATGCGCGTAAACTTCCACGTAAGCTTAGAGAGAGCGATAAATCCCGCTCTGAGAGAGCGCACGGCTCAGGCGCAAAGAGAGCGTCTCCTGACCACACCGATTCACGCCACACCCACATCGGTCTGGATTCCAGGGAACAGGAGACACCTTCAGCTATTTACCGTTAACATTTCCCGAACCCGAAAACACCTCTGAACTGGTTGCCACCAACAGAAGGACAACCCGAGCCTCGAAGAAGCAGCCCAAGGGGACCCCGCGAGGCAGAAAATGGGGTCCCAGCAGGAGCCCGTGCCTCCAGGTCACACAGAACAGACCAGACCGCCGGGCTGCTACGGTGCGAGTGGGTCTGATGCTCCCCCTGGAACCCTGCGCTCTCTCGTTTGGGCCTCGCGGATTGCACCCCGGTGGAGTCTACCCGCTTTCGACACTGGCTTCTCAAGTCGGAGCGTCCACACCAACTACTCGTTGGTTCACGGCTTCGCTGCCTCCTCTGCACCCCTCCCCTACGCGCACAAGTTAGCGACGCCCCTGCAGACCCGGACACGTGACCGGTGTCGCCCACGCACGGCCGCAGCGGCAGATCCGCTCACCGGTCTTTGCGGTCCACGCAGGACCTTCGCGCGGCACCCACGGGGGAGCCCCGGGAGCGGAGACACGTCCTCGCGGGTGAGGCGGGTGGGTATGGGCACGCGTGTCCAAGCGGGATCACTTACCTAGGAAGAAGAGAACAGAGAAGTTTCGTTAGTGGGGTCCGGCCGAGCTCCCCTGCGGTACCCTAATGGAAGGCGGTAACACCCACCGGTGTCTCTGCTTGTCACAAGTGTTCTGGAACCCCCGTTTAATCTGCAGGGCACACATGCTTTCCAGAACACGCCCCTCTCCAGCTGCCGAGCCCCTCTCGAGTCGGGCGGCCAGGGTGGCTCTCTGCGGCACGGAGAGCGTGTGCACAGAGGCGGTGGGGTCAGCGGGTTGAAGGGGGCTCCTGACCTCTCAGCCAGGATTCTTCCCACCTGCATTACAATTATTCCTAACTGACTCTCAGTGCCCGGACAGGGAGCTTGGTAAACAGCAATAATCAGCAGCATTTTCTTGGGGGGCCTTGACTCCGTCTCAATTTCCCTGGGTCCCCCTATGCCATCCATTTATATCGGCTCTTCTGCACAGAAGCCGGACAGAATAACGTATTTTCTACATTGTCCTAAGCTGCACGCTGGAAGGAGCCATGGACGCTGAAACTACGAAGCTTTAACATCAGATACGGAGAAACAGCTTGAATCAAGACGCTGGACTGTGGTACCACCTCCCGACTCTGGCTTTCCTCTTGCCCCCAGCATGAGCACATACGACCCATCTAGGGCACCAAGAAAAACACGATTCTGGCACCGACCAGAAAAGACCTTGGAGATCATCCACTACCTACAGGAGAAGACAGTTCTTTCTCCCGATCGTGTTAGTGCCGCCCGCTGTGGACGCAGAGCCCGGCTCCTGGAGAGGCTCGCTCAGCACCCTACTGCAGAGACAGTTACCTGTTCCAGATGTGCAAACATAAGGAGTTTGCACTTCCTGTCTCCACGGCAAGAGGGTTCCAATGGACACCTGAACGTGCCCACATCGGGGCCTGAAATTCCCAGGGCACCTCTTGCGCCCAGGACCTCTCAGGACCCCGGGCCATGAGGCCGTAGGATGGGGTGCTTGACTGGCTAATGGTTTTAACACAACTCGCAAAGATGAAATATGAACATTGACTTTAACAGGAAATGCTCCCGCCTAAGCCCACAGAGAGCCTGTCAGAGGGTCAAACTTTTCACGGTAGGCGGGTGCAGGCGCCTCCTGGGGCAGGAACACAAGTTGCAAAATGCAGCCCCTTCTCTCGCTCTGTGCCTTCCACTCCTGTGCGAGCACACAGTCCGTGCTTCCCCCTGGGGACGTCGTGGTCTGAGGGCGAACCTGACGGCCGGGTGAGGTGGGAGACTCGGACAACACATTTTCTTTCTTTTTTTAAGTTTATTTATTTATTTTGAAAGGGAGAGTGAGCATGAGCAGAGGAGGGGCAGAGAGAGAGAGAGAGAGAGAGAGAGAGAGAGAGAGAGAGAGAACCCCAAACGGGCTCCGTGCTGTCAGCATGGAGCCTGACGTGGGGCTCAAACCCGCAAACTGCGAGATCACGACCTGAGCTGAAATCGAGAGTCGGATGCTTAACCGGCTGAGCCACCCAGGTGCTCCTGACGCACGGTTGTTATGAGCGAGTCCCGCCTGTGGGCTCGCTCCCATGTGAGCATCTGAGCCCACTCTGGGCCCCCAAGGCAAGTGTGAGTAATGACTCCGTCATCTGTGGCCATCAAGCTGGGGCCTCCAGTGCCCTCCTGTCTTTGTAACTACCGGAGAGCCTATTAAAAATTTAATTTCCATTTCTGAGCGCAGCCCGAGCCGTGTCCGTTATCTGAGAAACACAACGGTAATGCAGACAGATTACCAACCCCTCCCCCATGCTGCCGCCAAAGAGGTCCCACGCAGCTGGGAGACCCCACATCACCAACGAGGACACCCTGGTGGCTCCCGGCAGGGAAGTGACTGTCCTCACGCTGCCAGCCATCGTCACAGCAACAAGAGCCATCGTAAAACTAACAGTAATAGTCATAAGAGCCCAGTGACGACTCGGTGACACTTGAGATGGGCTGGTGCCCATCTAACAGCTCTGGATGGATTACCCTGCTGACACTGCCAACCACCCTGGGGCAGACAGAACCGTCACCCACATTCTGGGGACAAGCATGTGACGTGCAGGGGTGCCGCGGGAGCCAGGATCAATCAGAGGCGTCTGGCCCTGGGCCCAGATGAACAGAAAGCAGCCCCTTACCCGGGATCTCACTCACAACCTCTGCTCCCTGGGGAAACTGAGGGCGGGCTCTCAGCGCAATGTCTGGGGGTCCCTGCACAAGCGGCAGGGCTGTGGGATGGCGGGCCACCCTCCAGCCACATTGGGCGACCCGAGGACCCTTTCCTGTGCAGCCTGAGACTTGGCCCCTGAGTCCGATCCTCGCTCACCCATACGCCCAACTCTGCTGTTCCCGGCCCGTGGCCCCCAGGCTTCCATCCACACGGGGAGGAGGTTCCTCCAGAGGAGTGGGGAGTCCTAGGGCCTTAGCTCAGTTGAACTCCACTCACAGAGGAGATACAGCCAGCGGGATGCGTAGGGCTTCCACAGATCCTGGGGAACAACTGGGTCAGTTTTGGGGGACGACCTCCTGGGACCGTCCGACACTCACCTGCAAAGTGGGGCAGGTGAGGAGGCTCGGAGTTTATCCTAACATTCAACGCTTTTTGTATTAAGGGGATTCAAAAATTCAGCAGTTATTAAACTGAATTATTTCCAAAGAGCTAATAAAAACGGGAGCCATGCTGTCCCCCGAGTTTGCTTACCATTAATTATTGAAGCGTCGATATTTACACAGTAAGGAGAGTGAGAGTGTACATTTGTGGTCACTTGAGCCAGAACACTCTGAAAGTCCTCTTTCACTGGGCTGTGGACGAGCCAACCAGTGGTCTGCTGAGCCCTGACCCCCCGCCCCCTGTGCCCCCAAGGCTCTGCCTCAGCCTCCTTCTAAATGAAGCTTCAAGTAGATGTTGTGCACTTTAATCCCTAGAGCAGCCCTAAACATAACGTAAAGGGTAGAAGTAAGAATCCAAGAAGTAACGTAAAATTCTAAAAAAAAAAAAAAAAAAAAAAACAATTTATATAAGAGGGAAAAATGAGAAAAAGAAAAGTCACAAAGGGAGACAGACGTTTGACTCCAAGCACATCAGTAATGAAACTGAGAGGAGGCACACATCCCATCACAGGGTGCGAACTGTCAGAACTCACAGAGAAACATCGGGACCCAGATACGTGCCATCCACGGAGATGCACTGAACACAGAGAGAGGCGGGTGGAGGGGAGATCGAAACACGCCCGCCCCACGGACGGTAAGCGCACGGAGGCCTGGGCCGCTGTCTTGATGTCACATAGAGACAACGACCGGGGCACCTGGGTGGCTCAGTCGGTGGAGCGTCCGACTTCGGCTCAGGTCGTGATCTCGCGGTTCGTGGGTTCGAGCCCCGCGTCGGGCTCTGTGCTGACAGCTTGGAGCCTGGAGCCCGCTTCGGATTCTGTGTCTCCCGCTCTCTGCCCCTCCCCCGCTTGCACTCTGTCTCTGTCTCTCTCTCAAAAATAAAACAAAAGACAAGACCAAGAGTGCTCACCAGGGAAACGCAGAAAACACCTGCCCACAGCAGGATGTCTGAACGGCCCCAAACGGCCAGCAGCTTCCCACTGCTAAAAGGCAGAACCCAAACCGAGCCTGAGGTGCACCCCAAACAGGTGCACTAATGGACGCACCACGGGCAAGCGGTAGTGAGAAGTCAGAGCAGCGATCGCCTCTGGGGCCGGGTGGGGAGGGGCCGACCGGGCACAAGAGGACTTTCTGGAACGTTCTGTGCCTCGATGGCAGTTTTGGTTTGTCACACTTGCCACGTGTGCATCTTTCTCTCTGGGAACGTCTGCCTCAAGACCGCCAACAAATACTGACGTCTGTTCCGTGAGGTGCACGTGGAGTGTCGGGGCTGTGGCCCCCGTTCATCCGTTCTGGAGTCCAGACAGGGACGGGAGGGAGGGCCGGGCGTGTGAAGGAGCCCGTGCGGCGACACGTTAAGCGCGGAACTTACGCGGAGGCCGTACGGGTGTTCCTGGCTCAGCCGCTCTGTAAGTTTGAAAGATTTCGCAGCAAACACCCGGGAAAGTCCTGCGGTGGGTTTCCCTTACGCGCCAGGTGTCTGGAATGCTCTCTTCCTCTGCCTCCTGCTCTCCGCCCCTGGTTCCCTCGAGTCCCTCTCACCGTCTTTCAGCTTCTAAGTGGCCGTTCCCACCTGAATGAGAATGTCTCTGTGTATTAAAACAGCGAGTGTACCCCCGTGTGGGCCTCCTCACCCCACCGTGGGCCTCCGCCCCTGGCCTCTTGAATTCGAGTCTCTGCCTGCTGCCCCTGCTGTTCAAGGCCGGCTACCTGAGGACAGCCTCTCAGTGCCTCGGTTTCCCCAGTGCAGACACTCCACTTGCAGGCACACACCCCCAGAGAACGTGGATTAAGTGAATACACGTTGACTCCCTTACTTATCGTGTTAGCCGCGCACAAAACGTCCCATGCTTGAACCACGGCCTAGAGCGCTCCACCTTCTAGAAGGAAACAGTAGCCCCAGAGCAGGTGACGAACTCCCCACGAAGGGAAGAATGCCAGTTTTCAGTAAGTCCCGTTCTCTCCCGTGCCTTGTTACCCAAGATTGATGCCTTTGACTAGATGTCTCCAGAAGAATTCTTAACTGCTATGTAATAAAATCTATTAGTGGATAATTCAGGTTCTCCCACATATAGATTTTTGTAGATACAGAATGTTTTAGGAGAATTATTCTCTCACACATGTTTTATTAAAAAGCCTGGCGCTAAACATCGTTCTTCTTAAAACAAAATTACTACCTGCAAGGAAATAGCTGTTTTGGAAAGAAAGGAAGGGGAAAAAAGCCCTTTCCCATTGTGCCTTCCTGTGTTTCATTACGAGCTGTTTATTAAGTATTGAAGGGATAATGGATAACAATGCATTTGTTAAATGACAAAACTTCAAATACAAAGACTCATTTATGGGTCTCTTTCATAGCAGCGTATGATTTTCTAAATCTATTCAAGGCTTATAGATTTTAGTGATTTGCACACAGCATGTGAGGGCAGAGACGGGAGTTCGTTATCCAGTTTAGAAAAAGTAAGGAAGACCAAGGCAGCAATTTATGCAAATCTCTCAACTTTCAGGATGAAACGGAAGCAATAATTTTTAAAACAACCGGGAGCAGGGATGAACCTCTGGGCCCCCGGGGCCTCGTGGGCAGAGTCCCGGGAGACCATCCCCGAGGCGGTGGGCTCCCGGGGGCCCTGCCCCAGTGACAGGCTCCTCGGTGCAGCTGCGGGGAGGGAGCTCGGTCAAATGCCCGTTTTCCTGCCCCCCGCTGTGATGCCCGGGGAATTTTGCCGGTGGCCTATCACAGCGACAGGAGCCCGGAGTCTCACTTCGCTGGTTTTTAGGTCTTGCTTCCGGGGGACACCGAGGGCCATAGGGCGGGACCGGAGGGGCCACCCCTACCTCCACAGCCCACCTGAGCCGGCTCACCTGTAGAGGAGCACAGGCCGGATCTGCTCTCTCCCCGGAGGGGGGTTCAACCTCCCGGGCAGGAGTGGGGCAGGAGGGGCCGCGAACAAGGAGACAGGTTTAGTGGAGCGGGGGGGGGGGGGGGGGGGGCAGACAGAGCCAGCTAGACTAGTGGTTTGTCACCGGCTCCGTGGACGGGGTGGGGAGCCAGCCTCTACACTGCCGTGTGTGTGCGGGCCCACTGCTCGCGGGAGGCACAGACACGCTCGTGCTGTTCCTTCTGTGCTGGCCGCCTCTGCCATCGCCAACGAGAACAGATGACGGGGCGCACAGGCTTGCGGCCACGGAGGCACTTTCTGCGGCAGTTCATCGGCTCTCGGTATCCAGCTTGTTTTTCCAAAAAAAATATTTTCATGGGGGGCAGCAGAGGCCATGACCCCCAGGAGGGAAGACTGCTCTGTGAGAAGCACAGACTTCAGAGAACCACAAGGTACTTCTGGGAATCACCCAGGAGTGGGGAGGACACATCTATAACCTGAGCAGGGTGAGCCTGTCTGGGGACTGTGGGCTCCAGAAGGGTCCACGTGGAGTATGTGCTGCTGGTTTGGAGTGGATCGTAATCAGCTTCCTCTAGAGAAAGGTCAAGAGCTGGGAAGATCCATTCTGGTGAATTTCCAGGAATTCAGCTCGAGATCTAAAAGTAAATGGGTTTCAACGATCTGCTTGTGTCTCTGGGTGAATTCACATACTTCATCCAATCCTGCGGGGCTCAGGGCTGAATCCAAGCCCTTGGATGACCTCCCAGCTGACGACTGCCAGCGCTCAATGCCGGAAATGATGCTCCATTCCTGAGCATCACACCCCGACGCTCTCCTGCCCCTGCACTCAGCGAGGGGGTCTGTCCTGATGCAGCCGCCAGCTGCTTCGCTCATTCGTGCTCTCTGATGACCTTCCCTGTCGCTCACCGTAACGTAGCCCAACTCTGTATCAATCTACCGATGGTTATCACTTTGTGTCCACACACTCCCTGCTTTCTGATACCCTCTCTGTGTGGGGACTTGTTCGTCACATGGGTGCCCTGCTCAGATGGGGAGTGGCCTGCACGAGAAGAGGCATCTCAGGGGACCTCTTCGCCACGGCATCTCCGAACCCAGTGATACTTGGCATCTGGTAGACAGCAGTCTCTCCGACAGAGCCTTCCACTGGGAAAACGAGAACTCACAAAGAAGCCCACCCACACCACCACCACCTCCGGTGTCACCACCAGTATACCAAGACCACATCACCAACACTGCCACCACCAATCCCAACACCATCACCACTACCACCGGCACCACCACACCAACATTACCAACATCATCGCCACCACCACCAACACCACCAACGTCACCAACATCACCAGCGCCAATACCACCAACACCAACGTCGACACTACCACCACCAGCAACACCACACCAACATTACCAACATCATCACCACCACTGTCAACGCATGACCAACACCACATCACCAACATCACCGACACCACCAACACAATCATCAACACTACCAATGTCAACACCACCACACCAACATCGACACTGCCACTATCAACACCACCACACCAACATTACCAACATCATCACCACCACCGTCAATGCATCACCAACACATCACCAACATCACCAACACCACCAACACAATCAACACTACCAATGTCAACACCACCACACCGACACGGCTGTCAGCAAAACTAACACCACCAACACCAACATCCCAATACTACTGTTGCCAACATGAACACCACCAATACAAACACCAACATGAACACCACCAACACCACCAGCATCACTAATATGAACACCAGCATCAACACCACCAGCATCGACGCCATCATCACTGACAGAAACGCTGCCAATATCATACCATCAACACCACCATCACCGACATTAACCACACCCCTGCCAGCAGCACCACAGCAACCAGTATCAACACCACCATCACCAACACCAACACTACCACCACCGACATCAACACCGCCAACAAAACAGAGGAAGGACACGCCCATGGGGTCGAAACAACAGAGAAAGTAGCACACTTGTCTTAAAATTGCCCCCAAAGAAGTTCTTTCTCTGTTCTTTAAGATCAAATCACAGTTTTTAACATCTTTAACATTCCGTGCACTACTTGAACTCCATACGTCACTCTGTGCTGTCCCTGCCCTGTCCCTCTTTTGTGCATTTTCTGCTTTTCACCAGCCCGTGGTGGTGGAGTGTGCCAGTGTCAGGAGAGTCACAAATACCCGTCCCGTGAGAGGGCTGGGGCAGGAGCTCTACAAACGCGACAAACGTGAGGGTCAGGCCCTACAGTAAACCACACAGGACGGGGCTGCTGGGTCTCAGCCGCCATGGTCCGCCCTGTCGCACAGCAAACGCTCCTGGCAGGTGCTGTGCTACCTGTGGGCTTATTCACAGGACGCACACACGGTGGTTGGGAGACTCGGCGTAAAACCGCTGTGAGCTAACACGCATCTGGTTACAGCCTGTGCCATATGTTGTACGACAAGGAGTCAGCAATAAAATTATGCTACTCTTCTCCAAGGCACTCCATTCCCGAAGACTTGAGGCCGACGGAGTTCGGTAAATAGTCATCCAGCGCAGGCAAGGATTTCTGCCTAGTCCGATGTATCTTGAATGTGACTGTACAAATCTTACGCGAAATGCCCATTACGGGGCGATTAAAGTACAGTCAACCATCCCTGTTGGCGCTGTGATTATCCTGAGTGTCGTTTTATATTTCTTTAACAGTCAGGGGTATTTTAAGATCCCTGCATTGGACCAGTCACCTGACCAACTGTGCACAGTAGCAGGAAAAGGCCCACTTGGTCCAGAAACACGTGAGAGTGTGATCTCATCATCGCAAATATAAACACGTGTAGATTCAGGTCACAGGTACAGAAACAATACCGAAAACATTGAAAATAAATATACCAGAATTTTCGTTGTGCTCATCCTCGGGTGATGACATCCAGCCCACGGCTCCTTCCAGATGGGACGGCCACAGCCACAGACAGCCCTGTGTTCCTGCTCAGACAAGCAAACAACGTTCTCCTAAAGACTTGTCTCCCAGAACACAATGCCCCCTGATGTCACCTAGTGGCTCTCCTGAAGTGCCATCAGGGAGCGAGCCTACATCAGATACGCCTCGCGGACCGCGGGGATGCGGCGAGTGGGGCGCTCCTTGAGTGTCCGGCACGGAAGAGTCACCTGGGCCCAGGTTAAAGTGGGCGCTGGTGCCCGTTCTACCCGGAGGCAGGTGTGCTCTGTGAGTGGGGGCATGCAAATGCCCCCGAGCGGGTTATGGGACAAGCACAGGGGAACCGGCCAGCAGGCATCCTCACTCCACAGTTACCCAGTCACACGAAACCGCACTTGGCCTCGCCATCCGTGAAAACTGCTACAGTGGCAACATGGCGAGCAGCAGCATGCACGAGTTCGATGGACCCAAATCGCACCCATGTGAGTTGTCGTCTGAGCCAGGGCACTGGAGTCCTGGGATCACCCAGCCCCGCCCCCGCCATCTGTTGTTGTTAAGACAGTTGTATTCACGCCCCAGCGCACGCCTCACCGAAGCCCGAGTCACGGTCCGTCTTTGTGGGACGGTCTGTGAGGACTTCCCTCCACCCAGGAATAAGCCGCTTTGGAGGTAACTTCCGTAGCAAGGACTGGGGCTGAAGTGCTCCGCTGGCAGGCCTCAACCGGGAGAGGAGAAGTGAGCCGTTCACCGGGTTCTCGCTGGGGCCCGTTCGCTGCCCCGAACCAGCCAGATGAACCTAAGGCCCCCGTGGCCTCCTGGGGCGGCACCTGCCTCTTGGATCCGGGAGAATTGCAGCTGGCAGCTTCCCGCCCGCACCCAAGTCTAGACTCCACAGGGAAGGCAGGGGGCCCCGATTTCCAGTCCAGCCTCACGGGTGACGAAGCGGCCAGTCTGATCCCCGCCGGGCTCCTGTATCCCAGCGATGGCTGGAATCCTCAGAAGATGGCTCTGGTGCACGGGCACCGTCAGACTTCTGGCAAGCAGGTGACCATAAGTGACCACCTTGCATCACGGGGCAGCCGACACCTCCCGAATCACCCAGGCACCCACCCCTGAAGAGAGTATTTTAAATGCATGCTCCTGGGCCCCACTAAGAATCTCCCTGTGGGGGCCCAGGGAGCTGTCTTTTTCAGCAGTTTCCCCAAATAATGCTGCTGAGGGGCTGCCTTTGGAGACCATTGGGTTCTGACTCCCAGCCCTGGCAGATTAGGTTCCAAAAGTCAGTTGCTCAACCGCCTACACAGTGTGCTAACCTCTAAATGGAAGTCACGGCAGCAGCCACGTCCTAGGGTTGCCGAGAAAGTAAAAAAGCTTAACACGCACGTGGCGCTTAGTGTCCAACCCTGAAGCACAGGACACACGTTAGGTGTCGGCAGCAGAATCAACTGGCCCGTCGAATGGACCCTGGTGGAGAGCCCCGCTCACCCTGGGCTGTGACTCTTGACACCTGGAGCTCAGCCCTGGGGGAGCAGAGACGGACAAGTCAGGCCGCTTCAAGTTCAACGCCACTCTGTCCCAACTCTGTCCGTGGCGCAGTCAGCGTGCTGAGCCTGGTCTCGCCCCGTGTCCATCACGGGCGATGTCGGGGGTTCCGCCGAGTATGGCGGTCAAGCCCCCGGACACGTGCACGAGGGGCGATCACAGCACACGAGACCCCTTTCTCAGTTCTCCTGACCAGGGTGGCCCGTGTTAGCGAGACTGGAAGGGAAGGATAGAAGATGGAGGGATGCCCGGAAGCTTCCAGGCCGGGAGCTGGGAAGTCCCGATTCCACGTGGTGGAGATGGCCAGGGATGATGTCAGGCAACACATAAAAGCACGGAGTGAGGACGGACACTGGTTTTCCAAACTAATGGATGAATAAAAAATAAATAAACTTGACTGGTATAGAACAGCTAGACCCACCGATTCCCTGTCTTTGCATCTCTGGACATGAGAAACGCTTTCAGGTCATGCTGGACCCAGGACATGCCGTGGAAGGCAAGGCCCACGGTCCGTGTTCTGTGTGTACCTACAAATGCTCACGGTCTTTTAGAAAACGCTCCAGGGACAGAGGACAGCGGCAGGAGAATGGCCTCTAATTTCTAACGACGTTAAAAACCACTTTCGGCCTTAAGACTCAGGAGACCGAGGAACAGGGTCGAGGAGCGACGGCGCCTGAACCCGATTTGTATTTCTGCCTTCGTCACTCAGCCCTCCAGCTGCCACTCAGGCCCCAGGACACTTTTTACAGACTAGGCACTTCTCGTGCTTTAGAACTTATCCTGCAATTTAAAATAAATCAGCCCCGTACAGATCCTAGCACAGGCATAATTCACTCCAACGGAAACAATCGTAGAGCAATCACCACCGCGGGATGCCTTTTAGCCAAAGCCACTCAGAAGGATCATTCCACGGGGACCCTTGGGAACTCTAGGCGTTGTTTACGGAGGCTCTCGACAAACGAGTTAATCTGGAATGCTCTCTTAAGAAATTAGAAATGGCTCTGTTCTGTTAAACAAGCAGGTGTCTCTGTGACAGGGACTGGCGTCTCCCGTCCCCCCGAGGCTCGTCCACATGGGAGATGACCCCCTGAAACCTCGCTACCACGTGTTCCAGGGCTGGAGCCTGGGGTGTGTGTGGACGCAGAGGAGGCCCCACTGCTAAGGCCGAGGAAACGCAGACGAGCGCCGGACTCACAAGGATTTGTCAGCGGTCACACGCAAACGTGGGGGAAAGTCCTGCCCCGGCCCCGTGCCTCCCTCCACGTCCAGGCCAGGAGTGATCCAAGCCCTTCCCGATGCCGTGAGTCCCTACACCCGGCAGGTGATGCAGCCCAGAACTCCCCCCGGCCCCCACTTCTCTCCTTATTGGTCAGAGGGCATATCCTGGCTTCCTGGCACTCCGAATCCGTGAAAATAATCGTTCAAGTGCGTGAGCGATGCATCCATGTGTTTGTTGGTCTCCACTCAGAGGCGGGTGTAGGAGAGGAAATGTGCTGGAGGGAGAACTGGGAGGAGCCTGGGGACCGGGACCAGAGTGAAGGGACTCAGTGTCTGCCCCCGGGTGCCCCGCCGGCAGGAGGCTGTGTGTCGGCTGAAGCCTGTACTGGGCACCGCGGCAGGCACAGCTCTGTGTCCGGCCACCGTCTGGGCAGCGGCCCGTAGCCTGTGCTCGCTCATTCCAGAGTCACTCTGCCTTTTGCCGGCGAGCAGGGGCATCCCTGACCGTTGCCGCAAGGGCGCTTCACTGAGGCCACGGGGGTGGCCAGCGAGCCCTCCCGCTGCCACCCTGCATGTCCCCAGGGGCCCACCTGGATTGCGTCTGGCGGCCTGTCACGGGGTCTCCCCCAAATGTGGCCACTCTGCAAAGCCGGAGGTCTGTCTCCCGTAGCTGCACGGCCCCAGGACCTCGTGCTGTCCTCGCCGAGTGGACGGGCTCAGTGCACATTTGCTGACGGGATCCCCAAATCCCCGTTCGTGATGTGGAAGGCTCTGGGGGAGAGTGTGCTGCTGGGGTCCACACGAGCCGCTCGACACCCGGCCAGAGAGGGCGGAGTGAAGCAGGAGTCGGGCAGGTTTCCCCGACACCCTGCACTTCCATTAAGAAGGTAAACGGAGCACAGTCCTCTGTCAGGGAGATGCGTCGAAGCCCGTGGCTGCCAAGCCCGTCCCACGAGGAAGCAGGGGCGCTGACCTCAGTTCTGAAGGGCCCAACGCGCTGGCCTAGAGCATCGACACGAAGCGTGGTGTGCCCGTTCATCCCGGGGGCCGCGGGCGGCTGGGGGGGCCGCCTTCCCGCCTCTCGGCAGGGAATCTGCGCCACACCCACGTCCTCGTCCCCAACGCACAGGTGCTCCCTGCCGGTGCCTCCTTCCCGGCCCCGGGGGAAGGCCCGGACCGCTTCAGGCTCCCGTCTTATCACGCCTGCTCCCCAGACAGAGGGGGATAAACACGCGCACGAGGGGGCAGTGGGGTAGCGGTCAGGGGAGGTCGGGAGCTGGCCGCACACACTCATGACCCAGGTTCAAACCTGGCTGGGCTATTCGGGAAGTCGCGTCACCTCTCTGCGCTCCAGGCGAACGGGGTCACGACGGCTCTCCCGCGCCGTTCGTGTGACGAGAACGGACACACAAGTTCCCGGGATGCCCGCCAGGGTGGGCGCACTCCGCGAACAGCTTCCGAAGCGCAGCGAGGACAGCTATCACCTGGGAAGCTGTTGGGGCTCTCGGGCTGCTTGTCACCCGGTCGTGGTGACAAAAGGGCAGAGAGCCAGACGGCTGCCGAGCATCTAACGTGGCCCGTTAGCAGGAGACCGGCGGTACGGATGCGGCGGTGAGCAGGATGGAGGGACGGGGACGCACCCTGGCCACCGTGCCCTCTCATGGCATACACTCCACCAGAAAACACGCCGCCCAGCAGCGTGGCCTTTGGAGGCTTCGTGGAGAAGCCAGGAGTGGAACCTCAGGACGGACAGAAGCACACAATTCTGAGGAGTGTTAGGGGCACGAGAGTGAGACCTGGGGATGTAGCCGGCGCGGTGGCAAGTCTTTGTTCTGGGGGAGGATGGAATTGGGGGCCTGGCACGTGGCAAGTCTGGGAGGCCGGGCGAGACCGGGCTTGGGACCTCAAGAGTGTTCTGGGCATCTGCCTCGTGTCCCTGAGGCCCGGGGGACCTACAGGGTAGGACAAGGTGAAGGCTGTGTTTTAGGAAGGTGGGTCTGCAGCAGAGAAAGGGGAGAAACATCCAGAAGCAGGTCTGGAACACGGAGGATGCCAGGGGAGGGAAGTGCCTGAACACGAGCAGCCAGGAGGCGAGCGGGGCGTCAGAACGAACGAACGAGGGAGTAAAGACGAGACGCGGCAGGACAAAAGCAGGGCTCAGATGCTTCGGTTTGCGTGGGCTGCTCCCCTGGACCCTCGCGGGCCAGAAACCCCGAGGGGCCTTCCGCAGCTCTTGCCTGGGGCCACCTGAGAAGCAGTCAGACACCCGGTCGCTCGGCCGCACGCACCCAGCGGTGAGCTGTTGGGGGGCGGCCTCTCCTTCGCGAGGCTTCCGATCGGCTTGGGCTCCTTCACACCCCGATCTTAGGCCCCCACCACAGTCAAGGAGCTCCCAGGCTCAGCCCGCTCTTAGCCTCAGCTCACGGCGTTGTGCGCTGACGTCCCGCTGGCTGAGGCCACCCTTGGAGGGAGGAGCACCATCACAGTCAATCGGGTGCATGGGGTGGGGGATTTCTTGTAACCGTCTCTGAAAGCAGTTGGCAAGATGGAGACAGAGGTAACGACAGGTGGGGACAAAGCCATGGTCTTGTGCTTCTGTGATTAGATTTGAACCGTTTGCTGGGAAAGTCACAAATGCAGTGTGAATGGCTTCAGCTACATTATTGAAGGGGGCAGTAATGTCTGGGGGTACCTTCAGGTACAGCTGGATCCAGGCACGCAACTATTCCATCAAAGATCCAGCTCTCACTTTGTACCTCTCAGCTCTGCCTTCCTCTGCCTGAGCTTCACTTCCTGTTCCACCTTCCTACCTGGCTGGCTCCCAGCAGTGGGCTCCCAGATCCAGAGGAAAGAAGGCTACTCTCTCCCAAAAGTCCGTAGTGGCAGGAAAGGAGTGCTTCGGAGCAGCTCGGTGTTGGGGCTGACTGACCGGTTTCAGATCCTGGCTCTACCGGTCCCTACCTGTCTAAGTCCTGTGCCTCAGTTTCTTCACCTGGAAAATGGGGATGGTGATAGCATGACCCATCTCAGGGGGTGGACTTGGGGACAGTGTTTGGCATGGGATGGGTGCTGCATGGGCGGCTGCTGTTGTCCTCAAATCAACCACGTAGGCAATGGCCCATCCCTCCAGAGAGAGCTGTCAGTGCAATGGTCACGTGCACTGGATGGCTCCAGGTCACATGACATGTGTCCCCAGCGTCTAACCACATGGGGGGGGGGTAGTCAGCTGAGCAACGTCCAGGCCCTGTTTGCAGAAGGGCGGGGAGAGCGTGAGCGGCAGGCTGTGAAGAGAGCTCAGTCCTGGCCGAGAAACCAGCCGTGGCCCGCCGCCTGCCCCCAGAATGCACGAAGGCAGCACTGACGGCAGTCCGTGCTGCTGAAATGGGCCGTTTGCTTCCAGAAGCATCTCCTTATGGGTAACAGAAACACACACTGGAGACAGACATTGCCAGCATCTTGAAGAACACTGGTACAAGTGCATTTCGGCATCATTCTGCCTCCAACTCTCTGATTACGCCTGGCATTTTCGGGGCCCTGCAGAATCCTTCCTCTGGGAATCCGCATTTTGCAGAGAATTCACGTATCTGGAACAAGCAGGAGCGATGGAGCCGAAGGAGAGGGAAGTCCCACGTGGCGGCTTCCAGAAGCAACAGGGCACATCTGTGCCCAGTGTGAACACACGCACACTTCATCCTGAAAGATGAAGCCGTGGGCCCCTTGCTCAGGACTGTCCAGCTGAGCCCGGCAGGGAGGAGTGGAGAGAAACAGGAGGGCCATGGATGTGAGGTGGAAAACTTATCATAAGGGACATCGCACGAATAAAAATTTAGAAGCATTTTACTGCATTTGAAAATCATTTTCTGAAGCAGTTTCCTGGAAAAAAAATCTCACGTATTCTGATGATCTTTTCTAGGCAGAGAAGCACCAGGAGCTAGAGAATGAGAGACGGGGTGACTTCTAACTCGTTCTTGCATTTTTCACATCAAGTTAGCGCTGCCTGTGGGTCTGGTACTGGGCCCTAGAAGGAGAGGCGCCTCGGGAGGGAGTGCTTGCTCACCCCAGCCCTGCACACCCTCGAGAAGTCTGTGCTGGGACTCACCTGTTTGAGTGCACAGGTGACAGAGGGGTTTAAAGGCATGCATTCTTCTTACACTCACGGAGACACAGGCGGGAATGAGACAGCCAGCACACGGTCGTGCCCTGGGAGCGGACAGGCGGCCCTCCGGCGTTTCCAGACCCATGCACGGACAAGGGCGGGCTAAAGGATTTCCACCTTGGGCCCATTTCCCTGACGTGTGTGGCCAGACTGTGCTTTCCTGCCGTGGGGCCACCCTGGGCACTGCAGGGTGTAAGCAGCATCCCTCGCCTCCAGCCGTTAGGGGCCAACCGCATTCTGTCCCCTCCCCAAGCTGTAACAAAGCGTCTCCTGATCTTGCCTGGTGCTCCCAGGGGCAGCATTTCCCTGCAGGACGCCAAGCGCAGGGGAGAGGGGACTCAACCTGCCATCGAGTGACTTGAGTTCCAGACCAAGGATGGTCACTGCCCTGTTGTGCGGCCGACGGTAACGGTGCTGACTGTGTGCTCCACTCATTCATGTGTAGAACAGAGTAGATGCTCCCTGCTTCCCTCTCCTTTGCCTCTCCCAGAAGTCCTCTGAGAAACAGGCAGAAAGACTGATGTGAACACACTCGTCCTCTGAGAACCGAGCGGAGAGATCAGTGTGAACACGCTCACAGCCCTCAGAAAACTGGGAAGACTGGTGTGCACACACTCACAGTCCTCTGAGAACTGGGCAGAGAGGTCAATGTGAACATACTCACAGTCCTCTGAGAACCGGACAGAGAAGTCAGTGTGAACGCGCTCATAGTCCTCTGAGAACCGGGAGGGAAGATCGGGTGTGAACATGCTCACAGTCCTCTGAGAACTGGGCAGAAAGATCAGTGTGAATCCACTTACAGTCCTCTGAGAACTGGCAGAGAGGTCAGTGTGAACACACTCACAGTCCTCTGAGAACCGGGAGGGAAGACCGGGTGTGAACACGTTCACAGTCCTCTGAGAACCGGGCAGAGAAGTCAGTGTAAATGCGCTCATAGTCCTCTGAGAACCGGGAGGGAAGATCGGTGTGAACATGCTCATGGTCCTCTGAGAACCGGGCAGGAAGATTGGGTGTGAACACGCTCACAGTCCTCTGAGAACCAGGCAGAGAGGTCAGTGTGAACACGCTCACAGTCCTCTGAGAACCGGTGGGAAGACTGGTGTGCACACGCTTACAGTCAGCAGCATCTGAGCTGCATTCACTTTGCGACTCCATGTGTGCACAGAGTGTGCAGGATTTGCCCCAACATACAGGCCACCAAACTGAGGTTCAGAGAGGAGAGGCGTGACCTCCTTAAATTCAACAAGTCGGTGCCAGCACTAGACGACTGAGCTCACAGTGCTGTCCGTGGTCTTGGGGTGGTGCAGGGAAGAAATGGCAGGCAGGCAGACCTGATGTCCTTACGTGTCCCCATGGCACAGCCTGGCACCCACACAGAACACTCCTGGGGACCCTGTCAGGGAGCAGCTCCTGCCTGCCCCCACAGGGCTCTGTCCTCCCCCCAACATGGCCCTGCCTCCTGCACCTTCACCACCCTGGTGCCCAGTCAACCCCCAAGATCTGATCACTACATGGATCTCTTGCTCTTGGGGAGAGTATGGCGAGGCCCCTGAGGATCTAGAAGACGGGCACCAACTCTACACTTGCCTCTACATGGCACATCACTCTAATAGGGGTCTTCCCACTGAGATGGGGTCACAGGGCCCAGACTGACCCACCACCCAGCTCAGTGATCCGTGGAGAGGAGAAATACAGGGCAAGCCCAGGATTGCCCCCTGCTCACTGCCTGGAGAGAGTTTCCAGCATGGGGTTCTGGGTTCAAAAAGCCAGGGGTTCCCTGGGCTGAGAAGATGGAGTGAGGGTCTGGGAGGGGAAGGAGCTTAGAAGTAATGAGGCAGAATATACACCCAAGGGAGAGCTATAGAGCTGTGGAGGGAATTCCTTCAATCTTGGGCTGAACATGATCAGAGGACACATGTGAGAAAGCACTGTGGTCTGGAAGCATCAGGGGAGCTCACCTAGGTTAGGAAATGGTGTGTGTCCCCATCAGCGGGGAGGGGCTTCAGGTTTCACGGCACACTGAGCAGACAGTCAAAACAGGAGCAAAAAGAAAAACTGCCCCAGTCCTGGGACACACTTAGCCCTGGGCTGAATACTGCTCTGATCTTCCATTAACAACACAGAAGAGCGAGATCCAAATGCATCAGTTTCCAAGTAACTTCCCCATGTCCTAGAGCAGAGATCAAGAATATTAACAGGAATACAGAAATGCTTACACACACAGAAGCAAAATTCACAGTATCTGGCACTGCATAAAAAATACCAGGAGCACAAAGAAGCAGAAAGATATGACCCATAATGAGAAAAAGTGATCAATAAAAAAGATCAGGAGGAGAGAATTAGCGGACAAGGACACTGGGAAATTATTACACCTCTATCCACATGTTCACGATGGCGGGGGAGCAGGAGCGTGTCCTGCATCAAACTTGTGTGGGGGAAAGCCACAGCACCCGAGATGCGGAGTGAACTGGGGTCACTAGCAGACCAGCCGCTGCAGGAGAAAAGAAACTCTCAGACTGGCAGACACATCAACAGCAAGTGTCCAGATGAAGTACACAGAAAAAAAATAATTTGAAAGAACAAAGAATCGGTGAGTTGCTGGACGCCTTGAAGTGACCTATTAAATTTGTAATTAGAATTTCCACAGGGGATGGGGGCAGGGGAGCAAATGTGTTTGAAGTAATGACTACAATTTTCCAAATGTGATGAAAACTATAAATCCAAAGACTCAAGAACCCAAACAAAAGAAACAACAAGAAAACCAGGCCAACACAGTTTATGATTAAATTGCTTAAAACCAGTGATAAAAAGAATCAGGGGTGTCTGGGTGGCTCAGTCAGTTGAGAGTCTGACTCTTGACTTTGGCTCAGGTCATGATCTCATGGTTCACGAGTTCAAGCCCTGAGTCAGGCTCTTCGCTGAGCGCGCGGAACCTGTTTGGAATTCTCTCTCTCCTTCTCTCTCTGCCCCTCCCACATGCATGTACATGCATGCTCTCTCTCTCAGAATAAATAAATAAACTTAAAAAAAAGAAAGTCTTAAAACCAGCCAGAGTTGGTGGGCAGTGGGGGATCCATTACGTACAGATGAACAAAGTTAAGGACAACAGATTTCATCTCAGAAATGACGCAAACCAGGAAACGCTTGTGCCATATTTTTAAATCTTGAAAGACAAAACAAACAAACAAAATCCCAAACCAAAAATTTTATACCCAGCAAAACTATCTGTCAAAAAATGGCAAAATAAAGACTTTCTCAGAGCACAAAAGCAGAAAGAATTCATCACCAGCAGATCTGCCCAATAAGGCATGTTAAAGATCTTCCAGATAGAAGGAAAACACAACCAGATGGAAGTCTGGTTCTACACAAGGGAATTACAAACTTCGGAAATGGCTGAGGGAAGACAGAGCTTTCTCTTACATCATTTCTATGAAGTGGTAAATGAAACATAGCTAATCTCTGTTATGCATTTATCACATCACAACAGCTTGTTGTTTCTCTGTCTTCTTTTTTTTTTTACATTTATTTATTTTTGAGAGACAGACTGAGACAGAGCACAAGTCGGGGAGGGGCAGAGATAGAAGGAAACACAGGCTCTGAGTAGGCTCCAGGCTCTGAGCTGTCAGCACAGAGCCTGATGTGGGGCTTGAACTCACAAACTGTGAGATCATGACCTGAGCCGAAGTTGGATGCTTAACCAACTGAGCTACCCAGGCGCCCCTGTTTCTCTGTCTTCTATGTTCTGGTCTTTGACCTTGACAGATGGAGGTAATGCGTATTCACTTTGTATCCTCAGGACACACATGGCACTTAATAAATGCCTGATGCATTAGCACACACTTGTTGTAGGCTACATGTACATCCTGGTGGGCAATAGTAAGTTGTGCCACACCTGGGTCATCTGCTGGATAGAAACCAGATTCAGCTCTGGGTACTCATCAATCATGTTGTTATGGACCGAATGTTTGTGTCCCCCAAAATATACGTGTTGAAGCCCTAACTCCCAATGTGATGGTATTTATAGGTGAGCCTTTGGGAGGTGATTAGGAATAGAGGAGGTCAAGAGGGTGGAGCCCCCGTGACAGAATTAGTGTCCTTTTAAGAAGAGGAAGAGACACCAGAGCTTCCTCGGTGCCATGTAAGGAAGCAGCCAGAATGTGGCCACCTGTAAGCCGGGAAGACATCCCCCCTCAGGACCCAGATCTGCTGGTGCCCGGACCTTGGGCTTCCCAGCTTCCAGAACTATGAGGAACAAGTGTCTGTTATTTCAGCCCCCGAGTCTGTGACAGCAGCCCAAACAGACTCACACACAGGAAAGTAGGTCCGCTGTTGTGAATCAGGATTGGGTCACTCTTAAAACACAGCAGAGTCCCCAAACTGCTCTGATGTGTCCACAGCTGTCCCCAAATCAGGGGCCACTAGGTAAGCTCGTTTTGAGGGTGAATGCCCATGCCTGGCCTGGCTGCCCACATTTTTCCATCCTGGCACAGATGCCGGCTGCTGGCACCCCTTCTCCTCCAGGCTGCACCCCTGGGCACACACATGCTTGTGGTCCAGCAGCGCGCACGGCATCTGGACCCAGGCTCTCTGGGCGAGCCCCCTGTTGTCTGGGGTGCCAGTTACTGTTCCCGATTTAGAGGCATATTCTTGTACTCAGAACAGCCACGATCCCTGCCAATAGATTGAAGGAAATGTCACTGCTCACACAATTACAGACAGCTCCAGTCTTCTCTTACAGAAGTTCTATTTACATCTCATAAACTATGTTGGTGCCTTTTTTTAAACAACGAAAGCTCTATGTCTGTGTATAAGATTGGGAGGAAGGGATTATTTCCCAGCCTGTGAAACCTTCCACAGGATGGAAAGGTTCTGCTTCGGAATACAACCCCCTAAAGCGCTCACCCAGCAACAGGGTCGTGAACGGCTCCAGGAGGGGTCGTCCTTCCCCCAGGGGGAGACGCACGATCTTCTTAGGGAGCAACGGGCTGGAAGCAGGGACCGCCGCTCTTGGCAGTCCTGCTGGGGGAGAACCAAGTTTTCCCCCGGGCAGCTCGGGGCCGTCGTTCACCGTGTGTTAAATGCAGGGTAACAGGGGTCCCGCCAAGAAACACGGGAGCTCAATGTGAGGCTCCGTGTGAGCGCTCCAGTGCCTGGAGGTCTCTAAGTTCACCCCAAAAGCCGTAATCTGATTGTAAAAACTAGGTGAGGGTCATTTCCAGGATTTGACCTCCTTTTTGGGAAATCCTTTTTTGTAACAGGCTATTTTTCAGAGCAGTTTCAGGTGCAGAGCAAAATGGAGGGGAAGGTGCAGAGGGTTCCGGAATGCCCCCTACCTCCACCCGTGCACCGTCTCCCCACTGTCGACACCCCTCCGGAGCTAAGCATTTGCCACAGTCCGTGAACCTACGTGGGCACGTCGTCAGCACCCCAAGTCCCTGCTTTATCTTAGGGCCACTCTCAGTGCTGGGCATCCTGTGGGGCTGGACACACGCCCCAGGACATGAAGCACCCACACAGCATCCCACAGAAGAGTTTCACGCCCGGTAAGTCCCCTGCGCTCCACCTGCCCCTCCCCCTCCCCAGCCCCTGGCAAACACTGATCTTTTACAGTCTCCATAGTTTCATCTTTTGCAGAATGTCATATGGTTGGAATCACACAGTGTGTAGCCTTTCCAGACTGGTTTCTTTCACTTAGTAATTTGAATTTAAGTTCCCCCCATGCCTTTTTATGGTTTGGTAGCTCATTTCTTGTTAGTGCTGACTGATATTCCATTGTCTGGATGGACCAGACAATGACCCTCCCACCCGCCCAAGGACACCTTGGTTGCTTCCGAATTTTGACCACGACAGATAAAGCTGCTGTAAACACCGGGGCAGGTTGTTTCGTGCGGACATTAAGTTTTCCATTCCTGTGGGTAAATACCAAGAAACACGACTGATGGAAATCCTGTTTTTATATTAGAAACTTCCTCCTAATTGAAAAGCATTGAATGTCACTATCAAAGGCACCTGCCCAGCACCCCTCCCGGGGCCAGCAAGAAGTAGAAGGGACATCTGAACGTCGTCCTGTCCAACAGAAACTTCTGCGGTGACAGGAATATTTTGTAGCTGCCGCATCCAGTATGGCAGCCAGCAGCCACAGGTGGGTACTTGAAACGTGGCTGAGGAGTCAACGGTTTCCTCATATTTGATTTTACTTTACTTAAACTTAAATGGCTACGTGTGACGAGTGGTTGTGATGAGGGACAGAGGTGAGCTCAGGTGTGCTCGAGGTCTCCCGAGGCATCAGGCGTGGGTTCTGTCACCCAGGGATTCCTGCCTCCTGAGCACCGTGGCCATCACGTGGGCCTCTTCCCCTTTCCAGTGGTCTCAGGACACAGTGGGTTTCCCACACTCTCTGAAGCTCCTCATCTGCCTGTCCTGTCCCTGACTCATACTCTGCCCTCTGCCCCTGACGTCCACACTGTCCTCTGCCCGACGTGCACGCTGTCCTCTGCCCCTGACCCGCACGCTGTCCTCTGCCCCTGACCCGCACTCTGTCCTCTGTCCCGGACCCGCACTCTGTCCTCTGCCCCTGACCTGCACTCTGTCCTCTGTCCCGGACCCTCACTCTGTCCTCTGTCCCGGACCCTCACTCTGTCCTCTGTCCCGGACCCGCACGCTGTCCTCTGCCCCTGACCTGCACTCTGTCCTCTGCCCCTGACCCGCACTCTGTCCTCTGTCCCGGACCTGCACTCTGTCCTCTGCCCCTGACCCGCACTCTGTCCTCTGTCCCGGACCTGCACTCTGTCCTCTGCCCCTGACCCGCACTCTGTCCTCTGTCCTGGACCTGCACTCTGTCCTCTGCCCCTGACCCGCACACTGTCCTCTGCCCCTGACCCACACTCACCCCCCTCGTGGCATGTGCAACCCCCATCTCCCTGGCACAGCTGCCCCCCGGACCATCGCCCTCTTGTCTCCTCTCCCTCTTTCTACTCAACCCCGTGAAGCCTGGTCCACGTCCCCTTCGTGGACAAAATCTGGCCAGAACTTCTTCCCGCTCCCTTGTGCCGCATCTCCCTGTCTGCCCTGCGGCCCCATCCCTGCCCTCTCTCGCCCTGGACCATAGTGCAAGGAGCCGACGTTCCAAGCCCTCTCAGACTGACGGCCAACAAGACTTGGCCAGTGGAAGGAGGTGCGGGGGCGGCGGCCGGGGCACCTGTCCCTCGCCGGGGCCCAGCACCCCGCCCTGCTTGGGCCCCGGCCTCCAGGTGACAACAGGTATGTCTTCGGGCCTTCACTCACCTCTAGCTGCCCCTCCCCCTGCTTCCCTCGATGCTGCTCAGGTCTTCTAACACCTGGGTCCAGGTTCTGCATTCTTTCCTCTAGGAGGGCCCTGCTGTGTTTCCGTTCTGAGACTCAACTTGGCCCGTGACCTCACCTTAGTGGCCCTGAGCATGGTCCCGCCCGTGCCAGTGAGCAGACCCAATCTTGTCCCCAGCGGTGTCTCCTCAACCACCCTCTGAAATGTTGTTTTGTTTTGGAAAAAGCTTCCGAACACACGGCTTAAACTCACGGTCGGTCTCACCCTGCCTAGTACCTCACCACGGAGCCTTCACCTCACACAGAGCCCTGAAGGGGGCGTTAGGGCAGCGCTGGTGCCCGGCGGGCGGGGTGGGGGTCGCGGTCACCACCGTGTCTCACTTCATCTCTGAGCCTCAGTTTCCTCGGCCGTGAGACGAGGAAAGTAAAGAGCCCATCCGGTAGTGTTGCCGCGAGAATTAAATCTGTACATGTAGGAATTTGCATATATACACGTACGCGCAGGGTCCACATCTAGAGGCACACACACACCTGTACGTTTAGGACACATGATCAGAGCACACACACACGCTCTCTCGACTGGTCTGGCAGGCGGGGACGTTCTGCAAATTGTGATTTTGACTTCCATCCTCCCACGCACAGGAACCAGCACTCCAACCCCCCTGCTTTTCTGGAACTTTCCTACTTCAGGACTCAACTCAGGGCTGAGATGAACAAAACATTTGTGGATTAAGAGCTTAAAGAAACTCCAACAAAATGTTGAGACCTGAGTCAGAATCACATCTGTTGTAAAAATTGTGTGTTTGGTCTTTAACTCCGATTAAGAGTCCAGCGAAGAACATCAAGGGTCCTCATTAACCAGAATTAAGCGTTTCAAGTTTTCTCACATTACTTCCAGGGGCTGTAGCACTGTCCACCCAGCAATGCTAATTATCACCAGTGCCACTGCCCCAGTGGTGACGACACCAGGCCCCCTCCTGCCCCTGAGGGGCTGGCTCTTCCTCACCTGGACCACATTCGGCGTCTGTACTGAGGCTGGCATTACCTGGAATTCTGTCTCTGGCCATGACACCCACAGGCAGACGCAGAAGCGGCGCCAAAGGGAAGATTTCCTGCGAAGTCAGTAAAAGCCAACACGGTGCAAATTTGTCGCACAGCGGTGTTCGTTTGCAGTCCATGGCAAAATAGCAAGTGTGCAAACATTTCTAGACTGCCACGAAAGCAGAGGTGAGGTTTACTGTGAAGCATGAAGCTTCAGGGGAGGAAGAGGGAGGGAGGGAGGGGAAGGGAGAAAGGGGAAGGGAGAAAGGGGAAGGAGGGAGAGAGGGAGGGAGAGGGAGAGAGGGAGAAAGGGAAAGGGAGAAAGGGGAAGGGAGGGGGGGAGAAAGGGGAAGGGAGGGGGGGAGAAAGGGGAAGGGAGAAAGGGGAAGGGGGGAAGGGAGGAAGGGAGAAAGGGGAAGGGAGGGGGGAGGAAGAGGAAGGGAGGGAGGGAGGGGAAGGGAGAAAGGGGAAGGGAGGGGGAAGGAGGGGAGAGAGAGGGAGGGGAAGGGAGGGAGGAAGGGAGAAAGGGGAAGGGAGGGTAAGGGAGGGAGAGAGGGAGGGAGAGAGGGAGGGAGAGAGGGAGGGAGAGGGAGAGAGGGAGAAAGGGAAAGGGAGAAAGGGGAAGGGGGGAAGGGAGGAAGGGAGAAAGGGGAAGGGAGGGGGAGGGAGAGGAAGGGGGAGGGAGAGAAGTCCTACAGCAAAGAAGGGGAAGGCAGGAGGGGCCGGGGGCACCGACCCAGAACACCATGTTTCCGGGAACATCCCCTTTTGGTGGAATGGGATTTCAGATTTCAGATCTGGGTTTCTCAGGGTGTGCAAGTCCGAGGGAGGCTCGGGACACGTCTAATTTCTCCCCAGACGCTCCGTATCTTCCCTGGCACTTTTTAGCACTGTGCTCACAGTAGTCGGGGTGGGGGGGGGTGGCTGTGCATTACCGACCTCATAACACACACATCCCCTGTCCGGTGAGTTTCGTAGGTGGTTCATATTTGCAGGCTTTGCAAACAGAGCGCCTCCTGCAAGACGTGGGATGGCTCCGGTCGCAAGCATCACAAATGACAGGGGGGAACGGGCAGATTCTCCTCGTGCAGTGTTTGCCTGGAGTATTTAATACTTTCAGAGATCCTGGCAACAAATGATACTAGGAAGCAGATTGCCTAGTGGCAATGAAAACCCCAAAGTTGACAAGCAAACCCTGCAGCCTGCACTCCAGATAGAATGTTCTGAAGTCCTCAATAATATGCTCTAAAACCTCATCCAAGGCGGAAACAACAGAGTGCTGGTACCATCAGCCACAGCAGGAACTTTCTTAATAGAATATATAAAAATGCCCCAGGCAGTTAAAAAAAAAAAAAGGAAAAAAGAAAAAAAGGAGGATATTTCCAGAAAGAAGAATGTTGAAAGCAATCATAATTATGTCTTAAAGAGAGGGTTTGATTGCTTCACCCACGTCACCCAGGGCATAGTGATTATAAAACTCATCTCTCTTCCCATCGGAGGTAAGAGAAGCCTTCTTAATAATCTAAAAAATATTGCAGTCTCTCTCCTAACCTGTGGGAATTGATGATATTTACGATCCCTGAGGCACTGCATTTCTTTTGTATCAAGGAACACCAATAATAATGTACTATTCCATTACAGAAGAATGTCTCGCTGGGTGGATGTGTTCCAAGGATCCAGAAAATGGAGGAAGTTAAAAAGTCATCCTCTGTGACCCTCGACAAAGCAGCCTGGATCTAAACAGAGAACCAGGGTGGTCCGATACTCTCCGATGCTTTTTCCAACAGAATCCAGAAGACGCGCCGTGAAAGCGTGAACTGGTACACAGTGAAGCAGACGAGAGCAAAAAAGGACCCAGGGAGCAGCCACGCATTCCGAGCTGGGCACCAAAATCAGCAGCGTTCCCTCCTCCCGGCACGGGCGTAAGAGAACGTGTGTGCGTGTGTGTGTGCAAGCCACTCGGTGCTCAGTGCCTTATTAAAGTTGCTTTAAGAAAACCATACAGACATGATGGGCTTTTTTACCCACAATGTATTTTATTACAAGTGCACAGAACCAAGAACTGTAAGCAATTTGCTAAGTGAACCGGAAATTCAACTCTCTGCTTATGAATTAAGTTATGGGGCCCGTTGGTTAAAACGCGAGCTCCTAAAATAGGTTATTTCTGCAAATAAAGACTTCGGCATGGAGAAAACAACATGCTGGCAGAGACGACACGGGAGACGCTTGGCTCCTCACGGGAGGGACCGGCAACCCCTCCGATCACGGCCCTCTCAGCTGCGGCGGACTCGTATTGGCTCGATAGAGCCCGTTCTTAAATACCCAGAAAACGGGTCCTCCTGCTGTTAAACACAGACACTGTTAAAAACTAAACAATACGGGGCACCTGGGGGGCTCAGTCGGTTAAAGGTCCGACTTGGGCTCAGGTTATGATCTCACAGTTCATGGGTTTGAGCCCCACATCGGGCTCACTGCTGTCAGCACAGAGCCTGCTTGGAATCCTCTGTTCTCCCCTTTGTGTCTCTGTCCCTCCCCAGCTCTCTCTTGAGCACTCTCACTCTCCACGTATATAAATAAACTTAAAAAAAAAAACACTAAATGGATTACACTCACAATTAATATATTATATTAAAAACGTGCGTAATGAATACTCAAAATTTCTCACTTCCTAATTATTTCACTACGTTCTACTAACTTGAATGCTGTCGGGGTTATTCAGGCCTCTTGACGCCCAAAGGCAGAAATCCCATATGATGAGGTGCGATTTTCATCTCTCCCGAGCCCACGGTCAGTGCCGTCACGTTGCAGCTCGAAACAGGCCACGGGATGCAGCTCAGTAATCGGCAAACGCCAGGATCGAGGCTCTGTGCCCCCCACTCTGCCGTGAGGTCAAGGCCTGGCGTGAAGCTGCCGGGCACAGACCACCGGTTTCATGCCGTGTCATACTTTTGTATTTGAAGAACGTTCAGTAAGAACAACGTTTTACCACGTGACCTAACTGTGTGGGGAAGTAGCTACGTCCCTTTCCCAGCAAAAGGGAAACAGGGGAGGGGCGCCTGGGTGGCACAGTCGGTTAAGCGTCCGACTTCAGCCAGGTCATGATCTCGCGGTCCGTGGGTTCGAGCCCCGCGTCGGGCTCTGGGCTGATGGCTCAGAGCCTGGAGCCTGTTTCCGATTCTGTGTCTCCCTCTCTCTCTGCCCCTCCCCTGTTCATGCTCTGTCTCTCTCTGTCCCAAAAATAAAATAAACGTTGAAAAAAAAATTAAAAAAAAAAAAAGGGGGCGCCTGGGTGGCGCAGTCGGTTAAGCGTCCGACTTCAGCCAGGTCACGATCTCGCGGTCCGGGAGTTCGAGCCCCGCGTCGGGCTCTGGGCTGATGGCTCAGAGCCTGGAGCCTGCTTCCGATTCTGTGTCTCCCTCTCTCTCTGCCCCGCCCCCATTCATGCTCTGTCTCTCTTTGTCCCAAAAATAAATAAACGTTGAAAAAAAAATTTAAAAAAGAAAATAAAAAAAAAATAATATCCGCCATTCTGAGAGTGCCTACAGTGTGGCGGGCTCTGCAGTGAGTTCTCCGTCCGCTTCCCACACCCAGCCTGCGGGGACGCGGGGGCCACCTGTCCGGTTTGCGGGGGAGACGGGAGGCGCCCTGCCACCCAAGGCCACGCTCTCTTCGTTCTCGAGGCCACGGCCGGTTGACCTAAATCAGGCCCGACCGAGACGCTGACGACCAACAAAGAACGTCTCGTGTGCTGCTACCAAGCCAACATTTGTTAAACGCTAAGACCGCCTTCCGTTTCTGCTGCTTGTTTTTTGAAAGCTTACGTGTATGCGCTGGTGACTCTCCCCACGTGCCAGTCTTGTGGCCGAGTCTCTGAGGCCTCGTCTCGAGTGCGCTGAGAAACCACGAGCTTGCCCTCACCGCTCGCGCCAGCCCTGCCGTGGCACCGCCAAGAGCAGCAGCCCACGCGTGTGCAGGACGCAGGGTGTCTGCCAGGAGACGCGTATCAGCCGTTGGTGCACACGCGGCTCGAAGTTCGAGGACCGGCCTCAAGACCACCCTCCCTTCTGAGGTCGTTCATGCTCTGTCTCTCTCTGTCCCAAAAATAAATAAATGTTGAAAAAAAAAAAAAAAAAGGGAAACAGGGGATTCCCATTTGGTCACAAAGCAGACATGCGTTCAATTCTGCCTCCTGCAAAAATGTAGGCCAGCGGCAGTGTTTGCCGAAGAAACTCATCAGTAGATGCCGCGGCCGTCACGGAACCGACCAGAAGCTACCGAAATTACAACAGCTTCCCGCGAAGTGGCCGAAGGCAGACCGCGAAAGTCTTGAACTCACTTGTGAAAGTCAAGCCGGCCTTGGCCCTCCGCCCCGGGGGGCGGGGGGGGCGTCCTGCCTGATGGTGTCTTTCTTTGCTGGTGAGGAACTCTGCGATGTGGACTGGGGGCTCTGGACCGTGCTGTCGGGTGGACCCCCAGAGGGGCTGCAGGCGGGGTCAGCCATGGGCTGGTCTGCGGTGCCTCAGTGACAGAACTCACACCAAGATTCTGGACGCCTGAGGGAGCCCATTTGGTGCCACTCTATGCATGCCGTCACACAACGGTGCTGCCGTGCCCAACAGGAGAGGACAGTGGACACTACCCCGTAGCGGTGCCTCCTGGGCTCCCCCCGTGCGTCTACCCACGCGGTCCCTCCTGGGCTCCCCCTTGACTGATTTTAATCTGAGTCCTTTTGCTGGAAGAAGACTTCTCCATCACTCTGATGGGTTTTAGCGAGTTCTGGGAGTCTCCGTGAGTTATCGAACCCTGAGGGTGGTCCTGGGGACCCCTGAGCTCTGCAGCCGACCTCAGAAGGGAGGGTGGTCTTGAGGCCGGTCCTCGAACTTCGAGCCGCGTGTGCACCAACGGCTGATACGCGTCTCCTGGCAGACACCCTGCGTCCTGCACACGCGTGGGCTGCTGCTCTTGGCGGTGCCACGGCAGGGCTGGCGCGAGCGGTGAGGGCAAGCTCGTGGTTTCTCAGCGCACTCGAGACGAGGCCTCAGAGACTCGGCCACAAGACTGGCACGTGGGGAGAGTCACCAGCGCATACACGTAAGCTTTCAAAAAACAAGCAGCAGAAACGGAAGGCGGTCTTAGCGTTTAACAAATGTTGGCTTGGTAGCAGCACACGAGACGTTCTTTGTTGGTCGTCAGCGTCTCGGTCGGGCCTGATTTAGGTCAACCGGCCGTGGCCTCGAGAACGAAGAGAGCGTGGCCTTGGGTGGCAGGGTGCCTCCCGTCTCCCCCGCAAACCGGACAGGTGGCCCCCGCGTCCCCGCAGGCTGGGTGTGGGAAGCGGACGGAGAACTCACTGCAGAGCCCGCCACACTGTAGGCACGCTCAGAATGGCGGATATTATTTTTTTTTTATTTTTATTTTTTAAATTTTTTTTTCAACGTTTATTTATTTTTGGGATAGAGAAAGACAGAGCACGAACGGGGGAGGGGCAGAGAGAGAGGGAGACACAGAATCGGAAACAGGCTCCAGGCTCCGAGCCATCAGCCCAGAGCCCGACGCGGGGCTCGAACTCCCGGACCGCGAGATCGTGACCTGGCTGAAGTCGGACGCTTAACCGACTGCGCCACCCAGGCGCCCCCAGATATTATTAAAATACCCGAAAATATCACTGCTTACGGGGAGAAGAGAGGTACAGATGAGAATTTCAATCTTGAATGAACGTCTTCAGCAACTTTAAGAAAGGACAGGGTGTCTGGGGAGCCATCCGGGCCACTCTAACCAGGGAAGGACTGACCCTGAACTCATCGCCCTGGAGCTGGGGCCCTGTGGCATCTCATTTGGGGAGCAACCGCGTCGGCCCCCACGGTGGTCCTGGGACCGGCCTGAGTCCTGCCTCCTGCACGGTTCTTCCTCCCCGTGGCTCTCTGCTCCCTACTACAGCTCAGGCTTCCCCTTCGTAGCCATTTTTATGAAAGGAAAAAAAACAAAACAGGGAGGAGAATGATATCTAATAGGACTGCAGCAAAATCAACTATTTTGGTCAAGATAATACAGCTGTGTTCACATATTGTCAAACATCTGGAGAGAAGCTTAAAAAAGCCCACTCGAATCTAGTCGTCTTATGCTGGGGCCTCGATGCGTATAGGCGGCCTGTTCTTAGCAAGTGTCCAACTTTCCCCCGTCAGTCGGCTGCTGTGGTGGCAGGAACGGTGGCCACGGCGGAGAGAAGGAAGTGGAAATTCAGGTCTCCTTTGGTGAATGACACGTACTACATGCGATTCACATGCTGAGCTAAATGTGATGAACTCAAAACGCAAGCCCACCCCAGGGGAGGATTTGATTTTATCTCCCTGCCGTCCCACATAGACACTTCCTTCATCAGCGAGCTCACACAGGCAAAGTAATTTGGAAGGTAGTCTATGGAGAACACAGGAAAGTCCAAATTTGCCCTAAATAAATAAATAAATAAATAAATAAATAAAGGCTGTATTTTAGTCCCCATAAACTAGTACACCAGACTTGAGAATATGTTTTTCTGGCTTACAGTTTTTTTTTTTTAATGTCTATTTATTTTTGAGACAGAGAGAGAGAGAGAGAGCATGAGAGAGAGAGGGAGACACAGAATCCGAAGCAGGCTCCAGGTTCCGAGCTGTCAGCACAGAGCCCGACGCGGGGCTCGAACTCACGAACCGTGAGATCGTGACCTGAGCCGAGGTGGGACACTTAACCGAGTGAGCCACCCAGGTGCCCCATGGGAATAGGAGAGTGTAAAAAAAAAAAAAAAAATCTCTGGTTTGATATCCACCAGCCCCTCCCCGTTATCGGGTCTCCCTGGAAAGTCTTTCTAGTGCGTAATCCCACAGAAACCCGATTCTTCCTGGATGCTCAGATAAATACTGGAAAGCAACGGGTAAGCTATGCCCCAAAATCAAAATGCAGACTCTCCAGCAAATTCTATGATGAGCCCCTTCCTCGTTCCCAGAGGGACAGAAAACACACACCGCGCTGCCCCTTCCAGAACTCCACACGCCTGACCCAAGTCCCCGCTGACAGTCACCGGGGATGTTCAGACATATCTTTTAAGTGTGTGGGCATATAAAACTCACACACACTCTAAAGAAATTCGACATTGTCAGACTTTTAGCTTATTAAACAGGAAAGACGTTAAGAAGCGTGACCTGGAAAGGAAGAGTCCTCCTTCGCGCTGAGCCTCTGGTTTGCAAGCGGCCTCTTTGTTCTAGTGAAAATTAGTTTGGTAACAGCTCAGCGCCCACAGTGAGTGGCGAGCCCATCCCCCACCAGCGGCGGGTACTGGCACGAGTGCCCACTCGCTCGGGAGAGGATCTGGGCTCAGCACATGAAGGCTGAATTGCTTCTCACCCCAAGGACAGCAGAGACGTCCAAGTTAGTTATTGGACTGTTAATAAAGCCCATCCGAGGGACCCCCTGGTCCAGCTGGCTCCTCCAACCTCCACTCCAGGATCTGGGGAAGCCATTTGTGTCCAAAATTGCCCAAATCAATTAACCTTCTCTGGTATTACTCACCACTCAGGGACAGAATTCTGTGTGCAAAAGCAAAATGATGTCTTGGCCCATCATCAGGCCGGGCCCTCTGAGGTAATAACAAATGAGGATATTCTGGTCAACAGCCCAATGTCGGACTGTCATCTCTCAACTAAATTACAGGGGTGGCGTTAACTTCTTTTACTACAACCTGAAAACGGCCCAGAACATACTCCAAACACTCGCTCTTTATATTTGTTCCGGGTTCCAAGTGGAAGTTAGTAAGATCCCATCTATAATAATTACAGCTGGAAACAAGCCTACTGGGACTGTTTAAAAAACATAATACGCAGGGACAGCATTAACTGAATACTGCTTTTCTCTGTTTGACCGTAACAGGGCTTACCCGTCCTTCTGGGACTGTCTTTCTGACACCAGGCAAGGCCCCAACGTACCAAGTTCCCCAAAAAGTGACGTGTCGCAAAGGAACAAGTTTTATGAGAAGAGGCAGCGCTGGCCCCACTAACTTCTAAGCTCGTGGACAGCGGTGGCGTCAGCATGGAAATCAACCGCCAGGAGGAGGGCCACCTGTCCCGGCTTCCCGCCAGCCGGCTCGAGCTCCAACCACACCTTGCCATTCCCCGCTGACCAGGGTCGCGCTCCGCTCAGCTCGGCAACTTTGGGGCAGGAGTGTCGTCCTGACTACGGGCCCGACCTCCCTTTCTTAGAGCATCTGTTTTGGAACATCGCACTTGTGAATCCTGCCTCTACCCGACCAGGAATGACTCCCGCCAGGCTCCACGGAGCAGGCGGGGCCCCCGCCTCCGGGTCTCTGTGGGCGGGTAGGAGCCTACCTGCGGTGAGCGTCGATCAACAAACGCCAGTGGCCCAACTCACAGCACCGCCCGCCCAGCTTCTTCCAGTTCCTTCCTGGTGCTCACCCCCGTGTGAACGTCTTCGGTTCTAGCGGAGCGAGGCGCGCTCTCTGGTCCCCGTTACGGGGATGTTAAGATCTTGCTTGCCTGCTTCGGGGTCTCTTTCACGGTTCTGGTGCCGTGACTCAGACAGCTTCGTTGCTGGGCCCTCAGACTCCTCACCTGGGACCCCAGGTGTGCACGGTGGAAGCCTCTGTCTTCACTCTGGGCCGACTGGAGGGGTCCCCTGGTGAGCCCCACCCCGGAGCAGCCGCTTGAAGCTCGGTCAGGACACCTGGGCGCTTGGGTGCTGAGTGCAGATTCGGGCGGGGTTGGGGTCCCGGGCCGCTGTGTGGGTGAGGCGTCACTGGCGTCAAGCATGGGTTGTGTTGCCGAGATCTCGCCGGGCGGGGCTCTGGCTCTCCAGTACTTGGCGTGTGCTTCCTTCGTGGATGTCTTGCTGCTGTGACCCCGGTGCCCGCGTCCCCCCAGGGAATTCTCACCCGTCTGACTCTCCTCCCCTGAAGACTCCTGCTCTGTCACCAGCTGTCCGCTTCCATCCCCAGTGGTGTGATTTCACTGAGCACGACCTGGAGCTTCAACAGAGAACGGAAGTTCCTTTCAACAGCAGAGAAGAGGCCTGTTCCGTCTGGGCTTTGGAAAGTCAGCCCACGACAAGGACGGTGGACAGAGCTGAAGCTGTGGTCCCGGCTGGTGCGGGGCTGCCTTCATGCAGTTCGGTCGCCCGCCCAGGCAGGTGCCTCCGGCCGGTGGAGGGAGGGGTCCACGTGGCACCCGGAGCCCTGGGCTCAGAGGGAGCAGGTGGAAGGTGTGGCAATTGTCAGGATCTAGCTCTGCTTGGGAGCCAGGGACGAGCTCAACAGGGAGGAAATCTACGTAAGGATTTACTTAAAGTGAACTTATTACTGTCAGGGTCCTGGGGGGCTCAGTCGGTTAAGTGTCCGACTCTTGATTTCTGCTCAGGTTATGATCTCAAGGGTTTGTGGGACTGAGCCCCATGTCAGGCTCTGTGCTGAGTGTGGAGGCTGCTTGGGATTCTCTCTCCCTTCCTCTCTCTCTCTCTCAAAATAAATAAACTTAAAAAAAAATGTGATTTTACTACCTTTAGAATATAGAAGCAGGAAAAGATTAAGGAATCCTTAGCCAGAACTGCAGGGCCCCCTTATTTAACAAACAGGTAAAGGGGCGCCTGGGTGGCTCAGTCAGTTGAGCGTCTGACTTCGGCTAAGGTCACGATCTCACGGCTCGTGGGTTCGAGCCCCACGTCGGGCTCTGTGCTGACAGCTCGGAGCCTGGACCCTGCTTTGGATTCTGTGTCTCCCTCTCTCTCTGCCCTTCCCCTGCTCATGCTCTGTCTCTCTCTCTCGAAAATAAAATAAAAATTACAAAAAACCCAAATTGGTAAGAAAAATTTTACTAAAAATACCAACTGTTTGCATAAAAATGACTCTCCTCCACCTTGGAAGACCCACAGCTACTTTGAGGAGTCCTTGGCCACGGAGGACACAGAGGAAACCCCAGCAGGTCATGTTTGCAATCAGGCAAAACCTTTTTGTGCTGCTCAGCAGGGATTCGGAGGGAGTGGTGTCCGAAGTACGGAGTCCTCAGGGTGTTTCTGTCCCAGAGGACCCCGTGAAGCGAGGCGCGATCCCAACAGAAAGTTCTAATCTGCAAGGAGGTTTTGGAAAGGTGAACACAGAGATGCCCAAACACCCTTCCCGTCACGGGTTTCATCAGCTGGTGCTGCAGGGCCATAGCACTTTCCGGTCCTGGGTTGATCTGGGGACTTGCTCATGAGTCCAGCTCACCCCTCCTCCTCGACAACTTCCTGGTCGAAGAGCCTCGCTGTCGCATCATGACCTCTGGTGCACACGGGTGCCACCCTGGGGCCTGAGCCGGGAGGGCCGGACGCACCAATCCTTTGTGTCAACCCAATGTTTACTGGGCATCTTAAGTTTTCATGGATTTGCCACCAGGTTTCACGTTGACCTCTGGCCCTGGGAGCTCACGCGGCTTCCAGCGCCTCGGGCAGCAGATGCCAGTCAGATTCCTCTGCAAACGGCGCGCATCCTGGCGGGACGACTCCAGGTCGGTGCGCAGGGTAAGGGAGCGAATGCAGAAACGACACAGGAGGACACGACACCAAGTGCAGGGGAGGAGGAGTTTAGGGAAAAAGCAGTCAAGCCCCCACCCCCACGGCAGGTGCCTCCCCTCCCACCCGGGGTGGGGGGGGGGGGGCTCTGTGCTTCCCAGGCCTCCACCCCTGCCCTCAGGAGCCGGCGCCTTCCCTCCGCCTGGAACCAGCCACTTCCACGAAGACTGTCTGAAAAGATGCCTCGTCACCGGGCCTGCAGTCTCCCCATCCTTCCCGAGGCAGGGAAGTCACCTGGAATTTCTCCGAAGATCATCTACGAAGGCGCTTTCCCACCGCCGAGGTGTCAAGTCTGGACCGTCCGCATGTTATGCTTCGGCGAAGGAATGTAGTTCATTAATCCCGCAAACTGGCAATTAAGAGGCAGTGCTTGCCAAGTGCTGCCTTGCTTCGTGCCCCTTTTAATTGCGGGGGACGTGGCGGGGCTGTAGCAAGGCTGTCTCCCTCCCCGCTGAAGTCCCGGCTTAGGGATTTTGTGCTTTTCTAATCCAATTTGCTCCTGACATTGCCAATATTCCCTTCCTAACAACTGGCACAAAACCGGGGGCAAGAGGGGAGATAACGACACTCACTGTTCCCAGTCGGGGTCTACACAGTAGGCCCGGTTCTGCGTTAGGAACCTGGTCCTCCCCCAGCGTGCACTGGTAACGTCTCGGGAAAAAGCTGCAAACAGATGGGGGCAGGACCACCGAGGCGCAGGGGCCCGTCCCCCGGGGGGTGTCGGGAGAGCCGAGGCAGCGGGCCCAGCTGCCAAGCAGGCCAGCAGGGAGCAACAATGCTGGGTTTCATAGTAACAGGTGACCACTGCCATTTATCGAGTCGCTGGCGAAACAGAAGACCTCATCGGTCTCCCCAGCTCTGAGACGTGCACTGCCGCCTTGAAGCCAAGTTCAGCACCCTCTGCTCCCTTCCGCGGCGAGACCCCCTCTCTAGGAGAGACAGCCAGCTCAGCCACCGCTCAAGGGCCCCAGGGTCACCCACTCAACACGTTCTCCTCCCACAGGGGCCGCCTCACCACCTGCTCCTGGGAACAGCTCCATTCACACCCGGATCGGGGTGGCCTGGCCGCTTCCATCCTAGCCCCCACGTGCAGACCCTGTAAAACCAGGTCCCCCAACGGCAGGTGAGTCTAGGGCTCTGAGCCCCCTACTGCACCCTGTCAGAGCAAAAAGCTGAGACCCAGATCTCCCAATCACGTCGTAAGGCCAAACATCAGAAGAACCGGCTGGCTCCCGGGCCCAAGTGAGGGAAGCACGTCTCACCTCCGATCGCCTGGGCTCACCTTGTTCCTTGCAGGACAAGACGCACCCCTTCTCTGCTCCAGAGCCTTGCTACATCGATCACAGGCTTCCCTTCCTTGGCAACGGAGCTGGGGTGCCAATGAGCAAAGACAGCGCTAACAGCAGGGCGTGTGGTCACTCAGTGCTTATTACACACCTGCGTGGGTGACGTGCTCCTGACCCCTCTTCTCCTTGAGGTTTACACCCATGCACACTCATCCAGCAAACGTCTACTGACTTCCTACTAATGGAGAATATCGACTGACTGGCACAGCGCCCTCTCGGGCCCTGGTGTCGGCCACCTGCCCGATACGTGGGCGGCTTCCTGACCTCCACTCGCCCAGCGCTTCTAGACTTTGCAGGTGGTTGCTGGCCTAGAGACCCCCAGAGGGAGGTCCCAGTGGGCCCTGGGGTCAGCGTGCGCCGAAAACCCAAAGTTGAAACTTTCGGCAGACCACTAAGGTTCTGTGTGTCCCTGTCCCCACCTCAGAGGTGTGACGTTCAAAGAGGTGATTTCAGACAAGGGCACAACACGGTCTCTGAATGCACACACATGCGAGAGTCAGGGACGTTACTTCTGCCTCACAGAAACGAGAAGGGAGCTTTGACACGTTCTTGGTTCATAAACATAAAACACAGGCTCTACTGTGTGCCCCAAAAGGAGTCGCTGCTGAAATGAGATGGGCACCCCCAGGATGGGGTCCTGGGATTGCCGCTTCATGATGCCCATTCCTTGCTGGGGACCTAACAGCCCCTCAAACCCTGACCCCATCCTACAAGTACACACAAAACTCTGGTTCAGGGATTCTCAGTGGTGACTTCCCACTAGACCTGCACAGGCCAGGAACTAGGGGACAGCGATGCCTAGTGCCCGTATCTGCTCTCACGTGGCTGACCTAGAGAGGGTGATGGCTGAACAGGCCAGAGAGAAGCTAAGCCTGTGCATCAGGCAATACAAGTGTAAAAGGGCACTGAGATGGCGAAGGGGCACTGGGGAGGCTCCAGGGGACAGTTTGGGCTGCCAACTGACTGACCAAAAGGAGACAGCCAGAGGGAGATCTGGGTGAAAGACTTCCAGAGAGAATAAAAAATGTAAAGTCCCAGGTGCTGGGCCAAGCTTGCTGGTCCCCAGGATGGATGGACTATGGGACTGGCCAGAGCTCAGAGGCAGGAGGTGCAGGGGAGGAGCAGGAGGAGCTGAGGCCAAGAGGTGTGTGAGATCACTGGTGGGGGGCAAGCAGGGCCAGAGGCCAGCTCTGCCGACCCTGATACGGCTTCGGTCATCACCACCAGCACCATCACCATCATCATCGTCACCATCATCGCCATCACACCATCATCGTCACCTCCACTGTCACCACCATCATCACTACCATCACCACTGCCACCTCCACTGACATCATCACCTCCAGCACCATCATCATCACCATCACTGCTACCTCCATTGTCACCACCATCATCACCTCCATCACCTCCATCACCATCGCTTCCACCTCCACTGTCACCATCATCGTCACCACCACCAACATCATCAACATCATCACCACCACCATCATAACTGCCACTTTCATCGTCAGACCACAGTCACCAACACCATTGTACCAATACCATCACCAAATTTTGGCTGCGTTGCTGGTCAACTTTCTCAGAATAACCGTATATCCTAATGTCTCCAGCTCTATGTTTGGGTTACCCTTACCAGAGTTACTTTGAGGGAGGATAAAACAAGTCCCTCCCTCACTCCGGAGATGGTGCGGGGCGATGTGAAGCTCCAGTGAACAAAGAAACTAATCGGAGGTTTTGCCCACCTCTAAGGTACACAGAGAAACTGGCTGCGGCGGCCATAGCGGCAGATGTCGGCAACAACTAATTGTTTCCAAAATGGCCCGTGTGGTTACTGCAGCAAGGCGGCTGTCTGTGAACTCCATGTAGGTCCTCATTGTTTTCAAATGGCTCTGTCCAACAGAGACAGTAAACACAGGTTCGCTCTCTTTTAAGGAAAATTCACGCTCTGAAAGGAGAGCTCTGGTACAAAGCACCTCTCGCCAGTCAGTAATTTTCTGACAAATTAAAACACCGATTTTTCTTTGTGCGGCAAGTTTCCATTTATTACCCATTGTGAATCCAGGCTTCTCGTTCTCTGTCTGTTAACTTGCTCACCCCCAGGAGAAGTTTTCCTATTATTCTCAGAAGCATCACTGCATTTATAGAACAACTGTGTCTCCACGTAAGTATATATAATCACACTAATGACACATCTAACATACAGGGCGCACCCTCTGCTCTGAAGACACCCGGAGAAACATCCTGACAGAGCTCATCCCTGGAGCTCCTCCCCCACGTCTCTCGTCTTCTGTAGGTGCTCTTTGTGCATCCATTTTGTTCAAGGCTGTCTTCGATATTCCAAAAATCAATTAATTCGCATTCCAGGAGCTTAAACGTAGTACAGCCGATCACCTGGGGCAGAGTTTCTCAATCCCAGCACTTTGACAGCCTGGCTGGATCCTTCTTTGTTACGGGGGCTGTCCTGGGCAGGTGGGATGTTTCCTGCACACGCAGGGCGTTTGGCAGCATCCCTGGCATCTACCCACTAGATGCCAGCACAATCTCTGAGGCTGTGACAACCAAAACTGTTCTCAGGAATTGCTAAATGAGCCCCGGAGAAAAAGCAAAACCAGCTTTGGGAACCACTGACCGACAGTAAAACCTCAGATGCTTACATAACTTAGAGCTCTCATGACAGCAAAATATGGTTTTTACTCACCAAGTTCCCAACATATTCTACTTAGGGGTGGAGCGGTCCACTCATGCTAATGGCCAGAGATGGTGAGCTCAGCACATATGCTGGACAGCAGGCTCCAGAGGGTACTTCAAGGACAGTGATATTTAAGAGCCATCCCCCTACCCATCTCTCCATTCATCCATCCATTCATCGATCTATCTGTATCAGCTACCTATCCATCCATCCACCCATCCACTCATCCACCCATCCATCCATCCATCCATCTATCCATCCATCCATATTATCTCTCTATCCATCCATCCATCCATCCATCCATCCATCCATCCATCCATCATGCTTCCTTCTTTCCTTCCTTCCTTCCTTCCTTCCTTCCTTCCTTCCTTCCTTCCTTCCTTCCTTCCTTCCTTCCTTCCTTCTGTCCTTCCTTCCATCCATCCATCCATATTATCTATCTATCTATCTATCTATCTATCTATCTAATCCCTCCACCCATTCATCTGTATCATCTTTCTACCTATCCGTCCTTCCTTCTTTCCTTCCTTCTTTCCTTCCTTCCTTCCTTCCTTCCTTCCTTCCTTCCTTCCTTCCTTCCTTCCTTCCTTCTATCCATCTCTCCATCCATCCATATTATCTATTATCTATTATCTATCTATCTAATCCATCTACCCATTCATCTGTATCATCTTTCTACCTGTCCTTCCTTCCTTCCTTCCATCCATCCATCACGCTTCCTTCTTTCCATCCATCCATCCATCCATCCATCCATCCATCTCTCCATCCATCCATCCATCCATCCATCCATCATCCTCCCTCCCTCCCTCCCTTCCTTCCTTCCTTCCTTCCTTCCTTCCTTCCTTCCTTCCTTCCTTCCTTCCTTCCTTCCTTCTGTATTATCCATCCATCCATCCATCCATCCATCCATCCATCCATCCATCCATCCATGTTTATTTGGCTACTTCACACGAGTCAGGGCCCATACTACATATGAAGTGTAAGGACTAGCTACAGGGTCCATGAGGAACTCCTAGTTGATCACAGTGGCTCTCATAGGGATGGCACCATCCCAAGGAGTGGTTTTGACAATAAGGGGGGTACATTGTTGTTATCACCACGTCTGAGTGCCTTTAGCATCTTGTGGGCAAGGACTAGGGATGCCAAGTCGTCCTGCAAAGCATGAGAAGTTCCACGTGTACAGCTGATGTGGCTTGTCCTGTAAGCTTAGAATTATTTGGGCCCAGACCTTAATCGTGTCTTACATGTAAATATCACCTGCTCTGGCAGGGATTCAATCTGCAGTGAATTTTCCCAGGAGGGACATTATCACATGAAGAGAGGGGGTGTCATCCTTTGTGTTGTTCAGCACTTTCCAACAGCTCTTCATCGTTTCGGAGAGTCAGGTCCCCAACTGTCCCCAACCTCAACGCCCACCTGAGCCACTCAAGTCACCAACCTAGCTGCGTCCGACACAGCAGCTGCCACCCACCCAGGGGGCTCAGCGATGGGCCACAGGCCCCCGGCTGGGTCTTCTAGTGGAGTCCTGCCCGGCTGTGGGAACCCCGTGGGTGGCACATGCCGTCCTTGTGACCCTCCTTTATGTCACAGGGATGCCAGAGAGTCATTTTAAGTGTGTGCCTTGGGACACGAACCACTCTTCAGTTTTGATTGTGGTGGTAAAATAACCTACATGAGATAAAACTACAGACTACCTTTGGGGGTGATGAAGTTGCCCTGAACCTGGACAGTGGTGGTGACCGCGAGAGTCTGAGAACACTAAACACCACTGACCTGCGTTGAAAGGTGTGCGCATTATGTCACGGCGAAGCTGTTCCGTGTACGTGGTACGTATACAGCCCCAACTCCATCCAAGTCCGAGCTTCCTGCCCTGCCCGCAGCCTTCCTGACGTGGGCCCCGCCCCGGCACGCTCCTGAGCCACCGCCCCACTCACACTGGGGGCACCCAACCAGCCTCGTTCAGGTTCTGACCGGGCCACAGACCTCTGGGCTCTGGGCGGCCTAAACGCCCCTCCCTCCCACCTGTGCCCAGCGAGCCTTGGCCTCCGCATCAAGGGGTTTTCACTAACACCCATCATGCCCGACTTCCACACAGGTCCATCTGACCATTTCCTTGCCGGCTCCCGTTCTGAGCCACCAACTCCACGAGAACAGGAACCACCTCCACCTTGGTCGCCTCTGTGTCCCCAGCAGCCAGCACAGAGGCCGGAAGAAAGGGTGGGCACTATCAGTGACCACTGGTTGAGTGAGTGTTTGGGCGTATTTCTCATCAGAGGCAGAAGCTGATGTGAAGCCGTCAGGAGCTAGGTGAAGAGCAGGCTGGTCAGTTCACCTTGCGCTAAACAAGCGATGACACACTTTAAAAACCTCGTGGAACCGCACACACGCACGCCCAGGTGCAGGACTGACGGCTGACGGGACGGGCTTGGGCGTGGTACCGACTGTGATACTGTCCCACGATGTCACTACTGGAGGCAAGTGGATGAAAGGTGGACGGAACCTCTCTGTACGGAGCTGTGACTCTCTCTTAATTGACAAAAACCTTTTGAGCACGTCCCACGGGTGCGCCCTGACCCCCAATGGTGCTCGCGGTCTAGACGTGTAGAAAGTGTCACACAAGATAGGAAGTCTGATACATGTGCAATTGGGCAGCGTGGGGGGGGTGCCACTGAGAACGGAGACCCCACCCCGGGGGGGACAGGTGAGCGGACAGAGGGTCCACAGCTCCCGAAGAAACAGAGGGGTGCTCCCCACAGGGTGGCCCTCATTCTCTGCCCCACGGCCGCCAAGCTCGGCGCCTTCTTGCACTCATCGTGCGAGAAGGCAGCACCTTCCGCCCCCAAGCTGTGAGCTCCGCGGACAGTCTGCCTGTTCGGCCCCCAGAGCAGCCGGTACATGGTTTTCATTTGATGGAAGCTCTTTTACAAACTTCTGAGGGATGGATGAGCGCTCTGCCCGCGGCCACAGGCAACGCATTCCAGAACACTGGAGAGGCGCATGCAACCCCGGGGCCTGGCGATTAGGCATCTGCGGACAAAGACGGCGGGGATCCCACAGGCCACCCAGCCCGGGAAGAGGGCCTGGCTGCCAGGTGTGGGACCCCTGAGGCAAGGTCAGGGGCCGCATGCAGGCCCAACGGCTCCCGGAAAAGGCCTCCCGCCATATACAGAGTTTCCTTGGGGCCTACGATGGGTGACGGGAAAGCCTACGATGCACCTGCTGAGCCCATCACCGCTCCGCCCTCTCCAGGTGTGTAAAATTCATGTCCCCGGACATGACCAGGCTTGAGAGAGCAGCTGCCTCAGGGGCCAAACACCTGGCTGCGCCTCAGAGGTGCCCTCCACCCTCTGCCCCCCCCCCACACTGGGGTGTCAGGTGGCCCCACAACAGAGACAGATTCTCTCGCCAAGGACCATGTGTGGTGCTGACAGTGACTATGTGGCCCTGGCTCCCAGAGAGCACGTGTCCTCTTACCTGCTGGTGAAGCCCAAAGTCTAGTTAAGGGTGGGGCTTAAACTCTAGTGCCCTGGAAGGAAGTCGCTGCTGATTCACATTTGGCGGGGATTCTGAACGGGGGGTCTGAGCCCCCCGAGGGTCCCCAGGGGACAGATGAGGAGGAAGGGAGCTGAGGCCCTGCACACATGCTTGCCACAGGCCAGGCCCGCAGAGGCGTCTGTGGCCCTGAGGACGGGATCTCTTCTGCAAGGGTGACTGGCTTGTGTGGGGAGGGGAAGCATTCCCTTGGTGTCATTAGCCCCACGCTGTAAACGGAGGCAGGACCATTCAGGTGGAGGTCGTGGGACTGCATGCAGGGCAGTGATGGACATTCGGTGTTCCAGATGGCACCCTGTGACTCTACTAGGGAAGATACGCCAAAGTTTGGGTTTTAAATAAATGAAAACAAATCTGCCGCCCACACCACCTTTTCTGTGTGGTGCTGAGCGCCTCCCGAGACCCGGCCCCCACAGAACACATTCCACACTCTCCCGACGGCCGGGGAAGTGGGCGCCGTGGATACCTCTCTCTGCAGAGACCCCACACTGACCCGGGCCGACAGAGGTCCAGCCACTTGCCAGGGCCTGGTGGTGGGCCAGCGGGGGAGGTGTGTGGGCGGAGACCCCTGTGGGGGGCGCTCTCCCCTCCACAACTGCATTTCCAGAAAGAAATTCGAGCTCCTTCCGGGAACACCTGGAGACACCTGGATAGGAGTCATCAACACCACCACCCGCCACGTGTGACAGCGCTGAGACCCACACACTGTTCGTCTTCCCAGGTATCAAATGACGACGTTAAAATTACTTAATTGCTTCCCGGAAGTTCGGTTTTCACTTTTACATGTGCTTCATTTTTAAAAAATTGTTTTACTTTAATGTTTATTTTTGAGAGAGGGAGGGACAGAGAGAGAGAGAGAGAGAGAGGAGGGGCAGAGAGACAGGGAGATACAGAATCCAGGGTCCGAGCTGTCAGCACAGAGCCTGACGTGGGGCTCGAATTCACAAACCGAGAGATCATGACTTGAGCCGACGTCGGACGCTTAACCGACTGAGCCACCCAGGCGCCCCACATCTGCCTCTTATTAAAACCTTTTTCTATGCAGTGAGCTTGGGAGGAGACGCGGCACTGGTCTGACTTTTAAGAAGTTGCCAAGATTAAATGACACACTAGCTACACTGTTTCCAAAGTGTGTTATTACAGGGTGGTGGGCGGGTGGTGGGGGCGGGGGGATGGGGGAGCCTGGGTGAAGACTGGGGCCTGGCGGGGCTGGCTGGGAAGAAAGGCAAGGGACAGAGGAACCGTCGCTGTTTTTCTTTTTTCCTTGAACCTTGAACTCAACACCCACCTTGGCCGCCAGGGGCTGCCTGTTCATGGGGTTACCTCCCCCTGGGGCTTATCCACTACAAGGCCTTTGCTCGCATTAAAGAACGCGTCCAGAGGATTAACGGCAAAAAAATCAAATAACGTATCTCTTGCTTTCCCTGCCTTACTTCTTACAAAATGTAGGAAAACTCTCCAACAATCGCGGAAATTTAAAAGCCGAATAACAAAACTCCAACAGCAAGCCCACCAGATAAGACGCTTCAACAACCATCTGTACCTTTGAAATTCATTAACGAAGGCAATTTACTGAGCCTGCCCCGGAATGCATTATTCAGGCAAGAACAGCGGCACTTGATAAATATGGAAGGCTTGACTGTTCTGCAGGGTCTGAATGCTTTTACATAAATTCCCACTGGGATTAGCAATCTTTCCAGAAATCAAACGACACCTATAAAGCTACTTAAAGTTGGCTTTTCTTCCCCATCAGGTGGGGTAAGGAAACCTTTCAGTGAAGGACGAAGATCCATTACGGGCGGAATCAGGCATCATCTCAAATAATTTTCTGACACGTGACAGTGACTCCGAAGTTGCCGGGAGCGCCCCCTGTGAATCTGCCGCCCGACTGCAGGCGGGACCGGGAGGACGGAACGCTATTACCTGATCACAGCCCGAGCGCCACACACGACAGCCACGGAACTCGCGATCAACCGGCCAACCCGCCAGCAAACAGAAGGAAGCAGGTGCGGGAACGGCCGGTGCCAGGTTCTGAGGCAAGGGCCAAGGCCGTTTCCCACGAGCGGGGCCGACCGTCAAGCTGACGTTTTGTAAAGTGAACTTAAGTGGTAGGCAATTATCTGGATAATTAATTTTCAAATGGTTTCTGCCTAGACCATCTGAACGCCTGTGAATGAGGGAGCAGCCGGGGGAGAAGTCCAAATTCCCTCTGGATCTCAGCCGGGCCGGTTTGTTCCTCAGAAACAAACGGCAGCACGTGTCACCGTCCCCTGACCACGTGATCACCGTCCACTGACCACGTGATCACGGAGCCTAATCTGAAGACACACGTGGCCAGAAGCCCTTCACGCTCGAAAGTGAAGAGTGAACGTCTTTCTTCTCCGTCAGACCAGTGCCCGTGGCTCCAGTCGGCCGGGCCGGGGTGGGGGCCGCTCACTGTCACGGCCACGCCCCAGTGGGCAGACCAAGCTCACGGGGAGAAGGCGGCCCCGACCAGATCCTGCTTGTGAAGCGTCTTTGCTGTGCTGCGGGATCTTGGACAAGGGTCCTGTCTGTCCCTCTGATCCCCTCACTACCCGTCTGCAAACTGGGGGTGGGACGCTAACGTCTCCTACACGCAGCACAAGGACGGGGATTCACACGGAATCCACTCACGCCAGGTTCCTGTTATTTCTACTGATGGAGCAGAGCAGCCACCCAACCTCCCGACCAGCCCAGGGGCCGAGGAGCCCCCTTCTGTAGGCCCCCACCCCCATGTCGTCTGGGTCATCCTGTCCTGACACCCTCTTGCATCCTGCAGGTGTCTGCACCCCAGGCCTGGAGTGGGGGGCCCTGTCAGGGGCCACGAGGGTACGTGTCTCAGAACCCCAGGTTCACCGGGCCTGGGGGTTGGGGGGCATCGGGGAGGGTGAGAACCGAGTGGCCACGGTGCTGCTGTCACCCCTGTAAGGGGCCCTCCCTTCCCTGCTAGGCGACAGCCCAGACCTCCCGACTTCCAAACAGCGGGGGCGCCCAGGTTTTGATGTGAAGTCTCGCGATGGTTAACGGCGGGCGGCCCGCTCTGTCCCACGGACGCTGCAGGAGTGGAGCAAAATAAACCCGGGGGAAGCTCCCGGTTCCTCTTACCTTCCCAGCCTCACGCCCTGTGCCGCCACCTGTCCGCTCACCTGTCCAGGTGGACAGGTCAGGGACACGATGCAAAACCGGCCCTCAGGGCCAGGCCAGGAGCCACCCGTCCACAGCCGCCTGGGTCCTGAGCCGACCTCGTGAGACGCCCCCCTCCAGGGCCTCTCGCTCTGGGACAGGGGTGGGGGCAGGCCCCGCCTCAGGCCTCACGGGTACGGTGACCCGACTCTGTGACTCTGTCTGTAAGTCGGGAAGTGACTGTGGTTTCGGGACTGCTTTACAACCAACAGCACAGAGCAGCGATGACCACGGTGTTGTGTCCAGGAGCTCGCTAACATGCCCGCCTCGGCCCTGTCCCCGCCTTGCTGTCCTCCCTCTGGGGCTGAGCTCCCAGGACCAAGGCTCAGGTGCCGCCCAGTGGCAGCAGGGTGGGCAGGAAGGAAGGGGCTGTCTGGGCTCACCGCCCTCCTCTCTGCCTGGACACCACCCTCCCAGCCCCCTCCCCTCCCCTCCCCTCCCCTCGATGGAGCCCTACACCTCCCCCACTTCCGGATCCTTCCTCCAGGAAGCCCCCTCAGCCTCTCAGTGCTCGGGGCGACTCTCCTCGACTCAGTACCCAGCCCGGGCCACCGGGTCCTGGGTTCTCCCTCCAGGCGAGCAGGAGCCCCCTGGGAGGGCAGGAGAGAGAAGTGTGAATGCAGGTGCGCATGCTCCCTAAAGCTGCTAGCTCCCCTGTGTCCCAGGAGCTATCACTACAGCTTTTGTGCAGGTCAGGAAACGGGGGCTTTATAGGGATTATACGGTTTGGCTTCTACGACATGGTCACACTGGGATCTTCACTATGTCGCGGGGCAGAGGCGGGTGAGACGCCGCGATGTGGCTCAGAGGGGCCCTTTCCACGGCTCCCACCCTGAATCTGTGGCCTCCAAAGGCAGGTGCCACACATGTACCTGCCCGGCACGGAGTGTGTGGGTGAAAGTGCACCGAGGGCCCAGGAAAAGGCAGGTGGGGTGGGGAGGAGGGGGGAGGGAAGAATCTCAGAAGACGTGCGGTGTCTCTTGATGCAAACCCACTTCTCTGCTGAGCACGCCAGTCCCCTCTCTGCGGGGGCTTGTGACCCTGATACGTGGAACGTGTCCTAAGTGAGCTGCGTGGGATCGAATACAGATACAGGTCTGCCCGGCACTTCCCAGCGGCTGGGTGGCAGTCAGGACACTGGGGCGATGCCAGGGAGAACCCCACTGCCCTTCAGGGGTGGGGAGGCATTCATGCAGCCAAGGCCCGCTGCTCTGGACAACTGTGCCCAAATAACCTCCACCAAAGCACTTCAGACACCGCCATGGTTTGCTTGGCACAATGATCAGGGCACTGAGATACTGACACTAACAGACCTGCTCACGTTCCGGCCGTGTTTTCACAACTAACTGTATTTCCGTGTAAAAGTTGGCCTTGAGTCTGAAGCCCCCCAAGCAAATCCTCTGTCGAGTGAAGAGTCAGCTGACGTGAATCGGGTCTCCAGACGTTAGAAGCCGGTGTGACCCACATCGCGTCCTGTCCCCGCTGCAGGGAAAACTGACGTAGATGGACAGTCTGGGTGCAGATCCGGCCCTTGGTCCTTGGCCCAGGGTGGCAGGGGAGGGTGCTGCCACGGGCCCTGCACATGTGTGTGCCTCCTGCCTTCGGGTCCTGTTAGCCCCCCCTGGGAAGCATCTTTCCCCAGCCCCAGCTGGCCCAGAGGCCTGCAGCTTGGGGTTCCCCCAAGGCCCCGTCCTGGGGGATGCCCCCCTGAAGGGGGCTCATCCCGAGACAGCCCTGACCCACAGACTGGGGTTTCACATCCACAAACAGGGCCCACGGAGGATCATCCAGGAAGACTTCCAAGCATCCACCTAGACAGCTTTGATCATCACACGCTCATCATCAACACCGTAGAAACAAACATGCCCTCACTCCCTTTCCGGGTAAGGGTCCCGGTCAGTGACAGGTGCAGAGAGCCGCCTGGCTGCTGCAAGCTGCCCAGTCCCCTCACACGGGACCCAAGCCTCCTGCTGGAACTGTCTTCCCTTTAACGACAGGAAAACTGAAATCAAGCACGCTCTGAACTGGCTACGAAAACTCCTGAATAAACAGAGTACCGCGAGTCCGTGCACCTCTAAAAACAGCGCAGAAAACTACATAGGACACAGAAAGTAGCCACAGTCTCTGGATGAGGCGGGGGCCAGCCAAGATTATTTGGCATAGTTTCATTTTTGCAGGCTTAACAAGAAAGGGTAGAAGGGATACGCGTAGCTCCAAATACCTAGAGTGGCAATTCGACGTTCTTAATCTTCGTCCACCTTCATTAAAATCTTCTGTCAACGTACGCTGTGAAAGTAATGTTTAGAAAGCAATGAACGTTGAAATCCCTTCTTCTGGTCCTATTAGGGGACTGTGCAAAGCGATCATTTCTGCGAGATGGGCTGTACATTTGGTGAAAAAACGTCCTCTGTGTCTCGTGACAGGCAGCGCGTGCAAGACAAAGAGGACGGGAGGGCCTGGGGGGCAGACAGGGGCGCAGGAGAACACGGGCAGCAGAGAATACGTAAGGAGCGGCTTTAATTCCCCCCCGCCTGGCCGTCCACGTGGCCCTTGCTGCCAGGTCCTGCCCGGAGCGGACAGGGGGCCATGCTGCGGGCCTCCCCAGCCAGCCTTCGCCAGGTCGGTGCCGTGCCCTTGAAGCATCACTGTCCCCGGCCATGGGGCAATGCCACAGTTGACAGACGCACCCCAGTCCCCATCCCCGCGCACCTCCTGGGGACTGTGAGGGCAGTGACACAAGTTAATGTGAACCGGGTTTTTAAACCGGTAGAGAAATCCTCGCGGGCTGAAGACCTATAGCAGTGCCTGAAGCCACGTGACTGCTGCGTCCTCCTGATCAAACTTTAAATGCTTCAGGGCCTTTTGATTTTGTTTTTTGTGTGTGTGTCATTATTGGTATTCCTCCATCACTAAACTCGAAGATTGGCTTAAGAAAGAAAGACGGAATAGCCTTTTCAGAGCATCAAAAAGAAGTCCTCGGATGTGCAGGCCTATTTGTAGATTCATTGTACGGAGCTGTGCGTCCACGCGCGGAGAAGCTCACCATCACCAGGTTCGACACAATTGCGATTTCTGAGGCTTGGTCTATTTCGGTCATTTCCTGCAGCGGGGCGCGATAACGCAGGCCGCGGAGGCCCTCCTGCGCCTATCAGAGCCCAGAGCTGGCGGAATCAGAGATGCCTTTGTCCGTTTAAAGGCACCCATTATCTCTCCGGAGAACACAATATGTGTTTATTTTACAAAAACCCCCAACACAAATGGAAATTAAAAAAAAACACACACATTATGGAGGAGGTTAGAGGGACCTGCTCCATGGTGTACGACTAACCACATTCCGTCAGGTGCGAGCAGCAAACATCGCTAAACAATCCAACTTTCTAGCATCTTTTTTCTCCATTAATTTCTACATTCTGCTCATAAAACGTTCGCATAATACCTTTCTGGTCTGGCGGAGTGCGGCTTTGCTTAATAAAAATCTCTAATGGAAACTATAAAAAGTCCTTTCAGTCAACAGGAGGTAAAACAAATCACTCAGCACCCACGACTCTGGGGACACCGAAGGATCAGGTGCAGACTTGTCCAGGCGTGGCTGCTAGGGGCCCAGCCAGCTCGTCCCCGTGGCCACTTTTAAGATCCTTCCGGTCCCGGCCCTGAACTGCTCCAGGGGGGGACGGGAGGGCCCCAGTGCAGGAAAGGGAGGTCACAGCAGGCCCGCGCAGGGACCTGGGGAAGCCTGGGAGTTCACTCCAGCGGCGGCAGCAAAACCGGGGTGAAGAAAAAGGAAGAGAGAAAGGAATCGGGGACACACAGTGGGAGACGGTAAGGAGTCCGGGAAGAAGGTGGGTCACAGAGAAAGGCAGTGGGTCACGAAGGGCAAATAAGGGAAACGCATCGGGGGAAAGACAGACGTGGTAACAAAAGCCAGGACGTCTTCGAGTCGGCCGGCACTGCGGACATCACCAAAAGGCAAGAGAAAAACGAGGGATGTGTCTGCAGAGAGAGCGGGGCAGGCAGAAAGCTTCACAAATGGCACGCGAGGAAGTCTTCCAAGGTGGAGAGCAGAATTTCAGGGGGAAGAAGGAAGCGAACAAGAAAACAAACCCCGGAAGATAACAAATTCAGCAAGAAAAAGCAAAGGGTCCATAAATTAGGGGCAAGAAAAGTTCAGCTTCACTGACTAAAAATGTAAACAGCCAACAACAGATTTTCCCCCAACAAGCTGTACTCATTAGCGCAGGTACGTAAGCGTCTTCCAGTCCCACCTCCACGCCGGGTGGCCTCCCAGGTCCCCACGGTTCGTGAACATGCCACACGGCGGGGCTTCCGGGAGGGCGGAGGGGCGGTGCATCTACAAGCCTGAGACGTGCCCCGAATCTTCACTCCTGACTGGCCCTGCGGGCAGTGTCAGAAGGTGCAGGGGACACGCGCACACGAACGCCCCCTTCAGAGCCACCTCCTGCGACGAGAAATGGAAACAAGCTGACTTTTCAACATGAGACGTCACAGTTCAACAGTCGTCAGCCAGCCCTGTGATGGAACATTTACGTGGCCGTGAATGACGGCCGTGACCGAAGACGGAAAAGACTGTACGTGTGAGGGGCATATTCATAGCTTTTGTTCAAAAGCATGGCCACCAATTTGGCTTAAAACTGTTTTCATCGAAGACACGGCTGATCGAAGTGCAACGTCTTTTTGGGTTGGAAACTAACTTCCATAGGCTGAACAATCAAACAGACACTTGTGTAACATTAAAGTCTGTACTCCTACTTGGGGTGATGGGGGGAGGGGAAGTGGGTGATGGGCACTGAGGAGGGCACCTGTTGGGATGAGCCCAGGGTACTGTAGGGAAGCGACGAATCACGGGAATCTACCCCCGAAACCGAGAGGCACGCTGTATGCCCTGTATGTTCGCCGACTTGACAATGCATATTAAAAAAAAATAAATATGTAAGACACCAAAGTAAATTTATGGAAACAAGTTTTGTAGAAAAATAGTTGGCCGTTTGCTCTAAGAAGTGTATGTGAAATGATCATCTTTGGGGGTGCCTGGGTGCCTGAGCTGGTTGAGCGTCTGACTCTTGATTTCACCCTGTTTATCATGGTTCGTGAGTTTGAGCCCCGTGTCAGACTCTGTGCTGATGGTGCGGGATTCTCTCCCTTTCTCTCTCTGTGCCCCCCTTGTTCTCTCTCTCTCTCAAAATGAATAAACTTAAAATAATATATATGTTTAAATGATCATTAAAAAAATTTTTTTAACGTTTATGTATTTTTGAAGGAGAGAGAGATAGAGCATGAGCGGCGGGGGGGCAGTGAGAGAGGGAGACACAGAATCCGAAGCAGGCTCCACACTGTCAGGGTACAGCCCAACTTGATCTCAGGGACCATGAGATCATGACTTGAGCTGAAACCAAGAGAATGTTCGACTATTTTTTTAAGTTCAAAAAATTAAAGCTAAATAATGTTTAGGGAGAAACACGAGGTCATATTTTAAAGCAAGGGAATGATAAACATTAATTCAGGGTAATGTATACGGGGAGAGCACAAGGTTATTGGTAATCTTCAAACTTTTATTTTATTTATTTTTCATATTTATTTTTGAGAGACAGAGAGGGGGGCAGAGCATGAATGGGGGAGGGGCAGAGAGAGAGAGGATGACACAGAATCTGAAGCAGGATCCAGGCTCCCAGCTGTCAGCACAGAGTCCCATATGGGGCTTGAACTCACGAACTGTGAGATCATGACCTGAGCCAAAGCCGGACGCTCAACCGACTGAGCCACCCGAGCGCCCCAAATGATCATCTTTGGCCGGTGGCACCGTCTTCTCAGCTAGACCAAAGAAGTCTGGGTTTCGGATAATCTCAGTAAAACTCACCCTTCTGAAGGATCACCCCCACACACCTCCGGTCTTTCTGGGAGTGCTGAACATTGCAAGCTTTGTGTTCTGCAAGCACATATCTGATTGATTGTTTTGCCTATGAAAATTACTTCCCCAGTCTAAAGACCTCTAAATGGTAATCGTCTTTATGTGGGCAAAAAGAGCTTCATCATTAAAAAAGTCTGAGAATTTGTGAGCTTTCATTTATTACTAGTCTCTCTTTTTTATAATCCAGAATGCAATGGCAAAACGGCATTAAATGTATCTGCCTCTTTCATATTTTATTTAGGTACATGGAGTTCACTGTTTTTATGTTATTTGTCTATTACCTTCTGTTAAAAGAATTTGAGAAGTAACTGGGAATAACTGACAAATTGTATATATTTAAGGAGTTAACAGTCCTTCTGAGAGCGGACTTATGACCCAGTGTGTTTAAATTAGGTGCCCGAAGTCCCCTCTGGTTTCAGTCCTCCTGCCCCTCTACTGCATCGAGAACGGTCACCGGAGCCCGTGAGGACCAGACACGTGACGTCAGGGTTCTTCTGGAGGAGAAAGATGCCAGCATTTGCCCAGACTCCCTCCACGGGGGACGAGGGGCACGGGGATCCACCCCACCCCCACGCCAAATTGGGAACGTGTGGCTTTAACACTGGACCCAGGGAACATAAACACTGCAAGGAAAGGAAACGTCCTGCAGTTTGCAGGAACTGAATTCTGCAGTATCTCCCCACCCTGATTGGGAGCACAGGAGCCCGGCTAAATATAACAGAACCAGGCGGATTTAAAGCTGGTGACAAAACCACATCTCTACAGCGAAAGGTAACACTGCCATGGTCCCTGAGCCCGCTGACTTGCAGGAGGCGGGGAAGAGGGAACGGAGGGCATTTTCGGCCCTCCTGAATTCCACCCCTCCTGTTGTTAGCTCTTGCTCTGCCTTTTAGGGATCCCTCATTGCGTTCAGTCTTGGCATGGGGCCCACTTTGGGGGACATGCCCCCCCCACCCCCGCCCGGCAGCCATGCAGAGCTCAACTTGGGCTTGGCCAACCGGACCCTTCCTGCAGAGACAGAGTCTTGCACACTGATGCTGGTGCCCGGTGGGGGCACGACGTGAGGCTCCAGACGGGCCCCCTTGCTTCCCGCCGGTTGTCCGACTGGGTCCTCCAACTCCATCGATACGGGGCCTCCCTGATGGGCTTTGCACATACGTTCCTGTGTGCCAGGGATGGCCGGAGTTGGGCTGTGACTGTCGCAGTCAGGAGCAGAGAAGGGACAGCGGGACGACAGTGGCGAGAAACGTTCCCGATGCCTTCCGCACGCACGCACGCACGCACGCACACGCGGCCCAGTCCTGCCGCCAGCCCGCGATATAAATGAAATGAGTTGTAGCCTTCAGATCCGTTCATTTTAATAACTTAGCCGGCAGTCTTCTCTGGAAATGAATATCTGCTCCAACGGCTTCCAGCTTTCCTTGTAAAAATAATGGCAGTTAATAGGGAAAGGCTGTCATGTGCTCCGACTCCAGGTACCGCCGGCATGACAGCTGTGTGATCAGACGGAAGGTACGCGGAGACAAAAGGAATAATTAAAATGAGCCACCAGAACCAGCCCTGGATTTAAATGTTTAAATGTTTTAATTTAAAAGAACAATGGCACCGGGAAAGTCTCCTCGCATCCGGTACTGACAACCTGCCATTTATTAATCAGTGTTAAATACCAGCAGCTCTGGGTTTGACACCAAACAGCAGATGATGTGTGACGATCCCTAAAATAGCAGCCGTGTCTCAAAGCTGATTTCCCAATGACTCTGGCGTAACAAGAAGGCTCTGGAATATTTACTGTACCAATTAAACAGCATTAACCACCCCTGCGGCAAACTGAGAGTCCCGGGCACCGATACTAAACGCGCAGAGCCCTCCGGGCAAACCGAGGTGCTTTTGCATGTGGCTCACGGTGTCAAGTCCGCTCAAAAAAAGCAAAAAGCCTATTACGAGGGCAGTGGCTGTCCACCAGGGGCCCCTTGGTCTGCGGGAGACATTTGGCAATGTCTGCAGACACGTCTGATGTTCATAACTGACACTCAGGGAGGCGGGTGCTATTGGCATCTCGTGGGCGTGGTCACGGCTGCTGCCAGACATCCTCGCGCACAGGACGCGCTCCCCCCTCCCCCCCCCCCCAGAACGATCTGGCCCCGACGTCAACAGCACCGAGCTTTAGGGACCCTCGGAGTAAAAACATCTACTTCTGGGGAAGCAGGGCTCAAGTTGAAGAAATGTGTACTCACACACGTACGTTGCTTTTCAATCAGCAAACAGAGGGTCAAAGATCTGCTTTGTTACTTATTTTATACAAGGAGCTGCATCTCAGGAGTCCGGGAGCCTTCCCGACTGGCTGACTTGACTTCCGTCTGGAGCCGAGGCCCCACCAAACGCGGGTCAGTGTCTAGCCTGTTGTATCTTACTCCCCGGAATGCAAACTCCCGCTCAGGACCGCGGGCGCCAGAGACAGAGTCTGACGTGTGACCCCCCCCCAGGGCAGCCCCGACACACCCCAGCGGCCCGGTCAGAAACGCCACGTCTACTTAAAACGGTGGTTGGCTCTGCGTTTTCTTGGAGTTCCCCACACCTGCTATAATTTCTTTAACCACAAACATTTTCACAGCAGGATGATAACCGTAGAGATGGTTCACTTCGATCCGACAATGCTGATGCTGGTTTAAAACTACGTCCTGAAGGTGATGTGCTCAAAGGTCCCCCTCTCGGGGAGACCCGGCCCCACCCCACACACTGGCTTTCAACCCCAGCCCAGCCAGCGTTCCCGGTGTCAGAGCGCCCCGACCTGCCTTTAGTGCCTCTGGGATGAACGCTCGCGAAGTCGCTCGGCTCAGCAGAGCCTGAGGAAAGCCGTCCTGCCGACTGTGGGCAGCGAAGACGACACTAACGGTCCTGGAAGGCGGCTTGGGGCTCTTTGGTCGGATTCAGGCTGGTTACTGTCACCAGGAGGACGCGCAGGTACACAAACGTGGTTTCTGAAACCCTGCGGGACTTTCTGCCTCGGCAGGGCCTGAGCCCTGTCAGTCAAGAGAGGCGCCTGGGAGGGGGGGCCCTCGAACAAACACGTCCTGCAAAGCGAGTAGTCAGTGCCACCTGCCTCTTCCTTCTCGTGGACCAGACGGTGGTGCACGGCAGTGGTAAGAGGGCGTGGCTGGTGCCAGCAACTGGAGTCCCAGCCCCAGCCGGCAGTGTGGCCCGGCTGGCTCTGTCCCGGTGCCCACTCTCGGGTCAAGAGGCTGGTGAGTGTGTGTGTGTGTGTGGGGGGGGGCGTCCCTTCCTTCAAAACCCCCCCTTTCTAACGCTTAGTCCTGTCTCCTTTCAGTTGTCCCAGAGAATGGGCCCTTAGGCTCCCGTGGTGGGCAGGACACCGGCGGGGCTGAAGCTTCGACGCGGCATCACAAGTCTGAGACCGCGGGAGAGCCCCGCGGAAGCTGGCACAAAGCTTGCCAACTCCAAGCCGCTCCCGACTCAGAAACGTGTGAAGAACTCTGTCTTTGTCACCCTGAGAATGAAGCCAGAGAGGGGAGATGTCTTTGAAGTTCTATCTGAACTCAGCGGAAACTTCTACCTCAGACCCGGGTCTCAGTGCTGACCGTTCTGACGCCTTTGCCCACGGGCAGCCTGCCTGCAGATGTGCTCCTGGGGCCTCCTGGTGACTACGTCCCTGTGAGCAGCCGCGCTCAGGCTCCTGACACGGATACCAGGCCTCTTCCGCTCCTCCCCCTGCGTCAGCACAGCACCGTGGCGAGCAGGGGCGCCGGGACACCTGCTGGAGGGCGCCCGCGTGAGGGCGTGCTCCCCGAGCTTGACAGGCAAGTGGGAAGCTGCACTCTCAACCCCAAGCACCCGCGTTTAAGCCTCAGGAGATCCTTGTCAAAGCAGGTGATCCAAACTCTCGGACAGACACAGAGTACAGCCGCCGAACGCCGGAGCGAATGACGCGAGTGAAATACTTGATTAGCGCTGTATGTCGGGAAACAAAACCAGAACTTACTGAAGTTACGTTTATTTTTCCTAGCGTTTAATAAAGTTTCGGCTCTAACGGCGACTGCGCGCTAGCGTTTAGAGCGAAAGACCGAGTCAAGCAGCCTGTATCTGCACACCTTCTTAGGAACCAAACACCCTGCAGCCCCGATAGGATGTTCCTTTTACAGGCGACTTTAGAGCCCTTTTGTATGCAGTGATTTTTATAAAACATAGTCTAGAATTCCATGGATTCTCAGAAGGTGTTCTCTTAACTATCGGGCGTCTTAATAGTTCTCTCGGGTGAACGTACGTTATCATCGGGGAAACGCTGGTTTCCGCCTCTTTGATGACTGTCTGCCTGAGCCCCGCCCTGCTCTGCATCTGTCAGGACGCCCGGGTGGGATTCCTGCCATCGTCCAGCAAGGCGCTCATCGTCTGCACGGAATCCTGTATTTGTGCACTATTTGCACCTCCACTTTGCAATCATTTGACACGGCATTCGGGGTTTACCGCGGGCCCGCGGCAACACTGGACGATCCGCGGAGAGCGGGCCAAAGAGGCGCGGTGTGCTGGGCTGAGATGCGCCAAGCAGTGAGCAGAGAGGCAGGGGTCACTGGGAACTCCGTGTATGGGTGGTCTGTGCACAGCCACGCAGTGGGAGTGATACAGAGTCACAGTGTGAGGAGCCACCCCTGGGGCTGCGGTGGGGGAGGGTGTCTCCAACGATGGTGTCACTGATTCCTTCCTTCTCTGTACTTACAGGCTCCTCTTCCCACTAGAGGGAGATGCCAATCCCCTCCCCGTGAGCGTGGACTGGCTGATGACCACATTGACCGCAGTGGACAGATGTTCTGGGACTTCTACTGATGGGTCACACGACCCTCTGGCTTCCATCTGGGCCCTTGGAATGCTCTCTTTCAGGAGAGGCGTGTGTTTCGGGACACATGCCTCAGAACTGGTCCCCGAGCTCTGGGAAGCCCAAACCATGTCTAGTCTGCAGTCTCAGCCAACCTCCCGGCTGATGGCCGCCATCCCCTGCCAGCCACGAAGTGCGCCATCTTGGATGTCCAGGCTGCTCATGGCCTGGGATGACTCCAACCCCAACCACTACCAGACCACAGGTGCATGGAAACCCCAAGACGAACCACCCAGCTGAGCCCATCTTTGTTTCCACAGAACCGAGCAGAAGTATCGTACCGGTGTCTTACTCCTCTGAGTGTTGGGGTTTGTCATACAGCGACAGGCAAGTGAAACATGTATGCCAACACCCTTCTTGGGGGCTGGCTTTTAAAAGACAGGCCCACATCTTCCAATAACACAACTTCCAACGCCGAGATTGTTTTGACCATTTTGACAAAAAGTCAAACTATTTTCCAGTTAAGAGACAAGTCTTTTAAAAGTTAAAAATGCAATCAGTCAGAACAGTCAACAGAGAAGACATATGCCTCTCGGAGAGGAAAAATACAGGAAGTGATGACAAGCCACACCCGGTGATTTCAGGGCATACACGTAACAATGGGACTTCGCCGTTTTGATGTTTTTAAATGAGTTGAACCTTTTCACTAAGTTTTTACTATTTGGGATGCTGAAAACGCATTGGGCTTTTTCTCAAGGACTTCTGGGGATGTTATCGATTTAATAAGATGGCAAGACTTGGTTTCTGTCAAGGATCTATTTCAGGACACTCTGGGGGGTGCTTTCTGTGGGTAGAATCCTATCAATACAGCGTTGCAAAGTTTTTGCAGAAGTTTTTTGAAGCATATATATGCTTCTTTTTCATATATAATGTCTTCAGGGAAGCTTTTCCCCACCTTATCCACTTAAATAAAGTTCTGACATGCAAATAAATTTTGCATAAGCAGAGATATACGACACCCACAGTTAAGGACTATGGCCAACCAATTATACCCATGTGTCATTTTCGCTTTTACAAACCCCTGATAAAAGAGAAAATCTTAAAGAAAGTACTTCACACGTAAAATATTTCTTTTATAGCAAAATGTGTCCAATTGATTTATGAGGTCCTCTCAAGGAGAACAAAACACACACTATAAAACTGAAGCTCGCAGAAAGGTTTCTTGGCTTCTCTAGAAGAAACACTCAAATTGTACGGGGTACGGATTTTCATACTTCCTAATGTGAATTCTTCACGGAAGCCGCGGGGCCCTACTGGTGGGTGTGTTATTTTTATGATAGTAGACGTTTTTAAAAACAGTAGAGCTTCTCAAGCACTGGGCCTTTCATTCAGGGCACAATTGGTCAAATTTGGTCCATGGGTTAGGGAGACGTGGGGTACAGCCTGCCTGGTTGAGGACTTTGAACCAAGACCGTCGAAGGGGATGAGCTCGGTGTTGGCACACTGGTGCCCACTGGCCAGGTGTGGCCCCGCGGTGGAGAGATGTCGTCGGGGTCCAGACGGCTCATCATGGCGGCTCTCCTGCTGTGAAGGCAGAGCCGTATGGGTGCAATGGAAGGACGGAGCACAAAGCCGAGGACATTCGGCGTCTGGCCCTCAACAGAGCCAGTGCAGTGACTTCAGGACTGGCTGAAAATGGCCAGTCCCTTTGGGATGATCAGTGTGGTTTTGCAGGGGCTGCGGGCAGGTCACCGGAGATGGCCGCTTTGGCATGAAGGTTATTCTCAGCGGAAGGCAGCTGAGACCCTGCGGGCTCAGAAGGAACGTCTGCCCCTCCCTTAACTCCATCAAAGAATCTAAATTGTGGGTCTTTCCCGGAAGAAAGGTTACTGGCAGAGATGCATTTTATCTGAGCGACCCATCTGTGTGGCAGGACCGTCGACGTCTAGTTCCCTGCTCTTCTTATCTCCGTGTGAAGGGCACTCCTTCCCTCTCAAGTCCCAGACCCCGTCCCCCTAGCTCAGGAGGTCACGTATGCCTCATTTTGCCTGACTGTCTTTGGAGTTTCTGTCTGCGTGGATTCCCAGTACGCACGCCATTAAATGTGATTTTCTCCTGTTACTCTGCCTCGTGTCAGTTCGATTCTTACTCCAACTAGAACAACCTTTGGAGGGGACCGGAGTCCTTGGTCCCTGATGGCTTCTGCTAAGGAGACGGGTGCAGGGCTGGTGGACCCCCTACTGGCCTCGTGGGGCCATCAACCCCGCACCTGTCCCTACAGGATCCCGGTGACCTCCCGCCTCTTAAATGCAGCGCAAAGGACCTGAGTTACACGGCAGAAGCCGCCAGGCAGCGACGCTCAGGAGCGACAGGAAATCCCTCGTTTCATTGCAGGCTGAGCGCGTGGATGGCCCGCCTGTAAGGGCACCGTGGGGTCACGGCACGGGCTGTGCGGGAGGAAGGAACCCGAGAGCCCGGCTCTGCCATCGGCACCCGCACCCCCGCTGGCTGAGAACGCCAGGCTTCCAGCTTCCGGGAGGAAGCGAGCGGCCACCTGACCGGCTAAGTGCCACGGTTTGACACACGTTCCACAGGAGACAGGGATCTGACCGGAGAGAGTAACACACACCGAGGGGGAGAAGCACATCAAGGTCAAGAGATTCCTCCCGCGAGCCCAGGATGTGCCGCGAGAGCCACGGCTGCGGAAGCCGGAGGACGGAGCCAGGGTCAGAGCGGGGCCGGGAAAGGCGTGGGGCCCCTGCTCCTCACACGCACAGACGGGCCGGGGCCCGGCTCTCCTCCAGCCTCCTCCGAGCCCAGCCTCGCTCACACGACTCCCTCCTCCAAGCATGGCTACTGCGGGAGCCCCCACCCCGAGTTCCAGGCACGGTGCTGGGTGCTGGGTGTTGGGCAGGCGGGCCCCCCCCCCAGGCGGGCCGGGAACGACCTCGTTGTACCATGAGAATCGGGTCTTTGTCCCTGGCCCCTGACACCGAGCATCTAACAACCCTCAGGGTTTCTTGAATGTGGGGAGTTTCTGTCATGTTCGTGAGGCCCCTCGTTTCGGGGGGGGCGGCTGTCACTTGAAGCCTCAACTGCACACCTGGAGAGTTGGGGATTGACCCAGCCTGACCTCCAGGGGCCAGGGACAGGAGGGGCGGTGACACAGCCAGTGCCCGAACCAGCCGTGCCTAGTGACGGGCGCTCAGGGAAAACAGCACGCAGAAGCACAGTGGGGCGTCCCAATGCCACTCTGCTGCCCCCGGGGACAGGAGCTCCGCCCCGCTGCCCAGGCCTCTAGGGACACTAATCAGAACTGTGGCCTTTTGGGGCCCTGTGGGTCCTTCTCCCAAAGTATCGAATCTGAGGGGGGTCACGGGAAATCTGGAGCCTGTAACCCATTGGTCAGAAGTACGGCGGTAGTTTGGAGGAATTTGCCTGTAGCCTGTGGGGCCTGAGCTAACACTGGGCAGCCAGTGTCCGAGTGGAACAGCAGAAGCCTCGGCTGGTGTGGGACGGGGTTGAGGGGAAGTGGAATCCATGGGGACCTGTGTGAAGGGCACGTTGCCTATCACCGTGTTTAACAGAGGGACGGGGTAGGTCAAGGCTGATGAAGGAGGGCCTGATGCGGCCGGGGAGGTCAGGGGCGGCTTCCTCGAGGATCTAACCAGGCCACGAAAGGCTGAGGAACAGCATGTGCAAAGGCCCTGTGGTGAGACCAAGTGTGGCCAGAGAACAGAGAGCTCGGGGAGGCCTTATCACAGTGGCTTCATGGTCACGGAGGAGCTGTGGTCCAAAGCCCTGGGAGCCCCCTTACCAGCACCACGGGCCCAGAAGGCCCCTCCTGACATGACGGCGGCTGGGGCTCTCATCCCCACCATTAGAGCTTACAGCCGGTCCCTGGGACTCATCAGAGAGCACAGGGCTCTGCCAGCCCCTCCTGGGCACATCTTCAGGGGCTGCCGAGGGCTGTGAACACATCCCTGGGGTGGAAGCCTCTAGAACCAAAGTGGCAGATCCATTTAAGTGACTGGGCTCAGCATCTAAGGCCCTGCTAGGGGTGAGGAAGCCATCAGTCACCGGGATAAGAGAACGGCTAGTTCGCGAGACGGACAGAGGCCAGGCGCGGCCTAGGCAGCGGATGCCCCCGTGTCCTGTGGGTTGGTTGAGCCGCAGGAGGTCGCCTGGGCAGCGTCAGGCTCCACACCCGGCAGCTGGGTCTCCCGGGCGTAAGAGGGCCCGGGGGCCATGTATGGTGAGGGCTCGGCCCTGCGTCAGCTGCACACAACTCGGGGCACCCCTCCTCGCGGCGCCTGGTCCCGGGTCCCTCGGTCTCCCCTCCCCTGCCCACTCGGTTGAGAGCTCCGTTCTGGGCTGCACCTTCTGCAGCCTTCCGCGCACCCAGGCGGGGCCGCCAGAAGAGGCTGTGTATCCCCAGAGCCGCTGGGCCCCCAGGGCCTGCTGGGGCCTCCGCCCCAGTGACAGCCTCACAAACAAATTCCCTGGAACAGCTCGGGCAGGACGCAATCCTCCTTGCCACACTTCCGCCTGCCCGTCGAGGGGCAGCCTCGGTTTCCTGTCAATGAGCCCAGCACGGAATCCAAACCCGCAGGCATTCTGCAGATTCACAGATCACGCACACGCAGCAAGTCACGGCAACTACGAGGCCGATCGCCGTGAATGTGTGGCTTAACGGTCTCAGAAGGAAAGCCAGGTTTGCCTACACAACCCGGCCTGAGCACAGAGCCGGTGACTTCAGCTTCCTATGCGTGGGTGGGGCTGGCTAAGGCTGCAGATCTGAGATCCAGGCGCTAAGAAAGAGAGAGAAAGGAAAACACCCCTTTACGTCGCGGTGGGGGTCCACAAAGATAGAAGGACCAAGTGCCAGAGTCACTAACAATCAAGGCTTGGGAAGAAAGGGACAGGGGAGAGAGCGGGGCGGGGGGGGGTGGTGCAGGGGTGGGTGGGGAAGGACCCCGGGGCAAAACGGGCGGTGGGCAGCTGGGGGGAGCACCGGCCCGCCCAGCACACGCTGATCACAAGCTGCCACTGGCCCAGCACTGCCCTCCTGCCCGTCAGTCCGGGGAGACTGCTTTCTGGTGGCCTCTGTGTGACAGCGGAGGAGGTGGGGCTGGGCCTGGAAATTAAGCACACTGGGAGGCACTTCAGTCCTTATGAAGTTCCCTGATGCGCCCACAGGAGCAAGAAGCAGGCGCTTACTCCCAGGACCACTGCGACGGAAGCAATTTCCACTGTGGCTTCTCATACTTAGCACTCAGTAAAGCTTGCGTTCTCTCCCCAAAGGAGAGCCAGATTAGGTAGGGAAGAGCCTGACGTCTCTAATGCAACCTGATCTGGCCTCGCCGTGCGCAGGGAACGTGCAATCTATCTCATAAATGCATCGCAATGTTCCACAAATCACCCACGTTTATCCCCCGAGACGTCTTTAACTCGGGGCTTAGAGTTACAAATGAATTCTCCTATGGATCTATTATTCTCTCAAATAGCAGAGAGAGAGGGGATGGGGTTGCACAGCGCTTTCACAGAGCTGGGCTAAATTAGATCATGCAAAACCTAACGAGGATCATTCAGAAAAACGATGGAACTAGGGCAGCCATGAACTGCAAGCCGACTCCTAATTGGGCACTTAGCCAAGGATCAGATGTCACTGGTGTGTCCGCTCCGTGGGCCACGTGCCGATCTGATCCCTGACACTCGGAGGCGGAAGTCACCGAAGAGTGGTCGTGTGGCATCAGCCCCTACTTGGAAGTGGTTGGCGAGTGCCATGTTCCAGCGGGTACAACCTCCTCTCCAGAAGACACCGCACCTCCCACAGGGCGGGACAGCCGCGGCCAGGGCAGGAGAAACACCCACTCAGACAGGTGGGTGGGTGGGTCAACAGCCGGGTGGAGATTTAAACCCACCAGCACTGCGGCCCACGTGCTAGGTGCCATGGTTCGTTCCAACCCCTCAACAATCAACAGCTCTTTCTACACGTATCAAAGTTGACGAGGCCGCCAACAACGTTGTGCTACCTGCCCCGCAGGAGCATCCCGGACCCCCTCCATCCACGGCTCACTCCTGGCCAGCTACAGCCGTGGACGGAGGTGTGCATGGCCGTGGCCGGTGTCGAGATGTCCTGCAAGGGCACGGGCATCAGGGCATGGTGTGCAGGCAGAGGGACAGAATCTGACAAACAGAACCACACACAGGGGGTCAACTAGTATTTGACAAAACGGAGCGATTTAACAGGAAATGGAAAGGCTTTCCAAGAAACGGTGCCGGAATAATTGGACCCCCACGTGGAAAACACACTGATCCCTACCTCACTCCACACACAGAGGTTAACTCAAAACCGCGCAGATCTGAATACAGAAATGAAACTCTAAAACATGCCAAAGACCCAGGGGAAACCACTGCTGGGGCTCCGACTAAGAAGAGATTTTGGAGACAGAACGTAAAAAGCGTGACCTGTAAAAGGAAACATCGACAAACTAGCTTCTTGCTCTTTGAATGATATTCGCACGGAAACAAGGCAAAAGCCACCGGATGGCAGAGAACGTCTTCATTATAGCCATCTGACGAAAACCTGCATGCAGAATATACCAAGATCGCTTGCAACTCAACAATAAGATAAACAACAACAGTATCCCAGAATCAATAAAAGATTTAAACAGCGGCTGTGCAAAGGAAGACACACCAATGAGCAATGAGAGTGTCCAACGCCATCAGCCTGTAGGGAATGGATATGAAACCACAGTGAGGTTTACACACTCACCCAGGGGCCACAGTTCCAAGCACTGGGCACACCACCTGCAGGAAAGGAAGTGGGGTTCTCACACGGCTGGTTTGGAAAGCTGTCCGGCAATGTCTAGCAACTTAAGCACCTGCGTCCCAGCCGCTCAGGCCAGACAGCTGACACACGAAGGACGCGGGCACAAACGTTACGGCAGCTTATTCACAGCAGCAAAAACCTAGAGAAGACCCAGAATGCCCACCAGCAGGGGCACAGAATGCATGTCTCCGTTCAGGGGAATACCAGCAGGCAACAGTATGGCGACACACACACAATAACACGGACGATCTCTGAAACGCTCAACAGGGCAACCGAAGAGTATGTGCCCCTTGACCCCGTTTCTTCAGAGCTGCAGAAAATGCCAAAGTGATCCACGGTGACGGTAGCCTGACCACCGGTGCCAGGGGTCAGCAGGAGGAGGGTCCAGTGCACAGAAGCAGAGAAAGCTTTCCAGGGGAGACGGGATACTCGGAATTTTGCCCTGGTGCGGGTTTCACGAGCGTATGTATCTGTCAAAACTCACGGAGGGGCGTCAGGGTGGCTCAGCTGGTTAAGCCTCTGACTCTTGGTTTTAGCTCAGGTCATGGTCTCACGGTTCGGGGGCCTGAGCCCCAAGTCGGGTTCTGTGCTGACAGTGCAGAGCCTGCTTGGGATTCTCTCTCTCTCTCTCTGCCCCTCCCTGACTTGTGCTCTCTCCCGCTCAAAATAAATAAACATTACAAAATACTTCAAGAGCTCATGGAAGTATACACTTTAAAGGGGGTACAGCGTATTGTACGTAAATTTTACCTGATAAACTTGATTTAAAAAAACAAACAAACAGTAATCTTGACCAAGCGAGATTTTCTCCTACATGGGAACTTCAGAAGCCAAGATTCGTTGAACCGATCTTCCCCATAGAATGTTTATGATTTGAAATGAGGGGAGTTTTGTTTGCTTGGGTAAAAGAAATGATTTCAGCGGCGCTTTAAATCCAAGGTCCCCTCTATCCCTCACTGACGCGCTGCCCCTGGGTCGGTGGGGCCCAGCACGTGTCCAACACGGCCTCGGTCCACGGAGGCAGCGCACTCCGGCCGAGCAGGGAAACCCCACCCCAGAGCACCGCTCGATCCACGCCGAGGGCAGCGCCTCTTCAGGAGGTGGCGTCTCGGGCGCCGTGGGGCAGCCCACATCACCCAGCTGCCAAGGCGGCTTAAAACCCGGTTCCGCAGGGGGGGCTGGGGCCGGGGGCCGTAAGCACAAATGAATAGCCGGGCTTCCTTCTCTGTCTCTCGGTCAGTAGGAAATAAAGAATACACCTGCAGCTAAATGAGAGCTGAAGTGTACTGGAGGAATGCTATAAATTATATGCAGGCCACCAAATAAAATTCAATTTTCAGGTAATGTGAAGGTGTAATGCGTCTGGAGAAGCTGTTTTGCATATCACACCAGACAGCAGGTAATAAGGAGGGAGGCAGGGTTTGCGACTGATCTGTCACAGGGCCGCCGCGATTGTCCCAGTCCCTCCCTCCTCTAATCACACCATTGCAGTGTTGATTCAGAACACCGCGGCCCATGAAAAATGTCACCGTTCTGTCGATGGCGCGGATCTGCTGGCAATTCCGGCGAGCAGCCGCTGCACATGAAGGTGATAAGGCGCTCTATCCTGCCATGCTCAGCAGGTTTCTCGTTTCCTCCTGCAATTACACATCAAACTGTTTTAGCTTCACACGCTCTGGCACTATAAATGGCCTCGAGGCAGAAGGCCGCCTGGCGCACTGAGGAGCGGGCTTCAAAGCCGAGTGCAGACTCCCGATCCGGGGAGGCTCTCCACACCCTCTCGGCCCCTTCCCTGCGTGCACACACCCACTCTGCAGAGCCCTGAAGACATGCCCCAGAAATCATCCTCTCATTATCTCTGTGTAGTCCAATTAACAGAGGGCTCGGGGAAACATTATTAAGTGTCAGTGCAGGAGACACGGCCCCAACGGAACTGGAGTGCACTTCACGCCCTGGCCTCTCCAGCGTGGTCCACGGTCTAGCAGAGCAGCACGTCCTGGGAGCCTGTTAGAAATCCAGCGTCCCAAGATCCTTCAGGGACCTGCTGACTCATAATCTCTAGAGGTGGGGCCAGGAATCTATATTGATGGGGCATCTCCAGGTACAAAGCCCAGCCCCAAGCTATAATCATTCAAGCCTGCCTGTATCCCTGGTGCTTTTCTCAGGACTCACTTACCTGGTCTCTGATCAGATACCAGACAGGCTCAGAGGGGGTCTTCATAGGGCATACTTTTTGGAAATTCTATTCATCTACCCACACATCCATCCATCCATCCATCCAGACATCCACTCGCCCATCAATTCACGCATCTATCTATCCATCTATCCATCCATCCACCCACCCACCCACCCATCCATCCATCCATCCATCCATCCACCCACCCACCCAAACATCCATCCATCCATCCATCCATCCATCCATCCATCCATCCATCCACCCACCCACCCAAACATCCATCCATCCATCCATCTATCCATCCATCCATCCATCCATCCACCCACCCACCCATCCATCCATCCATCCACCCATCCATTCACCCAATCATTCATCCATCCACACATCCATCCATCCATCCATCCATCCATCCATCCATCCATCCATCCAACAAACAGATACTGGGCACTGCCTCATACTGGAAACACAGGGATGAGAAGCTGTCCCAGGTGCTGAGCTCTGTATGTATCAAGCACATAGCTGGCCTTAAACAAACTGACACCTTCATCACTAGGAGAGGCAAGAGAGCCTGACGGCTGGAGTACATGTGGTTGCTAGAGGCTGGGAATGCTGCTTCTGCCCCTGACCAGCTGTGTGACTCTGGGAAGCAGGATAGTCTCTCTGAGGCTCAACTGTGTTGGATCTGTGAGATGGAGATAATAATGGTCTCTGCCTTGAGGGCTGTTTGTAAAGATTAAATGAGTTAATAAATGGAGACCAGCATCTGGAAAGAGGAGTCAAACATAAGTGGCCATTATTATCATCATGTTATTGTCACCCCCGAGAACAAGGAACCCACAATCTGGAAAATGCAAACAAGTACATTATAATTTCTTTCGAAAGGATAGAAAAATACGGACTGAGAACAGGGGAAGAATAGACCCGTCTATGTAGGACTGTCTCCAGAACACAGTAAACAATCCTCCTCATTCATTCACTCTCTGTCTCTCTCTCTGTCCCCACCTACCCTCCTGCCCATCCATCATCTACCTACTCAGCTAAGATTAATATTACGGTATACATATGGCAACACGTACAAATCACAAGTGCACAGCTTGATGGATTTTCAAAGTGAGCACCCCCAGCATGTGGCCAGTGTCCAGATTGGACTGAGAACATCGCCAGGACCAGAGAAGCCGCTCTCATGCCCCAACCCCGCGCCCACCTCCAAAGGCGACCACTCCTCTGCCTTCAGTCGACATCCGATCTGTGATGGTCGCCTTTGGTGTGCATTCTTCAGGAGGCTGGATAGTATTCCGCTGTACAGATACCTCATGATCTACTTACATATTCTATTATCGATGTCTCGATGGTTTCTAGTTTGGGGGACACAACAGGTGACGTGGCTAAGATATTCCTGCGTTTGTCTCCTGGTGCCCATCTGTGTGCGTCCCGTTAGGGATCTGTCTCACGGTAGAGCTACCGGGACACAGGACACGCCCACATTCAGCTTTGGCGGGAACTGCTGACAGTTTTCCCAGCGGTCGGGCCAGTGTCCATCCCGCCACCAGCATCCCAGGAGCTGCTCCATGGCTCCCCTTCAGGGGACTTGGAATAGCCTGTCTTCTTAGCGTTGAGAATCAACACACCACAGGCCTTCCCACTCCGTGCCCGTTCTCAGCCCCCGCAGGTGCTTTCTGCCCGGTGTCTCCTCTCGCCCGAGTGTCTCCTCCATCGCAGCCCGGATGTCAGCACCCACTCCAGCGACCGTGCCCCACCGTGAGACACCGGCCTCTGTGCCCTGTAGGTCTCTTTTCTCTGGGATTTTGGCCTCTCAAGTCCTAGCTGCCTGGGGTGTTTTCTGGTGTTTTCGAGTCTTTCCTTCTTCCTCTGTTTTTCCCTTGTCCCTCCCCCCTCCCTCCTATCTACGCAGGGCAGCCATTGGTTCCAGACCAGTCTGAAACCACCCACTCTGCCCCACTGAAACTAGAGGTTCCGGTCGGCATGTGTCGACGGATAGATGGCCTGGCGGGGCCGTCCTGGCGGGGGACAGCTGCTGGCAGAGACGTGAATAATGACCGTCATGAAAATTGGGGGTCTGGAGGTGGCACTGTGGGCAGAAGACAGAGCAGGGGCTGCAGGCCCCCGGGGCTCCAAGTACGTGCTCCTGTTCGGGAAACGGGAAGAAGGCGCTTTGTTGTGGTGGAGAATGAATGATGTGCAGAGGAGGAAAGGGTGGGGGAAGGTGACACGGCCAGAATGACCTCGGCTGGGGGACAGCTCTGACGAACGCAGGGTGGCAGGAGGCGGAGACTCAGAGAAGATGGCGTTCTGGTTTCTCGAAACAGAACCTGAAGCCCCCGCAGGAAAACGACTCACACTCCTGGCCTTGGACGTGTCCGTGCTGGAACTGAAACACAGCCTCCACCCTGGCCCACCGAGAAACGGGCCGCCGAGCCCCATCCGCGCGCGACAGGGCCCCGCCGATCAGGGTCAGCCGTCCGCGCGCAGGACGGCGCCCCTCACACGCTCAGAGCCCGTGGTCTCTGCAGCGCTGGGGACACGGAGCCACAAGGAAGGGCTCAGCAAACACGCGTGCGTCAGCCTCCGTGTTTAAACACGCAGCGGGGGAGGGAGGGGTGGGTGGGCGAGGGGCATTGAGGAGGGCACCTTTTGGGATGAGCACTGGGTGTTGTATGGAAACCAGTTTGACAATACATTTCATATATTGAAAAAATAAATAAATAAACACGCAGCAGGGAGCCACGCTCTTGGCTTCAAGGTTGTTTTTAATTAACTGCTTGTTCCAAAGACGCCAGCCTGCGAATCACTTTCTGACTCTTCTCCTCCCTCATTAGACCCTGAGTTGCTGTCCTACACGCGCTGCTCACTTGAGTGGTAAGCGAGTGACACAAACATTGCGAAAGAAAACACCACCTACCGGGAACACGATACACGATTACAGAAAAATTAGCAACAATTAGCCCGGACTCCGCGCTGGTTTTCCATAAAAGGTCACAAGCAAGAAGTTCGTTTAGAAGAACATCCTGAGCGTCCAAATGGAGCCCATACACCCCGTGCTCCTGAGACAACCTGTGAAGACAGCACGGAGGGAAACACGGCCTCAAGGGTCTCCGGGAGTTGCCGTGACCGGCGCCCTCTGCCACGTGCACTGGCGCCCACGGCCCAGGTCCCCTTGACCACGAGGCACCGCTGTGGTCTCAGTGTCCAGGACCCTCCCGCCCCGCACGCCCACGCCACGGCACCACCAGCATTTCTACAGCAATCACGACTGGGGGCTATGAGTCACACACACACAGACCGGGGACGCACGGGAGGGGGCGACGGGGGCGGCCAAAAGGCCAACGATTCCTGCAGCCTTTGACGCTCAGAGCCGAGAACCCGACCCGAGATTCCACCGTTTTCCACAGAGAACAGTGGACTCCACCCTGCCCCCCATCCTACCAACGCCGTGTGAACGTGCGCTCCCTGAACTTAGCCACATGACAACATGCGTGTGGGTCCCAGATAACACGCTACAGCACGTTAACGCCACTTGCTGTAACTTTCCTGTGTTTCTCATCTTTCATATACGAAGCCAGGGTATTTTCCAAGCAAAACCGCTATCGTAATCAGCCCGATTAAAACACCTGCTGTCAAAAACGGAGATTATTCCTTCACCTGCCAGATTAAAAAAAAAAACAAAACGAGCCATCTCCACTAAATACATTATGCATTCCTCTGTCCTATTTATTTCATTGCTTTTCCCCCCGTAACACGAACACCTCTTCATCACTTTTTAAACAGCAAAGACTGCAGAGTAAACCCCGCAGGGTCTCTCTCCAGATGGACCGTTGCTAATTGCGGTGTGGTTTCGCCGCATTAGCGGAGAGCGGATGTGCACAGGCTTTGGTTCTAGGGATGGCCCAAGGCCACCGATGACATCAGCGGCTGACGTCTCCGCCTGGGCAGTGCCCCTGCGCTGGAACAGGGAGGCTTCCTGAGGCTCGTTGGACGGCCTTTCTGGAAGGCATGGACCCCCACCTCACCTCCCAGCAATCACCATAGCGTCGACCCTGGTCAGCTGGTCCCTCCTCCCCGGCTTGGCCTCGAGGACCACGTCCCACTCAGGTGCCGGCTGCAGACCTGGATTCTGCTTCCTGCCCTGTGTTCACCCGGGAGCCCCCATCCCCTGTCCTGAGGCTCCCTGAGCTGCTCCCTGCCCCGTCCTGGGTGCTCCACCCAGGCCCTCACTGACCCTCCCTCGGCAGACCCCCCGAGTGCCCGAAGCGGGCTGCTCGGGGTTCAGCGCGGGCTGTTTTCCCAGCCGCCCTCCTCCAGCCCCTCACCTGCCCGCAGTGAGCGTGGCGCTCAAGGGACAGGTGTGCCGCCCGTCCGCGGGGGCTGGCGCGAGCTCCGCTCTGTGGTCCAGGCGTTGCAGACCTCACTGTTAAGACGGGGCTGCCTGCAGGACCACAGGGGCGGCTGAGGGTCCGGCTGAACCGTGTGCTGGGTGTCCCCTCCCGGCCAGCCCTCCGGAAAAGCAAGACAGCAATGGCTCCCATCACGGTAGACCGCTTCTGAGCTCCGGATGATGGGAAGACGGGGCCGTACTCTTGCTGGTGGCGGCTCTCGGGGATGCTGTGCTCACATCTGTCCATACCTCGGGCTGGGGCAGCACAATCGCCCTTCATCCTTGCTGTATGCACACCTCACGTGTGTGAGCGTGCCCTGATTCGTTTCCCCATCCCACTGCGGATGGACATCCGGGTCGTTCCCAACTCTGGACCGCCGCGAACCTTCTAGAACATGGCTTTGAGGCACACCGCGCCCTTCTGTAGGGTGTAATCCTACAAGGGGAGCAGCTGGGCCACAGGGAATGCATGAGCAGCTCTAAAAGACCTGCCGTGTGGTCTCCTGAGATGATTGGGGCTGTTTATTTTATCTTTGGTGCCCCCCCCCCCAGCCCCGGCAAAAATCACTGTAAACAGAAGTAGCAGTGAGACTTCCATCGTCTCATCACGTCCCACGCGGGGCCGGCTGCCCTGCACTCTGGTGCTGTCGGGACAGAGGTGACACCTCTCCCTGCTGAGACCTCTCATTCCACAGTTCTGGCGATGACGTCGCGCCTCCAGAGTGAGGGGGCACCTGCACACAGTCACGGCCTCCCCTCTGGCTCTCACCCCCTTTCAGCTCCAGCCCCACCAGGCCTGGTCCTGACCCTGCCCTGCTGGGTCCTCCGTGCAGGGGGAGGGGCTGACTGCAGAGGGAGGCTTTTTCTCAGAGACCGGGATTCCCGTGGCCGCCCGCACTCCTGTGACCCGTGCTGGCCGAGGCTGGTGCTCCCGGACTGGGCGTCAGACGCTCCTGGGTTAGCGCCCGGAACCTCCTCTCCAGCAGTGGGTCTGGACAACTCTTCACCTGTCTACACTCTCTGGTAAAATGGGGCCCGCCGACACCCCCTCGGAGGGCCATGGTTAGAATGTGAGAACACACAGACTTTGCAAACAGCCTTCAGCCTGTGCCTCCTGCACGGGTGCCTGTCGTGAAGCTGTGGACAGTCATGTCCTCGCCATGGGGACGGGTGACGCCGTGGCCGTGTAATTCAGAGCCCGACGACGGCACGTGTGTGGAGAACACACAGTAGGGCATCGGTCAGGCACAGGGTGCTGGGCAGACCTCCACAGGGTGACCCTTCAGCTGAATCAGCCAGAAAAGGGAAAATGCTCATGCGTAGAAGGAACAGGATGGCAAGGGCCCAGAGGGGTGAGCCTTGGCGCGGGAGGAGAGGGACAGCCAGGACGGCCCAAGTGAAGCAGAAGCGAGGACAGCAGGAGGGGAGCCCAGGGGTCAGCAGGGCCACAGGTGTGTGGCTGGGAACCGTCGATATCCCTGGGCTGAGCGCGCCCCTCCCTTAGCGCTGTGCTGGGCCCGGTGAACAGCCATCCGCCGACGCGCAGTCTGGGATCTCTCCTTCATCTCAACGGCCCCCGGGTCTTCACGTCCCCCGGGTTTGGGCTCCAAGGCACCGCTGACCAGTCTAGGTTGTACCAGTTATGAGGCAGGAGGCCCTAAGGGCCCCAGCGAGGACCATCGGGGAGGCCGTCATCAGGGCACAAGATAAATCAGAAGTCGACAGGTGAGGGCAAGAACCGACCCACAAGGTGCTGCCCTCTGGGCACAAGGTGGCCTCGGCTGTACCTGCCACGGGGGACGGTGGTCCGAGCTCAAGGCACTTCTGTACTGAGCCCTCGCTGTGGCCAGCAGCCCCGCCAAGCTGCATGCGAGGTCCTTCTCCGGCGACAAAGTGTGGATCCACTGCGGGGGACTGAATGGTGCTCCCCCCAAAACACAGGTCTGCTGGGACTGTGAGCGTGACCTCGTTCATTAAAAGGGTCTTGGCAGATGTAATTAAGGATATGGGCCCTTGATGAAATAGGGCCCTGGATCCAGGGACAGGAGAAGAGACAGGGAGGAGGCACACACGACCCACAGAGAGGCCACGTGATGGCTGAGCAGAGACGGGGCGTTAGGACACCGAGGGTGCTGGCGGGGCAGAGCGCAGAGCACGGCCTCTCCCTCGCCACCCGCACGAGGAGCCAGCCCGCCGACACCACGACCCCAGCCTCCTGGCTCCCAGACCGTGGGGAACCACATTCGGTTGCTCTGAGCCCCCGGCGGCCCATCCTTACAGCAACGAGGACAGTGACGCACACATACATGGTCTCACTTGGCTGTCACACGCGTGCTGTTCTTGGCCCACTTTACAGACGGGAAACCAGAGGTTCAGGGAACCTGACCGGAGTCATCTAATAACCTCTCCTAGTTAAAAAAGAAAAAAAAAAAAAGCCAGGGGGCACCTGGGGGGCTCAGTCGTTGAGTGTCTGACTTTGGTTCAGGTCATGATCTCACGGTTCTTGAGTTCAAGCCCCACGTCGGGCTCTGTGCCGACAGCTCGGAGCCTAGAGTCTGTTTCAGATTCTGTGTCTTCCTCTCTCTCTGCCTCTCCCCTGCTTGCACTCTGCCTCTCTCGCTCTCAAAAGTAAATAAACGTTAAAAAAATTTTAAATGCCAGGGTTTAAACTTGAATCACGATGTTCACTTCAATCTGATGCCTATGATAGGCCTCGAGACCAAACGGTCAGTAAGAAGCCAACGGCGTCTTCATTTTCCTGATCGGCATTCACTATTTCGCAGCAAAACAGCAGAAGCAGGCGAGTTCTCCGTGTGCTCTGTGAGCGGACGCGGCTCCCTTCTGCACACGTCTCGGGGGCCAAGTACAGCCCCGTGAACAGACAGACGTGTGCGGACAGGAAACCTAATGGATCGACGGCGTTCTTTCCCCACACGTTTTGACCGTGAAGACGGCCTGGCTGCCGGGCTGCTGACCAGAAGCTCTGTGCACATGAAGGTAACACCCCCGACCTGGGTCTGGCCTCTGGGGCCCAGTCAGCTGGATGCCGGTGCCGCTGTCCAGTCCCTGCCCTCCCTGTGCAGCTCTGGTTGTTTACTGGGGTCTGCAGATCGGTCATTCTGAGCCACAAACAGCTAGAGAGTTCTCCCAAATCTCCGCGCTACTTATCAATATATAAACACACTCCAGCCGGAGATGGGCTGGGGTGTGTTGACGGCTGTTGATGATAATCAACTCAGGAGGGAAAATGTTCTGCTGGCCTGACTCCTTGCACCGGAAGGTGCTATGCACACTGGCGATATTTTTAGAGGTAGCACCTGGCACTTCGACGTGGGGCCCACACCCCACAGCTGGCTCAAGGTGGAAGAAACAACCTCAGCAGATTTGCAGGTACAGAGAGAGGGAGGGAGGGAGGGAGGGAGGGGGGAGAGGTAGAGACAGAGAGGGAGGGAGAGAGGGAGGGAGAGAGGGAGGAGAAAGGGGAGGGGTAGGAGGAGAGGGGATGGGGAGAGAAATAGAGAGGGAGGGGGAGTGAGGGAGGGGAGAGGAGGAGGGGGGAAGAAGGGGGAGAGATAGGGAGAGAGATAAAGAGGGAGGGGGAGAGGGAGGGAAGAGCAAGACAGGGGAAGGGGAGGGGTGAAAGACAGGGAGGGAGATAGAGGGAGGGGGAGGCAGGGGAGGAGGTGAAGGGAGGCAGGGGAGGAGGTGGAGAGAGAACACAGAAGACTTAGTGTCTTTGGATACCTGGACGGTGTGGCCCCTGACAGAGGGCTTTTCCTATAAAGGAGACAGGCCACAGGATCTGGGTCTCATCTGAAAGGCCCCTGGTCAGCTCCGAGGGCCACGCTGTTTACCGAGAACTAAGGTCAGGCCGGTCCTGCTGTATTCTGAGTGAGTGTTTGCACACACCTCCCCAGAGCAGCCCCTCCTTGGGTCCATGGTCATGTCCATCCAACACCTGGGCCAACCACCCCCCACATGCACCCCTATGATTGTGTACAGACATCCAACGCTTCCCAAGGGCAGGGAGTCAGGAAAACACTGTCCAAAGACTTTACCGCTTCAAAAAGACTGCCTTTTATTAGAAAGCATAAGCCCCCAGTCCCCAAAATGGCACTCGGTAAACTTTCCGTCCAACATCCATTCGTGATAAAAACTCTCCACGAAGTGGGTGTAGACAGGACGCACTTCAGCACAATAGAGGCCACAGCCACCATCACGCTCGCTGCTGGCAGACGGGGAGCTCTCCCCGAAGATCAGGAATGAGACAAGGCGCCCACTCCCCCCATTCCCCTCCACACAGCGCCCCAAGTCCTCGCCCGAGCAAGCAGGCAAGAGAAAGAAATAACAGGCATCCAAAGCGGGAAAGAGGATGTAAAACTGTCTCTGTTAGCACATGACATGAAATTATACCCGGAAACACTAAAGGCTCCATGAGAAAACTTCGAATAAATGAGTCCAGTCAAGTTGCAGAATACAAAATCAATACGCAAAAATATCTGTTGTGTTTCTACATACGGATAACGAACCATCGGAAAGAGAAATTAAGGAAACTATCCCATTCACGATTGCCTCAAAATGAATAAAACAGCTGCTAATAAAAAAACGCCGAAAATCACGAGGTATCCGTGAAAGAAATGGAAGGCGACACACACGAATGGAGAGACGCTCCATGCTCCTGGACTGGAAGAATAAAGACCGTTAAAATGTCCATCTGGCCCAAAGCAATGCACAGGTCAGTACAATCCTTCTCAAAGCCCAATGGCATTTTTCACAGAACTAGAAAAAGCAATCCTAAAGTTTGTATGAAACCAAAAAGGACCCCAAACACATGGTGTGGACAAGTCTGGACGGCCTCATGCAAGAGAGTGAAACTGGCCCCCTCTCTTACACCACCCACAAAAATCAACTCAAAGGAGATTACAGACTTGAACGTAAGACTTGAAAACATGAAACTCCTGGAAGTCAACACAGACGGTAAGCTCTCCGACATCAGTTTTAGCAATAATTTCTTTGATTTGTCAGCAAAAGCGAAAATGAACAAGTGGGGGGCTCAGTCGGTTAAGCGTCCAACCCTTGATTTCGGCTCAGGTCATGATCTCCCTGTACATGGGATCAAGCCCCGCATCGGGCTCTGTGCGGACGGCACGGAGCCTGCTTCGGGTTCTCTCTCTCTATCCCTCTCTTCCTGCCCCTTTCCCCAATAAATAAACTTAAACAAATAAGCACGTGGGAGCACATCAAACTAAAAAGCTTCTGCACAGCAAAGGAAACCATTAACAGCATGAAAACACAACCTGTAGAATAGGAGAAAATATCTGTAAACCATCTGACAAGGGGCCAAGATCCAAAATATATAAAGAACTCCTGCAACTCAATAGCAGAAAACCACAAACAATCCAATTAAAAAATGGGCAGAGGAAGGGGGCGCCTGGGTGGCTCAGTTGGTTAAGCGTCTGACTCCGGGTTTTGGCTCAGCTCATGACCTCACAGGTCATGGGTTCAAGCCCCACATCGGGCTGTGCACCGGCAGTGCAGAGCCTGCTTGAGATTCTCTCGCTCTTCCTGTCTCTCTGCCCCTCCCCTGCTCATGCTCACTTTCTCTTCCTTTCAAAATAAGTAAATAAACTTAAAAAAAAAATTAAAAGGTGGGCAGAGGGTCTGAATCGATGTTTTTCTAAGGAAGATATGTAGGTGGCTAACAGGTATATGAAAATATGCTCCACACCGCCCCTCATCAGAAATGCAAATCACAACCACGACGAGATCCCGCCTCACCCCTGTCACAAGGACCATCAAGAAGAAGACAGCACGTAACTAATGCTGGGGAGGGTGTGGAGAGAAGGGAGCCCCGTCCCCGCTGGTGGGAATGCAAGTTGTTGCGGCCACGACAGAGAGCAGGACGGCAATTCCTCAAGAGATTAAAATGGAACGACCATATGATCCGGCAATCCCACTTCTTGGTATACGTCCAAAAGAGTGAAAACAGAATCTCAGAGCAATACCTGCTCTCCCATGTTCGGTGCGGCCTTATTCACAACAGCCTGGCGCCCCGCATCACATAAATGGGTCTGACCATGCGTAGAGTAAGATTCAGCCTGAAAAAGGAAGGGCGTGCCGACAGCTGCTACCGCGGGGGTGAACCTTGAGGACACTACTCTGAGGGAAGTGAGCCAGTCCCAAAAGAACAAACACTGCGCGAGCCCGCTTACACAAGGGACCTAGAGCCGTCACATTCGCAGGGACAGAAGGTCGGATGGTGGCTGCCAGTGGGGGTGGGGGAGGGAGGGAGAACTGGTGTTTCGTGGGGACAGAATTTCATCTTGGGAAGATGAAGAGGTTCTGGAGATGGACGGTGGGGACGGCTGCCCAATAGTGTGAATGTTCTCCACGCCACAGAGCCTACACTGAAAAATGGTTACGATGGAAAATTCTATGTCATGTGCATTGACCGCATTAAAAATCACCCTCAACTTTTTCTTTATACCTTTTCTAATGTGTTTTTTTTTTTTAATTTATTTAAGAGAGACAGAGACAGCACGAGGGGGGGAGGAGCAGAGAGAGAAGCAGAGAGAGAGAATCCCAAGCAGGCTCCACACTGTCAGCGCAGAGCCCGACGTGGGGCTTGAACCCATGAAGCCATGAGATCACGACCTCAGCTGAAACCAAGAGTCAGACACTCAAGTGACCGAGCCGCCCAGGCGCCCCTCGCCTGATCGGACAGTTCTGCAGGCCTACGTGACGCACACCTCTGTGCCCCGGGGGTTCTGATTCAGCAGGTCTGGGGGTGGGCTGACCGTGTGTCTCCAACACTTCCTGGGGAGATGTGGATGCCACTGGCCTGGGGATTTGGGGGCCTGGAGTAGCCCCCACTTCCAGACGGAAGTCCTGAAACTTGGGGATGGCAGAGGGCCCAGCCTCTCCCTGGCTGAGCTGGCAGAGCTCGAGGAGGGACACAGGACATCAGTCCCCACCTGGTCTCGGCTGCTGGACGACACCTGAGCACTGGGTGCAGGTGCGATGGGCATGGTCTCTCGCCGGGAGACCTTCGCTGATGGGGCGTTGGGTCCAGCCCGGCCGCCCAGCCTTATTTCCACAAGGAGGTGAGTGGACTTCGGCAGGAGGCCAGCAACCGGCTTTCCGAAGGGCTTCAAATTCCTCTCCCGCTGGGGAAACCACCCGACTGGGGCTCTGGTCGGAATTCCGATCCTGGGAACCGACACTCCCTTCTGCCGCTCGCTCCCGCGCTTGCGAGGGGACCGTCATCAACAGCGCTGCCAGGAGGACCACGAAGAAGCACAAGGATGCTGTGGGGCTCCATTCGCTACGGCCTGCTGGCCCCGCGGCAGGACCGGCCTCTGCAGGAGCGCGGGCTACACAGGCAGCCGCAGGCTGGCCGCCCTCCGGAGACGGCCCGGCCCGAGCAGCCTGCGCCGACCGAGGGCGGGGGAGGCGCACCGGCCCTGCCTCTGGCGTGCCCACGGCCCGCTGGCATCAGGGCCTGCCCCCCCACCCCCGCCACCCGGGGCGCGGTGCCTTCACGCGCAGGTGACAAGTCTGCATTAAGCCGGCCACTGGGGAGCGTCATGTCAGACTTCTGGCCCCAGGACCTCAGGATGTGGCTGTACGTGGAGACGGCGTCTTTTGAGAGGTGAGTACATTTAACGAGGTCACCCGATCCGACAGGCACCTTCACAAGAGATTAGGACAGAGACGGAGGGACAAACACATGAAGACACCGTCCACAAGCCAAGGAGAGAGGCCCCAGGAGAAGGCCTGCCCCCACCTTGACCTCTGACCGCAGGAAATCTCTCAGCTGGAGCCCAGCAGCACAGGAAGGGCTCCCGGGAAGACCCACTTGGACCTGGGGCGCTCACATGGACATGGGGACCAGGGACAACACCTGTCACAAATGAGGGACCTCAGTGAGAACATGTGGCAGACAGGCCCTGGTGCCGGGGACGTGCTCAATCAGTGACGACTGGAGCACTGACTGTGCCGGCCATGATCGCACGAGAGCTGCAACATCACGGCAGTGACAGCCACGATGGGGGGATGGGGGCTCTGCTGTGATGCGGGCGTGGGGCAGCCTCCATCCGATCCCTGCCGTGGTGCTGTTATGTCCCCAACCTCCAGGTGAGGACACAGCCTGCCCACAGACCCAGGTTGCTGAGAAAGTGAGGAGAGGCCAGCCCCCTCCCAGCCCAGGTGCTCCCCACCCCGGGGCACGGAGGTCAGGTGCTGTGCTCCCTCTCTTGCTCACCCCCTCGCCCCAGGACCACGGCCTGCGCTGGCAGCTGAGGGGCAGGCTGAACAACTTCGCAGTCACCTGCAGCCTGGCAGAAGGGAGGCAGGGGGGAGGATGCTGTCAGTGGGGGTGCAGGGCAGGCGGGAGGGGCAGGGGGTCAGCTGCAAAGGAAGGAGGGGGAAGGCGCTTGAGAATGATGGCTTAAAACCATGGCGACACTGAGGGCACCCTGCATGGAAGTCACGTACAGACAAACAGCCAGGAGCACCGAACCGAGAAGGGGTGGGTTCAACGCAGTCATTCTTAGAAGCAGAGGGGCACTGCCAGCACGCATGCCCTGTCCTTGGGGATCAGGCCCCAGAGTCCCTCTGCCCTGGCTCCCGAGGTTTGGGGGGGCTGCCTCTGCCCCTCGAGCTCAAAGTATGTCACAGGGCCCAGGCCTGACCAACCAGAACATTCTATTTATTTTCTTCTTCTCTTTTCTTCTTATTTTTCTTAAGAGAGAGAGTATGTGAGCGGCCAGGAGGGGCAGAGGGAGAGAGAGAGTATCCAAAGCAGGTTCCATGCCCAGTGTGGAGCCTGATGTGGGACTTGATCCCACAACGCCAGGATCATGACCTGAGCTGAAATCAAGAGTCAGATGCTTAACCAACTGAGCCACCCAGGTGTCCCACAGAACATTCCATTTAGAGCCACTGCTTCAAGGGGAAAAGAAGAGGTAGATTAAGCCAACCAGATGCAACCCAAAGCTCTTGCTAGAGCTCCTAGCTAAGAAAAGCTGTTTTGCTGGGTTTGCTGATTCTGTGGACCCTGTCGGAGCTGATAAAGCGGCGGGAGAGGGAGCCAGCCTAGTTCGAGGACACAGTCCTCAGTCCCTGGACGTATCTCTACCAAGACATGCCATGGAAACTTCAGTTATATGAGCCAGTCAATCCCCGCCCCAGCCTTCTCTCTTGTTCTGAAGCCACTTTGAGCGGAGTTGGGAAAACAGGAGGGGCCTCGAATGCTGTGCTAAGGAATCTAGACTTCAGGATTCCAAGCCAGTGGGGCGCCGGTAAATGCTGAAAACCGGCTCTCTGGGAAGGACACTAATCTGTAGCATTTGCCAAGTTCCAAGGCCACTCTCAAGCCCCCACACGCCAAGACTGACGATGCCACTGGGGGCAGACCGCTCAGTTGGCTCGGGCAGCAGTCAGGAGCCAGTTCCAGCCATCCTGGGTCACGCCTGGGGGCCCAGATCTTAGCAACATTCACTGAGATTCCCCTTGGTTTGTCTCGGTGTAGATTAGACTGAGACAGACACCAGGATTCAGTAATGAACCAGACAGGGGGCCGTCCCAGAGGAGGCCATGGCTGCTGCCTGCAGGGGACAGCAGATTGTATCAGTGGCCAAAAGGCATCCTTCATTGCTCTCAAGGGCCTGCCATAGCCAGGCACCCCTGCTTTAAGGGTGGGGAGACTGCATTCACCTCTTTCTAGAGGAGGCGGCTCAGTACTCACGGTCCCGCACCGAGACGTGGCGTGGCCCCCATCGTGGCCCCCCTACAGGACCACGCTGAGGAGTGAGCATGGTGACAGGCGCACGTCCTGCGGGCACCAGCAGATGCCTGGCCTGAGGCTTTTCTGTCCAGCCTGTCCACACCAGTGGGCCGCCTGCCACACTCTGCCCACGGTGCCGACACATCTCTACCCCCACGCATCCCCCAACGCACACACAGTCCTTCCTTTCTGGCACACATTTGCTCCCTTTATTTTTATTTTCTTGAGCTCCAAACTTGCTCTGTATCAGACAGAGCTCAATGAAATGAGCTGTCCAATGTAGCTGCTGAGCATATGGTGGGCCACATCTAAGGCATGACTGTGGTGGCGTCTTTGAAGTGGGTGACACAGTGCAGTCCAGCTGGTGGCTGAGCCTCCATGTTGATGCTCGGCTGTCTGGCCCTGTGGGACGCTGCCCACTTGAAAACTAATACAAGAAAGACGAGGAAGTCTTACTTGAGGTTGTGCCAGCCCATCATCCAGGCGCCGTCTCTGCTGAGGTTGTTACATTGAGAACGCAGCTTTTCCTTGTGTGAGGGAGTGACTAATGCGGTTCTGAAATCAGACCCCCTAGACGGGCCCCAAGGCGGATGCTTGGGGCGGGGAACTCCTGAGGACACAACATGGTTCCCCATTTTGATGACAGTGTGGGACGGTGAAGAAGAATATCTGATCCATGAAAGCAGGGACCTCATCAGCTTCGTTGGTCATGGAATCCCCAATATCTAGGAAGGAGGGATGCATGCATGGGTAGGTAGGTGGACATATGGATGAGTGGGTGAATGAACAGGTGAGTGCATGCATGTGTGAATGGGTAGGTGAATGGATGGGTGGCTGACGGATGGACGAACAGGTGGATGGATGAACAGGTGGATGGATGAATGAATGGATGGATGGATGGATAGATGAGTGGAAGGACAGATGGATGGACGGATGGATGGATGAGTGGGTGGGTGGATGGATGGATGGATGAGTGGATGGACAGAGGGATGGATGGATGGATGGATGGATGGACAGATGAGTGGATAGACGGATGGATGGATGGATGGATGGATGGATGGATGGATGGATTGATGGGCAGATGAGTGGATGGACAGAGGGATGGACGGATGGATGGGTGGATGGATGGATGGATGGATGGATGGACAGATGAGTGGATGGACAGAGGAATGGATGGATGAGTGGATGGATGGATGGATGAAAAATGGATGGACAAGTGGATGGACGGATGAGTGGGTGGGTGGATGGATGGATGGATGGACGGATGAGTGGATGGACGGATGGATGGATGGATGGATGGATGGATGGACAGATGAGTGGATGGACAGAGGGATGGATGGATGGATGGATGAAAAATGGATGGACAAGTGGATGGACGGGTGAGTGGGTGGGTGGATGGATGGATGGATGGATGGACGGATGAGTGGATGGACAGATGGATGGATGGATGGATGGATGGATGGATGGATGGATGGACAGATGAGTGGATAGACGGATGGATGGATGGATGGATGGATGGATGGATGGATGGATTGATGGGCAGATGAGTGGATGGACAGAGGGATGGACGGATGGATGGGTGGATGGATGGATGGATGGATGGATGGATGGACAGATGAGTGGATGGACAGAGGAATGGATGGATGAGTGGATGGATGGATGGATGAAAAATGGATGGACAAGTGGATGGACGGATGAGTGGGTGGGTGGATGGATGGATGGATGGATGGACGGATGAGTGGATGGACGGATGGATGGATGGATGGATGGATGGATGGACAGATGAGTGGATGGACAGAGGGATGGATGGATGGATGGATGAAAAATGGATGGACAAGTGGATGGACGGGTGAGTGGGTGGGTGGATGGATGGATGGATGGATGGACGGATGAGTGGATGGACAGATGGATGGATGGATGGATGGATGGATGGATGGATGGATGGACAGATGAGTGGATAGACGGATGGATGGATGGATGGATGGATGGATGGATGGATGGATTGATGGGCAGATGAGTGGATGGACAGAGGGATGGACGGATGGATGGGTGGATGGATGGATGGATGGATGGATGGATGGACAGATGAGTGGATGGACAGAGGAATGGATGGATGAGTGGATGGATGGATGGATGAAAAATGGATGGACAAGTGGATGGACGGATGAGTGGGTGGGTGGATGGATGGATGGATGGATGGACGGATGAGTGGATGGACAGATGGATGGATGGATGGATGGATGGATGGATGGATGGATGGATGGACAGATGAGTGGATGGACAGAGGGATGGATGGATGGATGGATGAAAAATGGATGGACAAGTGGATGGACGGGTGAGTGGGTGGGTGGATGGATGGATGGATGGATGGACGGATGAGTGGATGGACAGATGGATGGATGGACGGATGGATGGATGGATGGATGGACAGATGAGTGGATGGACAGAGGGATGGATGGATGAGTGGATGGATGGATGAAAAATGGATGGACAAGTGGATGGACGGGTGAGTGGGTGGATGGATGGATGGACGGATGAGTGGATGGACAGATAGATGGACGGATGGATGGATGGATAGATGAGGGGGTGGATGGATGGATGGATGGATGGATGGATGGATGGATGGATGGACAGATGAGTGGATGGACAGAGGGATGGATGGATGAGTGGATGGATGGATGAAAAATGGATGGACAAGTGGATGGACGGGTGAGTGGGTGGGTGGATGGATGGATGGATGGATGGACGGATGAGTGGATGGACAGAGGGATGGACGGATGGATGGGTGGATGGATGGATGGATGGATGGATGGACAGATGAGTGGATGGACAGAGGAATGGATGGATGAGTGGATGGATGGATGGATGAAAAATGGATGGACAAGTGGATGGACGGATGAGTGGGTGGGTGGATGGATGGATGGATGGATGGACGGATGAGTGGATGGACAGATGGATGGATGGATGGATGGATGGATGGATGGACAGATGAGTGGATGGACAGAGGGATGGATGGATGGATGGATGAAAAATGGATGGACAAGTGGATGGACGGGTGAGTGGGTGGGTGGATGGATGGATGGATGGATGGACGGATGAGTGGATGGACAGATGGATGGATGGACGGATGGATGGATGGATGGATGGATGGATGGATGGATGGATGGATGGACAGATGAGTGGATGGACAGAGGGATGGATGGATGAGTGGATGGATGGATGAAAAATGGATGGACAAGTGGATGGACGGGTGAGTGGGTGGATGGATGGATGGACGGATGAGTGGATGGACAGATAGATGGACGGATGGATGGATGGATAGATGAGGGGGTGGATGGATGGATGGATGGATGGATGGACAGATGAGTGGATGGACAGAGGGATGGATGGATGAGTGGATGGATGGATGAAAAATGGATGGACAAGTGGATGGACGGGTGAGTGGGTGGGTGGATGGATGGACGGATGAGTGGATGGACGGATGAGTGGATGGATGGATGGATGGATGGATAGATGAGGGGGTGGATGGATGGATGGATGGATGGATGGATGGACAGATGAGTGGATGGACAGAGGGATGGATGGATGAGTGGATGGATGGATGAAAAATGGATGGACAAGTGGATGAATGGGTGAGTGGATACAGGATCACAAGATATTCTTCTTTTCCTTAATAACTTACAGGAAAGGCATTAAAGTGTCACTGGACTTTCCCACAGCTCCAGCCTGTCTGGTCTCAGTATAAAAGCCAACACTCCTGAGGTGCAGCTGGCTGTTCTCAGGACTCTGGTTTGGATCCCTGCTGAACCCTGAGCTGTGCACCCTCGGGCAAGTCCCTTCCCTCCCCTGAGCTCATTAGCTCTCATCTGGGAAAAGAAGTGAAACTACATTCACTATCGGGTCTGGTCCAGAATGCCCCGTGGCGCTGCAGGCCCCCTGACGTTAAGTATGACGATCAGATTTCTAAAACTTTGAGTATTCTCAGCCACCAAACGGTATATTGTTAGTAGCTGTGACTGAGCCTCTTTCAAAGTTTCCACGCTGGGAATATTAAAAAATGAGTGACATTTCAGGGCGACAGTGAGGATGCAGGGTTAAAGGCTTGCCCACATCTTCCTGGAATGATCCTGGGGACTGACTTCTCTCACTTACAGCAGCTTCCACCTGCTTAAGATACGCTTAGTAGTTCTTATCCTATTTCCTCTTTAAAATAATTCTAAACCACACAAAGTGAGACAACAATACAGAGTCAGATTCCCTGCCTGCTGGTAGGGACTGTGGGCCCGATTTCCAACCATGCACCAGCTCTAAAGAACATCCAAGCCGCTCCTGGCGGCCCCAGTGAACCCTCGCGTTTTGATGTTTAATTTTCAATTTGCATCTTTAAAAAGGTAACATTTGATCCAGATGAGTTGGTCTGGTCTGAAATGTTTATCTATGAAGAACACATTTTAGTTCCTTCTGGAGAGGGAGGAAACCCCTTTTCACGTCGTAGTTATTTAAAGAGTGTTAGGGAGGCGTAGTGTGTCTGTCTCCGAGGCGCAGCTGTGTCGATGCGTCTTTGGCGGTTCTGATTCTGGTACCAAATGAGGGAGAAGCTGGCCGCGAGCCCTCACCACTGCTCCAGGGGTTAGGAGGCAATTCCGAGCCCAGGAACAGGGGGCGGGGTGCGGGTGGGGGTGCTGAGCAGGCCTCTGTATCTGTGCCAGCCCACGCGGGGCCTTGGAAGGCAAGAGCATCTTGAAAACGTTGCTGCTTTCCTTTTGTCAAGATTCCCGGCAGCTTCCCGAACTGCTCAGTTTCCAGAACCTTCAAGTGAATAAGCCTTCAAGAGCCAGACACATGCTGACAGCACCCGAGGACAGAGCGACCTGGGGCCACAGCAAGGAGTGTGGGCGCCCCCAGAAACCGGGAACAGCCAGGAGACAGATCCTCCCCCAGAGCCCCCCCGGGGGACACGACCCTGCTGAGAATACACCCACGCCGTTTAGGCCACTGAGTGTGTGCTGATTGGCCACAGCGGCCGTGAGAAACCGGTGTTCGTCTGGCCTGTTCGCAAACCTCACAGAAACGCAAACGAAGAAATGGAATGACGCGGCGTGCAGCCTTTCCAGTCCGGCTTCTCGTGCTCGACAGAACGTGTGTGACCATCATCTACGTCGTGCTGGCTCCTTCCCACTGTCACCACGTGTCACCCTGCAGGGCCGAGCTGCGGCCCTCTTCACCCATCTTCCCGGGCGTGTGGGCTCAGGAAGCTGCCTTGTGGAGCAGATCAGCATGAAGCTTCTAGGAAGAACATTCCTGAACATTTTTTTTGTTATTTTTATTGTGACATGTGTCTTGGGAATATACCCGGGGGCAGAGTTTCCGGAGCAACGTCAGAAAGAAGTTTCTGTCTAGCTTTGTGAAGAGACAGAAAGTTGTGCCAAGCGGTGAAGTGCAGCCCACCGCTGTCCACGAGCCACGAAGACGAGATCAGTGGCTCCCCACCTTCCCTGTGGCCTCCCCGTGCTTCAGTTACAATTCTACCGCCAGCCCCCTGAAAACGGTGTATCTGAACAGTGGCCAACTGCTGGGTCCGGGTGCTGGGATTCGGGGCCCTCGCGGGTCCGCCGGCCACCAGGTGAAAGGGCCCCGCCACACAGGCCACCAATGGTGAGCACAGGAAGCTGTGCACGTGGGGAGGGGACGTGCGTTCCCATCACAGGGTTGCAACAGGGGGTGGCCTCTCGAGGGAGCTGCCGTTACGGTGGAGTACCGAATAGTGGAACGGGGCCAGCTGTGTGAGGCAAGGGGGGAAGAACCTTCTAGAAGGAGGGAGAAGTAACTGGTGATGGCAGCTACTTTTTGTTGTAGGCGTGTTCACAAGGGTCTCGGGGAGCCGGGAAGGGGTGCCCCTCTGGGAGTGAGCGCCGTGGACGGTGTGTCCAGGCAGAGGGCAGGGGCCCCGGGATGAAGCCGGATATTACTGGGGAACCGGGGCCGGGGGAGCGGGGACATCTGACCCTGGAGGCTGAGGACAGAACCGCCCTGCTGAACCCCAGTGATGGTAACGCAGGTGGGGCCTCTGGGAGATGATTAGTAGTAGACGAGGTCATGGGGCCCATGACCCCATGATGGGATTCGTGCCCTTAAGAACAGAGGAAGACCCTACCTTCCCCCATGTGAGAACGCAGCCGGGGCAGGGAGGGGGCAGGGCGGGGCAGGGACAGGTGCTCACCAGGAACCAAAGCTGCCAGCTCCCTCACCCGGCACTTCCAGCCCCTGTAAACGTCTGATGCTCGACCGCATCTTCGTACAGCAGCTGGAGTGAACACTGCCTTCAACACGCCTTCCCACCCCTTTGCTGGAATATTCCGTCGCTGTCTCCTCCAGGCTGGCTCCTGGATGCTGTCCAGCCTCAGCTCAAATTTCTCCCGGTCAGAGAGGCTGGCGGTGGCCCCTCAACATACAGTGACACCCCCTCCTGTCAACGTCCCCAGCCACCCCCCAATACATCGCCTTCTGACAGCAAAGGGTGTGTTCCCCCAGATCAGGCCCGGCACGAATCCACAAGCCAACCGTCTCCTGTGCTCTCCACATGGCCAAACACCAAACCACCTAAGATCCTCCCCGAGAACTTGGAGCCCTGGAGGCAAAGTGCACTGTGTTTTCTCCAGATGAGGATTTGGGAGATTTGCTGCAAGCCCGGGGGGCGGTTTAAGTGATGAGGGACAAGTGCTCGCAGTGCAACCTCATGTTCGTCACAGAGAAGATCTGTTGGAGAGACCCTTGGATTAAATCCACGTTTCAGCCTCGGCTTTATTTCCCCCTCGGTGCAGACGTGAGGATACTGACCAGTTAAACAACGTGAACGCGGGGGATTGGGGCCGTGGCTGAACCGTGTGTGGTCCTGCCACACGGACTCCGTGAGCGGCTCTCGCTTCCTGTTCTTCACCAGCGTGGGGGAGTCCCGGCCCCGAGGTCGGACGTGGGCACCAGGGTCCGTCTCATAGACCAGGGGCTGCCCCCACACCTGAAGCATCGGTGCCACGGGGACGAGCAGTTTCTAGAGTGTCTCCCAGCACAGGCACAGTGTGGACGTGGCATGGTGTTTCATGGGGAATTGCCAGCCCCCGGCGGGCGGGGAGGAGGTCGGCTGTGGCTTCTGAGGGGTGGGAAGGCTAAGGCGAGACGACAGGGTGATGGACAGCTTTCAGTGTAATCTCGAGGCCCCCCCAAAGTCAGCAAGGTGATGACACTGACATCAGCCAAAAGAACGCACGGTTTTCTTAACAATGTTCGTCCTACAAAGAACAAAACAGCCATCTCACCTCCAAATCCCGGGAGCCCCTGGGAAATTGGCATCGTCCCCAAGAAATGACTCCGATTCAGGGGAGGTGTGACTGAAAGAAACCGGTGCCGTGCCCCCTCGCCGGCCCTGCCGTGCGGTCCCCGTCCCACCAGCTGAGCCACGCCGGGGACACCACGCCCCCTCGGCCGTCACCATCCCAGTTAAGTCCCGCAGCCCCGGGTCTGAGCCAGGTGCGTGGGCCGCTTTCAACGCCACGGGCAGTTTCAGGGAAGGCAAGAAGCATGAAATCTACCTGACGCGAAAGCACTCCACCGCGGGGAGCAGAGTGAAAGGTGTAAAATTAGACAAATTAACCCAACTTCCCAGAGAAGCGCGGTGTTCAGGACTGGAGCAGCTGTTGCCGCTGTTTCTGGAAATTCAAACAAAGACAAGGAAGCCGAGGGATGTGCCGAGGGGCCTCCTTTCCCTGGCGGGAGGGGCACTGTGCACGAACAGGTGGCAGCTGGCGGGGGGCGGGGAACGGCTGCCCACCCGTCTGCCCACCCCCCCCCCCATGCCGTGCCTTCCCGGTGCCAGCCCCCGGGACGCCCGGCCACACCGTCTGATCAGTAGCACGTGAAAAGACATGGTCTTCTCGTTATCACTTAACTGAGGTTGTCAGTCTCCTAATTGCTTCAATAAAATATAATTAATTAAGAATAACATGTGGAGATACTTACATGAGCTGGAGATTGCACACGGCAATTTCTAGATTTTTCCTGATACTCTGTGTCCTGCTGCTGCATTCAGACAAAGGGGGAAGCTCTCCAAGATCAGAGACGGTGCTTTCCCGTTTGCCCTTTGGGTTTAGGAATAAAGGCAACTGAAACGGCATCCCATGAGGCATGGGGAGCGTGAGCTCGAGTTGCTGGTACGAAGATGCAGACACGGGAAGGTGTCAAGTCGGCCCAAGTGGCTGCACGGCCACCAGCAGAATAGCTCAGAAGACGACACACCCTGAGGTGCAGGCGGAACCGAGTGATGTGCACGGGGACCCCTTCTCTTTCTCTGGGTCCAACTTACATGTTTCCCGTGAGAGGCAGTGTTTGGAGCCACTGCCCCCACGTGGAAGTAGGGGTACAAAGTGGTCACTTTCCAGAGTGTCCTGACTTCTAGGGAGGTAGCCACACACCTCAAAGTATGACAGCAGCCGATGAGTGAGGCCACACCTGCCCCCCCCACTCCTCACAACACACACACTCGTCATGTCTCTGGTCTGTGTACCTGTGGCTTCTACCTTCAAGGTCACCTCGTGGACCCAAGGTAGCTGCTGGACCTCCAGCCATCACTTCTGTGTTCCACATAGGAAAAAGGAGGAAGGAAGAAAGCCGAGGGGGAGGCAGAAGGGAAAGTTTGCAAAAGAAAAAAAAATTTCCAGAAGTCTCCCAAATAATTCCATGTATTTGCACTGGGTCTTAGTCATGTGGTAACACCTAGCAGCAAGGGAGCCCGGGAAACAAACCTTTTGTTGAGGAGATTACTTATCCCGAGTAAACGTGTGGATCTGTGAAGAAAGAAGAAAGGGGGAACAGGACTTTCTCCAACAGATTCCACTGTGGTGACCAGTGGGAACGTCGCCAACCCTTCCGTTTTCTCATCTGTAAATTGGTCTAACACTTCCAGTCAGTCACGCATGTGCTTTAAGAGTAAAGCCCCAGGCAAATATTCATTAGGATGAAAATCCATTCTGCGCTAAAGAGCTAAACAACTGGGCAGATGTTAGGGCAGGTTTCCAGCCGCGCAGGCGAGCAGGGCCCCCAGCTAACCCTCGCTCCACCCCTCACGCGTGGAAGGCCGACGAGGAGCCACGTGAGAACCACGGGCTCAGGGGACGCTGGGTGCACTCGCTGCTCCCGCACCCTGAGCGACACCGGGTGAGCCTGGCCCCCAGCCCCTGCCTGGAAGGTCCACGCACCCTGGAGGGCAGGGTCAGTCTCTCCAAGACAACAGCACGCACGTAAGACCAGCTAAAACATCAGCTTACGAGCTGGCGATGCTTAGGGACGATGTCAGATGTGAGCCAGGGGCACGCTGGCCTGTGCCAGTGCCCACAGCGATGCCCCCCAGATGATGACGACCAGTCTGATGCCCTGTGCTGCTTCTACAAGGAAGACAGGCTGTTTTGGGGACAGATGCAAAGAACCCATGTTGGTGGATAGAAGCTGGTGGGGGGAGATCTGGAGGGGTTGGGATTCAAAAGTTCTCTCTACTTTTGAATGTGTTTGGCATTTTCCATTAATAATCTCTTTATTTTTTTAAAAAGGTTTATTTATTTATTTTGAGAGAGAGAATGAATGAATGAATGAATGAGTGGGAGAGGAGTAGAGAGAATCCCAAGCAGGCTCTGCACGGTTAGCGCAGAGCCTGATGCAGGGCTCAAACTCAGGAACCGTGAGATCAGGACCTGAGCCGAGATCGAGAGGCGGACACTTCACCGACTGAGCTACCCAGGAGCCCCAAACTTCCATTTTTTAAAAAAGATCATTAATGAGGGTGCCTGGGTGGCTCAGTCGGTGAAGTGTCCTCCTCTCGATCTCGGTTCAGGTCATAATCTCCCAGTTCCTGAGTTTGAGCCCCTCGTTGGGTCCAGACTGACATCACCAGAGCCTCCTTGGGGTTCTCTCTCTCTGCTCCTCCCCTGCTCATGCTGTCTCTCTTCCTCAAAATAAATAAACATAAAAAAACCACAACAAACTCTGTTTTGCTTTTAAATAATTGAAGATACTGTTTGAAGAGTCTGGTGTTTGAAGAGGTCAGTGTGTATAAAGATTTGGGGTTCAGTTTACAGCAAACTCAGCCCAGCCAAGCCCAGTGCGATGCCCTCACAAGAGGCCGCACAAGCTAGAAATGCCAGCTCCCGGGAGGCAGCCTCACCAGGCCGGGCCCTGCTCGGTCACAGTGTGACGGCTGCTCTGTTGTGGGGTCTGCAGGCGCGTGTTCCATTCTGGGCGCTCTGCTTACAACTGTGGGCTTGACTGAAGGGACACCCAATGGCTGATGCAAGCCGATTACTTTTCCCAGACACGAGGAAGTCACGGAGTGGAGGGGAAGGTTTCCCCCGTTGCGCAAGGCTAGCCCGACTGAGATACAAACACGGCCCCTCTTCCCTGTTCAGAAAAAAGGCCGGTGGGTGGGGGGGAAGGGGAGGGGGTTGGGGCTCAAAGTCCAGCAGTGGACCCCGTTTTCCTGCCGTTCCTGGTTCGGAGTGGGCGGGGCTTGGGGGGGGCGGATAGCCGAGCTGAGGCGGTCTGGTTAGGACCCAGAGTGAGTGACAAACCATCTCGAACGCCCTCGCCGTGTGACTCAGAGGACCTGACTTCACCACCCAAACCCATCGCGCTCGGGAACCACGGCCACGGATCCAGGGCTCACTCGCAAACACAAGTGTGTGCAACAAGTTCATGACAAGAGAACCAAACAAGGAAATGGATGGCTTCCAAGCCTGTCCAAGAGCGGGACGTCACACGGCAGGAATGGTCATCAGGAACATGTCCAAACCCAGTGTTTTTCTGGAACCTGTGTCTGAGTTCATCGGGACAGAATGTACGATGCCCAAGAAATACGTCAAAATAAATCCCCACTCAGCTGGGTTCCACTGGCCCAAGGCACGGTGCCCGGCCCGCGTGGGGCATGTCTCTCCTGTGTGCGTCACCGGGGTCACCGCTTGGGGGCATGGTGACACTCCTTGGTGCCAACCCTCCTTTGGGAGGCTCAGAGTGCATGAGTCCCAAGAGGAAGCAGGGCAGAGGAGGAAGGACATGTGCATGTTTCTAATTTCTTGCTTACTCCCCACGGAGAAACTACGGGGCGGACAGTAACAAATGGCGAGTGCCACTCTCCCCCGACCCAGCGGGTAAGATTCATTCCACTAAATCTAGTCGCAGTGGCTCACGTAGAACACCACTGCCTGCTTCTCTCAAGAGGGAGGTGGTTCCCCCAATGGTGCCCATCAGCGAAGCCATGGAATGACCCCACGGAGCCCACGGGACCCAGATACTTGATCAAATGCCAATCTACAAGTGCCTAAAGGCCCTTGAGTGATAAAGTTGGTATTTAAATGAGTAGACTTTCAGTAAAGGAGATCGCCTTTCACGATGCGGTGGGCCTCGCCTAATCACTTGAAGTCACAACAGAAAAAAGTCCGAGATGCCCCGAAGGAGAGGAGATTCTGCCAGCAGGCTTTCTTCCCACTCAACTGCGATATCCACTCCTCCCCGAGCCTCCAGCCGGCCGCCCGCCCTGCAGATTTCAGACATGCCAGCCGCACAAAGTGTGGGGGCCTGTTCCTTCCGGTGCATCCGTCTCTGTATGCGCACAACCTATGGGTTCTGTTTCTCCGGACAGCCAGGGCCAACACAAGGTCCCTCCCACTCCCCTTCCCCTTCTAGGCGATAAGTCTCAAATAGCGTTATTCTGTTCTTGTTCTTATTCTTTTGTGTGCAAGCATCACTCCTAAGAACCTCATCTCTTGACTACATAAGTTGTAGAGACCCAGAGTGCAAACCTATCCTAATGCAAAATCAGGCCTCCGTAAATATTTAACGCTCAAAATCTTTCAAGCTACATCATCAATGCCAAGATAAAGAACCAGGACTGATAATACTTCAATGTTCACTCAACGCTAACGTGAGAACGTAAGTGAACGAACGCAGAAGGGGAGTCCCCCAGAAATACGGTCAGCTCGTGCCCCGACGACCTTCCTTCCGCTCTGCAGTAAGCAGCATACACAGCTCGCCATGTGCTCCCCGCGCTCGCTGCTCAGCGCCTGGGTCTCTAGCACGCAAGAGAGCCCTGCTCCCCCGCAAACGTCCATCCCGTGGACGGGGTGTGCTTAAGAGACAGTCACGCAGAACAAGCAGGTATTTAAGGCCAAGTCGCAGAAATGCTGGTGGTTCCTGGACGCGTGGGGAGAATCACATCTGTTCATCTGTTCACTCCACAGGCCCCTCCCCTCCCCAAGTACAGGTGCTTTGCTAGGAGTGGGCACCCCAGACACCAGTAAGAAGTGGGGTCCCTACCCAAGTGGAAATTGTTTATTTTTCCAACAAAAACTCTGACATAACTCAAATGTTTATATCTCATTTGCCAGCACTTTATTTTAAATTTATTTCTAATGTTTATTTTTGAGAGCGAGACTGAGAGCATAAGCAGGGAGGGGCAGAGAGAGAGAGAGACACGGAATCCGAAGCAGGCTCCGGGCTCCGAGCTGTCAGCACGGAGCCCGACGTAGGACTTGAACCCACGAACCGCGAGATCGTGACCTGAGCCTAAGTCAGATGCTCAACCGACCGAGCCGCCCGGGCGCCCCAACAACGTGACTGTGTCATTCTGAAGAAAGTGACAGGATTTACGAAAGTACCGATGCACACACGGCAGGGGCCTCCCCCAGGAACGGGACACAGGTTTCAAGTTCCATCTTGTCAGCTTTTCAAGGTGACTCTGGGTCACCTGGGTCCACCCTCAAAAGCCAATGCTTAAAAATATACGTGTTTAGGGAATCATACAATCCCTGCAGAAAAGCTGAGAAGCCACAGGCATACAGTCTGATGGATTTTCACAAAGCGAACCCCCCCTGTAAACCTCCACCTGGACGGAGGAAAGGACGCGGACAGCCTCCTAGGACCACCCCTCCTTCTCCTCCCTCTTCCCAAAGCAAACACCCCGGGAGAGGCCTCGTTTTCACAGACTTCTTCGTTGTTCCCTATTTGAGTAAGTATTTTTATCAAAATAATTTTCCCGTAAGGATTTAAGTAGAACTAAAAAGTATATCACAAAACCCACCAGGCGTCTGTCACACCTTCCCTCTCTGTAGGAGCGTCCAGTCCGATCCCAGGGCTGACACAGGGTTACAGGTGCCTCCGTGTGGACCTCAGGGCTCTGAGCCTGGAAAACTGGGAAGGGCCGGGGCTCAGGTGTCAGAGGAGTGAGAAGGCAGGCCGTTCCAAGTGGGTGGTGTGGACACTCGGGCCTCGGCCGCAAAGGTCTGAGTGCACACTGGCCATTGCCACGGTCAGCGGGATCCACCACGAGACCAGAGCATTTTCTAGATTCGTGCTAAACCTGCTCTTGGCCATCACAGTGACCCAAGGAGCTCCTTAAAATACAGACTGGGTCCCTGCCTGCCAGATTTCCAAAGGAGGACTTAGCCTCTGGATCCTCAAAAAAGTCCCCTGGTGGTTCTGGGATGGGGCGTCCTGTGTTTGAGAACCATTACTTTTTCTAGAAAGGTCCAGTTGATGGATAGTTTAGGCTTTGAGGGCCCCATGGTTTCTGTGTCAACTACTCAACTCTGCTTTTATATGAAAGCGGCCACAAAGGAAACCTAAGGAGCAGGTAAGGAACAGGTGTGGCCGTGTGAGGATAAAATCCTATTTACAAAACAAGCAGAGGGCCAGATACGGAGGCCCCGCCTCTAGTCCTAATCCAAACGGTCTGTCAGACACATTATGAGATTAAAGACCATGGGGGCCCTAAGTCGCTCTGATGAAATCATCCAGCGCATCTGATGTTACTGAGGCTGCGCGAAATGTGGGTCCGTCCACACTCTCACTAGTGAAGGAGCCCATTCTACGTGATCGCTGTGCCTTGAGATCGCAGCACAGAGAGTTAGTGAGGCCTTTAAGAATTAAGTGTTTAGGGTTTGAATAACGTTATTAATAACACCAGATGTGTATTAGTAATGCCACACATATGAGCACGAAAGCTCTTTTAATGCTGATAAACTAAGTAAACATTTATTTGTTTCACCTCCTAACACACCCACGTATGTTCACTGTGTGTCCTCACTCAGTCACAGCAAGACGGGGGCCCCTGTGCATAATTTAAAGGATAACAAATGTCCGCCTTCCGGGATTAAGCGGTCAAACCTTTTTTCTCTGGGGTTTGGAACCACGGATGGAGGGATGCGGTCCCCAGAAACTTCTCTCCTCTCACAAAGCCTGGAGATTTCCGGCCTCGGAAGGGGTGAGGGCCTGAGAAGCGGGAGGACGCCAGGGCCCCCCAAAGGCCTGGCCTCCCGAGAGGAGAGCCAGCGTCCGACCAGGGGCTGCCGCGCCTAGCGCTCTGGGGTGTCTGCCCTCCGGCCTTGGGGCCCATGGCTGGGCGGCCGGGCAGGTGGCTCGGGCCTAGTGGCAGATCTTCGTGCCGGGCACGGAAGCTTCTAGAACATGGTGGGCGTGCAGGAAGGCCGGACATGGGCGTGCGGGCACTCACGGTCTGATGGCTGTGGAGACGTCCTAAGTGCACACGTGCCTGATTTGGCCTACGTGCTGGCTGAGGAGCTCTCTGTGTTTTAACATGACGCTTCTGACGAGCAAAAAATGGAAAGATTTCACATAAAAGTCTGGGTTTGACTCCTTTTGGGAAGTTGGCAGGTGTGGCCTCTCTGGCTCAACAGGCCGAGGGCCGGGCGCGGCCTGCCTGCTGTGGGGGGAGCACGGTGACCACTTTGCCGCGTCCTCACCCCTCCCCGCTGCCCAGCACCCGACCCCTCCTCACGGCAGCGTCCGAAGGTGCCTCCTCCCTCCTCCCTCCTCCCTCCGCATCTCCATCAAGGTGCGGGCGCGGAGAATATGCTCTTCCTTACGGAGGTGATGTAGTTCCCAGAATGGGGCTTTGTCCCTCCCCGTCCTGAGAGACGATGGGGGCGGGACGGCCTTCTGGGGGGGAGAAAACGCTGGAGCGGAGACTTAACACGGGGAAGCCGTCAGGGAGGAAGGACACGTCTGAGATGGAGGGGGATGGAGGTCAAGGGCAGGGGTGGGTGGGGGGCCCAGAGGAGGGAACACCCTCCAGGAAGTGTGGCTCCTCCCGAGACGCAAAGCCGAGGTGACCGGGGTGTCCCTCGGGCAAGACGACCCCCGTCCTCTCCCCCGTGAAACAGCAGCCAGCACTGTCCTCCCAGGCGGTCGGCATGATGACAGTGCAGTACCTGCAGGAGGGCTTCACGTAACGCGTGTGAGGGACAACGGCCACCAGGTCACACGGACACAGTCCAACAGGTGCAACCGCTGTTACCAGCGAGGACGCCGATGACGACGGACCCATTTTCCGGGAGAAGTGAGCTCCGTGAGGCTTGGCAGCCACGGTGGAAGCCGCGGGCACTGCGGCACGACGGATCTCGGCACAATCCACAGGTTTAGACAGGCTGGTTTTGAATCCCAACGCGGCTGCCCCTTAGCTGTGGAACCCCTGGGCAAGTCACTTAGCTTCTCCGGGCCCAAAGTTCTCTGTTACGGGTACCGTGCGAGTACCTACGATGCTCTGGACGCTGTACGTGCTGATACCAGAGAAGCGTTGCTTGGATCCCTGCCTGGCACGTGCAAGGATTTAATAAACCTTGGCATTTGCCGTTGGTGGCGGTGATGATGATTATTAATTATCGAGCACTTATCCCTGCCATGACGCTCAGCTCAATACGTGCGGTATCTCATTTAATCCTCAAAAGAACGCAGCAAGCTGCACACTCTTATTCCCCTGATACCACGGAGGAGTTTGAGGCCTGGAGTGATCGGGCACACGGCCAGGAAGTCCCCTGAAATCCACGCCGGCACGGTGATGCCGTGGGTCTCTGCTGCTCGCAGCTGGACGGCCGAGCCCTAACATGGGGCTCGGCGGTGGGAGCAGCAAACGTCTGCTAAGTGACAGAGGGGCTCGACAAAGACTTCCGGGCCGGGCAGTAACGCAGAATGACTTTCGCGAGAACAGCTTGTTTCAGGATGTTCCTCGACCCTGCCAATTACAGCGTCCCGGTTCGATCGTGCCAACGCCTGGGGGTCCTCAACATCAGAGGGCTGGTGGCCGTTTATCTGTGCATCAGACACTCAGGAAGGAAGGCTTCTCACAGGCCCCCCACACTGATGGAAGACTGAAGGCTCGCCCCGCGTTTCTTTCCAGAAACACGGGGTCCACCATCGGACCTCTTCGCGGTGAAGGGAAGACAGGGCTCCACCCCCGCCCAGGCCAGCCTGCGTGAGGACCCATTAACAGCACGGTCACTGCCACCAGGACTGTGCTGCAGAATCCGGCAAAGGCCCTCAGTCAAATCAGGTGACAGAAAGGATATTCCTATAGAGATTCAGAAGGAAATGAGAAGTGGAAAAGAAACAGCTTTGATCACAGACCGGGCCAGCAGGTGGCACACGGGCCGCTGTCCCCACGCTCCCTGCCCGGTGGGTCCTGTGCCAGGGGGCCGGGGAGCGTGGGGCCCCCCACAGGCTCCTGCTGCACTGGGGAGCCTTTGTGTCGGTCAGCTGGTTATTAGAAGTCAGGTGACACGGGAAAACAGCGTGGGGAGAAAGGAGGGCTAATGCATTTGACATTTCTAGAGAACCGTGGGGGGCAAGCGTTCCTCCCCCAGGAAATAAATGTGCCGTACTGGGCTTCTGGCAAATGCTGCGAACAACGGTCCGAGGTCCTTTGAAAATGTCAAATTTAACAGCACGGGAAAATGTCTTTTGATTCGGAAGATGAGAACTCAGGGGAGTTGAATTAACAACGGAGCAAACATTTTACCAAGTAATAGGGCCTTAGTGCCCTGGCACGGGGCACCGCGAGGGGCAGCCTTTAATCTCTGGAGTTTAATGAACTTTGAAAACTACTCAGTAAATACTCCAGGCCTGGCAAGCGCCCTGGCAAGATAACGCCAGCCCCACTTCAACGGCCTGTGTCATTTTTGTTATTAAAGAAGGTTAATTTTCATATGCAAGGAACTCAGTTCCCTGGAAAGGAACGTCAGGGCGGCACGTTCCGTCCCAGAGGCCCCTGTGCTGCCTGTGCCTCGCGGAACCGGGTTCTAGAGACAGTTCTGGGTGAGCACCTGCCTGCACGCGGGGTGGACCCGGGAGCAGCAGCCACGTTCCGCAGAGGCAGTGGCCCCGGCTCACTGGGCCCGCCAACCGCAGGGGGCCCGCCCGGCCCGTCCTGGGGGCGTCAGACTCCCCGCCGAACACAGGGAAGGGGGCCTTGGAGACACGGCGCTGTTCTCAGCCGGCAGCCCCGCCCCCCACCGCGTCCACGTCCTGCAGCACAACCTGGTCACCACCCGGAGTAAACGGGCATTTGTCAAAGCCCAGCACGAGTTTACTGCGGCGCTCGCCCGAGCCTCACACCGGGCTCCCGCGCACGAGAGAAGTTCGCACGACAGCGTCCTCGCCAGCCAGGCCTGGACAAGCCCACCCAGCCGGCTCGCCCCGATCTCGTCCCCGCCCCGGTCACCAAGAGCTGCTGCCCTCCACACGCTCGTCACTAGCTCTCTGCTCGGCGCCGGGAGGGGAAGGGTGCCCGACAGACCCGATGCGGCGGCCGATGCCCTCCTCCCGCACCGCCAGGGCCGTGCACCCACGGGCGTGCCTTAGGAGCACTGCCCAGCGAGGGCAGATTGGAGGCACGGCCATAATTAGGGACAGACGGCGTCCTCAGAGGACGACGTGCCAATGCAAAAATACGCTTTGCCTAGTTTTTTTTTTTTTTTCCTAAGGGTCATTCTGCTTCTACTCCCCGAGGCAGAGAGGAAGAAAGTCGGACCAACCACTCTCACGGCCCAAGCACAGACACGCCAGACCCAGGGAGCGTCCCCGGAAGGAACACGGGCGGGAATAAACACACCTCTTTGCTGCTCAGGAATGAGCCTCTGCTCAGGTAACCCCAGAGCCCTCACGCCAAATGGGGATTCCCCCAAAAGGCTGTGGGAATGGCGTTCGGAGGGACAGGGGCACAGGTGCGGTCCAGACGGCGTTCCTCCGCCCATAAAGCGCTTCAGCGGGGTGCATGGGCCACGACAGGAACCGCTGACGGGACACCAGTGAAAAGCGGCTGTCCTAGACCTCTGTTCGCTGTCAGGGTCACGTCTAGGGTGACCCCAGGCCCGACCCAGTCCCAGCCAACGGCTTCCAGGCCCCCCGACACAGCAACACGGCGGCTCAGCCCCCCTGTCCCTAAATGACGCCGAGTCTGTCCGTTTGGGTAAATTGTTCCTTTCCTGGGCTCACCTCACCTACCTGGCAGATCACAGAGTGGACACATCCCAGGGGTGTTTTCTAGAACACCCCCTGAGCTTCCGAGGATTCTGAGGCCCGAGGGCACGTGCAGCTACCCAAGCCGGCACCAGAAGTTTCCCCAGGGACAAAAGCTAGCAGGGAGGAACCGCGTGCTGTGTCCACGCCACTCCCACGAGCCACACTGCCTCTCCATCCCCAGTCTGCGCTAATTAAAAATACCTCTTTAACCAGCGATTTTTAATTACAAAGTTACATCAGAGAATTTGCAAAACTGATACAGGGAAAAGGAAGGATCTCCCGAACGCGACCAGGGTTTCTCACACTTGGCACTCCCAACGGGAGGACCATTCTCGGCCGCAGGGGCCGTCCTGTGTCTTGCAGGATTGTCCAGCAGGGTCCCTGGCCCCCAGCAGATGCCAATAGCACCCCCCCCCCAACCTGTGGGAAACCAGAATGTCTCCAGACGTCGCTGAGTGTCCCCTGAGCCCAGGTGAGAAGTCCGGACCACAACCCCATGCGGACACTCTGCCCACGCTCTTTCTACACACGCATCAAGTCAGGTATTCATCCCACGGGTACTTGCGAGGCACCTACTATGCGCCGGGCATCGGGATGAGGGGAGACGGATGTTGTGGTGAATAAGAACGGCAAGGTCACATTGTTAAGGGAACAAACAGATGCTTACAAGTTGTGCAAAGCCCTCAGCGCTCACCCGACACAGACGGGGCCACGTGATCACGAGGGGCTGGGACGGGCCAGCCTGGTGACCGGATGGAGAAGCCCAGCCCTGAGGGAACGAGGCCTGCACCTCCACCGTCCCACCGAACGCCACCCTCGCACGCCGCGGCGTGTGCGTGGGACCTGGGGCTGACCGCTCTGCCCTCCTCCGAATGACCTCTGTGGCTGTTTTCTTCCTCAGTTAACGAAACAAACGTGGGGGCAGACGGGAGCACGCCGTTTCCGCACGTTAGTCCTTCCCTTCGAAAACTAAAAATTCTCACTAAGTGGATGTTTTCGTTTATCGTAAACTGCTGGGTTGAGTGCGATGGGCTAATTATTTCCGCACGGTCTAAAAGAGGCCCAGAATAATTGTCTACAATTTTCTGCGTTTGCTTTCTCCCAAAGACCGTATTTTTCTTCCTTAAATCTCAGAGCCTGAGTTCCTGATTGGGCCCTGGTGATATCATCTGTGAAATAAGGAGGCGCTCCAATCAAACGTCAACCACAGAACGTCCCAGCGATCCTTCAGGGCACAAGCTGGCGGCCTCTCGGACACACAGATCAGGGAGGGCACCGGCCTCCGACACCTCGCGCCGGCCCTGGCGTGAGCGGGGCTCTCGTCTCCCTTCCCTCCAAATCTGAGATGCCGCCTGCCGAGTCCCACCTAAGCCTCCCCTTGCAAAGCACCCTTCTGAGTCCCCATCTGCTGCACTCAGATGGTGACTGTGTCACCCGGTGCGGCTTGTCGTTTTCAAGAACTTGCGAGATTGTGAAGGATGACCCTCCAGCGTTTCCACCGCATCCGCGTTTGCGCCCGTCTTTCCCTCGTCGGGAGAGGCCTCTCGAGCAGGTACAGGGCGCTCAGTTCTGAGGTCACAGAGCCCAGATGCCGCAGGTCTTTGCAGAACCCCAACCTTTCCCTTTCCCAAAGCAGTAGTAGGCCCCACACCCCCTTCTCTCACCGCTAAAAATCTCCAAGTCGTAATAACCATGCGGGCTGCCCATATTGAGCCACTTAACAGTTCATATGGTCTTTAAAATGCATATCGTGTGACAGGCGATCTGGATTTGTGAATGACAGCTTTTTATTAGAACTGCCTTGCATCCTCAGGAAAGATATTATCTTCCTGTCTTTGCAACTTGCCAACAACATCTTGAAGGATTCAGGGAGGGGCACAAATGGGGGGGGAGGGGAGAGGAGGCTTTGCAGGCTCCCGCGGTTGTGGGCGGGAGAAGGGGAGGGCGGCCAAGAGGGCTCCAGCCGAATTGCTGGAGTTTGCGCGAAACGGGACGCGCACCTGTCCACAGATTCCCCATCGGGGGCGGTGATCGCGACGCTACCGAGAGGTGACCCGGGACCGGGACGAAACGGAGACAGGTGCGATCAAAGCACGCACGGCGTCCAATCCACCACGGAGGCGGTAACAAAGGCATTAATTTAGCTGCAAACATTAAATGTGTACAGTAAGATAGATTTTCTTAACGGTTCAGCGTGGCATAACCTTAACGCACTACATTAAAGTCATTCATTACAATGAATAAATAGCTTAATGAGACTGGAGGATCGAGCCGACTCCGTGTAAGCGGGTGATGAAGTAAAGCAGGTGATAGCTGTCACCGAGCATAAATTATGCAAAAATAATACCCTTAATATCATCTCTCCAGCGCATTGTTGCTTTTGTTGAATATTCAAAGGGACGGCTTCCCAGGACAATATCAAATTAGTCTGTGTAATTAAAAAAAAAAAAATAAAGTCTGCAACAAAATTATTTACCCAACCCGCATCACACTCCACCTCAAACACCGGCCAATTACCGTCTGATGTTCTCTGAACGATCTGCCCGGGCTCCACGCATACCACCCAACTCCGAGTGAGTTTCTTTTTGTTTCAAATTCCTGAAGTTAACATTTCCCTTCTGAAACTTGCAACGGGAATTTAAACGAAGAACGTTCAGGCACAGAGGTGGTTCGGCAGCGGGAACGGGAGGAAACAGCACCATGATTTCTCACTTGCCCTTCAAAGGGTTCTTACTCGACTCGGTGCCTTTACAGGACACATTCCAATAGCCCCCCTCCCTTCTATTTTAGGTTACAAAATGTGACAGCCATCCCATAAAACGGGGGCAGCGGGGTCGACACAAAGTACCGGTACTCAAAGCACTACCACTGCTCTCAATCAGGAGGATGAGGTTCCAAATTTCCTCAGTGACCCGTGCAGGATTTTGCTACACAGGCTCCCAGGCTGAATGATCTTCCATGACTATAAAAACCACGGCTCTAACCATTCCCTCCTGTTTGGCGCTGCTGGCGAGGAGCGCAGCGTGACTTTGCCCGGCTGACTGCCGATGAAGGCCGCTGCGTGCTGTGGGCTCACCCATCGGTGCCCGAGCGCACAGCGCTCCGCCCGGACCCCACCGAGACCCGCCAAGGGGCTCACTCCAAACCCTCTGCGTGTTCCGCGTCTGAGCTCCAGACCCTTCCCAGGAGCGGACCCAGCGGCTCATCCTGTGCCCGAGCCCCAGCTTGAATCTATTGAAAGGAGCAGCGCTCACCACGCGGGGGGAACGCGCCCGGTGCGCCAAGCACTCACTGTCGCGGCCACCATGTCTGTGGTTCTCAAGCTTCCCTTTCCGTGGTGGAAGGCGGAACCCTGGGCGGATGGTGAAATCCGGCCTGAATCAAACGGCTTTGAAGGGGGCCTGTGCTGTACACACACCTCTCCGACTTGAAATCAGACCCTCAAAAGACAATTATGCCTAAAATCTGTGGACTGTATCGAGGTCAGTTTGCTGGGGGTAACTTCTGGGAGTTAGACCAGGAGGGGATGGGGTCGGGGGGCCTTTCTGTACTATGTTGCAACTTCTTTGTAAATCTGTGTTTCAAACTAAAAAGTTCGTAAATTATGCTAAACCATACAGAACGGTGCAAGGAGGGTTGAATGGTGACCCCCCAAAAGAGAAGTTCACGTCAAATCCCTGGAACCTGTGTGCATCACTCTCTTTGGAAAAAGGATGTTTGCAGAAGTAACCGGGTGGAGATCTTGAGATAAACAGATCAATCATCCTGTTGGATTATCTTCTGGGTCCCTAAATCCAGTGACCAGGGTCCCCAGAAGAAAAGGAGAGAACCGCGGGAGAAGGGCAGGTGATGTGTAAGCGGGACAGAGACGAGGGACGTGGCCCCCAGCCAGGGAGCACCCACAGTGTCAGGACCGGGAGGAGGCCGAAGGGTCCTCTCGCTAGAGCGTCCGGAGCGAGCGCAGCCCTGCCCACACTTTGATCTCAGACCGAGTTGTTAAAGCAGCCACAAGATCCCAATATGCTATCCTTTCAAACTTTTCAAGGAACAAAACCTGCATCCCAATGAAACCATTAGAACTGCTTTTCCGGAATATGTTTATTCAGATGAAGCAAAATCAACACCACGTTAAAAAATCTAAAAGGACAAAGTGGTCACGTTATTCCTTATAATTGGGGACGCGAGAAGATGCTGGGACTGCCTGCCCGCTCATCCCAGGGGCCGCGTGGGTCTGCTATTCAGCCCGTCACAGGAGTTGACCTTACAAGGTCCAAAAAGCCTACGACGTCAACACGGGGGAAGATGGGGAGCCCCTCACCTGGCGCTGAGGCCCATCCCATCACTTTGAACTGTGGTTCTGACGTTGTAGCGGCCCGGGGACAGCCTGGTTCTGAAGGGGACTTGACCTGAGCCTAACGCTGACGTTCTCCCTGGGAATCCAGTTCACGCCCTTCGACCATGTTGAAGACGCGGAGGCCGCCTCCCCGCTAACGTGGTTGGTGGACTTCAGAAAGCCACGGTACAGGGGGTTTGTGTTTCACATCTGAGAGGCAGAAGACCCGCTTCCCTCCGTTCCCGACTGAAGGGTTCAGACGCTCTCAGAATCTGCGGGATGTCAGGTTTTCCCAAACCGTCACGGGGCCTCGGGGCTCTTGGATGTGGATGGAGTCGGTCCCCGCACGTGCTGGAGGACCAGAACGACAGGCTCTCTGTGCAGGGCATGGAGTGCACGGCCCGCGGTGTGGACGGGCCGGCTCGGAGCTGGGAAGGGGCCCCCGGGACGCCTACCAGCTCAGCGTCCCCAAACCCCCCCAGTCTCAGTGACACTCGAAGGTCACCTAACAACCACTTCTCATGCGGGCCGTGCGCGGCAGGCCTGGCCCCCAGAGGGTTTCGCACTCAGGCCAGGGACAGGAGTGGAAAAGAGAGGGTGGCAGAGTGGAGCCCAGGAGGGGAGGCCCCACAGAAACCCTCAGCCACGCAGCCACACAACTCCTCGGCCACCGGCTGATGCTCACACGTGGCACACGATCCTCTGGATCTGTCACGGGCCGGGAGCCCCCAGAGTGGCATTTTCCAAGGGGACCAGAGCTCCTCGCCCATCACGCCATGAGACGCGGCCACATTCCCTGGAGCCCCTCAAGCTCCCGACCTCCGTCGTTCTAGACTGAGCCACAAAGTCTTCCGTGATTGCAGAGTACTGCTGGCAAAACGTGTCACTGGGCGGTCCCTTCCGAATCCCCCGTTACTGTGGCAACACAGACGTGCAGGACAGCCTCCCATCACGTTTCAGTGGTGGGAGCGCATTCGTAGTTTGATCCTCCTGCAGTTCCCAGCTCGCCTCACCGGTGCTCACGGCCTGGGATGAGAGAGGTGTCCCTGATGGCGCACGGAGTGGACTTTCGCCCCAAGAGATCCGCCCATCCTGTCGGAACTAAGAAAGACTGTCAACGGGATCTCGGCCCAGGGAACTTCCAGCGAGGAGAGGCGGTGTGAACGGGGCCTCACACTGCGTGGGATCCTGGACACCCTCACCTGGGAGGCTCCAAGCGGTTCCGCCACAACCCTAAGCCCATGTCCTTCACCCGTGAAACGGGAATATGAGTGTCCCTCCCAGGACTTCCCTGTGGGTCTGTGCTGAGACACATGGTAGGAAGGGCAACAGTCCTAGAAGAGGCCAGAAGGAGGGGCTCATACCAGCCACACGCCGTGGGGAAGAACACAGAGGAAGTGGCAGGTTCCAAGGCTGGACTTCGCCCCACTCCCCGCTGATCTAACCTCTGCTCTGGGTATGGCTCTTCCAGGACCAGAATGTTCCACGTGCAAGCGTCCACTCGAACCCCACGTTCTCGCTCCGTGCCCTTCCCCAGGTTCCTCCTGCCTCCACTGCTGTGAAGTTGCCATTTCTCCAACCTGGGAAAGCTGGCCCCAGGCTGGCTTCCTCCAAAAGGGTCCCAGCTACCCACGAGCTCCCTCTCCTGAGATCTTTGCCAGTAGCACTCACATTCCACACCATAGCACTCTGGGGTGATTCACTCCGTGGCCACTTTCTCATGTCACATAGTCCGTGCTCATGTTGCCGACACCAACGGGGCCCAGGTGACAGACATCATCACCACCCTCTCTGCTGTCAATGTTGGAGGTTTCACTGCTGATACCACCGACACCACCACCATCATCACTACCTTTTCCATCACCATCATCAACACCATCATCTCACCATCACCATCACCATCATCACCATCACCACCACCTCTAACACCATCTGATCATCTCCCTCACCACCATCACCGTCATCGTCACCATCGTCATCACCACCATCACCACCACCTCTAACACCATCTGATCATCACCATCACTACTATCACCATCACCATCATCACCACCACCACCACCTCTAACACCATCTGATCATCTCCCTCACCACTATCACCGTCATCGTCACCATCGTCATCACCACCATCACCACCACCACCATCACCACCACCTCTAACACCATCTGATCATCTCCCTCACCACCATCACCGTCATCGTCACCATCGTCATCACCACCATCACCACCACCTCTAACACCATCTGATCATCACCATCACTACTATCACCATCACCATCATCACCACCACCACCACCTCTAACACCATCTGATCATCTCCCTCACCACTATCACCGTCATCGTCACCATCGTCATCACCACCATCACCACCACCATAATCACCATCACCACCACCTCTAACACCATCTGATCATCACCATCACCACTATCACCATCACCATCACCACCACCACCACCACCACCATCACCATCTAACTGTACTGAGCACCTAGTGGGTGCCAAGCACTCTTCTAAGCACCAGCCTTAAAAAGCCCCTCTGAGCTAGGCACTACCATTACCCCACTTTACAGCTGAGAGAACGGAGGCCCAGACAACATAAGCAATTTGTCCGAGGCCACAGGGAAAGCGCACAGAGGAGCCAGCACCCGAGCCCAGGCAGTATGACTCGAGTCGGCTCTCCTAACCACACCCCAGACTGTCCCCCGACCCTTCTCAGGACCCCCTGGGAACTCTGTAGGCACACCACACATGCCATACATGAAGGGACGCCCCAGTTGACCTCCTCTCTCACCCCCTCCCTACCCTGGCCATCTCTTCTCCTGTGCAGCCTTCCTGGATTCTGTGTAGGGGTGGGGTGGGGTGGGGGGGTCCCGGGGTCCCGCATCCCCACCACGTCACACGCACCGCGCTCACGTTCCCACATCTTTGTCCCTATGAACACGGGATCCCCTAAGGAGCGACCACGTTTCACTGCTGTCGCCCCACCAGCACCAAGCTCCGTGCCTGATCCCTGACGGCTGTTTGACAAGCGTTTAAAAACTCAGAGTAGCTGATCTGCCAAAGCTTGTTGACTCACTACCGTCAAGGAGCCCGCGCCCTCTGTAGCTGTAAACTCTCCCCGAGCCGCATGTGAGCCACCTCCCGCACCCCGGCCACCCTCCTGCTCCGTGTGCGGCAGCTTCCGCGCCACTCTGCGTCCTTTCTGAAGAGGACGGAGCGTCCCAGACGCTAAAGGTGAGCGAGTCCAGAGTTCACGCGGCCACGCACGTGTTTCCGTTTTCACATCACCACACTTCGTGTTTATGTGACCCTCAGTGCTTTCGGGTCACTTTACGGTGTGTTCAACAGCTGATCCAACCGTGTCCAGAAGCGAAGCACGAGCACAGTGAGGTCACAGTTCACAAAACGGCCCAGCGCCCGCACCCGCCGGGCCGCAGTGGCAGGACAATTCGGGGTAAATCTGGTCCCGGGTTTCAGGGTTTTTCGGGGCGGGGGGTCAGACACAGCGAGGGACGTCTACAGCTCTCCCTGCTGCTCTCCCTCCGCTAAACCCCAGCGTCCTGAGAGGCCCCGGACGGCATTCGTCACAAGAAATGCAGCGGGAGAGCGCGCGTCACGTTATCTGCAACGAACACAGAAGATGATCGCTGGTTTCAGAATAAAATGCGCCTTGAGCGAGGCACCGGGCACCGAGAGCGAGCAGTCAGAAGGCACAGCCCACTGCACTCGGGTCTTGCGGGACCGCAAAACCTGCCTCCCGCTCGCGGACCTGAGCGGCTGTGGGGCCGGGAGCTCGGAACTGTCTTGGGCCCCGGCGGGGCTGCTGATGGCGGCCACGTGCAGGAAGGCACGCGATTTTCTCTCGGGCTTCGGGGCCAGACGGCAAAGACGGGTGCAGGGTCCCCGGCAGGAGAATGTGCCAGAAGGAATGGGCTCCGGGCAGCCAGAGCCTTCGGTTTGTTAGGAATCAAGGCGGAAATCGCGATTTTTAGGCAAGATAGGAGCGAGCACTGACACGTAAAGAAGACAGAAGTGGGAAGCATCGTGTGGGACGGATAAGAGACGTGTGGCCGGCGTCTGGGCTGCAGGCTGGTTTATGACGGCCCCCGCGGCTGCAGGTTCGACGCCGTTAACCCCACTCCCCGGCATCACCAGCACGCACATCCGGCCTTCCTGCGGATGTGGAATCAAACTTTCCGATCCGGTGAACACGTTCTGTCATCACCGAGGTGGCCGTCCTTCCACCTGGGTGAGCGTGACCGTCACCTGGCTGGCTCATGGGTGGGGGGGGGGGCGGGGCGGTCTGGCCGGGGCTCCCCAGGGGTGGTCGCCGCCCCCCCCCACTGCCACCCGGGTGTGTGAGAGCGCCGGCGAGGCTTGGGACCTGCTCCTGGTGCCGCTTCGTCATTGACGAGGATACCTCGGCGCACCTGCAAACAGGTGTCCACAGCTAAGGCAGCACCACGGAGCCCTGCAGCCCAGCACGGACGCGCTGGGTGGGAGCGACGGGCACCGTGCGCTCAGAGACGGTGCCTCGCTGGTTTTCTCTGGCCGTCACACCGGGTGGGAAGGGCTGGGGTACCGCTCCTCACGCCGCCGCCCCCGTGTCTGCGTGTGACACGGGCCGCGGCACCACTGCGTGACTTCAGGACCAGCGGCCGGGTCGCACGTGCGGGGCAGGCCAGGGTCGGTCGGGCATCCGAGGTGGTCACGTGCTTACTCCGGGGCCAAGACGGCCGCCCGGCAAGAGGGGGCAGAGGGCGAGACGGGGTCCCGGACGTGGAACAGACGTGTCGAATTCAAACAGGATTCACTTCAGCGGTATTTCCTGGAACCCGAAATGGGCAGTGTCTGCAAACACAAGCTGCCCGCCTGTCGTGCGACCAAACCCCACTTCTGAGTCATCCTCACGAGGCCGGGCTTGGTATGAGCTCCCCAGACGACAACAACACATGTCTGGCCGGGGCGAGGGGCGCAGGGGGGCCAGGAGGAGCAGATGACAGATCCGCCCTGCGGAAGGGCCCGCCCCCTGCTCTCCCGGCCCTTCAGCCAGGCTCGGCTCAGGGCTGCCCTGGGCAGGACCGGGGGGGTCCCATGGAAACGCAGCAGGCCCTCTCCTGGGCCAAACGCAGCGACAGAGCTGGACCCAAGGGGCGACGAAGGTCTGCCCGGCCCTCTGGCGGTGGGGGCAGGGGGCGAGGGGGTGTTGTTGTTTAAGGGCAGCATGAGCCGGGGGGCTGGGAGCCCCAGGGAGAAAAGTGTGGTTTGGAGAACAACCGGATGGGCCTGCCCGCACGACCACCAGCTTGACGGCCTTTCCCGCCTGGCCCAGAGGCGACAGGATGAACGCACATCCACGGGGTCTCCCAGTTCCTGGGTGGAAGGGAACAGCCTTTACTGAGTGCCTCCTGGACACAGGGGCCATTCCAGGAGGAGCCCCCGCGTCTCCAGCTGCCCCCAGGACCACAGGGCCCCAACGCGGTCTGCCTGGAAGACGCCGCGGGACCACAGACGACGGCCACGACCTCACGCCCAGAGCGGAGGCCCGCCAGTGCCCAGGGCGCCGGCCTCCTCTCCCACTTTCCCACCCTCTGCTGCCGCACTTCTGCCAAGCCCTGTGCAGCCCGGGGCCAAACCAATCAGGGCAGCTCCAGAGGCTTCTGCGGGGCTCAGAGCACAGGCTGCAATCAGATTACACGCTCCAGCGCCCAGCCCTGCTCGCTCCCAGCAGAACGGAGCCATTCATCAACACTAAGGCCAATTAAAAAGTAGGCAGGCTCCCAGATAAAACCGTCCCCAAGCTGTGCGTTCCCACCACCCCAAGAATCCCACGGGGTGACCGCTGCCCGTGCAGCTTGTGCCCTCGAGGGATGGACCGGACACAGGACAGGGAGGAAGGACCGAGGCGACACTGGCTTCCCACGCTGCCGAGAGGGCCGTCCCTCGGGGGCTGGAGCCCCTCGACTTGAACACAGCGCTGAGCCCACCGCAGCCTGCTCCACATTTTGTGTGCTTTTCATGGAGTCATTTTGTGCACTTCCATTAAAGACCTTAATATCCAAGTGACGGGGGGGAAAAAAACCCAGCCTTCTCATTATAGTCTCTGTAAAAACAATATTGTAAAAATTTACCACTGAGTTATTTACAAAGCAAGAGATGTAATCAGTATTTAAGCACCCGCTGGAACGATGGCTCTTTCGCTGAGAGTCGCAAGCCCTGGCTGGCAGCGAGTGTTTGAATCCTTTTCCGGGACTTAGAACCGAGCGACGGTCTGTCCTTTGAGGCGGACACATGCCTGTTCGTGGTGGAAACCACGACCCATACGAGGGCCTGGCTTTGGAGAAGGCCTCTGTGTGTGCCACGGGCATCACCATGCCTACTTATCTCAGAGCCAGGGGCCCCCTGGGGGCACGGAGAGGCGTCCGGCCCGGCCCTCCACCCGCCTGAATCCGGTGACGCCACAGCCACCCAGGTGCTCAAGGTGGAAGAACCGGGCCACCTTTGAGCTCCCCAGGTCCCGCCAGCTCCGCCACTCCCCTCCATGCCCGCGTCCCTGCTGGAGGCTGTCTCCACGGACGGAAGGGTACCTCTAGCTGTACAGTGGCAATGGCCTCGGCTAGGGGGGCACCTCCAGCCCTGCCTCATCAGCAGCGGGGAGGTGACGGACCAGCGCACAGAGCTGGCTGCGGGCCGTGCTGCTCGGGAACCTTCCCACAGGCTCCCGACACCTAGAATGGCATCCACGCCCTCGCTGCCCTGCAAGCCCCCGGTGTCCCGTCCCTGCCCCCTTCCCACGGCTCCCCCCGCTCCTGCGTGCGGCCCCACGACGCTGAAGGCTTCCTGCTGTGGCACCTGCACCTCTGCTCTCACCGACCCCACTGTGCGCGGCCAGCTCCTTCTCTTCCTCCACGTCTCAACTCAAGTGACATCTCTGCAGGGGTCTTCTCTGACCACCTGATCTCAGCAAAGTGCTCCCTGGACTCCCACCTCTTTGGGTTTGCACTGTTCACTCGTTCTGTAATTCTTGTTTTAATAGCCTCTCAGACTCACAGAGAAGTTGCAAGACCATGCATGACCAGTCGTGCCTGCAGGTGGATTCCCTCGACCCCACGTGCTTGACTGCTAACACATCCCCCAATATGTATGTCCTAAAGCCAAGGACATCCTCCTTCGGATCCCAGCTCAAACATCAAGATCAGGGCGGGAACGACTGACACAATGCTACGATCTCATCTACAGACCTTTCCCAGATTTTTCTAACCACCCCAGGAACGTCTTTTAGCAAAAGAAATTCCCAGATCAGGCACGGAACTCCGCTGTCCCCACTCAGGTTTTCTTTCGTCGGGTTTGTGACCTGCGCATTATTTCTTAAGTTTATTTATTTATTTTGAGAAAGAGAGAGCAGGATAGGAGCAGAGAGAGAGGCAGAGAGAAAGAATCCCAAGCAGGACCCACATTACTAGCACAGAGCCCGACGTGGGGCTCGAACCCAAGAACCGTGAGATCGTGACCTGAGCTGAGATCAAGAGTGGGACGCTGAACTGACTGAGCCTCCCCCCCCCCCCTTTTCTATACAGTTTATTAATTTCGTGACTTGGGCATCTTTGAGGAGTGCACTTTGAGGAGTGCAGACCGTTCCTCGGTTTGGGTTTGTCTGAGGTCTCTCGGGAACAGATCGGGGATCCCTGGGGATCAAGGGCTGTGTGCCAGCAGGCACGCGGCTTCCATGTGTCCCGCTACCGCAGATGCCGTGGCTGTGACGGCTTCACAAGGACGCATCTGCCCCACGCCCCACGTGGAAACTCACCTTTATTTTCCCCTTTATAACTGTTAGGAATCTTTAGGAAGATGTTTTGGGTCCGTCTGCCTCTCTACCCTCCTTAACTCTCGCCGACCAGACTCACCACCTACGGACGCTTCTCGCCTGCATCACCTGCCGTCAACGCTGCGGCGAACGGCGCATTCCTGGTTCCGTCGGTCACGCCTCACGTGCCGGCTGCCTTTCTTTCTGCTGCAAGGATGCCCCGCCCCTTCCTCACCCCCAGTCTTTTCTGTTTTCTGTCAACGTGGACTCACACATTCTTGCTCTACTCCCCAGGCTACGAGCCCCACCGTCTTACTGATTTCTGACTCTCGCACTTCCCCAGATCGGGCTGGTGGGGGCCAGTCAGGCTGCTTCCTGGGTCTCCCTGCCATGTCCCCACCGTGGCTGGGCACTCCCTTCCCACACTGTTCTTCTCCTCACCGTCTTCACTCCGAACTCGCTCAAATTCTGAGGCGTCCTCGTGCGTCGGTCTCATTCACTCACCCCTGTCCTGCTGTCGGGCTCATTACTGCTGTCTCTTCAGCTCCAGAATGCGTCTGGCACAGGGCAAGCCCTTAGCCAGAGACAAACACCAGACGTGTCAGGACACGGTGAGCCCGGGGGAGCAGGTGTCCGTCCGAAGGAACCCAGTGGACACGCTGGTGCCCTGCCCACGGCCCCTCGGCCCCCGGTGGGGCTGGCGTCTTTGATGGCCAGTTCCTGCCTACGTGGCTCTCCCGGCCACGAGCAGTTACCAGCCGGCCCCGGGCAGTGAGAGGCGGGCACTGATGGGTGAACGCCTGCCTCCTCCTTCCTCGCGGTGGGTTCCCCGTGGTCTTGCAGGGGGTCCCCAGAGGGACTGAGCTACACTTGCCCGAGGCCGTGACCTCCTTCACAGGCCCTTTTCTGGTTTTCCTCCTTAGACTGCCTCCCCTCGTCAGCTTTCCTGGCATCATTTTCTCAACGAGCTGCTTGCAGCCCCTCCTGGCAGGGTCAACTGTTAGGGCACTTGGAGCTAAGACAGGAACCTCGTCCTGGGATGAGCCCCCCGGGCTGCAGAGGCCAGCTGGAAGCGAACTAAATGCAGGAGCTCAGGAACATCTCTTTGGAGGTTCAGCCTTCAAACGTGGAGGAGTGCAAAATGCAGACGCAGGCATTTCCCCAGCAAAGCCCGTGCTCCGGTTCCGACAATCTGTCCCCACAGGGAGCCCACGCCCGCCCTCCATGCTGAGACGCCAGGGGAGCCGGGAACGGCGAGAAACCCCTCTTGTCCGGATCTCTGACGCCCGGGCTCGTGCCCGCGTGCCCACCCGAATCCTGCACGAAGGCAGCTTGCTGGTTTCGGTTTTATCGCAGCTCATGTCTGAGTGGTCGTTAGAAAATAGCATCTAATCCCTCCCGGCTCGGTAGAATTTGGTCTCATGTACTTATTTGGGGTCTGCCTTGGATCTGTTAAATAAAAATTACGCTGACGCTTGCTAGAGATGGTAAGGAAGACGTCATTAAAGGGGGACCACTGGAGTGGGGCTCTGCAGGGGGAGGGAAGGGGCTCAAATCTCTGAATTCAAGGACAAGCGGGTACCTGGAGCCAAGGGGCAGGGATATGTTGCCCGCAAGTCCCCAGGGCTCAGTTCTGACCTGATGGCTCTCAAAAGTCACTGCAGGCGCCTGACAACTGTCTTTCCAAAAGCGGATGCAGGCACGCCCTCAACGCAGCACAGTCGATGAGCCTCAGTCTCCCTGACGCTCTCAACATCACTGCGTCAGGTTGAGATCATCTTCAAAGACACACAGGCCTTGCTGGGGTCCAGGCGCTGCTTTCGTCCCAGCTATGGCCCCTTCTTGCTCCCCCGCCCCTAGCCCACCCTCCAGACTCAGCTCCGCCCCTTCCCCTGACTCCAGCCAGGAAGACTTTCCACTCATCGGACCAAGGGGGTGCTGTCTCTACGACCCCGCGGCCCTTACGCTCCTCCACAGCGTGGAGCTCATCGCCATCTGCCTCTTGTCGAACAGGAGCGGCTCGTGAGCAGGGGCTGTCCGCTTCCTGGCAGGCCCCGCCACCGCCCCGCACTTGACGGCTTCCTAGCAGGTGCCTGCAAGTTCCAGCGAGACGCTGAGCCCTGGAAAAGACCCTGTTGGGATGACGATTATTTGCAAGAACTCACAGAAAAGTTGGGAATCCTACCCAAAGGATACAGAGACGAAGAGACAGTCCCCAGACTGGAGGACGCCGTTGTGCAGAGGCTATCAGCGTGAACGAGGAGGACGGACGCACAGCCCCCAGTGGAAGCTGTGACAATCGCCGTCACCAAATTCCCCAGGCGGCTCCAGACGTTCCCCGACTTCTCACTGGCCACGCTGTCCTGGAAGTACCCCCGGAGGTGGGGACGGTACTCAGACTTGGAGACCACACGTGGCCATGCCAGGACTGGAGCCCAGGGACACTGCTGCCTTTCAGGACACCAGGGGACCCGCCTAGGGGCTTACCACAGTCACAGTGAGCTAGAACTCAGGAAAGGGACTTGCCAGCTGGAGGGGCGGGACAGGGTGTCTAAGCTGGGAGAACAAAAGGGCCCTGGGGCACTTCCTCACAAGCCACATCCAGGGCCGGGCCGAGCTGGGACCTCGAGCTTCTGGGGCTGCTGGCAGATCTGAGGGAGACGCTCAGCAGAACAAGTGCCTCCGAGGCATTCCTTGGTCATTCCAAGACGCTCACTGAGCCAGAGTGAGCGAGCCAGTGAGTCACGTTTCGGCACTGGTACGCTCTGGTGGGGAAGATAAAGGAATGAAATCCCGATCGACTGGGACGGTGCTCGGCCAGAAACCAGCAAAACGCAAAAGTGGAGACCCTAGTGGCGGGGGCGGGGAAACCTCCCACGAGCAGGTGGTCAGTGCAGGTCTGTCTGAAGAAGTGACGTTTTTACCATAGCTGAGGGACGAGAAGGTCTTGGCATGCAAATAGAGGACAATGTCGTGGGCGGCCAAAACTACGCGCAAAGGTCCTGGGGCAGGAAAGCGGTCCACGGATTTAAAAGTTAAAGGCTGTGAAGCTGAGGCTTAGTGGACACTGTGATTAGCAGAGGCCAGGCCCTCCTCTAGCCTGGGTTTCAGAAGAAAGGTCTCAAGCAATCATGACCTGGTTTGTATTTTCTCACATCCCTCAGGCTGGTGAGTGAGCAAGGGAGAGTCTGGGATCATTAAGAGGTGACTGCAATCGTCGAGGTCTAATTGCTTATTATCTGGGGCTCAGCACAGCGGATTTACCTAAGTTGCTGGGAAAAAAAGTCACAATCATGGAGACTTTAGCTCTAACAAGGTGGATGAGAATATCTTCCTGGATCATCACAGGGTTTAACAACAACAACAACAACAACAACAACAACAACAACAACAACAACAGGAAACCCACGCTTGCCCGTAGCCCACAAGTGAGTTGCCCGTCGTATACCACTCATCCTGGAAGATTTAGTTCCGCATAGTTCCTGAGCAGCAACTCCCTGCGTGGTCACATACGCATCCGAGACAAGGTGAATGCCTCACAAACGAAGACGGTTTCTGCGTGGAGCGCAGGGCTTGCCATCACAAACCACAAATGTCACCTAAGAAGTGGGATGTTCAGGGAAAGAAATCCCCATCGTATAGATGACCTTATAAAAAGTAAAGATTTCTCTTTTATTTTTTTAATATAATTTATGGTCAAACTGGCTTGCATACAACACCCAGTGCTCAGCCCAACAAGTGCCCTCCTCAATGCCCATCCCCCATTTTCCCCTCCCCCCCACCCCCCCCATCCACCCTCAGTTTGTTCTCTGTATTTAAGAGTCTTCTGTGGTTTGCCTCCCTCCCTCCCTGTTTGTAACTGTTTTCCCCCTCCCCCTCCCCCATGGTCTTCCATTCAGTTTCTCAAGATCCACATATGAGTGAAAACATACGATATCTGTCCTCTGACTGACTTCACTCAGCTTTTAAAAAGTACGTAAATAACCAAAATCAACTTGGTAATAAGTAGGATACCCTACGGTTCTCTAATCATCTAAGAAAACAGTGTACTTAATGTTCATACATACAGGCACACACATATGCACACACGTGAGTGCACACAGGTGTGTGTGCATGCACACACACACACACACACACACACACGGCCTGGGAGATGTACAGGTAAGTTCCACCCAACAGTCAACAGAAGATTTTCATTTTGTGCAATTTCTCCCAGAGATTAGAACAAGAAGGGCCAACCCCCGTCCCCATTTGGTTTTATGAAGCTAGTGTAACCTCAATGCCAAAATCAAGCCAGAAAAGTACAAGGAAAAATTATAGGTAATCTTACTTTGGAAGATATAAAAATTACTAATTATAAAAATCAGTAAAATAAATCCAGCAAGGCATACTAAGGTTGTGTCTCATGACCCAGCAAAGTTTATCTCAACAACGCAAGTTTGTTTATTAATGCAATTTCCTATGTGAACAGATTAAAGAGAAAAATTATGAGACTGTCTCAATAGAAGAAAAATATTGCAAAACAAAGTCATGGTAAACTAAGAATGAAAGAGAACTTTCTAAACCTCATAAAGAATATCTTTTAGATCTACAGCAAACATTGTACTTAATGACGAATTATTAGAGCCACTGCCTTTTAAATCAGGAACAAGACAAAGTTATCTGATATTAGCATCTCTAACACTGACTAATTAGCAAGAAAAAAGAATCCAAGGTACAAAGAAATAATTAAAAATAGCATTATTCATAGATGACAGGATTATCTACATGCTAGAACCCCAAAGAATCTATAATTTATTAGAAATCAGAAACTGAACAGATTGCTAGATACAAGATAAATTTACGAATGTGCATGGCACTTCGATACTCTAGAGTGTGTGGAACATGTAATTTAATAAAAGATGGCATTACTGATCATGCACGAAATATCAAGTACTGTAAGTAACTCTAACAAGAAGTGTGCAAAAATTTATGGAGAAAATTGTGCATTACATCATCCATTTGTGCAATGGAGAAATAAATCTTTAGAGGTAAATATATCAGGTTCTCTCTCCATTGGGCAATAGGTTGAAAAGAATTCTAATGAAAATTCCAGAATATTTTTGTGTTTTCTGGAAGGCGTTTCCAAATTTCTACGGAGGAACAAAGGATAAAGGACAGGCAAGGAAGTCTTGGTGAGAACCAGGTGGGAAACTGCCCCGTCTACACCCCAGGCTTAGAACAAGGCCGAATCAGCACAGGGTACTCCTACAGGTTTTGACAAACAGAAATCCAGAAGCACACTTGCACGCGTGAGAAATTTCTATATGAAGGACTTAACTGGAAATCAGCAGAGACTAGAAGGGTTACCTGAGGCACCATCTCAAACAGTCAGCCTTCCACACGGAATGAAGTGAAGCTGTATTTGTATCCCACTCCATTTACAAAATCAGCTCCCAGAGGTTGGAGGACTCAGATGTGAACTTCTAGAAACATCTGAGAAGCAAATGTACCAGAGTGCGCTGAAGGAGGCACTTCCTAACGCACACGAACAATCCAGAGTTGCAGGAAACAAGCGGTAAGCTCCCAGCACTCAGAAACTTGTGTTTACCAACGACGGCACGAAGAAAGCCGAAAAAAAAGATGCTAATTGGGAGAAGATACCTGCTCCCTTCAAATCTAATAAGGAATTCACAGCTAAGGTACCTAAGTAACTTTTACAGATCAGTAAGAAATGACAACTTCACAGAAAACTGAGTGAAAGGCCCAAGCTGAAGTGTAACAATAGAAAACAAAACAAAACAAAAAAAAAAGAATGTCAAACACATGAAAAGACGTTCCGCGTCATTAAGAATTTTGGAAATGGAAGTAAAATCATATCCGCAAGCCAAAAGTTTGTTTGTTTCTTGTTTGTTTTTTTTTTTTTAATCTGCTCCAAACCTTTGAAAAGCACTGGAAGCCATAGAAATTCTCAGACGTCGCTCACAGGAAGGTGAACTTTTCCAAGCACTTAGAGGAGCACGAGATGTTTCCCCTTAAAAGGTGAAACAGTCCTATTCCACCGGGCAGCAACTGCACGTGGACCTGTGCACCGGGGACACCCTTGCACACGGAATCAACAAGTTCGCAGAGGTCGCATCCGTAACAGGAGAAAACTGGAAACAAGTCCACGTCCGTCCGTGGCAGGTGCACAAACTCTGCTACGTCCCTCCGACAGAACCGTGTGCGCCAGGGAAGGAACACACGGCAGCCACGGGGCAGCCCCACGAACGGAGCCCAGAAACACAACGCATTTGTGAATGTGAGAGACTGCGCGCCCAGCCAGAGGCACAGCACTGTCCCCGACACCGCGGAAACTCACCAGGGAAGGAGGCCGTACAGGCGAGGAAGCTCGGGCACAGAGGGTTTCACGGGCTCGCTCCGGACCGCGGGCTCAGGGCCGGGTCTCGAACCCGACAGCCGGCTCCGGGGTCGACATCGCTAGCCCTGTCGGTGCCGGTTCTCGGTTCAGAGGGCGCATCGTAGGACTCTTCCCGTTTCCAAAAAGCTCAGTCAACACACAGACACCAAACAGCGCGTTGGAGGAAATGACGGAGACACAGTTCAGCGGAGCGCCTGCCTCTGGGGGGGTGGGAGGGGGGCTGCGATGGGCGGGGTAGCCGGGGCTTCCCCTGCCTGGATGGGGAAGGTGCGGTCTTTGTGTTGGGAGATCCTTTTCTTAGGTCTTAACACATAACTGTTTCTGTTAATATTTTACCTATTGTTTAGAAACTATCGCAGGGAAGATAAAAAAAAAAACCTAAAGTAAAAACACAAACCACAACAAATCGAAGGAGAAAAGACCCCAGCCGGCTCCCTGACCTACGTGGACTGCAGCCCAGCCAAGGCGGAGGACGTGGCAGGTCTGGTGCGAGGGGTCATGTGGCTCCTTGCCTTACTGGGCATCAGGCACCCCCGGAGGGCTAGTAAAGACACCACCTCCGGTGTCTGTACCCCAAAGTTCCGGATTCAGCAGGTCTACCCAAGAATCTGAGTTTCCAACAGGCGGTGCTGATGACGGTGGTCTGGGGCCACGCTCTGAGAACCACTGGGGATCACAGAAGCTCCTGCTCCTCATGATCTCCATGGAAACAGGCTCACTGTGGCCTGGGGTTGAATGGAGATGCGTCCCTCATTCAAAGTCACTCAACTGGAAGCAAGACAGAGGCTACGTCTTCATCCGGGGATTCTAGAAAAGCAACTTTTTTTAAACTTCTTTTTTTAATTTTAAAAACAGCGGTGGGGGGGAGGGGGACAGAAAGAGAGAGAGAGAGGGAGGGAGATAATCCCAAGCAGGTTCCACACTGTCGGCACAGAGCCTGACATGGGGCTCGATTCCACGACCCTGAGAGCACCACCTGAGCCAAAATCAGAAGTCGGACACGTAACCGACTGAGCCGCTGAAGCGTCCCAACATCTCCCACTCTGGGGCCCGAGCACGTGTTCACGGCGGGCATGTGCGCCACGTGGATGTGCACACGGGCCTGGAAGCCGGGGAGAGGGTGGGCCCCAAGCCCCCCCGGGAGCCCCTTCTGAGTGTAGAACACGGTCGTGAGAGCTCGGGCTGAGCTCCGCACGGGCAGCCTCCCCGTAGAAGCAGCCACGTGAGCCTCCCGGAGGCCAGGCCACGAGGCGCCCAGAGCTTCAGTGGCCTGTGAACGAAGTCACACACCTTGGGGAAGGTGGGGGGGGGGGGAGCCCACCGCCGCTGGCTGGGTCCACGGGAGCTGCCGCGTGGCGTCCTGGGATGCACCACTCGGGGGTGCCCGCCACCAACAGAAAGCCCCCGTGAACCAGGCGGAAGGGGTACAGTCAGAAGCCTTCTTTCCCAGGCCCTGCTCCAGGCGGGTAATTCACGGTGAGTGTGGAAGGTCACGTGGAAAGGCCGGCCACGGGCAACTCAGAAGTCACGGGTTCAGATCTGATTCATTCACCCGAGAAACATTCACATTCTGAGCTCCGGCCACGTGGTCCCCATGCGGCTCAGGAGCTGCCTCGGGCACCAGCAAGGAGCTGCTCTGCCCTCGGGCCCCGCCTGGCCACCGGCCGGGCCACGAACCCCCGAGTTACCCGCCCGTGGGCCCAGGATCTCTTCATTACATTCGTCAGGATTTTACTTCTGCGGCTGCGTGTGTGCGTGGGCACGTGTGGGTGAGCACGCGGCGAGAGGGGGTCTCTGACGCTTCTTGAAAGACTGAAGCCCCACAGGCGGAGGGGCCGTCTGTCCTTGGCCAGCGCGCGTCCCCGTCACCCAGCTCGGCACTTGGCAAACGCCAGACGCTGGGCGAGACATGTCTCGTGCACGAATGAATGAGCGAGCTAATGAACGTGCGAGCGGGTTGGGGGAGTGAAGACACGCAGGTCACGCCGGCTGGAGCAGTGGGCGCCCAGAGCCCCAGGGACCCCAGGAAGGAATTGCGGGCCCCGCACCCCCTCACTTCATGGATGAGACCATCAGAGCCCCCAGCCACTCCTGCACTCAGGCAGGCCACGTATCCAATGCGTGACCAGCAAAGGGACACGTGAGGCAGGTCAAAAGGCTTCCTGATCAGTTTTGAAAACTTCCCGGCGAGGCCCTTCCAGTCTGTTCCGTTGGCCAGTCGCGCACAGTCTCAGTAACTTCCTCCTCCTTGACGGCATCTTAAGCCAGCACAACCTCGTGATCCCGCCCCTCCTGCCCCAGAGCTGTCCCGGGCACCCCTCGGGGTGGGCCCCACACCCAGCCGGGCTCCACTGTCCAGACCCACGCTGAGCCCGCGGACCAAGGTCCCCTTCCCCACCGGCAGCTTTCCTCGCTCCAGCCCGCGGCCCGCGTACCCAGCGCATCCCTGCCAGGCCCTGCACCTGCCGTGCCCTTGACCGGGACGCTCCCCTCCCGACACACTGCCTGCCTGGCTCCTTCCTGCCTCTCAGGACTCGGCCCAAATGGCTCCTCCTTTCGGACCCTGCTTCCCTAGCACCCGCCCTACTGGGCTCCGAGCCCAGTGCTCCTACTGGTCAGAGCACTGTAACCCTCACTGCGTGCTGCTGGTCCCCTCACCGGCCCCTGCAGACTGCGCCCGTGCTGTGCGGGAATCCCCCGTGCCCGGGCCATGACGGGCAGCCGGATGCTGGGCTGACCTCGCTGAGGGTAGATGCCACCAGTGACACGTCACGGTGTCCCTCCGGGTGCCCCAGGCACATGGACGAGTGGATGGACGGAAGCCCCTGTCCCCTGACCTCACGCCTGCTCCGCTCCCCGGTCCTGGATGTTGGCTCCCTGTCCCCGCACCCTGTGCTGTGTGGGCTCGTCACTGCTGTTTAGCAGATGTCCGTTCGAGGAAGGAATCGGAGCGAGCCCCCCGCACACACGATCGTCAGAAACCGAATCACAAGGGGAGCCTTCTCCTTCTCCGAGCGACAGACGCCGTGCGGATTAGAAGGAGGTCCAAGCGGCGTGTCCGACTCACGTGCTGTGCTCGCGGCAGCTGCGTGGCCTGCCCCCGGAAAACCACAAACACTCCCAAGGACTCAGCAGCCCCGATCACCTGCGCTTGTCCCCGGGCTCGCTTTTCTCTTTTTGACACGCATCGTCACGAAAGCTAAGGAGTGATTTTTCTCCTCCTTCGCCCCGACCCACCAAGGTCACGTGAGCACGTGTCTTGGCAAAGGGAGGCGTCACCTTGTGGCTGGAAGAGTCTAGAAGGTCTAGAAGGGTCTCCGGAGCCCAGGCGGGCCCCACGCTGCACACAGATGGAGATGTAAACTCTCAGTGGCCTCCTGTCTGTAATGTATCAGCAGGACAAACACCCCGCGAGCTCCTGGACAGAGCTTGCCCACTGCTACCTCCTGAACTCTGACGCTGGCCGCTCCCCAGCCTGTGTTCTCGGAGCAGCCAGCCCACAACGGTGGAGCAGAGGTCCTGTTCCTGGGATCCGAGTTCCCTGTGTCTTTCCCCAAACTCCTCCTGCTGCATTTTTAAAAATTATTTTTATTTTTTGAAAGAGTGAGAGAATGCAGTGGAGAGACAGAGGAAAGGAGGGGGGAAGGGAGAGAGAGGGAGAGAGGGAGAGAGAGGGAGGGAGAGAGGGAGAGAGAGGGAGAGAGGGAGAGAGAGGGAGAGAGGGAGAGAGAGGGAGACAGAGAGGGAGACAGAGAGGGAGACAGAGAGGGAGACAGAGAGGGACAGAGAGAGGGAGGGAGGGAGGAATAGAGGAAGAGAGAGAGAGAGAGAGAGAGAGAGAATATATCTCAAGCAGTCTCCATGAACAGTGCAGAGCCGGACATGGGGCTCGATCCCACGACCCTGGGATCATGACCTGAGCCAAAATCAAGAGAGGGACGCTCAACCGAGGCGCCCCCTGCTGCACCGTCCTGCTGTGCCTTGGCCCAGCCTTCTGCCGAGATGGGAGGAGCCAGCCTGCACTCTGCTTGGGAGCCGGCTTGGAGCCTCAGTTCACGTGTCCACAGCCCTTACCGATCAAAACCATCTTCCCAAAGTTGGGGTTTACATGCCTCTGAGTATTCTGGCCGTTTGTCAACAGATTCTGTAAAGTGGTGGTGGTGGGTTTTTTTTTTTTTTTTTCTATTTCGTGCTAAGTGTAGAAACCCTCCTGATTCCCAGGACCCGATATCTGGTCCAGAACTGAGCCCTAAGGTCTATCTTTGTGCCCTGACTTTCCTCTTCCTGGAAACCCTCCCCAGGTGGCCTCTTTCTGCCCCAGTGACATCCCGCCCGGACCTTCCTCACTGTGGTCACCATCCCCTGCATTTGAATCACGGCACCCTTGACCGTGAGCTCCTGGGCAGGGCCCTGTGCCTGGCTCACGGTGAACAGGAATAAACGGCAACCACTGGGAATGAGTGGAACGACTCGTCACTGAGACGCAGCCCTGAGCTCCCTCCAGCCCCAGTGGCATCTTCTGCTTCCTGTTTCTGCCTCCCACCCGGCACCCTTCTCTCTGAAAGCCCCTCAAGGGTAAGGAGCTCACCCGTTCCCCAGAGCACAGCCCCGGGGGCGCCCGGCAGCACACTCGGGGTACACGTGAGCATCGTCCGCTCTTCCCAAGCCCAGAGCCCATCCGCCTGGCCGTGGCTGCTTCTGCAAGGTACTGACATACAGAGACGGCCTCACAGGCAGCCTGGCTCGGGCTTTAACGACGCCGGTTATGATGTGGGTTCAACAAGAAGAGAAAGCTGTGTGTGGGAATTACTTCCCTTTAGAACCAGGATCTTGCCAAGAGTCCCAGATTTCAGCTTGTGGATGTTATTTGTTATTCCTTCCAGAAAGTCATCGTCTCTGTTCACTTTCCTTCCGAGGATTTGTTTGATCTGTTGTCTTATCTGAGCTTATTATGGCTAATTACTCAATAAAGAACTTCCTTCCTGGGCCTTTCCCTTTAAAGTGTCATCTCGTGGGGGCGAAGTCACTGTCTGCCTCTTTTGATTTCGCTCCATCAGAACCCGGCTTTCATCAAGACGCTCCACAGACTCTGATGGGAGCAGTTAGTGCAAAACGCAGCCTTTAGATTCCTCCTTCCCTCTCGCCTCTCTCCCTAACGCTGAGAGATGAAACGTGGGAACGGAGAGGGTGGCTCTAAATCCCCCCCCCCACTGAAGGCACCGAGGGCCTGCACTGCTGGGGACGCATGCCTCATTGACTACTTTGTGGGACAGAACAAAGACCCCAGCCCAGCCCCCTGGAGCCCTTCGAACCCCCCGCGCTGGGGCGGCGAGAACAAATCAGCCTCCGTTCACGGGCCATCCGTGCGCCGGGAACCAGGCACTCTCAAAGCAGATGTTTCTAGAGCGAACGTGGCCTGCGTGCATTTAACTGCAGAATTTCCCAGGAAAGGGAAGGGGGGAGCGCATGCACACGGACCCTCAGACACACGTAAACACGGACACACGCACGGAGCACAGGATTCTGGGGGCAGATGCGGAAGTGACCCTCCCGACGAGCCTCCTCTCATCCCACAGAAAGGGCGCATAAGACACGGAGTAAGGAACTCACCGGGCTTAGGAGGGCCCTTCCCAGGGTGGTGATGTGTGAGTTCATTGTTTCTTTACGAAAAGAAAGCCAAGATGAGAAGTCACTGACCCAGAAACTTCCCTTGGAATTAATGAACTCGGGCTGCCAGCACGTAAAATACGGCACGTCTCCTTGCTGGCTGATTTCTGGGCACCTTTGCCTTGCGGCCTCCACATCCCGACTTCCCCTCCTGACCTTGACGGGTTTAAGGACGTCCATGTGGTGAACACTCTGATTAGAAACGCCCCCCCCCAACAACGTTTCCATGTGGGGTGTCCCGCAGCCCAGGGCTGGGTGCACCACAGAGGAAACGTTCTCCCTCCCGCCGACCCCGGGCGGAGATTTATGGGGAGCACTTGGTGGCAGAACTCCCTGCCGGGCAAACGGTTTTATGTGGTTTTACGTGTCTTCCTCTCCTTCAGCTCCCGCATTAATGGGATTGTTCCCTCTGGTAAGAATTACTGTCTTTGGCCCCAGGCCAGGCTCGCTGTTGCCTTAAGCCTCCAGCACCCGGCCCTCCAAACCCCCAGCGAAAGTGTTCTCAAGGCAAAGTCTGCACAAGGGAGGGTTCCAAGGGGAAACAGAGTCTGACCCTCTCCCAGGGGAACACTGGGGCATCTGTTCACAAGGGACTGGGCGGACTTCCGATCTCGCTAATTGACAGTATAATGCTGCGGATTGAGAATGCCCTCGCTCGGGCGGCGGAGAAACGGGAAGGGAGCTGCTGAGAAAGCCACAGTTGGCTCTGCCTTCATTCACGGAGTGGTCATGGGGCGCCTGCTCTGAACGGCCCTTCGGGAGGCCTTAGCGCAGGGAAATCGCGGGTTCCCGCCGCCCTCTTGGAGGGCACAGTGAACAGGAAATACCTGGGGGCTGTGGGGACAGCCTGACCGGTGTCCTGGTGCGGCGGGCTCAGGCCTGGGGCTGCGGGGACAAAAAGGCGGCAGGATCGAGTCCCCGGGGGCCCTGTTTGGTGGGTTGTGAAGATGGAAACAGACACCCCTTATCGTCCCAGCTGATCGTCCAAGGACAGACTTCAGCCGTGGTTTTGAGGCCTTCGCGCGGGAAGCACTGGCCCTGGCTCACGGCCCATCTGTCACCCCGGCGGAAGACAAGAGGACAATTCCCAGGCGTTGACATTAGCACGTCTTATTGTAACTGGCAGTTAGAGCACACACGTTTGGGAAAAACCAAGCACGAGGTAGAACTGTTCTAAATTTTGAACCTGACAAAAACAAACACCCTTTTTCTTTCCAAGAAAAAAGATTCATAAGCAACTACCAAGTGGCCAGTTATGTCCGTGTTGCAGGGGGGTTCCAGGGAACAAAAACTTGAAACAAGGAGTCCTAGGTCCTGCCCTTGGGGACCATAAGATCAAGGTTGGAAATGACTCAGTGGCTTGGAGTCCTCGTTGGTTGTGGGAGAGGGATCTGCGCCGTGGGGCCCGCGCTGCGTGTCGGCAAAACATTTTAATTAGCTGCCGATATTGGAAAACGGGAGACTGCACATTTCATTCCGGCTTCCTGGCTTCTTGTGGAAAATCTGACGGTCTGGCCGCACTGGGCCTTCATTCTGAGCTGCCGTGAGCTCGCGCTGGTCCCCTACTCTGGGTCACGAGCTGCCCGCTTTGTCTGGTTCCTCCCAGGGGACTGTCCGGCCCCTGTACGGACGGGAACACGGGGCCATGACAAGTGGGTAAGAAGAGACGTGAAGAGATCATCACCACCGGGGTGGAGAAGAACCCACACGGGAGGCCCCGCGGAGGGGAGGGACGGCTATGGGGATCGGAGAAGCCGAGGGGTTTCCTGACCGTCCACCTGTGTGGTGGCAACATGGCAAAGATGTAGCTTTAGACCTTAGCCGGCCACCTCCCGTCCTCCTGTCTCACTCGAGCTCTCGGACAAAGCCACGAGAGACGCTCAATGTCCAAGGGGAGGCACGACGTGAGGGGATGAGGCGAGCGGGCAGGTCACAGCTCAGCACGGGGAGGATTTCTAACGGAGCGGCCCAACATGGCGGTCTCGGCGTGCCTCCAGCCGCCGGGGGTGCGCAACCTGGGGATGAGGGCCACGTGCTGAAAAGGCACCCCAGCATCTCCCCGGGCGGAGAGCCCTTCGCCTCTATGGAGGGTCCTAAGTCAAGACACCTTGAGGGATCTGGACCTGCCAGCAACCTCCTTCCTTTCTTAGAAACACGTGGTCCTGTCAGAACGGTCTCTCCCTTCCAAGCAGCTGCCAAAGGGAAGAGTGAAAACCCGAACAACCTCTTTGAACTAAATTTCACATTTTTCAAATGTGTACAGTTAATCCCAACCGAGATCCAATCTGCTGACTTTAAAGAAGTATCCCAAACTGGCTGATTTTCAGTTGGTTTGGCTTGATTTTTTTTTTTTAAGGGATATTTTCTAATAGATGAAAAAAAAATTCCTTTTCATGCTTCACTAATGCAAAAACAGCTGAACCAATTTAGCTCAAAGTTTCTCAATAGCTTGTTACAATCCTAATTAAAATATTCACATACGGCACAAGCTTTGGGGAACATAAGATTGCACTGTCAGTCAAATTCTGGCTGAATATTTACAACCAGCCGAACAGAAGCAACTGCTTGGATTTTACTCTTTGTTACCTCTTGAAGAAAATGCAGCCAGACAATTAATGGTGAGGGGATTAAAGCGAGTGAGGGGCACTGCATTTCTCCGCTTGGCCGGACTCGGAAACAATTGGGTATAAAGACTCTCAGGGCTCTTGGCGGAGCTGGGGTGGGGTCAATGCCAAAGACCTCATTTCCCCAAGTCTCCTGGGAGACGGTGGCTCTCAGCTCAGGGAATGGCCGTGAGGGTAGGCGGGAGGGTGTAAGTGCCCCAAGAGAACAGAAGAGGACACATTAGCACCCAGATGTACCACCTTCCAGCTGCAGGACCCCAGGCAAAATGCTAAACCCTCTACCTAGATAGCTTCCCCATCAATTCAGCGGGAAGGACGATACCCCCAGGGCGAGAACGCATGCAGAAGTCTTAGCTCACCATTGGGCACACAAGGGATGCTCTATAAATGCCGTTGCTATATTTTATCAATCTGCCTCAGCAGCGCGCCCAGGCAAAGACAAATTCTTCAAGTACAAAATTCTGAGGAAAAAAAAAAAGGCATAGCCATCCTGGAAACAAACTTTTAGCAAGTGCATGATAAGCTTCATTCCTTCTGAAACACCAGGATGCTCTCCTGACAACCCGATCATTTCCAGAACAATCCATCAACGTCTTATCCCATAGACGTCAATGTCCTTTTGGGTTGTGAAGAACACAGGGGATTTCCCAAACTCCCTAACACTTTCCAGTTCTTACGAATGCTGTGTATGCGTGTGTCTGTGTATGTACTGATGCATACATGGATGGATGGATGGATGGATGGATGGATGGATGGATGGATGGATGTGTAGATGACAGACACACAGATGCATGGATGGGTGCATAGATGCATAGATGGATACATGGATGGATGGATGGACCGACAGAGGTGGAAGACGATACATACATATACACATACATATACATATATACATATACATATATATACATATACACATACACATACATAACACACATGTGTAGATGGGTAGATAGAAGACACATGTGCAGACCATGTGTGTGCTCGCACACATATGTACATGTCTAGGGGATTTTTCCCCATCTTAGCTATCAGCTACTACTCCTCGGTGTCCTCTGTAGGCCTGTCTCCATCAGTCCCCATGTTTCTTCTCTTAAACCAGAGCAGATGGCTGACGTGTGTGCAAGACAACAGTCTTGAGAAGGCCCGTGCAAGAGCTCAGGCTGGACTCTGTCATCCCCACTCTGGAGGCACCTGTTCTTTTGCTTCGCTCTTTGTGTTTGTCTTAGATCCAGAAGCCTCCACAAGAGGAACACTATGTGCACCCTGCCCCACCCGCCTTGGTCCTGCCGGGGTCACTGCTGAGCCCCGAGGGTAAGGAAAGCCCCCAGAATGGCTGAATGTACCTCGGTTCCATCCAAACACCCACTTTTCACGTTGGCAAAGGCAGAACGGAGTCCAGCGCCCACTCCAGCCTTCCGAACTTCCCCTGTGTTGGCCATCTCCTGACTCAGAGCTCCGTTCAGGGCCTTCAGTCCTCCAGGGAAGGTTTATTCACTCTTTATTGCCTGGACATTAAAGGATTTGGGGGTCTCTCCTCAAAGAACTGAAATGGAGCGTTTTCCTCGCTACTCGATGATACGGCAACATTTGGGGAATTTTATCCCCACAGTGGCTGCGTCAGATGTGCTGAGCGTGAAGCCAAAACCCCAAAGCCAGCAAGAATTACGTTGGCTTTGCTTTTCTTTATGAGAAAATGGCCTATAAAATGTTAACGTGCGACTCCCGATGTGGCCAACGACGCCTAATTAACAGGGCCTCCGTAGGTAAGGGAGCCAGGCACGGACAGCCAGTGGGGGACAGAGGCTCTGTTGTCCCCACAAAGGCCCGTCCTCACCTCCGTAGCATACTTCTGGCCAGCTTCACGGAGACCAGGGGCGGGGTGGTCAAGTGGGGACAACGGGTTGACCGAGGCCGGAAAAGCCCGGCGCTGGCGGGAGTCAAGGTCAGCTGTCCCGGCTGCCCCTGCTTGTAGCCAGGCCAGAAAGGAGGGTCTAGCAGAGGGCAGACGGGGATGAGCAGCAGGCTGGGGTAGACGATGTGTCACATCCGGGCCCCGGGGCAGGCAGAGGTCAGAAAGCCACCCTCTCTTGTCCCTGAATTCTGATCTTTGACTTACATCAACAACAGCAGCGTTGGCAACTGCCGCCTGGGCCCTGGCCACTTGCAGGCGTCTGCTGAACTCAACCACGCATTCTGATGATGTTCGCAAAGACCCAGCTTGGTGGGTACTCCTCTCCAGCTGGGGTACCAGGGAGCAGGCTCAGGTGCCGATGTGATGGAGGCTTGGAACTCAAGCGACAAGGGTGTGGCCCCCTGGAGCCCCTTCCGGCCAAGCTCGTGCTCTCCACCACCCACCACTGTCTGGAGAACACCCCAGTTCCATGGAGCAGCGGGGTGCCCACGCCCCGTCCTGCTGACCTCGGGGCCTCGGCTGGGGGGTGGGGGGCTTCCCCAGCCCTGGAAAATGTTCACCGGCACCCCTGGCCCGTGTGCAGTTGATGCTGGTGATGACAGCCCCAGACACGGCCAAACGTCCCTCGAGGGCACGATCACCCCCGGGCAGAAACCAGCATCACAGAATCTTCGGTTACACCGTCGCCGTGAGTTCTTTACTCCCCACACCCAAAAGCAGGAAGACAAAGTCTTCCAACAGTCAAACTGAAAATGAGCCCCCTAAACACACGGCGGGGCTGACATCACTGTTCTCTACCGTCCTCAAAGAGAAGCTCCCCGAAAGCAGCCGAGCTAAGTCGCAACCTCCTTTCCAGATGTTTCTGAAGTGGCCCATCCCGCGCCCCGGTCTGCAGGGCCGCCCGTCCAGCGGGAGGCGAATCAGGACACAGCATCGGCTTTTACAGGCCAATCAAAAGTTCTTTTAAGAAATGAGGAGAAGAGGAAGGTGGAACCGCCCTGAACGCAAAGCCGGACGGCAGGAGGGGTGGCGGGTGGGAACGGCGTCCACGCTCACCCCCGGGGAACAGCATCCAGCTTCGTGTGAAGACTAGTCCGTGAGGCCCCAGCGTGCGGAATTAATTTTACCGGAGGGAGTGACGCTCGCTTCAGGGAGAGAGCCGGTGGCCGCGTGGTCCAGGCCTGGGTGCCTTCAAACCCCCAGGGGCCACACCCTAAGTGAGCAAGCCCCTCCCACCAGCTGACCAGGCTTTGCTTCCACTCGGAGGAGAAGCAGGCTGGAGAAACCCACCAAGAATGAGGGCAAAGTCCAGATGTAGAGCTCGGTGGGGCAGAAAACCAGAGAGACCCACGCAGGTTAAGAAGCAGGGGAGCTCCAAACGTCTGGCCCTTCATTTACTCGGAGTTGGGTGAGAAAAGGCAGTGCTCTGTCCCAGAAGCAGAGGGAGAGCATGAAAACACAGTCGGGGTCCCCAGGGGCCCGAGTCGAGCCTGAGCACCTGGCAGTCCGGCAGGACACAGGGAGACAACTCCTCTCCTTGGCAGGTTGCTCTGTGAAGTTTCGAGGTTTCCAGGGTCCTCCGACCTGTGTGTCTGAGTGGAAAATAGGCCCCGTTTCTTGCCCTCAGCATTTCACACATTCATAGGGTGTCAGGTGACTTGCTGAGCTGTTCAGAAGAACGGAGAAGACCAGAAAAAAGCCAGGCAACAAACAGACTGCCAGAAAACAAACATAACATGTGTAACAAATAAGGAATCAACGTCTAGCATATATAAAGAGCTCCTACGAATCAATAAGAAAAAGCCAAACCGCCCCGAGGAATATATTCACCTGTGCAGAATTACAAACGGGCCATATAGAACGTGACATGTTCAAACCTACTAGTTATCAGGGAACCAGAAATTTTAAATAATATAATGCTCTAGTTACCAGATGGTCAGAAACGAAAAGGGCTGAAAGTACCAAGTACTGGAGAGGCTTCCCAGAATGAACACACTCATGTATTCTCAGTGGGCATTTAAATGAGTGAAGTCATTTTTAAGGGCAATTTAGCATGTGTCTCCCATTTTTAGAGGAGTTCACCACAATGGAGAAAGACATCAGTCTAATAAGGAACAAGAAAGGCAACAGCCTTCCTATCGATGTCCTCAATACTAGTTAAATAAATTAGCAGGATACTCAACCAATGGGATACCCTGCAATTTTTAAAAGAAAGTAAACCCGTATGTTCTGATAACGCATGTTCTCCAAGGAGATTTAAAAAGCGGCTTGCGGAAACGCACGTATAACAAATTCCATTTGCGCTAAAATATTTACCTAGGGTGATGTACCTGTGGAAATACCCTGGAAAGGTGCCAAGGGGAGCCGATGGGGGACACGGGGAGCCCTCAGGGTCTGCCTGACTGCATGTCTGACAATGACGATTCAGTCTCCTACTACTCGTGGGGTGCACCAGTGAGAGAACAGAATTATTCCATATCCTACAGGTCAAACCCCCGTGGGGGGGGTCACATGTCTTCATCCTGGGACGGGAACCCCCTGAAAGGACACGTACCGTGCCCGGACACCGGCCAGGGACGTGTCACCGAACTGAGGCCACAAACGGCCGATCTACACCCTTCTCAGGTCTCATTTCTTTTTTTTTTTTTTTTTAATTTTTTTTTTTCAACGTTTATTTATTTTTGGGACAGAGAGAGACAGAGCATAAACGGGGGAGGGGCAGAGAGAGAGGGAGACACAGAATCGGAAACAGGCTCCAGGCTCTGAGCCATCAGCCCAGAGCCTGACGCGGGGCTCGAACTCACAGACCGCGAGATCGTGACCTGGCTGAAGTCGGACGCTTAACCGACTGCGCCACCCAGGCGCCCCATCAGGTCTCATTTCAACTGCGTGCTGTTTCTTTGTTTTTAAAGAAGCTGTAGTCACACTTTGGATAAAGTGGGGGAGACGTCACTTCTCACAATGTCCAGAAACTCCCAGACAGGCCTGCTCCACATCTGTCTGCTTCTTCAGAGTTTAGCGACTGTGCGTGGTTTTGCAGCAAGCCTTCGAGAGGCGGCTGTTCAGCCCGCGGCCCTGAGGACGACCAGAAGGCTGAGCCCACGCCGGCGACCCAGGTGGCGGGCAGACAGGGCAGCTCGAGCCCAGATTCCACCCGCATGTGGCCTGGCCCCTCCTGTGTCTGAAACGGACGTGACCACAGTCCCTGCCGTGGGGACGGGAGGCGGCAGGCTTACTCGCGTCGGACCCCCAGAGCCCCTCCACCAGCAGGGCCACCACGGCAGGCCTGGCCCAGGTGTACCGATGTCTCTCGAGGGAACAGGGTCTATGCAGGGACCACCTCAGGCTTGAAGCATGTTCTCTGCCTTCTGTGACTCACTCCCCGGTTCGAACAGAGTTTCCTGTCAAAGTTACTTCTAGAAAATACAGAAGACCAACAGGCAGGTTCCCAATGTCACATCTATGAGGACCACAGGTTTGTGCACTCGAGACAGGGCCTCTCCTGAGGCCACATGAAGGGAGCCCCTCAGCAGAGGGCGAGGGCAGTGGCCTGGGGCAGGGCTCTGCTGACCTCGGGTGGAGACAGCACGGGGCACGGTTGTCCCGGCTCAGAGGTCCCCATCTCCTCTCTTAGACGACGGTCCCCAGACGGGGCAGACAGGTGGTCAGGTCGACTCCCAGCACGGAGGGCGACCCACACGGGGCCGGGTGAGGGCTCTGCCGGGCTGTGTGTGCTGCGTCCCTCTGCAAAGTGCCCTGATGCGGTGGCCCTGTCCTTAGCACGTGCCTCATTTTGTTTTTCCCAGTTCCAAAGGGAACGTTTATTAGAACAACAGGCTCAAGAGTAACGGTCAAGCCGATCTTTCTCAAGCTTAGCACGCGTAAATTACTACGACGAGGATATCAGCCACATACTAACAGAACTCGCTAGAACAAGTTCTGATGTAGGCAAGTCCGCCACCTGGGACGCATCTGCTGTTTGCTCTGTCATACAGGATACTCGTCAACTACCGTGTTACCAACACGCGTCTCTAAGTTTCAGTTCTCACCTGCATTCCAGAACAATGATAAAATAATGCCGTTACTTCAATTACAAACATTAAGAAACACGTTTATCGACGGTTACCACTTGTGAAGATCAGAATGCGCTTCGCCGAAAAAGGAGAAGAAAGTCCAGACAGGCGACGATGGGGAAACCGACTCTACTGTTGGGCAGCGGGACCGAGAGGCCAAAAAAGTCACCAGGTTCCGTGATGTCAGTCAGGTAAAGGGGAGGCAGACCTCCGTTTACTGCCTGAAGTAGAATTACATCACCGAAGAGGTGACCCGAAGAGGCCTCCTACGCTGGCTTTTATTCCAGCATGTGCTTCGTGTTGGAGGGTCTCACCACGCAGTCCGGTCAGCAAGGCTGCCCCCACTGAGCCGTGCACGAACGTGACTGTGGTGCTCCCCCCGACGGGGCTCCCCGTCGTGGAGCTCGGAGAGCCGCAGCTCCTCGCCCCGCACCCCCCCCCCGGCGGAGGTGCCCGCACCCCGAGTCTGCCAGCCAGCCAGCCAGCCCAGCACCCAGCCAACACCGCGGCTCCCCACGGCCAACGGAGAGGTGCGATGGCCTGGAGGGATCTGTCCTCACCCACTTGCAAATTAACTGGCTCACACCTCAAGAGGGTGTCTCGTCCCTGCGACTCAGTTCACAGCAACCACGAGCCAGCACTCAAGATGGTGCTACCTCGGGACACGGGACACGGTACGTCCCACGTGTGGTGGGAGCCTGCCGAGGCGCTGCTCTGAAGACAGGCAGGATGGGTGCGTGCTTAGTTCTTTGTCCCCAGAGTCACCAACTGCACCCGTCACTGTCTGCGATGACGACACTTTGTCCCTTTGGGCCCAGGCGGCTTCCAGAGAGGTGGTGCATGTTCCGTGCAAGAGGCACCCTGTCCCGTGACACAGTATGACTTTTTATGCACAAAATCCTGGAAATCCTGGATCCTGGATGTCAGGGTTACACCACACGAACGAACTATGCAACGGAAAGACTGTGATAAAGTGTGGCCCTCCTTCTCCCCTCCTCATTCACGGAAGGGCCTGGGCAGCCAGGCCCTGTTGTCCCAGGGAGGCATGGGCCCCACATCTCTGTGCCTTTTCTCCAAAAATGCCGCTTGAAAACAAAAAGTAAAAACAAAAAACAGGAGGTTTTAGGACCCTGTGTCAATTATATAAAAAAATCCAAACGGTTTGCCCTTCCGCACCAGAAACGAGAGGCAGTTACTAGCTGTCGTCCGCCGGCTTATTTGAAAGCTGGGACTGTCACCTCTGAAACGACACGTCCTTCTGTATTTCCTGAAGTCTCACCCCACACTCGTCCACCCTGCCCCGGGGGAGTCAGTCTCCAACCAAAAAACAAAAACAAAAACAAAACCAAAAAACCAAAAACCACCATGAGGTGCAAACGGATTCTGGATTATTTAAATACAGGAGGTAAAAGGAAACAAAAGAGAACCAAAATGATGCTGTTACTGGAAGGTCTGTTAGAGAAAGTCTGGGCAGAATTCAATCTTCCTACATTTGGCAAGAGGGGACAATTGTTAGTAACTCCTCTGTGGTGAGGACAACCAGCTTCCTGCTGTCTCTGGACTCAGTCGCTTCAGATGCACAAATATTTAGCATTAAGGTGGAAAAATGGGGCAGTGGGAGGTCACCATACCAGAGGGTCAGCCGTACACGGAGGAAGGTTCTCCACAATAAGCACGTACGTGGGCGTCCAGACTCCTCTTTAACCATGTGAGGGGTGACCTCTAGTTACGGGATAGCCGCGCGATAATCCGATGACCGTGTGCACAACGTGAACACCCGTGCCCACACACCGCAGATACCTAGGTCCCAGCTCCCAATCGGCCAAGTCAGCCGCAGCGGAGGAGACCGACGGCTTCTTCCCAAACCAAGAGGCTTTCTTGGGTCCCAGGGCTACACGGCATAAAGCAAATACCTAACAGAAAGACTGTGATAAGGCATGAGCCCTCCCTTCTCCGCAAGAGACTTTCTCAGTTTGGAAAGGGCCCCCATTCACCTGTGTTTGCACAGCATATACAACTGTGCTAAGACAAAGCGAGGTGAGCAGATGCTTCACGGACACCCAAGCAGGGTTCGCTTTGCCCTGTGAGCACCTGTGAGTCTCAACTTGGACGAGCGGCGGACTGGCAGGTGTATGACCGGTGGGAGCAACCCTCGGGGCCGCTCTCAGAGCTCATACTGCAAGAGACTGAAAAGCTCTAGTTCATCTTAAATAACACTGACAGCTGCCATTAACACTCCCCTCTGAGATTTGTCATCATCCTGAGTCACCACAGGAAAAATCGTGGGAGTAGATATCCTGTTACATTTTTTTCCTCTTTGGTAAAGTATGGAAAAGGAAAAATGTGTTGATAGTTTGTGTGTTTTTCTTCTTTTAAGCAAAATCCAAGTAAGAACATTTAGAACAATCTGAAAAAGGCGGCTGCTCACCTGATCACACGTATACTGCTAAAAACAGGTAAGCTATCACACACGGACCCCGCCGGCACCACTGAGGTGGGCCCACGGAGCTGCGAGGTCACGACTGGTTTGCCAAAGGGCCCTTCTACACTAAAGAGAGGGTGCTGGGGCCACGCAGGGGATGAAGCTTTGGGGTTGGCCCCAATAATGTCGGGGTCCAATAACCAGAGTCAGTGAGTCAGGGGTGCTGTGGGTTCCTACCACGAGGCCAGGACGGAACGGGGTCCCGGAGATGAAATGTTAGGTAAACAACCATGTGATATGTGGTTTTTTACATGCGTGTGCCGTGCCCATCTTTGGGGCAACAAGAAAAGCTGGTGAATTACTCCGTCTGGGATGTGTGATGGAGAGGAGGGGGGCAGGCTGGCCAGCCACCTGGCTATGGAATGAACAGGACAGGACTTACGTCCTCTCCCAATGCAGTCACCATGCCTCCAACCTGCACGAGACTCTGCTGGTGAGCCTGGCTCCCTGCTCCACTCCCGCTCCTACAACCCAAGTCTCTGCAGGCAGTGGAGGCATTGACATGCCTCCCAACTAAGTGTGGACCCCAAACTCCTTGTCGGTCTCTCTATCTGCGAACAGCCTCCTTCCTCTGACTCACTGTGCCCAGCCGCTGGGACCGCCTGGTCCCTCTAGGACTTCTGGTGCATCCTCTGCCTCTGTTCCCTCCTCCAGAAACGCTCAGCCCCAAGGCCTGACCCCGCCCCCCCAGGACCTGTCTGGAGCTCAGTCTTCCACAGCAAAGCAGTCCCCATCATACCTTCCTGCTTTATTTTCTGCATAGCGCTCTCCTACATGAAATCATCTTGCCTGTGTATTTACTTGAGGGCTTTTGCCTCTCCTTCCGGAAGGTGACTCCACGAGCAAAGGAAAATACAAGCAGAAAAGCCTAGGGAAGTCCTGGGTCCAAAGCAGGAGCTCAGTAAACTTTTGTTGGATGGAAGCTCAAAGCTTGCTGAACGGTGACCCTGAAGAAACAAGTACCTTGGAGAGCACCTCGCTCAGTTCCCAGGTCTTTCCTCCCAGCCTGGAGCCCACCCTTCCCTACACACAGAGCTGACTCAGAGGGCAGGGGCCCCTCCTCCAGAAGGAGACGCCAATGCTTGAGGCTCTGGCGGCCGTCTTTCTTGCTCTCCAGTTAACTCCCAAGCATACGGATGACTACTCGAACCCTTCAGGTAATTGCAGTGCAAGCTGAAAGTAAATCGGGCAGAGTGGGCTCTCGGTCGAATGAGACGTGTGAATTACCAGCAGTGTCCCAGTGAGGATGCCTTACGCCGCTGTTACAGATCTGACACCTGGGGACTCCATCAGTAACGGCTTCTTCGACGACGCAGACCTCTTTCAGCCCGTACTACATTAAGCTGAGTAAAAATTAAATGCTGACCGTTCAGTGACACTTTATATTCCCAAGGAAACATGGCTAGTGAATTGTAGGGGCTAACACTGTGTTTAAAAACTGGAGACTTCGGGTTTCACTCTGTTAGAAATCACAAGGTGGTGTCACTGGCCGTGTTAAAGCTAGAAACAAAAGAAGAAAATGATGCACCTGTCGCCCACTGTCCGTTTCACTGGGGTAGAAATGCCACCTGGATGGACGAATGCATCCACTAATATGTCAACAAGAAGGGGAACAAATTAGGACCGGTACAAAATGCACACACAAATCTACTTATGTTTCTCATCAGGAGAATGTTAATTCTTAGAAGAATTTGATTGTTCACCAAGACGTGGGTAGGAATCAGAAAGGACAGAGAAAGCACTTCTGCTCCCAGCATCACTAAGCCAAAGGCTTTCTAGCCTCGACCCTTAGTACAGTCTTTCTCGTTACCCAGCAGAATCTTACACTGACTCATGCTGGGTCCCTGTTCTACCCGTAAATTAGTAGTGATTACTACCAGTGATTAAGTGTCCCATAACTCCCCTGATTTTGTCCCTGACTTCGTATTACCAATTTTAAACTTACAGAAAGCCTTATTCTGAGCGTGTGTCTATGAATTTGTGTTAGCACTGTAGACATAACCAAGAAATTAAAATATTAAAATTGAACACAAGACGCTAGGAAGCAAGGACTCAGCCAAAAACGACAATGAAAACCTAACACGAGAAATGTCAGGACATATAAAACTTTATAAATTAATGAGCCACAGGAGAAGCAACCCCTTCCTTCTTTTGGCAGAGTGGCCCCTGGCTACCTGGTCACCGGGAAAAATGGCAAACCTAAAACCAAGAACACTGGAGGACATTCACAAGAAAGGAAGAGACACAGAATTTCCCTGAGTTGTGTCTTCTCTCTCTCTCTCTCTCTCTCTCTCTCTCTCTCTCTCCATTTTAACAACCTCAACATATATCTGTGTTTTATAGCAAATTACATCAAATCCTTTTGGAATGTGGACAGAAGAATGACAAACAAATATGGAAACCCGACAGACTAGCTAAGCAATTCCCAAAGCAGGACAGACGTGCACATTGAGAGCGTAATCAGTGGGCTCTCCCTCGCTGTGATCCTGGGGAGGGGGGGGGGACCCTGAGAGCAGGACCCTTCAAAGAAGAGCACAAAACACGGACAAAGAGCAAGGCACCATTTGGCGGGTGCACCCCCTGTCCTACGAGGCCAGCATGATCTCCTCTCCCTCTGTCAGGCCCTCCCTCTGCCTCCCATTTCTGCTCTCACAGAACTTTGGGGAAGTCCTTGTCACCCGCTAAGGTCTGTCATGCGTCCATGGCTTCGTCCAGAGTCGTTCTTCCTCCTGGACTCTGCTGTCTTCACTCTCCACGCAGACACACTGCTTTACATCTGAGTCGAGTCTGTGTCTCAGGGAGCCTCTTGCCGTTGGGGTATTTTTCATCTCCACCCCTATAGAGTCTAGCCTTGGGCACTCTTCCAGCCAGTGTGACTGTCACGGCAGTGATGGGCACTCTGCCACGTGACGTGGACACAATGGCACATGCCATCTTGGATCATAAAGCCTAGGGATCATGCATCCAAAGTCAGTCCTCGGCAAGTCATAGTTACAAGAACAACGAACAACTTCGGCCAGGATGCCACAGTGGAGACGACACGAAGCGGACCCACAACAAGTCTGTGAGCAAGACAGACACCTTCTCCTCGGGACCGAGTGGGGTCACGTGGTGGTCAGCCCCAACTCACTGACGCCGACCGATACGGGAGCGATCGAAGGTTTTTATGCTGGAATGGGGCGCAGGGGGCAGGGAGACTGGGGAATAATTACGCAAGCTCCTGCCGCAGGGTCTTACACGCACGTACTAGCTCCCTGAACATGTCCCACCTGTTGGATGCGATCAGTCTAGGTTCTCACACGGACACATGGCATCCGCACGCGCACACCTGCACACGCGTTTTCCCGCAGAACCGTTCAAGAGTTCTAGTTAAATATTGCTCTTCTCATGTTCTTGGCTCCCAGCCAAGCTCTTGATACAATCTGAATGAAGATTCGTTTTTGGCAAGGACGGCTAACCTGAAGTTTCTTTTACCTTAATTCATAACCATTTTGGGTCTCACGTTCCAGCCTAGACCAGACACTCAGCTACTTTTCCACGTTACACTTGCCAACAGAAAACACTCCTCGAGAGCACCGTGCCTTCCAAACAAGCACAGTCCGCCCCCGCCCCCCAGCAGAGCCCTACGATGACACCACACCCCAGTCTGTGTGCCCCCCAAGGAAGCAGGCAGGGCAGCACTCCCGTTTTCTGAGGGGTCAGTGAGGTCCTTCGTGAGGGCCAGAGAAAATGCAAATCTGACAGCGTTGGGTCAAGGAGGGAGGATTTCAAATATTCAGGATCCTTAAATTCCTTTAAAAAAAAAAAAAAAGGCTAACTGTACAGTTGGGTAAATTTCACTTTACATCTGGCCAGGAATGCCAGGCAGAATTTATCCACCCGGGAATTTATCCGCTGTTCCTAACCGGGCGCCCACAGGCCCCGTGGTTGTGAGGGAAGTGCTTTCAAGTTCAGAGATGACCAGAGGGGTGGTCGTGCGGGGCCGTCCTCCCTCCCCGTCCATCTTTCCACCACGGCAGAGCAAACAGTCTGAACCGTACCGCCCGATGGTTACAATCCACGCTCTCCCGGGAAGCCGAGGCTCGCCGTCCTTCAGACCCGAGGCGCCTAGCTGGTCGTAATCCATAATCCTACACAACGTCACCACTGCCAGCAGGCCTCACGGACGGCGGCCTTATGCATTTTGAAGAGTTTTATGAATTCCAGATCCTTGGATTAAGCAATCAGGCTTCAGTGTGCACCCTGCCATCCACCAGCGCCCCAGGCAGGAAAAGGCACCGCTCGTCCCTAGAAAATACTTACCCCGGAGCCTGCTCGGATGAGGCTGGCGTGTCCAAGCCTTGCACACTCGGTCTCCGGTCCATCGCTATGCAGCCTTCTCCCTCTCGCCTTGAAGACGCCGTGCATGAAAAATGGCCCTGAACACGCAAGCAACGTATGGGTTTACGAGACCTCTGCCAGCCACTTCTGATCACTCAGCCTCCTGTTAACAGGACACAGCCATCAGCCCACAACCGTGTTCACCGTCGTAGAAGAAAGCGCGTCGGCCGTGGAATGATATACTTGCCAGCGGACTCATCAGCCAGTGTCCAAGACGGCTGAGAGTCCCGATCTCCTTCCTTAACCTAAGTTTACGTTCGATAAGATACATCGCACCCAAGCGTGTGCAGCTTTCTCCTGGCAGGTCAGCACACAGCAGTGAGGCCATGTTTTGGCTGTTCCCCAGCTCTCTGATTTGGTCAGTATTTCGCCGGAAGATCGTTTTCTTGGTCACCGGGGTCATGGATGTCTCCAGTTATACAGCTGAAGTTAAAGCTCAATAAAAACAGTGGCAATGACTGACATTTACGGGGCAAAGCGATGTGCCCCATTTCGTGCTGAGCACTGCCCCCCACCGATCAATCACTGCCAACGGCAGCACCTCCACCAGCGAGGTCCTTCCTCGGAAATGTGGGAACTTGCACGGAGGCGCCCATAATACCAGCCACTCAATGGGGAGCATCCGCCTGGTGCTTCCCCCGCATCACCCTGAGCACAGAAGCGTGTCAAGGGATCCTGCCTTTCCGGAGAGGGGGGCAGACAGACCCGGGGTTTATCCCACTCCCCTTCACGGGACCACCTCAGGCTGCTGCCGCCCGATGGGAAAATGTCTGGTCCCATGGAAGACACAAGAAGCATCTCAGAGTTCACAGTCTAAACCCAATCACGCAGCTTTGGCCAGTGCAGCCCTCACAGGGCCACGCACTAGACAGGATGATTTGTACCCAGCGTGCAGGGCTTTATAAGGAAACGGCAGCAAACATAACCAAAAAGGGCAAGGAACCATGGTTTCCTTGATGGCATATTCTAAATTCCTGGCCCAGCAGTTACCGAAGGATGAGTAACTTCAATACACAAGTCTGTGTAGAATCAGTTCTAGAAAATCCAAAATGCCATCCTGCAGACAGACCCCTCTCACGATATCCCCAACAGACGGGCGCCCGGCCTTGGCTCACTAGCCCAAGTGAGTTCCCTGGTTCCTTGTGCGGTCGACTGGAGCGTTGGCGTGTGGCCCACACCGGAAGGCTCTGGTGGGAGTGACTTCTCTGTACGTTCGTGGAAAACCATCTCCTGGACGTCGACTGCTGGCTTCCGTGACCTCGGGGCCAGAATGGGTCTGTGCCAACCTCCCACCCTCCTCCACAAGCGGCTGGCCTCCCTCCCTCACTCATTCTTCCTCCCTGCCCCTGGACCCTCTCGTTGGGATTACTCGTATTGTACAGTCACATAGTATTTTCCAGTCTCCCATTCAATTTCAGGTTTTAATGATGGGATTACACTTACCTGGGATTTTAAATTATGTCAAAGAGGCTTTCTGGGAATTATGATTTCTTAATTAACTCATCTTCTTAAACTCGGTTAATACTCTTTATATTCATAAAATGAACTCGGAAGCAATGAGATGGCATTTAAAATCTGCAAGCAAATAACTCTTTAAAGGTTGTGACTAATTCAGAGGGCTTTTCCCCTCAAACATCCTGCACTGGTTGCTCTAGATTCACTACTCTAATCCAGCCTGGGGAGGGGCCCTTCTCAAATCCTGCATCAGATGATAAATCCCCGAGCCATACGATGCCCAGCTATGCCTGGCAGGGAAGGGGTCTGAGCTCGAGGAAGCCCCAGGGTGTCCACGTAACAGGTGTGGGGAGAGGCAAGGACCCGCAACGCGTGTGTCCCAATCTGCTTTGGAATCCTTTGCGAATTCCCACAGTCTGTCTCGCCGAGTCCAACATGAGCCAGTTTTTATCTAGACCACTTCTTCTGAGAGGGCCTCTTGTTCAAGACCAATTACATAAAATCTCTTCAAGTCCGTATCGTTTAACGACGAAACACTTCAAAACCAAAAAAAAAAGTGTAAGAAATAATCACACACACGCACACACACTCACCCCACCTAATTGAACAAATGAGGGCACACGCCATATGCACTTCAGATCTCCAGGAACGATCACACATCCCAGTGGGAGCTCCCTGGGCCCACCCTCCTCCGTCCTGGCCTCTTCTGGCAAGGCAGAAACCACCACTTGGAAATTGGTTTGTGTCTCCTCTCTTCATTCCCATGCTTTTGTTCCGCATGGACATATAATCTGAATATATTTGATCGAGTATTCGATCAAATATATTTGAGGGTATTTCAAAACATCATCTAAATGGTACCATTTGGTCAATATCATTCTGCAATTTTTGTATACCATTATGTTAGACATTTATCCACGGGGACACGGATACACAGTTTATCACAGAATCACACTGTTTGAATGTATCACAGTTTACATATTTATTCTCCTATCATCAGACATTTTGGTTTTCTTCTGTTTGCTTTTGTTTCCCCCCCCCCCCCCATTTTGAACAATACAGCAGTAAATACCCTGTGTGTTCTCTGTGGGGATGTGTTCAAGAATGTCTCCAGGGGATACACCTGGAAGCAGCGAATTCGCTTTAGGACTTCCATGCACATAAAACGAAGGATGAGATTTCCTCTAAGATGCTCAGTCTTCCGATGCTGTTATTGTGGCCCTAAGGATAGTTTAATGATTAAAGAACAAACACTTTCTGGAGAACCATTAGTATAATTAAAAAGTCTCCCTCCAATTTCAACTAAAATCTTTGGTGTTGTGCAACTCTTGAAATGATTATTAAAAATGAACAGTAATGGCCAGTGAGTGTGGAGAGGCACAGATGACTCAGCAATGGGCAGACCCGCCGGGGTCTGCGGGGGAGGGGCAAATGAAACCGGAAGAGCCCAGCCCTGAAGCCCTGTGGTGGCCTGGCCAATTCTCCGGTCCCCATTCTTCAGGACGACACGAATTCACGGTGAGAAGACCCACCATACTCGTCCTCCTACTTTATTTCTTGCCCGAGTCTTACAACCATTCCATCCGTCAAGACGGAATGTTCTCCTCTGAGGTCCTAGGTGCACAGACTTTTCTGATTTTCTGAAAACCTCTGATTTTCTTCTCCTCCACCTTTCCCCAACATCTCTCCTTAAAGTATCTCGATAGCTTGAACTTTTGAATGAGTTTTGAAGCAAAGTGCATGGAAAGGCAAAGGCTGAACCACTGCTCTACAAAATGGCTGATGTTCTTCTTCTTGGTCAAACCAAAAGGGTGAACCTAGCCCCATGGCGTTCTTGGGGACAGCTAGAGGTGATTCCAACGATCAAATCTCTCCTTGTCCGTGGCTGCCCTGCAAGCCCACCACCCTCTCGCCCAGCCCTGTGACCAAAACCTTGCAGAAGACCCCAACGAGGAATAGGAGTCCTTGGATATTTGCTCAGTTAATAAGAAAACTATAATGGTATTATGAGATAACCAAACTAATTAACCCCCTGCAGTTTGAGAAAACTAAAAACTCCGGGGCAGAAACTCACACACACACTGCAAAATTACCAGAGGAAGGAAGGAAGGAAGAAGGAAGTGCCTTTCCTACCCTCACAGCAGCGCAAATCATCGATGCAGCATGGGTTGAGAGAGGAGGAGAAAGCACACACAGGAAGGGAAAACTCACAGCTCAAAGAAACAGAAATATCCAAGATGACAGAAGTCACGGAATGGGACGTCAGGCCTTCCAAACGGGGAGCACGTGGTGTGAAAGAGTGGAAGGGACGCCATTCTATCTATACACTGTCATCCCCATCCCCATCCCCATCGTTACCATTAGCGTCTTCTTTATCATTGTTACCATTATTCTCTTCGTCACCCTCCTCGTTATCATTTTCCTTCTCATCCTCACCTATACCATCATCACCATCACCACCCCCACCACCACCCGGCAAAGCAGGGCGCCAGCCATAGCCAGGAAACGACGCATCAGCCTCTCAGGCATCCCTGGGAGGCATTTTCCTGGACCACCCCCCCTCACAGTGGAGCCCTGGCCACTCAGAGAGCAACGGTGGCTCACCCAGGGCAAGGAGAGTGGAGCCGGGATTCCACCCCTCACCAGTTTTCTCAAGCTGTCAGCCTCAGAGACCGAAGGGGCGTGGCTGTTTCCCATCGGCCCGACTGAGGCCAGAATCTCCGTGCCCCCCAGACCGCCTGTCCTCACCTCCACGTGTGAGTGGATTCACCGCTACAGGGTTTTGTTGCCATGGGAGGAAGAGAAGAGAGACCTCTACCTACAAGGTCTCATAGTGAACACAGGGCAATCAGGCCCTGGGACCTCAGAGTCAGCTGAGTGCCAGTGACTCGGGGCCACCTGCCCTCTGCAGGAAGGAGTGGAGATTCCACACCGACAGCCTCCCCTGGTTCCTGTTAAAAAAGAAGCTGGTCTCCGCATGGACAGAATCCCGGGAGGTACTCCCTCCTCCCCCACAATACTCAGTGAGGACCTACCAGGCACGCAGGATGGGCACGACCAAGGGAGACGGGAAGAGGCCCGTGCAAAGGCCTTCCTGGAAGGGGACCAAGAAGGGACCGAAGAAAGACCATGTGCTGTGCTGGGGAACAGGTGCCAAGAGGTAACAGACCCCCGAAGGAGACAGGGTGGAGCACTCGGATTTCGCCACACCACTGCTGATGCTGGAGGAGGCAGGGGAGGAAGCACACCTACTGTGTGCCGGGCACGGTGCCATGTGTGATGCACACGTCACCACACCGCATCTGCAAGCTGACCAGTGAGTGAGGCGGGTCCTGCTCTAACCCCCACCGGAGAGAGAAGACAAGGCTCGGTGAGCTGACATGATCCTCTGGACCTCACAGCTGGGAAGTGGGTCCGTTTGGGTCCCGTGGGATTGAGGCAGGTGGCGACGGGGGGAGGTGCCCCGAAAAGGAGATGCCCCCAGTGGGGGTGATCGACAGAGCAGGACCTCCTCCCAAGACGGCATCAGAACTGGGCCAGATAACGAGGAAAAGGCAGACCTCCTCACTGGCAGGCAAGTCGCTCGGGGGCGACCGTGCTGGGGGCGGGATGGAGTGGCTGCTTTTATCAGAAGACAGACTGACAGACTGAGTCGGGGCCGTCTGTCCACAGACACCTGCATCTGCCTCAAGGACTCTAACCAGATCGGAGAGGTAGAGACAGAGTCACCAGCAGGGAGAGACAGTGGCCGGTGGCCAGCCACTACCAAGGTCACCCTTTAAGGAACCAGACTCAAGAGCACTTTACAGCTTACCCCAAACGCTGCCAGGAGCAAGCCGTGAGCCCCTGGCTCCGGGCCCGGGAGGAGGCGCAGGTGAGACTCACTGTGCCCTCCAGGAACCACACCTTGTACATCACAGAGAAACTGCGATTAAAATTTCTCAATATCAAACCAATCGATTCGTCTGGAATCTTAAAGAGCTTCGTACGCGCCTTACTCCTAAGTTTTCGAACAAAGCGGACGTAATTACCTTCGATCTCCCTTGGACCAGATAGCGGCAACTCAACCGTCACGGGGACCACAGACAAAATTGCTGACCCGGCCCTGCTCGTCTTCGCACGCTGGCTGGGCCGCTAGGGGGAGAATCGATAGAAATACGTCGACATCTGTCCACAGCCACGCGGCCTCTGCTCTCGGCCCTCGCGGAGGTGTCACCCCCACGCGAGAGGGCGTCTTCAGATATGCTTGATCTCATCAGCTTCCCGCGGCAGCACTGTCGCGGCCACCGTGCTTATTAAGAAGACGCAGAACGCCTCTCGCCTCTGTTGACAGGTCTTTGAGACTTAACGGCGACTGAAGGCTCGGGCAGCCCCTGAGCGGACTTCACGTGGGGAGGGCGGTCTGGGGGACCCTCCTCCTTGTCCTCCGGGAGTGTTTCCTGGACGCCGTGCGGTCTTTCGCCCTGCACCAGGAAGGCACGTCTCCTGTCCACACCCCGAGGTGCGCGCCCCGTGGGCAGCCTCAGAATCCTGTCCGAGGTGAGACAGGCACGTCCAATGCTGCCACTCGATGCCCATTCATCCAGCGCGGTTTGGGTACCTGCTGTGCGCCACGAGCCAACAGATGCCTGTCTGCTACAGAGTGTCCCCTCCCGTGGAGGGAGCAGACAGCAAACACGTCAACGAAGGGGTCAGTTTCAGAGGCTATCTGTGCAGGGAGCAGAGCAGGGTGACCGCTTCAGACAACTGATACCCGGAGAGGTGGCTCCTGAGCTGAGACCCGAGAGGACGCCAGCTTGGCGGGGGTGGGGGCCAAGGGAGAGGGCACACAGGCGCCATGCAGAATCACCGGGCAGGGCTCCAGGGGAGGAGAGCAGGGGCGAGACGGGCAGGAGTGTGAACGTGAAGGGGCCTGGGGGTCCCCTCCTCATGCAGTGGGAGCTGGGGGCCTGGACACCAGGCTTTCTTCCCAATAGCTTAATCGAAATATAATTTATACACCAAACAGCCCATCCATTGCAAGCACAAGCCACGGTGGTTTTTAGTTCATTTCTAGAGCTATGCCACCATCACCGCCACCTAATTCCAGAACATTCCACCATCAGAGTCACTCGCCATCTCCCCACACCCCAGCACTGGAGACCACTGAGCTGCCTTCTGTCTCTACACGTCACTTGTTCCAGACCTTTCACAGGAACGGGACCCTGAACTGCTATGACGCCCGCCCGCACTGAGCCTAGTGTTCTCAACTACAGTCGTGCTGGGGCGTCTATCGGGACTCATCCTTTTTATGACCACATCACGTCCCCTTGTATGGACTTGCCACCTGTTGTCCACCCGTTCACCTGCTGACAGGCGTCTGGGTGGTTTGCACTTGAGCTGATGTGACCACCGTGCCCAAGTCTTTGCCCGCCCTTGGGCCTCCTCCCCTCGGGAGCACACAGGGGTCACAGGGGCTCTGGATCTGCCCTTACGAAGCCACATTGGAACAGGAGCTCTGGCTGCTGGGTGGAGACCAGCTGTGGGCAGCGCACGGGGGGGGGGGCGGGGGGCAGAGCCCTGCTCAGCGGCCGCGAGGGTGTGGCTCTCAAAAGCATTCTGGGTGTGACGCAGTTTGCTGGGGGGGGGGGATGAGGGAGAGTGAGGGCATCGGGACCGTCCTCATGTGTGAGCCAGCGGGTCCTGGAGGCTGTCCCACCTCCTGCTTCTCTAGTCCAGATGGGCAATTCCAGGGGGCATCCAGGTGCACGTGTGTGTGCACACACATACACGTGCACGTTTATACACACACGTGATGGGCACATGCACACACTTATACACATATGCGCATATACACAAATACACAGCATATAACACACATACACATAGATATCCACGTACACATATACACGTGCACACACACACGTTTACACACACACGATGGACATGTGCATACACATACACACACAACCATACACACATATACACACATATGTGCATATACACACATACACACAGATACCCATATGCACATGTACACATACACACAGGCACACACACACACAGACGCATAAAGATGTACATACCCACAAGCACACACACAGAACACACACGCACACAAACACACACGTACCCAGATCCATCCCTCAAGATCTCGGACCCGGAGGCTGTGTGAGCATCCTGAAGTGCACGCCGTTGGCTTGTGAAGCCCAGCCCCGCATGGGAGTCACGTGCCATCTCTCAGGTAAGGACACTGATGCTCTGGGGCCATGGGACGTCCCCAGACCGCCTCCGTCCCTGTGATGTGCTAGGTGAACGGGCCGTCCAATCAGCCGAGCCTTTCCCTAACGAGCCCACAGCCTTTAGGACACTACAGCTGGCAGCTTGGCCGCAGAGCCAGGGGGGGTGAGCACACGGCGTGTCATTGGGCAGGGGGCGTGTAGAGGCACGGGGGCATCCCGAGGAGAGGAGGGGGAAACTGAGGGAGACGGCAGTGAACGGGGGCTCCCGCCGGACTCATCTGCCCGAGGCTCTGGGAGAGAGGTCACCCCCGCAGCCATGCGAGGCAGGCCTCCCGGTCACGGGACACACGGTCACACTCACGAATGGAGCCGCCGGCCCCCGGCCCATCAGGCAGGAGCAGCCGGCCGGGGGCTCTGTCAGCAGAGAGCGCAAGCCTTGAGCACAATCTTAAAACGCGTTCGCGCCAGTCAAAAAATACTGAAAGTCAAGAGGTAAGACTGATTTTACTAGAGTGTTTTATTCAGCCCAACGCAGCCAACGTGGTATCGTTCACACATGTCCTGTATACAGTGCTGTTAGCGGAGGCCCTTCCCTCTCTCCTGCTGCGTCTCAGATGCCAGCCTGCACCGCGCTGACCCGGTGCTCCGGGAGCGTCCCTGGAGGCTGGGCCCCCTGGTCCGGGAAGACGAAGGTTTCGAGCTCGGGTGCAGAAGACTCCACCGTAAAGCGAACGAGGGAGGGGAGAGTAGCCCTTCTCGGCAAATCTGAGCGTTATCGGTCCCAGTGCCTCCCCGGAGCTGCAGGAAGGGGGCTGAGGTCACGAAACGCGAACGCCAATGCCCGTTACCAGCCGTAAGGAGCACACGTGTCATGCTTTGCCCGAGCAAGGGCAGGAACGTGCCACTGTGTGACCTCGCGTGGGGATTTGACCCTCGGAGCCTGAACGTCACCTGCAAAGTAGGGATGACAGCTGTGCCCATCTCTCAGGGTGGCAAGGCTCACGTAAGATTACCTGTGACGCAGCCAGGGCCAGACGGGCTTTGATAATGAGCAGGACGCAGTTTCAGGAAGGGAGGGCAACAGGAGGGAGGCTGGGCTGGCTGGACAAAGGCTCGGGGAGGCGGCCCCGAAGGGCGCAGTCTAGAGCACGTCTTGGGGTCAGGCCCATCCTGGGGGAGTTTTGCCTCCCCTGCCCCTACCTTCCCTCTGGAGCCCACCTGTGCCCTGAGCTGTGGCCGGAGCCCCACCCCCAACCCAGGCTGCCCCACCCCTGGCCAGGTGGGGCAGGCAGAGTCCTCCAGAAGGGGCACGTCCTGGGGCAGCGGCAAGGAGGCTGCCCTCCCACCTAGCAAGGGGCCCCGCATCCAGCCACTCATTCCCAAACGGCAACGCTGCAGCCTCTAGACTCTGAGACCACCCCCAGACACAGCAGGCAAGGTGCCTGCCCCCGGCACTTGCCATCTAGGGGAAGAGGACCCCAGAGAGGAAACGGTGACCACAGCAACTGCTCTAGGGCCGAGGACGGTGCCCTGCCTGCAGGTGCCAGTGTCTGGGGATGAGGGGGGCCGGCCGGAGGGCACGGCCGTGGGCGGCATTCCAGAAGAAGGGAACAGGGAATAGAGCAGGTGCAACGGCAGCAAAGGCGGGAACGTTCCACCTGCAAGGGAGGGGTGGGAGGCCTGCCCCCTCGCAACGCTCCCCCAAACGCAACCAGAGGACAAGCAACCCAAGGGCCTGTGGAAGGGCAAGGGCCCCCGAGCTGGGCGCAGTGAACCCAAGCCCCATTCGGTCTCTTCGGGTCTCGGGGGCCGCACGTGCTGAGTGGTGGTTCAGGAGCCGCGTGGAGTTATGTTTGTTTTCGCAGCAGGCCGTCCAGACGGCACAGACTTTAATCCTGAGCCACTCCGACTCAGGGGCAATAAACCACGTTATTGCACGCCTCGCCTGAAATGTCAACGCAGGGCTTTGGCAGACACACCAGGCATCTGGGCCACGGAAGGTGGCTCCGCTCACTGCAGGGCCACGCAGTGGCCCCCTTCCCGTCCCACCACGGGCCCCGGACGCCCCAGGCCGCCTCCACCCGCACACGGGCCCACGTACACGGGCAGGGACGCTTTGGGCCACGCTGATCTCCTCCCTAACCGGCCGCAAGCGGCCTGGCCCGGCTGTCTGGCCGCCAGTGCGGTAAAAAAAGCCACTGCTGGGGTCTCCTGAAGCCAGAGTCTCAGGAGCGCCCCTTACGGCCGCACCCCTGCAACGCCCACCCTGGGGGACTGCGACTTTGACTCTGGGAATGTTCAGTGTGTGAATGCCAGTGGTGGCCACGCCTGTGCCCGTTTCTCTTCATCAGAGTTGTGCGACACCCCTAAAAATAACCCCCGCTCTCGGAGGGCCGGCCAGCAGTCTCTGCCCCGGGAGGCTCGTGGGAGTGAAGCACCAACACCCTTGACAAGTACATGTCCGGCCTGGGCCAAAAATAAAGACACCCCAGCGCACAGAGGGAGAGGCCGAGGCTTTGTTTCAGAATAACGCTGGGCAGGATCAAGGCCTGTGAAGGGAAGAAAATCTCAGATCTGTGTGGTAAAGAGCACTGAGATCGCAGGCTCGTCCCGAAGTAGCTGGACATCTGAGAGCACGGGGGAGGGGGAGCCCAGGAGGGCTGGGGCCACCGGGGGAAGGGGAAGGACAGCCACCGAGACAGGGCATCTCTCACCGCCAGATGCACAAGAGCAGAGCCCAGAGCATACAAGAGGCACGCGGGGGCGACATGTCAGAGTGCCCAAGTTAGCCACAGATGGAGCCTGTGCGGGTGAAGAGCCTCTGGGGGCGACCCCATCCGGCGGCCTGAGGGTACGCAGCCTGGGCAGACAACGCAAAGACACACGGACCACTGGTGGCCCAAGGGACCCACTAGGAATCGCCCCGTTGCCGGCGAGACGGGAAGGAGACCCAGGGGTGGTGCCCCCCTCATGGCTCAGGGAGGTGCGCCGTGCTGCGGCCACGACGGGGACATCTGACCCCCACGCAGGTGCTCTGGGTACTCTGCTGTCTTCCCCGCCCAGGGCACGGGAGGGAGCACCTGGCATCGGGAACCCCGCCTGGCGGGCCAGCATCGCGGGAGGGGTCTCGGATCCTGTGCGGACACAGCTGGACCTGATGGCTCCCAAGCCACCACCACGGTGGAAACCTGGTGCCGCCCCGCAAACACGGGGTCCCCCTCGGCCACCAGACGTGCATTTCCCAGGCTTCTCACCAGAGAAGCCCTAAGACAAGCCCACCTTCCGTCGGGCTCTGCTGTGATGAGAACAGTTACGGAAACAGGGCCGGTGGAGGGGGATGCGGTCGGAAAGGGCTGGTGCCTGTTCAGCGCGTGTCCATCTTACCAGCCACGACTGGCCCCTGCCACTGGTCACGAGCTCCTCGGGGCCGGCCCGCGCCCGGGCCTGGCCTTGGTGCTGCAGATGCGTGGCAGGGAAGCGGACAGATAGCAGCACCTTCCCACGTGGGGCTTCTAGTCTCACTTCTCTCTGAAGAGTCTCTTCGGGCCCTCCACAAATGCTTACCAAGGGCTCCTGGAGCCGGGCACCATTCAGCGCCAAGGACGACAGCCAGGGCTCACGGTCCAGGGGGATGAGAGAAATAATTAAGCCAGACGGTTTCTGGCAGGGATTACTGTCAGAAATGAAACCACGTGGCGAGCCAACGCCTGCTGTCATCTGGGGCTGGGGCGCTGGCTGAGATACGAACAACAAGGACCACCCGTGGCCAGAGTGGGGGGGGGCATTCCAGTTCTTGAGGACAAGCTGGACAAGTGTGGGGAACAGACAGGACCAGGTGGCGGGCACGCAGCGGCTGTGGGGAAATGTGCCAGGGCCGGGCCAGGTGGCAAATGTGTGCACGTGTTTGCCAAGCACGGTGGGGCTGGGCAGGGCAGGAACAGGATGGGATTCAGGCTTTTTAAATGACCCCTCAGACCAGTGTGGGCAATGGATTCGGGGGCAAGACGGGATGTGCTGAGGGGTGTGTGGTCATCCCAGGGGAGGGGAAGCGGAGACGGTGTAGAAGTGGCCACGGCAGGATGCAGCCCGCGGTAAGCTGGGAGGGACGGGGGCACAGATCTCTCCTGCAGCAAGCCTCTGGAGGCTGCGGGGAGATCGGCTCTTACACACATGCTGCTGACAGCGTAAACCACACAGTACGGCCACAGACAGCATCCACCCAGACATAAAAGGCACAGGCCCTGGGACTCAGCCGTTCCGATTCTGGGAAGTGATTCTGTGAGATGTTCCTGGATGCGCAGGACTATTTCTACAAGGAAACTGGTAATAAACGACTCCCTGTCTGGCAGGAGCCGCCTCAGGCACGGGCAGAGCACCCACAGGACCGGATGCCAGGCAGCTACTGAAGAGAACGAGGCAGAGGGGCGCCTGGCGGGGCTCAGTCGGTTGTCAGACCAGCTCAGATCACGATCTCGCAGTCTGTGAGTTCAAGCCCCGCGTCGGGCTCTGTGCTGACGGCTCGGAGCCTGGAGCCTGCTTCCGATTCTCTGTCTCCCTCCCTCTGTGCCCCTCCCCCACTCGCGTGCGCACGCACACTCTCTCTCAAAAACAAATAAATTTTTAAAAATGAAAAAAAGAAAGAACGAGGCATAACTCTACGAATGGCCATGAAACTCTGATCAATAACTCATCTTAAGTGAAAACAGCAAATTCACAAGATGACGCATGTCATGACCCCGACTGTGGGGACGGGGGGTGGGGGGGTTGTTCTGCCGGAGAGTGTTTGTCCCGTCCACACAGGGGTTTGTCCAGGCAGCACCACGCGGCTACAGCATAACCACGGGACCCCACCCCAGGCAGGCAGGCTGGACTGAGCGATCGGGCATTCTTCCTGCTCTGGTGACAATCAAATGGTCACAAGTGACAGTCCGGGGTGCGTGGAGTGTGAGTGGATGATTTCCAGGAGGTTCTGACGCCTCAGGAAGAGCTGCCATTGGAAGAGGGACAGTGGGTGCAGGGGATAGAGGGGTCTCACTGTCCCCTACACGGGGGCCGCACATGCACGGGGTGCCAGGAAGCACTGTGACCACTCACTCCACAAGCTCTAGGCCACGGAGGGCATTTGGGAGCAGCACGCTGTGACACATGTGGACGCACTGGAAGCAGAACACACGAGGTACGTGGAGACTTTTATTACGTACAAAGTATAACAGGAGTTGTGTTCGTTTGCACCTGACAGAAAAGGCTAACTTCCCCTTTAAGCAAACTGTCGTTTAAATTAGCAATTTTATTAAAAGCAATTTAAGGCCACCACAGATATCTCGTGACAAGAAGTAAAAACCCCGCCTCACACTGCTCCCCGCCCCCAAGCCAGAGGCAATGTCACCTTTCCCCACATCCCCCTAAAAATGCTCTATGAGGGGCGCCTGGGGGCTCCGTCGGTTAGGCGTCTGACTCGGGCTCAGGTCATGATCTCACGGTTCGTGGGTTCGAGCCCCGTGTCGGGCTCTGTGCTGACAGCTCGGAGCGTGGAGCCTGCTTTGGACTCTGTGCCTCCCTCTCTGTCTCTGTCCCTGCCCCATTCTCTCTCTCTCTCTCTCTCTCTCTCTCTCTCAAAAATAAAAATAAACAAAAATTTTTTTAAATGTTCTATGAATATATATAAGCACAAATATTACCTAACATAGAGTCCCCAACAGATATGTTATCTCGCAAATTTGCTTTTTCACCTAAGAGTAGCTATTACTCAAAATTCCGTGGCCATTCGTAGAATTATACCTCATGCTTTGTAAAGGCTGCCTGGTTTCCTGTTCTGCACTTGGCTGAGACAGTTCTCGGCCGATCGACAGGGGTGGTGTCTCATTATAAATAACTGTCCGGTGAGCGCACGTGTGCACCCGGGAGCAAACGCCAGAGTGAGTTTCTAGAGATGGAAATGCTGGATGGAGGGGTGAGTGGACGTTGTCAAATGACCGTCCAGAATGTCGGCTATAAATCCCACCCCCGCCGGCCACATGCACGAGCGTGGATTTCGCTGCACAACCCAACCCCGAGCGTCACACCTCTTCACACCTGCCAACGTAATTAATAAGAAAGTTTTATTTTCCATCGAAGCGAGTGTGAGCACCTTGAAATACCTCTCCGGCACCTAAAATCCTTCTCCTGTCAACTGCGTGTTCACCGAACGCGGCGGCCACTGTTTCTTCACACCCCCCGCCATCCACGCCAATTTGAGCTCCTCTCATTGATTTCCAAAAACTCTTTACTTATTAAAAGAACTGTCAAATGTAATGAAAACGTTTTCCCCAGGTCTCTATTTTTTCTGTGAAGTTTAAACCGTCTGCTTTTGACAGGAACTTTAATTGTTACACCCTCAGACATAAATAATTGTCTTTCCTACGTGGCTTTTGGGCACACGAATTTCTCGGATAAAATAGGAGGCTTCCCGGGGACCATGCCAGGCGGCACCCACAGAACCGCTCAGGGAGAGGGGAGGGGCACGGCAGCCCCCCCCTCGCCTGGCCGAAACGAGCCCTACACCTTCCGGCCAATAAAAATGCACCCGACCGGCCAGCTGTTTGGAAGTGACCCCCAGGAAGGCAATGCCAGAAACGGTTATGTCGTGCGCCTCGAGACACCGCGAGGCCGGGCCCGTCCCGGTCCTTCAGATGCTCTCGGATGACCGAGATGAAAAGTCCTAAGAAGCAGCACATCTTGCATTTAGCGCTGCCTTCTCACCGCCGGAAGTCAAGTGAAAGTTTCCTCCAAGGAGGCTGCCAGCTGACAGATAAAGGCCGTCCTGTGGACCCTCGCCCTGAAGAGCGCCCAGGAAGCCCGTCCGCCCACCCCACAGGCAGCAACCCCTGCCCCCCTGCGCCGGAGGCTTCCAGAATGCCCATGAGGCCTCGGGATCAGAAACTTCACTTTATACGGTGCAACCTGAACACGAGTTCTGCTTTCTCATACGGAACCTTAGAAAGATGGTCACTGATGGGTCAGGACATGCTCGTGCCCCCCCCACCCCCTCCCCCCGGAGCAGCTGAAACCCCACACCCTCCAGGCCGGCCACACAACAAACACACCTGCATTTCCGCGGGCTTCCGAAGCCACACAGCACACGAGAGAGGTAAGTGTGTATTTCACAAGAATAACCCTTTTTCTCCCTCAGCCGGCTTCCTCTTATGCGAGGAATTTCGTACGAGTGAGCCGAAATAGCTCAAAACCTGCCACTCACTCACTCATTCATTCAGTATGTATTCATGGAAGCTTCCACGAGCTCAACTTTGGGCTAAGCCCTTTCTAAAACAAGTCACGTAAGTGAGGCGTCTGGAAGGGGACTACTAATTACCTGCCTAAGTAGAGACTCCTACAAAGAAACGCTAAGGGGAAACACCACAGAAACACTGTATTTGTCACCTAAAGTTAGTGTCTGGAGACAGAAGGGGACAGGAGGGGACAGCTTAATTATGGCAAGTTTCCTTCAACTCCTTTTCTCTCCAGGATCTGTCCACTCGGAACGGCAGCCTCTACTTTCCTGATGGGTTTGCAATGGCGTCGCCGGCACAGGGGGAGTGGGACGTGTGGGGACCGGCACTGCGTTTGAGGCCAACCCGGTGGAAGAGGAGACCCGGCCCATTCGACTAAGCAGCCGCCACAGCGGCACAGATCTTGTCTGGGTTTTCCGATAACCCCCTGACCAAGACGGCTGACGTTCTGGGAGGCAGCTGGCCATGGAACGCTCTCCGGAAGGAACCACGTGGACAAGAGAAGACCAGCATCGATGACACCCTGCGGGCACCGATGACACCCGCCTTCCTGGGCACGCACCCCTCCCCCAGCCCGAGCCAGCCGGCCTGGGCGTCTGCCTTTACTGCACGGAGCACAGACTCCGTCCATAACTGCCTCTTCTCCCCCAGCCCCAGCTGGTGTGAAAGGCTGCGTCCCACCTGCAGCGTCCTCTCCCTCCCAAAATACACGCCTCCCCAGGGCGCCTGGGTGGCTCAGTCGGTTAAGCGTCCAATTCTTGATTTCGGCTCAGGTCACGATCTCGCAGGTCGTGGGATTGAGCCCCGCGACGGGCTCTGAGCTGACGGTGTAGAGCCTGCTCGGGATTCTCTGTCTCCCTCGCTCTCTGCCCCTCCCCCGCTCAGTCTGTCTCTCAAAAATAAATAAATATTTTTATTTTTTTATTTTTTTTATTTTTTAATTTTTTTTTCAAAGTTTATTTATTTTTGGGACAGAGAGACAGAGCATGAACGGGGGAGGGACAGAGAGAGAGGGAGACACAGAATCGGAAAGAGGCTCCAGGCTCTGAGCCATCAGCCCAGAGCCCGACGCGGGGCTCGAACTCACGGACCGCAAGATCGTGACCTGGCTGAAGTCGGACGCTTAACCGACTGCGCCACCCAGGCGCCCCTAAATAAATATTTTTAAAAAACACACACCTCCCATGCTGACACAGCTCAGGAAAGACACAGGTCCTAGTTTTCTTCCACCTTTTGTTGGAAAAATGAGAAATTTCGAGGCCCTGCTCTCTACAGATAAGGGAACATTAGCGGAATTTAAAACAGCAAATTCACACCTGAAGGGGAGGATACCTTGGAGACCTAAGATTTCTATTTAAGGCGAACACTTACTTACGACCCACGGAGGACAGCAGGGTTACAGAAGCCAAAACACAAACCTGCTATCCTCTGTTTGCTGACAGTTGACTCTGGGCCAGGCACCAGGCGAAGCCCCGGCCAAGAACGACTCCTTTAACAGTGGGGAGGGGGGGGACGGTGCTCCTGCGGCTGCGCCCCTGCCCTGTACCGCGTGAGCAGGTGGGGGGAGCCAGCACTCACCACTGTGACCCCAGGGACTTCCTCCAAGTTTAAGAGAAAAGCTCCGTGATGCTCCTGCCTGCCTGTGCCCACCTGCTGGCCTCCAGAGAGTTTTCCGCCCCAGAGCTCTGCCCGCAGGAGCAGCCTCGACAGCGAATGCGTAGACCCCGTCTGGGCGCGAGCCCTGCTCCCTCCGCCCCTCTTCTGCCTGCCCCGAGGATCAGGGCACAGGGTTAACAAAACCCCCCTAAGTTCACGTCTGCCTGGAAACTCAGGACGTCTCTCATCTGTAAACACAGCCTTTGGAGACGTCGTAAGTGACGATGAGGCCACAACAGATCAGGGTGAGCCTGAATCTGGAGACAGAGGGAGATGTGGACGCAGGGTCCCCTCAGACACACAGGGAGGAGGCCGTGTGATGAGGGAGGCAGGGACTGGAGTCGTGGTCACCAGCCCAGGGACTCCTCCGGCAGCACAGGAAGCCAGAAGAGGCAGAAAGGACCCTCCCCCGCAGCTCCGGGAGTGTGGCCCTGCACACACCTTGATTTCGGATGTCTGGCCTCCAGAGCCCTGAGACAGAACACGTCGGTCATCGGAAGCTACCCAATTCGTAGGGATTTGTTACGGCAGCCCGAGGACACTCATGTGATCAGTTCCAATTTAGCACCCAGACTCCTCCAGGAAGGCCTCCTGGGTCGACAGCACAGACAGAGCCCCCATCAGCCTTCCCAGCAAGGCTCGGTGCACAACCGCCCCTCCGTATCCATCCCCCGGGACTGGCACCTGGAGGTCAGGGTCACGTGGGGACATCCTAGAGCCTCGCACGGTCTCACAGGTATGGATTTCCATGCAAAGGTAAACGGAACCGCTTCCAGGTCAAGTCCCAGAGTCCCGGAAATGACCTCTGTGATCTCCCCTCAATGCGCTGACATCAAATACTGTCCTGTGATTTCAGGAACGAGGGCCTCGTCTGGGGGCAAGTCACACCCTAACCTCCTCTCTCTGCCTCAACATCACAGAGCCTTGAGTTCATCATTTCCCCAGCAAGGAGGAATTAATTCCAACAAGCCTCTTCGATGCTCTGAAGATCTACAACAGCCACAGTGTGCATGTAGCAAAGGTCACCACGTCTCGTTACCATGTGACGGGCAGACCGCGCCTTCCCGCCAGAGCCCCTTTCTGGGACGGGGACCCCACGACCTCACCGTATCAACTCAGCCATCCAGAACGTGCTCGGATCGCTTCCTGGAGTTGGCAGCTTGGCCCGCCTGCACACCGGCTACTTCAGCAAAGTACCACCCGAGGCGCGGGGGGCGTCGGGGCCCCGGGAGGTGGGACCGATGTCGACGGGAGCCAAGCACTGCTGGCCCGCACTCAGAAACATTGCAGTATTGTGCCTTCCAGGTGTCATCTTCCCCGCGTGGGCTCGGACGGCTGGACAGACCTCTCCTGGTCCAAGTCCGCAAGAGCAGAGGGTGTGGGTATCACGGCTGTCGCTGCGCGAGGAGCCCCCGTGGCGTCAGGCTGACGAGTTCAAGCGGAGGCCAAGCTGAGGAGGGGGGCTGACCTTGCCGTCCGCTCGGGTCCCCAGACCTGCGGCTAGGGATCCCGCAGGAGACCCGGGGATCGCGGTCTAACCTCAGACAACCCAGTGTTGCCAGGAACCTTCGCCCAGTCCTGGCACCTGCTTCCACTGCCGACTGTTGTTGACATTTGAGTTCGGGGAGGCGAGGGGCACTCCGGGCGGCGGGCAGGGGCAGACGAGCTGGGCTCCACGACGCGGCTTTCAACCCCACCCCCGCACTCGCAGGATGGCCACGAGGGCCCCAAACGCCGGAGCTCCGTCCCCCGCTCTGTGAGCCGAACAACATGAGGAGACCTCCCGGCAGCCCGGAGGGCGCAGAGGGGGTGACGTCCACTTCCCGGTGCGTGGAGCACACTCAGGAAACACTCTGAGCGTCTACAAGCCTCACCGTCACGCCTGCCAACGGCCTTCCCAGCCTCCTGTGGGCACGTGCACTGGGAGCTCACCGGGGCAACCCCCCTCCTCGTGCTGTCCTGTCTCTCTCTGCAGGTGAGTGCTCTGTTCCAGAACCCTACCCTGGGTAGCTGCAGGGGCGAAGGCCGCATCCTGTGTGGCTGGCACACCGCCACGTCTGGAAGGGATGTGGGGACTCTGGGGACCAAAGCCACTCCGTGCACAGCTCCGTGCTGCCTCAGCACACACCAGCATCTTACCTACTGCAGGGACACGCGGTGGGGAGCCAGGTGTGCAGCAGGGGGGGGCCCAGCATGCACCCCAGGACTCACCCTGAGGCTGCAGAGGAGAGGAGGGAACCCCCCCCCTTTCCCATCCAAGCAAAGAAGGGAGAGAAGAGAGGGGAAGGGAGAAGGGGTAGGTGGGCAGGGGGAGAAAGGAAGGAGAGGAGGGGGAGGAGAGAGAGGAGAAGTGGGAGAGGAGGAGGGAGAGGAGGAGGGAGGGGTGGGCAAGGGGGAGGGGAAAAGGGAGGGGAAGGGGGAGGGGAAAAGGGAGGGGAAGGGGGAGGGGAAAAGGGAGGGGAAGGGGGAGGGGAAAAGGGAGGGGAAGGGGGAGGGGAAAAGGGAGGGGAAGGGGGAGGAGGAGGGGAGAAAGGAGATAAGGGAGGGGAAGGGAGAAGGGGGAGGGGGAGAAAGGAAAGGGAGGAGGTGGAGGAGGAAGGAGGCAGAGGAGGGGAAGGGGGAGGGGGAAGAGGGGAGGGGGAAGAAGGGGAAGAGAGGAAGAGGGGAAGAGGGGAAGAGGGGAAGGGAGAGCAGGTGAAATGTCCCACGTGTAATAAACATCCGGCCTTTCTCTGTCCTGTGTGTCGTTGCGGTCCATGGAGGTGAGGCCCGGACCCGGAGAGCGGGAACACAGCAGGTGTCGACTGCATGCACCTGGGAGGACCACACGCCGTCCCGTACCTGAGGGAGTTCAAGGACCCAGAGGAGGTCCTGGCTCGACCTCTGACTAGCCAGGAACCTCAGGCCAGTGACTTGCTTCTCTGTGCCTCGGTTTCCCCATCTGTAATGTGGGGGGACTGCTGCTGCTGCTGACAGACCCCCACCAGGTCACAGAGAGGACTGGGTGAGTACCACAGGGGAGCCTCCCTGCCGGTACAGACCGCTGTAACCGAGGTCATGACGAGTCCCCGGCACATCGAGTCACCAGGGCGTATTGCACGCGGACCAGCATTCGCCAGGGGCCACCAGGGAGGGGGCTTTGCCATCAGACAGTGGCGACGGCTGGACGCAGCAAAGCCAGGGGGCCCCAGCTCGCAGCTCCGTAAATGCCCAGGAGGGAGATGACGTCACGCACGGTCTCCCGAATCTACTCACCCTCGGGTGGAAATCCCTACATTCACAGACACACACGCACACACCTGCATGCACGCACACACACGTGCACACACACTCAGACACACGCATGCACACACACATGCACACACATACAACTATTCGTGTTTTTAAAGCATCAGCATTCCAAAGCCCCCATCTTAGAAGACGTCGGAAACAGCCACAAAAGCAGCGACGATCGTGGAGCTTCTGGGTCGAAAGGTGCCCTCACCTTCAGAATTCACAATATCGGCTTTGCTTCCTCTCCGCGCTCCTCGGGGAAGGCGCGGTTCCCTAGATCGACGAGCAGACTGTATTCATTTCCCAGGGAACTAACTGGTCTAATTTGCAGAGTTAACTAAATATTGGAGCTCTCTGACCTCGATCAACTGCTAATGAGACCACAGAGCCCCCCCACCCCCACTCTTCTCTCTTTCTCGGAAAATATGCAGGGTGGCTAGTTTTATTTTTTTGACCACTGGCCAAAGGTGAGACCAGCCGGGTCACACTGCCCTGTGGAGAGCCTTAGTGTCAGATTATCTTAGAGGACCCAGTGGTCAGAAAGCTGGAAGCACACAAGACGAGCACGCTGGGCAGACCACAGGCCACATCCCCAAAGGCAGGCAGTAACAAGCCCCCCACCCCCGTGCCTTTCTCAAACCACAGTCTGCCCACCCCTCCAGCCACCTGGCCATTTCTCCTGTTCTTGTTCAGCCACGTTCCCCTGACCACAGGACCTTTGCACAGGTTGCTCCCTTTTCCAAGATACTTGCTTCCTTCTTCACTTGGTTGGCTCCACTCATCTCTTGGATCTCAGCTAAAGCCAGGCTTTCTGAACCCCATGAACACTTTGTGCTGGATAATTCTGTGTTGAGGGGCATCCCGGCGCTGCAGGATGTCAACCAGCAACCCTGGCTTCCACCCACAAGATGCTCACAGCCACCCTCCCCCACTTTGACAAACAAATGTCTCTAGGTGTTGCCAAGTGTCCCCGGGGGCAGGCCAGGCCCTGAGCCCCTGGAAGAGGCCATACCCTCCAGGTCCACTCTTCCTCCCATCCGTTCCAGCCCCAAGGTCTCCATGGTCCACTCGCCAAGCTCAAATCTACCTTGAGCTGGTGGTAGGTGATCAGTGCTCACCCAGCCTCCGGGCTGTAAACTCCCAGGACAAGAACCACCCAGTTAGTCCCTGCGCCGAGCACAGTCTGACTCGTAGGAGCTCAGAAATGCTGGCTGAACGAATACATGAACCACCACAAAACAGAACAAAACAACAACACAAAATACAGGGAACCAGAAGGACACCTGTGCCGGCCCCCAAGAGGCTCAGGAGCTGTCTCAGGGCCCCTTCTGGAGCCCTCCGGTGCTGCCCTATCAGCTACACAGGGGTCCCAACTCAATCCAGGGATTCCCCTTGCCCCATCCCGGGGCGCCCCCAAATCACCCCAAAACATTCAGCACGAGGTCTACTCTCCCACAGGTTTGTAAGCGGATAACAGTGCTGAGCACAGGCACAACGTTGTGCGGCAGAGTTCCAGAATATCGCCGTCCTGCGCAACTGTGCTCTCTACCTGCGGACAAGGGCTCTGTACCTGTGGATAGGAGCTCCTTACTTCGCCTCTCCCCCGCCCCTGCGAGCACTTATCATATGATCCAGCAACCCCACGTCTGGGTATGCGTCCAAAAGAACTGAAGTCAGGATCTCAAAAGCCATCCACACTCCCAACGTCCCCTGCTGCCCTATTCACAACAGCCAAGACCTGAGAACCACCCAAGTCTGGCCCTGGCTGGATGGCGAGGGCAATTTAAAGGCTGCCGCTGTGACACTAATATTGAGATTGCAATCTAGCCCTACCTCCCGGCCGGGCATGGGGAGAAACCTGTAACGGCAGAACTCCCCGACTCGGATCCTCCTGTTGACCCTACGCATGTGTCCATATGTGCATGCAGATCCAGCTGTGGCTAAATGAATGACCGTCACCTGGAAGGGGTCTCTTGCTCTGCCCTCCGCCTTACTGCCCGTGTCCAGGGGCAGGCACACGGACGTGTGCCCACCAGTAATTGAGGGTATAGAGGAAAACAGGTCGGACACGTTTCTGGACCTTAGGGGGCTCACAGGTTCCTGATCAGGGGCTACGCACTGAGTAGCACCCTAACTCAGTCATCACGGATCCCAATTCCCCCCTGGGCTCGGGAAAGTCTCCTGCCGCCCTGGATCCCCTACACCATCCGTCCCTGCCACACCCGTCCACACCCGCTGCCCGACTCACCATCCATAAAGCTTCGAGGACAGGACTGATTCCTCAGGAGAGAGTAACATGAATTCTAAGAGATGAAAAAATGGGCAAAGAGGAAGGAAGAAAGAGCGTCTGTCTGGGGAATCTTCACACACCCAGGTGTTTTACGGTTCACAGCAGGAAATCCGGACAGAATCGGACTCGGGGCAAGGCTGCTTCCCGCTGCGGTCACTGCTGGTCACTTCAGAGCTGAGTCCTGGAGCTTCACCCCGACGAGCGGGACAAAGTCCGAGGCCGACGGAGAGCCACTGTCTGAACAGCAGCTGGTGTGTTCACCTTCATTAGGGCATCAGGTGCTGGTTTCTAGGGCGGGCAGAGGAGCCCTCAGCCCACACTCAAGGTTTCGACAAAAACTGCGACGAAGAGGGTGAGGGTCCTCCTGCGGGGCAGCCCCAGGCCTCTCAGACTCGCGGGGAACAAACCAGCCGGCAAGGTGCCCCAGCACGACCCCCAAGGGTGCCAGACCGGCCTACTTTTTCCCAAACGCCACGGGGCATTCCACTTCTCCCCGCCTTCTGACACGTCCCCTCGCAGAACAATCACGCAAATTCACCCTTGCCCAGCTGGACAGACGGACACCCACAAGCAGACACGGAAAGCGCCCTCCATGACCGGCCGTTGGAGGAGGTCACCCAGCCCGCCGGCCGAGTGGGGGAATCGGCGGCTCCTGACCCCTCCCTTGTCCCTGGGAGGTGGATCTGCCCACACTTCCCCCTCGGGGAGCCCTTCCAAAGAGTCAACCTTGAGAGGCCGCGAGGCCAACATTGGCCGTGGGAGACGCGGGCGGTGGTGCCCGGGCCCAGCAGCAGCTCAGAGAGCTGCCCGCGTGTGGAGTGGAGCCAGGGCGCTCCAGCGACAGCAGCTCTCCCATCCCCTTCCACGCGGTTGGTGCCCACTCGGCTCCCACTAGCCCATCTGTCTGATCAAGCCCCACTCCCGGCAGGCAGCCACGTTTGTGGCCTACTAAATTAATTGCACTGAAAAGCATCCACTCTCCCTTTAACAGACAAAGCGATCCCGCTCAGAGGACGCGGCATAGGGCAGACGGGCAAGGGCGAGGGGCGGAAACCCGATAAGGCGGTGCTGACAGCTCTACGCCCCCTCGAAGCCCAAGGTTCATCCTGCCCCCTGGAACAGCACGTGTGCTTCGCTGCCTGAACCTGATTTAGGGGGACAAGTGGACTTTTTCAAACTCCTCCGAGCCTCCAAATTATAAACTTGGTGAAGCACGGGCTCCATCTGCAAGGGGCAAGGTCTTTTCCATCGCCGATGTTCCAGAAAATTAGATTTTCCCGTTCTTAACCTCTCCCGATGGAATGGATTTTGAAAAACGCACATGCGTCAAAAAGCCTATCTGAAAACACCTTCCATTTGGAAGCTGAGCCCCGTCTCGTTTCACGGCTTTCCTGAAACCCGCCAGCCCCCACCCACCAAAACCCGCTGGCGGGAGGGAGAGGGCGTGAGGACGGGAGCGCCGTGGCCTTCGCCGCCTCCGATAACCCCCCGCTGTCCGTGGCCTCTCTCCTGAAAGCGTCCCGCCTTTCCCAAGCACTGACGACAGCGAACTAGGAACAGGCCCAGCACGCGGCTCCCTCGGCCGGACCCCCGCCGCCTGGCCCCCCGGGAAGCTTCGGGCATCCTTCGCTGTCCACCCCCTGGCGTCTGTTTCTGCAGCAGGAACGGAGAAACCAGACTCCGGCTGGCTTCGCGGGGCCAGTGTGCTTCTGCGAGCCCGGAGTCAGGCTGCTTCTGTCTGAGGTGGCCACCTGTCCCCAGGGCCAGCTTTCCCTGTCAGCTTGAGCTCTGTGCTCCCCGAAAGCACCTGTTCCCGGGGCTTCTCTCCTGCCTGGCGTCTGGCAAGAGCTTCTTACCCAGGAATCCGGAAGCTGGAGCCCCTCGATGGTCCTGTCCCATCACAGGCCCACCCCCACACCACCCCGTGGCCCCAGGGAGACAGACACTGCTGCACGCGGGCGCATCCCATCGGCCCAGTGAGCACCCGAGCTGGGGGGCCCTCCACAGAGCACATGGGCCGGGCCTGGGGGCTTCCCTCAGACACAAGCCAAGGCTCTGTGACCAAAGACTGGCAAACGGGCCAGGGACAAACAAACCAGGTCCCCCCGGTCCCCAAGGAGCACTCAAATTCCTTAGGGTCCAAGAGCTAAGTTCATTGCCCTCCACGGAGCATGGCCGCTACAGCCAGGGCATCGGTACCTCCTGGCTCCCTCCCTCTGTGGTCTTTCCGGAGAAAACCAGGGACTGTTAGGTTTTCAAGAGCGTCCTCTGGGGCCCCCAGAATAAACGTCCTCCTCCCACACACAAGCGGTCAGCTGGCACTCATCACCTGTTGTGTCTGGAAGGAAGAGACTCATCTACTTAAACACCACCTCCCAGACCTGCCACGGCCCGACGGGGGGGCGGGGGGGGGATCTCATGTGGTTGCAACGGTCCTCCCTCGATTTGCATGTGGAATTAACAGCTCCCTCTGTCTGGTTCTAAAAACATAATTACGTAGAGGTTTATGCCCGTGACAAGTGACTGGTGGCGGCCCAGCAGGGTCTGTCTGTACGAAGCACGGTGTCCCAGGGGCAATCCGGCAGCAAGCTAACAAATCCGAGCGAAGGGTGCCCCTCGATGAAGGCGCTCAGGCGGCTGTGCAACCACCTGGGACTGTCCCTTCAACCCCCTCCCCAGCCCAGCCCCCAGCCTCCGGGCCCTGAGCCCTCGCTGGTGCCCCGGGTGGTGGGGGCTGAGTCACCACCAGGCACCAGGAACGGGGACGCCTTAGCAGGCCTCTTAACTGACCCTCGGGCTGAGCCAGGCCCCATGCAGGACACGGGATTAAGAAGGATGAAACAAACAGACTTTAGCCACGACCGGGCCTCGATAGGCCACAACACGAAAGGCATCCTGGGCAGGGCCAAGCCTGGAACGTGGATTTCCTCCTCACGTGATTAGGGTCCCGTCCCTTGAGCGCGGGCCCTGCGTTCCGTCCTCCCCAGGTCTCAGTGCGGCTGGAGGGGAGACAGGAGAACAGACGTAGAACGCAGGGGACCCAAAGGAACACCAGGCGTCCCTCGGGCCACGCTGGGGTAGGGTCAGGTGCAGGAGAGGCCACGGTGAGCACAGAAGGCCTGCACCATGCAGTGCCTACTCCCCTGCCTGGTGGGGGGGGGGGAGGCGCATCCTACCCACACCCCCGATGTCTCTCTTTAGGACTGACTAGATCCGGAGTCGCTGAGTAAAAGCGCATGACCATTTCTCCGGAGCTTGACGGATTCTGTCACTTTCCTTTGTATCTCAATTTAACATTTCTCGCGACCATGTAAAAAGGCCAACTCAACAGGTGATTGGCTGGTTTTAAGTAACACCGCTCTAAAGGGGAAGGAAAAGTTTATTTAATTGGTAGGACAAAAGTGGAAAATTCCCATGTTCAGGTCACTTCCTTGGTTACCAGTAGGAGCGCACGTTTTCCCCGCGTTAGTCGATATGGGCTGCTTACACTCAACGCTTTGCCACCAACCTGCATCACCTCTTTGTATTTATTTATTTTTTTATTTAAAAAATTTTTTTTTCAACGTTTATTTATTTTTGGGACAGAGAGAGACAGAGCATGAACGGGGGAGGGGCAGAGAGAGAGGGAGACACAGAATCGGAAACAGGCTCCAGGCTCTGAGCCATCAGCCCAGAGCCCGACACGGGGCTCGAACTCCCGGACTGCGAGATCGTGACCTGGCTGAAGTCGGACGCTTAACCGAGTGCGCCACCCAGGCGCCCTCCTCTTCTTATTTAAAGGTGAGAAATTCTCCATCACACGTATCACAATTCCTTCTCTCAATCTGTTTGCCTTTCCACGTGAAAACATTTCGTTAATAAAAGGATGTTTTTAATCTTTTTTTTTTTTTTTTTTCTGACCCAAGCCTCTTTTCCTTTCTGGTTCCATCCCAGGTTTTTCTGTTCAGCAGGGATATTTCCCACCCTATTCAGACAAACACGTGTCCCTCCTATTTCCTGGGTGTTGGTTTTTTCAGGGGCCAACTTGAAGTGTCTAACGGTCCATCTACAGCTCAAATAAATATTCATCTGATCCGGGGCATCATCTGGCCCTGAGGCCCCGCAAAGCTGCTTCTCCGTGAGTCTGACGGACACAGGACAGGTGCCCAGACCCCGGCTGGGAAGTCGAGACACTCTCTCCCATCCCTGTCGGGCGGTAGGTACCTCGGGAGACCAATCGCGAGCTGAACCGTCTTTCCCCCTGAAAAACTGAAGCGCTGCCCCCCAGCACCTACGACTGTCTTTACGTGTAGAACCTTTAAAAAGTGACATAGGTAAAGTGAGGCCCTAGAAATGGCCTTCATGCAAAGATGGCAGGTGTCCTTGTAAGAAGAGATCAGGACACAGACACGCACAGAGGGAGGACACGGGGAGAAGATGGCTGTCTACACACCAAGGGGAGAGGCTCGGAAGAAACCAGCCTGCCCACACCGTGGTTTTCAACTCCTAGCCTCCGGACTGCGAGAGAAAAGGTTTCTGTCGTGTGAGCCCCCGGCCTGTGGTCCTTCGTGGCGGCTGCCGAGCAGACTCCCCACCTGGCTTGCAGGACGTGAACCTGGCTCCCTAGCGACGAGCCCGGACTGCCAGCAGGCTCGGGGCTACCCCACCGCTCTGGGCCCCGCTGGTTCAAGGACGGGGCCGTCCTGCAGGCTGAGCTCCATGAACAGTCGGGGTTCGGAGGCAGGCAGGTGACCTAAGCCATCCGGCTGGCATGAGCCTTAGGGTCTTTGCACAGCTGGTCCCGGACAGTGACCGCGGCCCCTCAGGGGACCTCCCTTACACACCTCAGCCCCACTCTTCTCCCCAGGGGACGCCGAAAAGCTGGTCTGTAGTCACCACACTCAACCCCAGGACTGCTACGTGCAGTACTCATCGTGGGCAAATACCAGAGATCTTTCTTGGATTTGTTTTTTGTTTTTAATGTTTACTTATTTTTAAGACAGAGAGAGAGAGAGAGAGAGAAAGAGAGAGAGAGAGAGAGGCAGGTGCAGAGAGAGAGGGGGGACACAGAATCTGAAGCAGGCTCCAGGCTCCGAGCCGTCAGCACAGAACCTGACGCGGGGCTCGAACCCACGAACCGCGAGATCGTGACCTGCGCTGAAGTCAGACGCTCAACCGACTGAGCCACCCTGGCACCCCCTCTGTGTATTTAAACAGTAAAGACTACAGGCTTTTGCCCTAAATGCATTTCAGGAGAGTTAGACGCTTAATCGACCGAGCCACCCAGGGGTCCTGAAGCTCTTCCTCATTTTCCAACCAGGGACCCCAAGTTGGTTACCAGGCCCACAGATTCGCAGCCAATCCTGGGCCAGCAAGGGCTGTCAGAAGGGGGCAGTCCGCTCACCCACCAGAATCCAGATCCAGCAGGCATCAGTCCTCCTGCCACCGGTGGGCTGCAAGCCGGCTCCCGTGGCCTGCTCCTGTGGCCCACTCCCGTGGCCCAGCCTCCGGCCGGGTTCTGAGCAGCTTCTGACGTACAGAGGGCCTATTCCAGGCCTGGGGACAGGAGTCTGGCAGCGAAGTCTCACCTCCACACGTCGGAGGGCCGGCCTCTCCTCTACCAGCAATCATCAAATTCACTTTCAAGTCAAGACCCCGGGGAGCTGCCTGACCTGGTCCCCGTTAGGCAATGACAACCAGGCACTGGGTAACTGTCCGCCTCGCGCCACGCGGAGAGCTCTGGCCCTCCCCGCTGCCGCCTGCCCGCCCCCCCCTCCCACCCCCGGCAATTATTCCATTGAACAAAAGCGGCAGCCGCTTCCCCAGAAAAATCTCGGAGGCTGCTGGCGTGTCTGGCTTTTGCCAGGATGTGCAGGTGGACAAAGATCAGCCGTGCAGCTTTCCTGCAAAACGGGGCGGGAAGGGGGGTGTCAGGGACGCCACCGCTCCCCGCCCCCTCCTCCCCACAAGGACACTGGATCCCACTAGCTCAGCCCGCACAAGACCAGTTCCGCCCACCCACCCCTGCAGCTCAGAGCGGTTCTGTGACAGCTTTGCTCGAGCATGTGCACACATAGGAGTGTTGAACATTAAAGAACCCGTCTGCAGCATCCTTGAACGTCACACGCCCCTGGCGGGGTCCGCACCTGTGGAAAACACGCCGCATACACTTAAAACCAAGAGGCTCGTGGAACACCAGCTGAAAGGTGCAGAAGACGTTGGCATTTCGTTTCCCCCCGGGTACCGAAGTTCAACCCCGACACACTCCACTGTCTCAACCCGTATCGTGCTCCCAGAATTCCGGTCATCCCACCAGCACAAGGGACGTGTTCCCAAAGGCCAAAGGCCACCGCAGAGACGCGGCACGAGCCGTTCAGGGGGCACCAGCAGTGTAGACAGGGCGCGAGCACCTGTGGGGAGCAGGCTGCCTGTCGACGGGAAGGAAATCAGAGCGCACACGGACGACCATCCGAATGACTCCGAGGTGGACCAGAGAAGCAGATCCAAGAGCTTAGAGGCCACGGGTTTCCGCTGACCTGAAGGTCACCATCAGGCAAAACGGGGGTGGGGCAGACGCCTGCTGGAGCGGTAATGCTAGCAGAGGGCCCAGAGGAGGCTTCTCACTCTGGAGGCTTCGTCGTTCGCGCACACTCAGGACTCACGTCCCTTGTTTTTTTGTTTTTGTTTTTACCTTGCACATAGTTACACGGCAATCGAACATTTTAAAAGCGTCATGGCGTCACGGCAACAGAGCCAATGAAACCCTTCCTGTAAACTGCAGTTTTGAAGGAACCTAGTATTCTACAGCATTCTACGGCAACTTGCTTCGTCCAGATGCACAATAATCATCCTTCCCGATAACTCTGAAAGACTCTTAAGATCAACAGGTGGAAGGAAACCTAAGCAATGAAGGCAAGAACAGAAGCTTTCAGACTGAAAGAGTGACAGCCAGGGACGAACAGACACACAGCCGCCCGCCTTGGGCCTGGAGTCGTATCAGAGTGGTGGCTGTGTCACAAAACCATCAAATGGCTAGAGAAATGGAACGGGCGCCGTTAGATACGGCTCAGCGGTAATTACAGGCGGGTCTATTTCTTGCCCCGTGGGACCGGTCTGTGGCCCCAGTTTCCACACCTGAGGCCAGACGTAGACGCACATCTTCAGCTCCGGTCTCCAGGCATCTCCCTGCTGGAACGTTTGCCAAACCCACGTGGGATGGGGACGCACCCCTCATTCGTTTGTTTCCGTCTTCCTGACAAGCGGAAGTGACAACGCCAGACAGTAGCGGCTTGTTCCAATCCTGACGTGACATCAGCCACACCGTTGGTTCTGAGCAATCCGACGGCCACTCAAAGCGGGTGCCAACGCACGCCCACCAACACCCTGAGACGCTCACCGGCCAAAGGGAAGAGAAAAACTGGTAAACAGGAGGCAGGAGAATTGGAGGGAACCGAAGGGTTTAGTCACAAGCTCCTAGAAACCGCCGTGGGGGCTCGGGATGACACAAGGAGGTTCGCGTGCGGGACCCTTGCTCCACACAGTGTGGTCCTGAGTCTGGTAGCTACAGCGTGGGGGCCTGCACACCCTCGGGCCCCCGCCAAGACCCTCGCGATCAGAATCAACACTTCACACAGGATTCTCATGTGATCCGTGGGCACACGGCCTCCGAGAAGCCTGAAGAAAGTACGGTTGTGGCACTGGATGTCCACACTCAACAAGGGTCACGGATACAACGCTCCTCTCCCCCCGGGACGAAGGGGAAGCCTCGCGAATGAAAAGACAAGTTCACGTGCAAAACGCGCAACGCATACTCATGGGCGGTCAGGCTCAAGGGCACACATTGCTGGAAAACGCACACGTACGAACCACGCCCATTTAACACGCGCACCCCCGCGCACACACACAGATCGCCTCCTGCCCTCCAGGGGCTCGTGGCTCAGAGGGGAGACAGGCAGTAAAAAGACGTAAATCTAAGGTAATAAAGCGTCACAGGCTCAGTTCCAGAGTGATTTCAGGGGAAGGAGGAGACTGCACAGGTCACAGTCATGACCTGGGGGAGCTGTCACACAAGCACCCTCGCTGAAGGCAGACTGAGCTGTGTGCTCGACTCCATCCCAAATCCCGGCTTGTAAGAGATGGGGTTGCAGGCTTCCTGGGGAAAGTTAAAGGAAGGGCGGGGCTGACTGCATAGTTCCCGACCGACCGGCAGCTTTCTGGAGAGATGCGCGTTCCCTGAGTGGCTCCCACTACGGGGCATGGGGGTGGGGGGCGGCACCCTGCTCGGAAACAGAGCAGGGCCCTGGCTGAAGGCCTCCAGGACCAGCGGGGAGCCAGGGTTCTCTGGAAGGGCAATTCTGGAAGGGCAGCCAATCAGCTCGGTGCCAGAGCGGCCTCTTTGTTACTGAAGGCGGATGAACAGCCGCCCAGGTTAACAGAACAGAAACGGCAGCGTGTCCATCTGAACTCGCGAGATCAGGACCTCCTCCTCCAGGCAGGCGCCCTGAACACCCGCGTCGCACTGTGCCACTCCCGAGAACCTCCGCCCGGCCCCTCGACACCCCCGTAGGCAGCCGCGGAGCCAGGGTCAGGGGGACGGGGGACAGACGGAACTGGCGAGGGAAAGGAGGGACGTCAGGTGGCCGCTGCCTGGCACAGCTGGCTCGCCGTCCCCGCCGCTGCCCAGGCGCTGGGAAGGAGCCCGAGCCCCTCTCACGGGACAGCTGGCCGGGCTCTCGTCCTGCCTGGATGTCCCGCCAGGCATCCTCCCCCACCCCCTTCCCAGAACGCAGGAAGAAGCAGCAGGGTGAGGACTCGGGCAGAGGGGGGAGGGAAGGGTGCGGCCAGAGACGCGGAGAGACGTGAGCCTGAGCAGAGATGCCTCCGCTGGCTCCCCCGGGGGCCCTGCGGCGGCTCGCAGGGAAGGGGCCTGCATCACCTCAGCGGACCCTCCTCCCCCGCGCCCATTTCACAGGCGAGGACACGGGTCTCAGAGAGGCACAGCGGCTTGCTCGAGGCCACACAGCTGCCCGGCTCCCCGTGACTGCGTCACACACGCTGCGGCCGTAGGCGACACGCACAAACTACCCTGTCCATCGCGGCTCCCGGGGGAGATGCTGTTCCTGGCCTCTTGCAGCCTCTGGAGGCGCCCGCACCCCGCCTCCATCACCTCGACCTCTGCTGTGGGCGCCTACCCCCCACCGCGGACACCGCCTCCCTCAGCGTCTCACCTCCGCGTTCTTGACCGAGTCCCATCTGTCAAGTCCCTTCCGCCCTGTGGGTGGAGAAGCAGGTGTGTCCCACACGGAGCCCAAATCGTAGGCTGATCCCTCAGGGCGCACAGGGCACGACACGGGGGCGCGTTAGTAACGCAGAAGCCCGGTCCCTGCCCCCACGCTCAGTCAGACCCTCCCAATGGGGACGGAGGGATCCTCCCACGCTTGGGGGAAGAACAGGGCTGGGGACGCCCCCGGGTCAAGGGAACACAGGCACGGTGAACATCCTGCCCCCGTCGTGCCTAATCTGAAGTCATACCTGAAGCTGCCTCATCACTCTGGCCGGCTTAGTTTCAGAAAGGCCTGCTCGCAAAGTCGGGGAAACGCGTAATGAAGTGGCAGGCCGCAAGCACATCCACATGTGACGATCAGCCGTGAGCCGCACGTGCACTTACAAGTCGCCAGAGCAAGCCGTGTGCTCCTTAACTGAACCCGTCCCGTGGCCGAGGGTCCCCGGGCTGGGGGGCGCCCAGCCAGCGGCCCCCTCTGCACCCCTCCCTCCCCGCCGGAAAGGTGCGCTGACTTTGGTGGGCTCTACTTCTGTCAATTGGATCCGACGGGAAAAACGAACCGAATCTTCTCTTCCCTCTGCGTTATCCTCTAAGTACTTAAGTTTTAATTATACCTAAATCTACCTGAAGACGTTCGGTGAAACTTCCAATCCTGGGCATCAGCAGTGGAACGCGGTGTAAAAGCACATGTAATTTCCAAACCCCTCGTTGTTAATGAAATCCCAAACATTCAGATTTTAATTGAACTAGATAAAGATTAAGCAGCTTAGCCCAGCTGGCATCACGAGTTAGTTCTCAGCAGAGTTTTATGTTGTACGCTAAATCATTGCTTTTGTAATCGTCCTAAATTGTCCTTTATCTTGCTAATGCAGATATGATTCTCAGGGAGCATCAGGCTTCCCTGTGTCCCCGCCGCCTGAAATATTTTGATGTGTAAAGTCTTAATAGTAATTTTAATAATATTGTGATCTATACGTGTGATGTATATTCAATAAATTCTTACACTAATTAGAAAAATACTCGAGCCTTTTATGTGACCTATTTTTAGAGAGGAGGTTTATTGTCTGAGAATAATCCCTGGAAAGAAGGGGCCAGAACTCTCGGGGGTGGGGGGTCGGGGGTCCAAGGTGAGGGGCGCGTCCGGAGCCGCAGGGATCAGCCGCCAGGTCTGCCCCCGGCGTCAGCGTCGTGCACACCCCTGGGCAGAGGGCACCCGCGGTCCCACTTGAACGAAGCTGACAAGTGTTTCCGGACGTCGCTGCTGTTCTCGCATGTGGCCCGGTCAGTGCACTGCGGGCGCGCAGACGCTGTAAAGGCGCCACTTTCTCCCCATTCCCACGTACCCATGACCCGAAGCACTTGCAGGATCATCGACAGAGACGGGCAGGCTCGGTGTTGTTCCGTCACAGTCTAGCGGTCACAGAACCCCGTCCGTAAAGTGGGCTGGGGGCGGTGGGCTTGGGACCCTCCGGTGACACACCACAAGTGTCGCCCGGGGGGCCACGGCCACGATGAGGCCACGGTGGCCGGCTGCCGTCACCTTCCTCCTCCCCGTGGAAACCTTCCAGGGAGGTTAGCGGGGTTAAGAGCTGCAGGAAGTCCGTGGCTTCCCAGTGGCTTATGTGTGCAGGTGGGAGGGCCCTGCCATCAGTCAGCCAGAAAATGTTCTAGAAAGAAGGGCACGAAGAGAGGGGGTTGCTTCCCTGGGGAACCCGCCTTCCTGGAGGTCCTGCCAGAAAACCAGGGCTTTTCCGCCTGAACGAAATGGTATGTAGGCACCGGAGGACGGCCTGCCTCACCCCTGCAGGGGTCCGTGGGTCTTGGGGGAGAGAGGCAGGGGCCCTGAACCAGGCCAAGAGCAGGGCATTCTCCCCATCCAGGTAGGCACTGCTGCAGAGAGAACCCACAGGGGCCGGAACCCAGGCGTGGCCCATTCAGCCAAGGCCCCTGCTCTTAGGCACCGAGGGCTCTTGGCTGCGGACTGAGGGAGAGCTGGGTCTGGGGCAGAGGAGGCCTTTGCCTCAGCGCTCCCCACCTGCATGGGTCCACCATAAGAGGCTCTCTGCCTGTCCCCTCTCCTCTTGTAACTTCTTTTGTCCTGACCACTTGGGGCTTCCTTCTGTTCCTGGAACATGCCCAGCTCAGGCCTGCCTCAGGGCCTTTGCACGTGCAACTCTCTCTGCCCAGGACACTCTCCCCTTAGATCCTCATGTGGCTGGCTCCTCTCCTCCTCACCACTCAGTTGTCCCCCCCCCCCCCGCCTTTTTTTAATGTTTATTTTTTGAGAGAGAGAGAGAAAGAGACAGAGAGGGACAGAGAACGGGTGGGGGAGGAGCAGAGAGAGAGGGAGACACAGAATCCGAAGCAGGCTCCAGGCTCCGAGCCGTCAGCACAGAGCCAGATGCGGGGCTCGAACCCATGAACCGTGAGATCATGACCTGAGCTGAAGTCGGACACTTAACCGAATGAGCCACCTAGGTGCCCGTCAGTTGTCCCCTTAATGTCACTTCCTCTGACAGGTGCCCCCTACCTCCAACCTCCCCGGTTGTCTGGCTTTGGAGGACCAGACTCTCTCCCTGAAGCTTTTTTTTTTTTTTCTTTCTTCCATATTGAGATGTTATTAGGGCAAGTGTGTCCGTGGTCTGTAACTGATTTCACCCACCAGCATGACTTCCCTCTCACGGATTCGTGTCATTGTCAGCCCTGCCCTTCTGCACTCTGTGTGCGCTCCGAGCAGGCAGGAACAGAACATCCCCGTCACCAACTGTCCGCGCCTGGACCCGCCCACACTCGTTTGGTGCTTGAATACACACGCGTTTCCCTAAAACAAATGATTTTTAGTAACGTCCCTTTGTAAGAACCAGTCCCAAACCCGGTCATCCTTCTCAAACTTCATCTCGAACATTCACACGGATGCTCGCTACAAGCCAAGCCCCAGGGGGACGATGCTGGCCGACGTACTGCTGATTTCCAAAGGGCCCCTGACACTTTCCATAGGCTGTTTTTGTCTTTACCTCTCGCTCCTAGAGCACGGTTTTACGAGCCTCCCGCAAGGCAGGGTAAGAAGGTACAAAGCTGAGGAGGGCAGGGTGGGGTGCTGTGGGTGTCTGAGGGGCTTTGGGGAATACCCTGCATCTCGTTGGGACGCCGGGAAAACCCCACGCAGGTCCTGGACGGTAACCCTGCGGCTCTGGGCTGGGCAACCGCTGCGTCCTCACGGGAGCTGGTGACAGAACAGTCACCCAGGGTCACTGTGGGACTTGCTGAGGAGGCAAGTCAGCAGTGCACGTTGGGACCAACACCCTTGTTCTTGGCTTTCCTCAACTGCCACGTTCCTCAGCGTCTCGGCGCCCTGGCACCGTGTAACGAAATACCACCGCGAACACGGCGGCTTCAAACAGCAGAAAGCCACCATCTCCCAGCTCCGGAGGCCCGAAGCCCGTATCCGGCCACGTCCCCTCTGACGCCCGGAGCGGGGTCCCTCCTGCCCCTGCTGGGGCTCCCGGGGTTCCCTGGTTTGCGGACACCTTACTCTGGTCTCAGCGTCCACTCCGACCTGCCCTTTCCCCGTGGGTCTCTTCCAACCAGACTGCGCGTCCCCTTCCGCTCTCACTGGGGCACCACTCACAGATCCAGGGCCCATCCGAACCCAGTAGGACTTCATCTTAACTTGAATAAGTTTGCAAAGATCCTTCTCCCCCCAGATAAACCTCGCTCACAGGGGGTTAAGACTGACACAGCTTTCTGGAAGCCTGGGTTCGACCCACCGTCCTCAGGGACGCTCGTTCAAATTTCCGCCAGCACGACTAAGATTCTGCTGTTGTCAGAACCAACTCTGTCCTTCCCGAGCATTTTTAGTCCCAGAATTTCAACGGGCTGTCATGTTAGCACATGCTCTTTCTGTCATTACCATGAACACAGGGGACTCTCACCACCTATAATCTCAGACTCCTTTGCAGCTTGACTTGTTAACAATTTTCTTTAGTGCAGGTTCTTGTAAATGTGTTTAAAAACAATTTTTTTTTTAGCGTTTATTTATTTTTGAGAGAGGGAGAGAGACAGAGTGTGAGCAGGGGAGGGGCGGAGAGAGAGGGAGACACAGAATCCGAAGCAGGCTCCAGGCTCTGAGATGTCAGCACAGAGCCAGACGCGGGGCTCGAACCTACGAACTGTGAGATCGTGACCTGAGCCGAAGTCGGACGCTCAAACAACTGAGCCACCCAGGTGCTCCATAAATGTTTTTTTAATTAATACTTTTTGTTTTGTTTTTTGGCAAGAGACAAGGACGATGTTTACTGCAGGATTTGAGGGCAAGGTGGCCGCCAGAGGCTCACGGTGTCTGTCGTAAGTAGTATGTGATTTTTCAAAGAGGTGATGAACACCAGAACCTGACCCCCAGACGGTCTGCAGCAGGCAGGTCTGTAAGGCTCGTGAGGGCAGAGAGGGACCTGCTGGATGACAGTGTTCCAGAAACACAGTCCAGAGGTGGGGGTGGGGGGTGGCAAGGAAAGGGCGAGTCCAGGGAAGGGGTGAGTCCAGGGAAGGGGAGGGTGGTGGGGAAGGGGTGAGTCTAGGGAAGGGGGGGTGAGAAAGGGGCGAGTCCGGGGAAGGGGAGGGTGGGAAAGGGGCGAGTCCAGGGAAGGGGAGGGTGGTGGGGAAAGGGGCGAGTCCAGGGAAAGGGAGGGTGGCAGGGAAGGGGCGAGGGAGGGAGGCGAGCCAGGCCTCGGGTTGGGCCGCGGATCCATGGTTCTCCGGGGGAGAGCTGACTGTCTAGGGCAACTGATCAATGAAGCCACGGGCTTCAGTCTAATCCTTGTAACTCACACACAGTCAACTTAATTGATCTCGCTGCCCAATCAGGGCCGGCAGCGGGGAGGCCTGCGGTGGCCCGGGGCTGAGATGCCGCTGTGCTGCTGTCCCAGGCCAGGCCACCGCCCAGCACGGGCCGGGAGCGCGGCTCTCGGACAGACCGCCCTGCTCCAGGCCGCCTTCTTCCGTTTCTCCGAGCTCCAGCGAGGACCGGAGTTCCTGGCCTCACCTCGGGAGAGCCAAAGCCGTCAGGGATTCCCGCACGGGCATCTCTGTGCCCCGGGCGCTGGCCTGACACCCCAAGCCCAGGAAACCCAGAAGGAGGCGGGGCACTCTACCAGAGCCAAGACCCTCACAGCCACGAGTAGCACCTCCTGATTGTCATTCCAAGCGCAGCACCGCAAAACCCTCCCCGGTCTCCCCACAGACTCATCAAAGTCCAGCCGGGGGCGCGCACTTACTGGATTAAAGGAACATTCTAAAACAATAGGAGAGCCCTGGCAAAGGGTCTGATGTGCACTAATGTCTCCATCACACGTGAGAAGGAGGGAAGGGAGCACGTACCGGAGGGCTTCCGGAATCTAGCCTTCACAGGGGGGCAGGGAAGACACGTTCCTTCACCGGATGGACAAATACTCAAGTGTATGCTGGGCACCAGGCGCTGACCTTGGCACCGGGAATATCAGCCACCAAGGCTGACAAACCCCTGTCCTCAGGGGCTGGCCTGCCCGTGGGATGCCACGCATCCGCCCAGTGACCCAACCTGATCACTGAAGATCACCTTCTAAGTGACGCTTTACGGTGAGCAAGGCCTCCGTCCACAGGGCTATTTGTTCGACATGCACACAGGACACCCTCCACGGTACAAGGTCAGTGCTTCTCTGAGTTTTTAAAGAGAAGGACCCCCGTCAGGAGCCCCGCAGCGCACCGTACGTGAACAGAGAGGAAGATGCTTCAGCTGACGCTCGGGGGGCTTTCTGGTCCTGCCCACCTGACTCAGTACCCCAACGTGCCATCCCAGCAGCTCCAGAAAAATTTGAATAACCATCAGGAAGAAGCTCAAATTAATCCATCCCACCCTCCCATCCCTCCACCTCCTCACCCATCTATCCATCCATGCATGTACCCATCCATCTACCCACCTGTCCCCCTTCCTTCCTCCCTTCCCTCCTTCCCTCCTTCCTTCCATCCTTCCTACCCACCCACTCACCCTTCCCTCCATCCATTCATTCATCTATCCATCCTTCCTCCCTCCCACCTATACCCACTCATCCACCCGTCCACCTGCCCATCCCCCCACCCACCCACCACCCATTCATTTCATCCACTCATCCTTCCACCTGACTTAGCCTGAAACATCCTTCCGCGTGGAGTGGCCCAGGGAGAAGGAAGCATCTGGAGCGTGTGCACATAGGTCCAGCCCCAAAGCAGACTCAGTCCTTCCTGGGCTGGGGGACCTTGGGCGAGGTTCTAGCGCCTCCCCAGACCACCTTGCTCACTCACAGAAGGCGTGCAGCTGGCAGGCAGCGATTTCCCCCTGGAGCACTTGGAAAGATGCGCCAAGCGGGCTGTGGAGGGTACAGGGCCGTGCGGGACTCTGCTGGCTACGGGGATATCCCAGTGCCACTTCTGGTCTCACAGGACATCACCAAGCAAGTCTCAGACGTCTGTTAAGGCAAACGCCGAGAACGCCCAGGTCCCTCTCCAGGCACCCTCAGCCCCCCAGCGCCACCCCCGCACCCCAAAGCGCTGCCGGCTGGTGAGACCCTTGTGCCCTGTGCTGTAGGCGTGCACGGGCAAAGCGGCAGGCAAAAGAGGCTGAGAATCAGCCTGCCCCCGAGGAGAGGGAGGCCTGCGGGGGGTGCAGAGCTCAGCCAGAGTCACCCCAGGGACTGGAGTCCCCACCCCCAGCGCCCTGAGCTGCGTGGAGGAAATGAGAAGGCAGCCCTGGGCACGCTCACGGCTCAGTATGTTCCAGACCCCACTGGGACCAGCCGCTGCTAGGACTGGACGAGGCCGGGCAGGCAGGACAGGGTGTAGGGGGTCACCCCTCCTCCTCCCTTCCCCCCATCAGCCCAACACTGCTGGGCCTCTGTGAATTCTCCATTTGGCCTGGGAGCAAACCCCCCCCCCCCCAGAAAGGGGCTGTCCATAAACCCCGATCCCACTACAATGGCTGGGAGAAAGCAGTTCCCTGCTTTTAAAATGTTTTTTGTCCTTTCCTAATAGGATCTGGATAAGCCATTTTCCTTTTAAGCCCAGTTTGCTTGCAAGGAGCCAGAGTCTGTGACTTTCACCGCAGAACCTGATGATTTTATTATCGCCTGAAGACCGTGAATCCCCTTGAACGGCCGACACAGATAAAAGCCGTGTGTTGTGGGGGCCGCGCTGCGTCCCGCGAGGGGCAGCCCCTAATGTCAGCGCCAGGCGGGCGTGCTCCAGTCGTCAGCGCCTTCACCCGCGGTGGCCACCGAGTCCTGCTTCCGTGTCACCTGTCCCTGCCGCCCGGGCCCGCGGTAACCACAGCTGCACCTGTCGCCGGGCCGCGGGCAGCAGGGGGTTGCTGGACCAGCGGGATCATTAATTAGGAGCCGCTAGGCGCCCACCCCCTTTTGCAGGGGCTCCTGGCCGTTCTGGGCGGATGATGTGATCAGCGGGCAGCTCGCCTCCCCCCACCCAGGCCCCTGGGAGACCTGCCTAAGTGCCTGAGGGTCACCCAGGTCACCCCACAGTGCATGGCCACAACCTCTGACACCGGTGGGCAAGAGAATTAGGCTGTCGGTCAAGGGGGACAAATGTGATTTTTTCCGCTAAAAGAGGTTACACAGTTCAACTCTGGGGGCCTGAACCAAAGATCAGGAAAATCCCATTTTCACGGATCAGCTAGGAACTGTGGCCACTCCACGCAAGGGGGTTTTTGTGGGAACACGTGACCAGAGGACTCCACCGAGGAACGCATTCTATTTGGGAAAAACAAAATCACGAGAATAAAAATATGCCCGAGGCTTCTCTCAACAAATGGATTTGGATAAATAGATTTTTTTTTTTTTTAAAGGCTGATCACTGTCCTTCCAAATCCTATTGGCTGCGACTTTCTTTCATCCTGTGAAACCCGATCTCATTGAAAACATGTGGCGTCCAAATGGTGTCTCCCCGTGGCTGGAGGAGCAAATGTGCACTCGTTTCCGGACAGACACGGCTCAGTGCCAGGTCACCTGCCCGTCCGGGCACCCGGGCATCTCAGCACAGCTCAGCTGCTGGACCGTCTTTCCAAGCAGGTCGGGAAACCAAGGTCTGTCCCACGGCCATGCTTTCCTTGTGGGCTGCTGTGGGGGGGGGGGGGGTTACCCAGTAAGCCTCACCCGCCGGGGCAGGGGGGTGCCGGACGCAAGGACAGACACGCGGGCCCAGAGGCACGCCCGGGTACCCAACGCACAGTTCTGGAAGCCGCCCCAGCGAGCGTGGGGAGGATGTGCAGGGAAGGCAGCTTCTCGAGCAACCTGGGAACCAAGCCCGTGGCGTCCACCCAACTCCAAGCTCTGACACGCACCAGATGCCCCGCAAGGGGGGGACTGCGCTGGGCGTCCCCGAGACTGCAGGCTGCTGTGGGAAACCAGCACAGCTCACAACCCCCATCAGTCCCCTCAAGTGTCTTCGTCTTCACGAGCTACCGGGGGCTGAGCGACGACCATCCACCAGCAGGTGCGTGGCGAGGGCACACATTTCACTTCTGGACACCGAGGCCACCGTGGCTCTCCCCCCAGGGTGCAGCTGAGAAGGCAGACTCCCAGAGGGTACACGGCATCAGGGCCACGGAGCGGGGGGGCGGAGGACCCCGGCATCCACGGCACGTGTGGAGATTCTGTGTCCCATCTGAAGTGGCCGTCTTACCACACATCCAGTGTTCCGAGAGGCACCGTGGAGAAGTCTGACGTCGGCCGTGTTTAAAACGACAGGGCTGAACTTTTCCAGCCTCCCAACTGGGCTGGCGGACGGTAAGCCTTGGGCAGATGTCAGTCACAGAGTGCAAGAAAACAAGCCCAGAGGACGTCTGAGTGTTCACAAAGCAGTAACAGATGCAGTTCTGAAACTTGCCCGTAAACCAGTGAGAATGAACCCGTCAGATCCTTCCCTGCAAGCTGGCACACACATCCTTTCTCATTGTTTTATTTTAGGGTTTCAGTGTCTTGTGAACCAGACCAATATGCAGGGCTGTTAAGAAGCGTTTATACTGTCATATGTTTGTTTTCACAAAGTTGCCGAGCAGAAGTGTTTGCTCATAATTTCCCTCCTTGAGGAAAAGCATTAGCTACCAACCGCTCTTGGCTTGTGAACTGTAACCAGCAGCCCCTCCCACCTCAAGTGGGAAGGTTCTATCCGATCCGGAAGGTTCTATCAAGTCGTGCGCAGAATGGCTGGAAAGGCTGGCCTCGTAAAGTACCGCCGCGGGATGTCCAAGCGTCGTTGGCCGCTGCACCCCTGCAGCAGGGCTGGAGGCCTGGGGGGGAGCGCGCCCTCCCCGAGGGGCCCTGGGGCAACAGAACCCAGGCGGCTCCCACCCCCCTGCTCTCCACGCAAAAGCCCTGGGAAGGAGACCACGGGCCACACGCACACAATCTGGTCACCATGCCATCAACCTGAACACCGGTCTCTAATCTCTCAGCGCCCCGCCGGGATGGTGGGCGGGTGAGGCGCCCACATCACTGCCAGGAACGGCTCCCTCGGGCTCTGTACGGCCGCCCCACTCTGCCCCCAGGCACGTGCGACCCCACCGGCCGGGATGCACTAGTTGTGCAAGTTCACGGCCTTGGGAAGAGGAGCCGACAGAAGGGGTGAGGGCGCGGGAGGGGAGCAGGCTTCCGGCCCCAGACGCCCTCCCCGTGAGGGCGCACAGGGCCCTACGAGCACCTCCCGAGCAGGTGAGCTGAACAACAGCACCCCAGCCGCGCAGGCTTTCAGGGGAGTCGCGCCCGTTTCTCTAATGAGGCAGAACATTGACATTTGGATTCCACGTCTCTGGAGTAATCCTGTCCTTTCCTTATCTGGGATGAACAGAGCAAAAAGGAAGTGGGAAATTGGTTCATTCTTAACCCTAGATTTGCAGTTACAGGTCATTAAATTGGAAACTGAATACACTATCCATCAGCGGTTAATAATGTTTCATTTCCTTTATCTTTCACTGTTACGGCCGTCGTTACGGGTGTCATTATCATCCGCCCAGCAGCGAGCGCTGGGCGGCGGGGCTGAGGGGGCAGGCCGGGCTGTCCACAGCTGCGTCCCCGTGTCCTCTGCGTCCTCTCCAGCCGCTCGGGCCTTGGGGGCTGTGGCTTGCAGGCACGCGCCCCAGCCTCTGGCCCCAACGCCGGACCCACGCCGAGCTGCACCTAGGCGGGCAGCCGTGCGTTCAGCGTGACCTTGGCGACGCCGTCTCCGCCTGTTGGCCTCGGTTTCCTCATCTGTCCAATGGGCGGACAACACCACGGGTCATGTGCTTGCACGTGACCGATGCATTGGGAGCAAGAGGCCTCACCCAGGGCCCGCTCTCTCCCGCACGTTACAGAGAAGAGCAAAGCAGAAGCGGGGGGATCTGGCAGAGGAGTAGAAGGTGGGGCTGTGTGCCGCGCGGAATCCGGCCCACAGCCTGGAGTTGGGGCACACGGCACCCCTCTCCTCGCCAACTGTCCATGGCTGCTTTTGTGTGACAAGGGCAGAGCCCGGCACGTCCCGCCGTCCTCTGCCGACGCAGCCTCGACGACGACTGTGTCAGGCCCTCTACAGGTGGACGCCCTGGCTCCCCAAGCCGTTTAAACCCTGGACTCCAGGCCTTAGAAAGTTCCGCTGACTTTCAAAGAACCCGTGTGGGGGCTTCAGCCAATTTGGATGGGTTCTGCGTGCTCGTTAATACAAACAAGTGGCCCCTGGACAGACCGCATTCCAGCAGCCACGCACCTCAGCGCCCGGGCAGGGCACACATTAGGGACACGTTAGCACCTGCTAAGCACTTAGGGATGACGATCACCGGGCACCTGCTAAGCACTTAGGGATGTTGGGAGGAAGCGATGAATCACGGGATTCGGCTCTGCTGTATGCTAACCAACTAGAATTTAAATAAGAATTAAAAAAAAAAAAAAGAATGCACCAAAACTACCTGAAAAAAATCACAAAACTCCCCAGAGGGGCGTCAGCAGCAACTGGGCTCGCAGAAGTGCACGGCCCTGTCGGCTGAAGACAGATGTCGGATTTCCCTGATGAATCCGCAGTTTGCGTAGACCACACCTATCGCCCCTGCTAGGAACGCTAACAGGCTCCAACGTGCAGTTTGCAAGAGAAAAAGAGGAGGGAAAGGCAGATTTTTTGAGCACCCAGCCTCTCGACGGATGACGCCGGTCACCCCAGAACATGGCTTTAAAGGAACGGCCGCGGAAGGGCCCCTGGGCGTGAGGCGCAGGGACACGCGCATCCCCAGCGTCCTCACCGGGATGCAAATCAGCGTCACCTCCCAAACGAGCGGATCCTGAGCCGCACAAGGAACACGGCCTCTGCATCAGCAGTTCTGAGTTCCGCCCCTAGGGATTCGTCGTGAGGCAGTAACGAGAGACGGTCCGTAAGCTGGGTTCACAAAGACTCACCACGGCACGGATTCCAGCAGCAAGGATCCAGGGAAGTCCTGTCCCAGCACACGCACGTCACGTCCACACGTGTGCAAACACATAAGCACACCACACAACCACATGCTTGGGCACCTGCACACGGACGCGTCGCACGTGGACACCCACTTACACACCCACACAAAGCACGTGTGTGCACATACGGACACAAGCTACAGGTCTGCGTTAGATCGCACCCACGTGTGTGGTTGTGCACACACACCCGAGTCCCATGCACACTCACACACACTGCATGCATGCACATGCCTCTGGTATAAACAAAAACCTTTTAAAGGTCACATAAAGTCAAGAGTAAGTATATCTAGGGGTGCCTGGGGGTTCAGTCGGTTAAGCCTCTGACTTCGGCTCAGGTCATGATCTCACCGTTCATGGGTTCGAGCCCTGCGTCAGGCTCTGTGCCGACAGCTCGGAGCCTGGAGCCTGCTTCAGATTCTGTGTCTCCCTCTCTCTCTCTCTGCCCCTCTCTTGCTCAAGCTCTGTCTCTCTCTCTCTCTCTCTCTCTCTCAAAATAAACAATAAAAAAATAAAAAAGAAACCACCTTGTCTAAAGTGCGTTTGCAGAGGTGAATCCTTGCTCTGTTTCATCACTAATTATGCTCCCAAGTGGCCCCCACGCCAACCGTCTCGACTCCTCTGAAGCCTCTCTGCAGAGCAGCTGGGATTCTCGAAGGAACAAACACCAGAAGCGTGGCCAGAACCTGCTCAATCAACAGATGCAGCACGTCTGTCGCGTTTATCGTGTCGGCAGTCCGCCTGGCGGAGCTGACGGGGGGCAGGGGGGCCCGTGGCGGGTGCACAGGTCCGGGGTCAGTTCCCTCACGTGGGCTCCAAGCACACGGCCCCTTCGGCTTCGGCGCTGGCTGCATGGACGCCCCTCCCCCACGCGATTTATGGGGCCCACTTCCCGGAGGGGGTGACCGGGCACCCGAGGCTGCACACCGCTGCCTGGAACCCGGGGCGTGAGGGAGAGCCCTGCCCGCCACAAACCCGGAGCAGGGAGGCCGACGGCTCGGAGCCACGTGTCCGAGGGGTGAGGACAGCGTGCGTCCTGGGTCTGCCCCATCTGCAGACCCTCGGGACCGTCGTCGCTTTTCTTGAAAACTCATGACTTGAGCGGGAAACATTTCGTCAGCACGGGACAGGCAGCCAGTGGCACTTACTGCCCAGAGCGATGGAACCACAGCCGCGTGAGACGGGGCCCGGACGCCGCTGCCCCCCACCCCTCGCTCAGGGGAAGGGAGAGGAGGTGGCACACTCGGGAAGGTCGTCCAGGCCCCCGGCCGCAGCCAGAGCGACGGGCGCACGCCTCACGCACGGACGCCACGCGCTGTGGTCTCCCCTCGGCCCCCTCGCGAGTCAGACCTCCGCTTCTGTTTTAATGGACTCCTTGATTTTACGGAAGCACGTGTACTTAACAGGCAAATTTATATCAATGCCCAACATGGCGCTTATAAATAAGCACAGTGAAAACGAAGCAACGCCACTAAATCTCTGCTTCATACCTGCTGCTTGCTTTCTCGGTGAAAAATCGAGATTTGCAAGAACTGGGGCGTCCTGGTTCCGTCCTGAGGCCTGGGAGACAGCATAACAGGGTCTCTGTCGCTGCAGGACCCCCGGCCCAAACGCCGCGTGGGCCCTGGGAACCCTGACGTCCTCCAGACCTATCGCAGACGCCCTACCGCAGGAGACCATGCGGGGCCTGACTCCCTGGTCCCCAGGCACCGACAGCCCGCGTTTGGGCAAAGTGCCGTTAAAACCCACTGGCCCACCTTCGTGGGCATTCCGCCTCCAAGTAAGGTTCCTTCTGCCCTGCTCACCTGCACCTTCCTGCACCTTCCCCCCACACCCCCTTCTCACACCCAGCCCCAGGGAACGGCCACCCCACCCCACCCAGCCCCAGCCCCAGCAGTCAAGGCTCATGGCCAGTGGGAGGGTGGGGCCGTCGCCAGACCTGCCTCGCCAGTGGCTACCGATAGGCGTGGAGGTCTATTCTTTCACACCAGGCCCAGCCTTGACCTCCTGGAGTTTCGTCCTTGCAGCCACGGGCCCTGACTAAGATGCCCCCCTTCCTTCCAACTACCTGTCTGCAAGGAGTGTCTGAACCTCCTGTTAGCGTGGGCCTCCACACAGCCGCCCTGTTACTGGAAACGGCATTAACCCGCCATCAAGCTCGGAGTCTGGCCTGGCAACCGGGGTGCTGGACTCACAGAAGGTCACAAGACTGGAGGTTTTCACGTCAGGGTTTGCACTGCTCACGTTTCTTGGGCACTAGCGGTGCAGGCCGAGTCTGCATCCCCACAGGGCTTAGGCGAAGGCACCGCCCTCGTGGGACGCAGGCTCCCCGGTTCTCAGACCCCTCCCACAGTCTCCCTCCACCATCAGGGCGCCCCGGTCTAGTCTCAGGGGCAGGCTCTTTCTTCCACCCAGGAATCCAGCAACCATGGGTGCCTGGCCCCTGCAGGTGCACAGGGAGGAGGGGAGGAGATCCAGCCGCTGACCTTCCCAGGCCGAGTCCCAAGGCAGCCCCATGGCAGCCGAAGCACCCTCCCCACGGGCAAGGGATCCTAGCCTCCGGTGGGGGCTCTGGAGAAGACCAGCCACCAGGGGTGAGGGGAGGTGGGAACCACTCAGGGAAGGAAAGCAGAGAAGAGGGATGAAGGGCCGAGCAGTGCTGGCCGAGAGGGAGGGAGGGAGGGAGTCAGGGAAGGTGGGACAGTCACACAGGCCCCACTGGGCAGGACACGCCCCATCACCTGCTCGGGGACCAGCCCCAACTGGTCCCTCTGGGCCCAGCCTGCTCCAGGCCTGGGGGCACAGCAAGAGGCAGGTCTGGGAGCCCATGGGGCGGTGGAGGGAGGGTGACAGGCAAGAAAACACTGCCCTGCCGTCAGCAGGGGGGAAGCAGAGGGGCTGGAGCACAGCTGGTCGCAGAGGCAGGGTGCCCAGCCCAGGAGGCGTCCCCAGCACAATGGGAATGGGAGGCACCGGGCGCTCGCTTTTGCAGAGTCTCGGGCAGGGCAGGGTGAGGAGTGCGCGGGGCTTTGTGGCAGCCGCGCAGCACTGGGCCCTCCAGCTCGGCTTCCGAAGCTGGTTGTGGTGTTTCAGCAAAGGGTGCGTTTGAGAGCGACGGCTGAGAGGCAACAAGGCCCTGGGAGGCCACGCCCACCCGTGCCAGCCCCTGCCCACCTCCCGGAACGTTCCCGGACCTGCTCCTGGCCACAGTGTCTTAACTTTGGAGGGACAGCTCTTGGGAACAGCAGTCACGGCCTCGTGACTTCTCACCCTAGATGTAAAGGAACATGGGGCGGTCCTCCGAGGGAGGCAGGGGGCCAGAAAAGAGATCCCTGCCCGGGCCTCGACCCCGGGCTTTTGCAAGTTGCGGCACATCCACCGGCCTCGGCTGCTCCCAGGAAAGCTGCCGGTCGATCTTGAACCTCCACCAGGAAGGGTCCCTGCCGCGGGGATCTGAAGCCAATCCCCACTTGGGAAGTGAAGTTCATCCCATCAGCACCTCCTTGATCACTGACCATGAGACTCTGGGGTACCGCTCTTTCCCGGAGGACTCTGGCTCCCCACAGGCCCATCATCAGAGGCCCCGCAAAGCCTCAACTCCATGCTTCTGAAGGAGACAGAACATGCTTCGCGGCCCGTCCCCACTCCCTCCCAAATTCCCTTCCAAACTGCCTCCGTCTCGGATTCTGAACTCCTCCTCCGGAAACAATGATTCCGCCTTGCATGTTTCCCTGAGGGCTGGGCATCCCCTGCCCAGGAGCCGCCACCCGCGAGTAACTGCAGGAGGTGGTAACACTCACATCCCTGGCCCACGAGGAACACATCGTATCATTTCAACATCTACAGCGAGAACCTCCACAGCGCCAAAATACCAAAGCATCGCCACCTCACCTGGGGAGGCCTCCAGCTCGCCAAGACCGGGAGAAGAGTTGAATCAATAAAATGTTATCAGCCAAGCAGCTTGACTCGTGCACGTTGAGGCACGCAGAAACCTCCAGATCGCCATTCCCTGAGGTCAACATAACTCTACAGACCTACCCAAAGCTCAGCAGCGGAAGGATCCTGGCAGACAGGGCGCCCTGGTGAAGGGTGGTGGTGGCAGGGAGGGAGACAAAGTCAAGTAATTTAAAAAATGAAGCCCCCTGGCCCCCAGGTGAGAGACCACCGCGTGCCTTGCCCATGCCGGGACCAGCCAAACAAACCGGGACTTAAAATTTACCAAAGGGCAGAGCCCATGTGGCTTTCTGCCGGGTTGTAACACAGGCCCTGAGTCAGAGAGGGGCACCAGGGGCTGAAATGTGCGGACCAGAGCTGGAGGAGTCATTCACCCCTGCCCCTCGTCCGCCAAGACTCTCGTGAGCCGTGCTGTGCACACAGCACACAAAGAGAGAGGCTGTCCGGCCCTAGTGCTCCCGATGCAGTCATCACCACCGTCACCCAATTATGCTCCAGACACCTGAAGCTAACGCGGTCCACAGAGGGCCGATTTCATTAGACTAAGGCCCACTTGCCTTACTTTGCTTTGATAACGCCTTAACAAATAC